>NC_064628.1:216219154-216825308 GCF_023864275.1 Schistocerca cancellata | reverse complement strand
TGTACGTTAAGATTCCTGAAATGGACTGGCGTGTCCAGTTTCCCGACCTGAACCCAGTGGAACACTTTTGGTACAAGTCAGAAGTCGACTTCACTCCAGACCCAGGTTCATCAGTACGTTCTCTTATTTCGGCTCTTGTAGAAGAATGGGCTGTCATACCGACATAGGTTTTCAGACACCTTTTTAAATGTCCCCAGCAAAGGTCAAGCCGTCATAAAAGCGAAAGGCGGACAGATTCCATATTAATGCCCACTGATAGGTGTCCGGATACTGTTGATCAGACACCGTATTCACCTACGTTGTTGATTTTCATTCCCTGTAAGGTAAGCTGACATAACGCGATGCCTTCGCGTCCAGAAGCGAAAAATATGTTTATGAATAGCCTTGACATCCCGATTAAGTCTTTTTCTTCACCTCTTACCTTGCACTGTGAACCGGTGTTATAATAACTTTCTTTGTTTCTGAAAAACATGATGAGATGCTAAATTAAGGCCAGTAACCCTAAAAGTGTCAAGCTAAGTGAGAACGCAGCACCATTTAATATCAGCTCTCCAAAAAAATTCTGTGTGAACCGACCGAGAGCTGTTAGCTAACAGTTCTAGCCTCCGGGCGAAGTTTCGTAACAAGTTTAATGAATGTGTCAGAAGCAATGTGGAAACTTAGCGGCAGGCGACGTTTTCCTCGTGCAAAAATTGCTCGTCTCGTGAGAGAGGCAGTCACGACAAATGACAATAGAAGCCTGTTGCACACTATTAGAACTGCCAAACATAGGCATCTCAATGACGAAGTGATGCGCTACATCACGTGCATTGGTTAACGGAGTATATTCACTTAACTCCTACAACTTTCCTGCCGCTGTAAACATTATTATTTTATTATTATTATTATTATTATTATTACACTAAGCTGGTTTTCCCATTTTGTCAATGATCGGACACTTCTCAGACGTGTAAGAAATGGTTCAAATGGCTCTGAGCACTATGGGACTTAACAGCTGAGGTCATCAGTCCCCTAGAACTTAGAAATACTTAAACCTAACTAACCTAGGGACATCACACACATCCATGCCCGAGGCAGGATTCGAACCTGCGACCGTAGCGGTCGCGCGGTTCCAGACTGAAGCGCCTAGAACCGCTCGGCCACAGCGGCCGGCAAACGTGTAAGACTGCGTGATATAGGGTGACAGTTATTGAACTATATGGAAAAAAACGTAAATTAGTTACAGACTACGGCGTGTGCACACGTTGTCCAACATGAAAACGTCACTACATACATTCGGATTTAGACACCTTGTCTTTAATATAGCCTCACAAAAAGGAGTCGCATGTGTTCAGGTACGGAGAATATGGCGGCCAATCGATGCCCATGCCAGTGGCCTCTGGATACCACAGAGCCAGAATGCTGTCCCAAAAGTGCTCCTCCACGACATCAAACACTTTCCTGCATCGATGGGATCAAACTCCGTCTTGTGTGAACAACATCTTGTCGAAATAAGGGCCACTTTGGATAATGTGGATAAAAATCAGCTTGCAAAACCTTCACGTACCGTTCTGTAGTCACCGCGCCCTCAAGGAATATCGCACCGATTATTCCGTGACTGGACATAGCACACCACACAGTCATCCATTGAGGGTGAATAGACTTCTCGGTCGCGAAATGCGGCTTCTCAGCGCCCCAAATGCGCCAATTTTGCTTTTTGATGAACCCATTCAAATGAAAGTAGGCTTCGTCGCTAAACCAAACCATATTCACATCAAAGTCCTGTTCGTCAACTCTGTGGACAATAGTGCTGGCAAAATAAAACCGCTGTTCCATGGCCCTGTGGCTTAATGGCTGATGAGTTTGAATTTTGTATGGGAAGAGATGCAGGTCTTCAACAACAATAAGTCGCGGTGTCTTCCACTTGATTCCCAACTGTTGTACAGCTTTTCCGATCGATTTCCTAAGGCCAGTTTGAAACACAGCGCGTATCTTCTCGATGTTTTCAGGCGTTTTCATCCTTTTTGGACGACCGACATTGCCAACACTGTCATCACGAACACAACCCGATCTCTCAAACTTGCGAATCAAATTTTAGATTGTTAGCAACTTGGAACGGTTGTTTTCAGCTTGAACCCGGTCGCAAACTTCCTTTCAGCCACAGCTGGAATGTTATTGCTCGCATAGTAGGCCTTCACAGTTGCTATACGCTCAGGCACGCTGAACCGTGACGTTTTTATGTGCAAATGGTCGACAACACCAAAGCGCATGCTCATGCATATACTAATTCTCATCATACCCTGCAGCCAACCGTGCCGTTTGAAAGTCGTAACGCAAACCGTTCCGGAGTTATGACGATTTTATTTCATATCATTCTATAGTTGTCATCCTGTATATCGACGGATAATTCGTGCAGAACTCGTTAAAGTTGGTATATGGATATTTTATCAATGCCAGCAGTTTTCAAGTGCCCCCTAAGATCTTTCAACACTGTTCCCAGTATGCCGAGAACTACTGAGAACAGAGTCGTTGTAGTTTGATTTTCAAATCCTCATATCTGGCAAGTTATTCCAGTTGTTTCTCATCGAATCTGTTGTCGCCTGGGTTGGCAATGTTAGTGATCCACATTTCCTTTTTTTCTACAATTGTGCCCTCTGATGTATTTACTACTGTCTACGTACATGTATAATTTGACGTTGATACCTACATCAGAATATTTTATGATCTGAAAATGGCAGTAACCGAAACCGGTAAGATTGATGTGTAAAAGTTTTTGAGTGTTCAAGACGGACCTGTAAAATAAAGTGCCACCGCATGATCAAGGACTCATTTTCATACTTTATCTCTTCACTTGATATATTCATTTTCGACAACTTTTTCTGGCTTGTAGTGCCACCAATTCTTTGACGCTGGCAGATGGTGTCGGTAATTTTAGCGTTTTTTCAGTGCTTCATTTGTGCCACAGCGTTATTATTATTATTATTTGCATAAGGACACTGTTGGATCACGAATTGCTTTAAGATATCTTTTTCTGATTTGTCATATGGCTCTGATTCTCTTTCCATGGGCTATTGTTATAATTTCGCTAGCTGAGAAACGCGGCATTGCCTGGGTATTTATTTATTTCAATCTTCTATTTGTCCATCTCCTCCTCCCTCCTCTCTCTGTCCATCTCCTCTTGTCTCCTTTGTCTGCCCATCTTCCCCTCCCCCTTCCTCAATCCACCTCCTCTTTCCCCCCCTTCTCTACTTACCCTCACTCTCTATATACACCTCTGCCCCTTCCTATATCAATCATACATGTACCTGGCCATCACTTCCACCCTTCCTCTCCCTCCCCCCCTCTCTCTCTCTCCCTCCCTCCCTCTCCCTCTTCACCACTGCCCACACCCTGTCTCTGTTCACCTCCTGCTCCCTCCACTCTCAGTCCATCTCCTCCTGCCCCTCTCTCTATGAATGAATCTGCCCCTCCCCCCTCTGTCCACCTGTTCCTTCCCCCTGACCCATCTCCTCCTCCCCCATTCTCTGTCCATCTCCTCCTCTTCTCTTTCTCTGTCCATTTCCTTCTCCCCTCTGTCTGTTCATCTATGCCTTTCTCTTCCTTCCCCTGTCTCTGTCCGTCTAATCTCCCCTTTCTTTGTCCATGTCCTCATTTCCTCGCCTTCTCTCTCCTCTCTTTCTCTCTCTCTCTCTCTGTCTGTCTCTCTGTCTTTCTCTTTCTGTTTCTCCGTTTCCTCCCTCCACTATCTGTGTCCATCACCTTGTCCTCTCTGTGCCTGTCTGCTCTGTCCCCTCGCTGTCTTTCCATCTCCTCGTTCTCTCTTTTCTCTCCATGTTGTGATACTCACCCCAATAGTAGGCTGGTGGTTCTTACCCCTACAGTGTTTCTTTTCAGACTGTAACTAGTATGTGTACCAAATCTGACTGAAATCGTTCCACCAATTTAGGATGAACTTTTTACCTTGGATTTTCTCGCATACGCACATGCCAAATATATTTCACACATATTTAACGCGTATTTGTACACGTATTTCCCCTGTATGTCTAGCGAGTTTCACCCTGCAATTTCATTTTCGCGCAGCTTATTGCTTATGATGTATGTCTTGAACTATGTTCCGTAGAATGTTATGATTTTGCAGGTACATCCAGTGGTATATGTGCCTACTGTTTGCGAAACGTGTTGTGAATAGAGTTAGTACAAAGAAGTAATAAATTAGAACGTCCTGCCAGATACGGCGGTTTCTCCTGGCATCTCTGTGTTTATGATATAATATGTCCTGAACCACGTGACGTACAGTAATATATTTTTGCGGGTACGGTTAATATGTAAACTGGCTGCGAAAAGTGCTGCGAATGGAGTAGTAGCAACGAAGTAATAAATTTAAACATCTTGCATGATGCGACAGTTTTTCACGCGTTCAATGTTTATAACGTCGTATCTCCAGAACTTAATGGCGTTCGATGATGTTATTTTTCTCGTACTTTCAGTGGTGTATGTGAATAGTGTCCACAGAGTGTGTCTCAGAATAAATAAATAAGTAATAAATTGAAACGTCTTGCTTCATGTGGCAGTTTTACTGCGTGAACAGCGAAAATGCAATAAGCGACAAACGTTTTTCGTTTCATTATATTGGTGGGAGGGGGGCGGGAGGGGGGGGGGAAGGGAGGTCGTCAGCGAGAAACTGCTTCGTAAAGGTTTAAAATTATTTGTAAGGTTCGTTGCAAGTCTTTAAATACTCTCTCCTTAAGTACTGTATGGGTATTTTCGCATCGAGTGCTACACTGCTATTTCACCCTCTTTCCCTCCCCCACTGCTCTGATAGCTGTGTGGTTTCGTACCCCTACAGTGATTCTCCCAGGCAGTAAATGATGGTTCAGAATTGGTTCAAATGGCTCCAAGCACAATGGGACTTAACATCTGAGGTCATCAGTCCGCTAGACTTAGAACTACTTAAACCGAACTAACCTAAGGACATCACACACATCCACGCCCGAGGCAGGATTCGAACCTGCGACCGTAGTGGTCGCGCTGTTCCAGACTGTAGCGCCTAGAACCGCTCGGCCACTGCGGCCGGCACCCTCGGCGACTTCAAACTTATGACACTGTAGTTGTGGAAGTGTTGTTGTTGTACATTCTGTGTGAGGGAATGATTAATTGACTAATAACAGTAACTGTATTTATTTAAATGCAATATGCAATAGAGACACCGCCGGCCGCGGTGGTCTAGCGGTTCTAGGCGCGCAGTCCGGAACCGCGCGACTGCTACGGTTGCAGGTTCGAATCCTGCCTCGGGCATGGATGTGTGTGATGTCCTTAGGTTAGTTAGGTTTAAGTAGTTCTAAGTTCTAGGGGACTTATGACCTCAGTAGTTAAGTCCCATAGTGCTCAGAGCCATTTGAACCATTTTTGAATAGAGACACCTTAAGAGATGTTTACTAAATGTTTTGAATATCATTTTCCCTCTACTCATTACGTTGTATTAAAACAGCTTTGATTTAATTTCATGTATGTACCGCATTTGGAGATGACTATCTCTATAAAGCGCAGTCACGAATCCATGTAACTTCCGTTAGAAATGTACAGAGTGAACATTAGTAAAACCGACAAACTGCAGGGATGGATTCCTGACTGGAAATGGAGGAATAAAGGTCTTATGGACATGTGTTGGGAAATGCATCGTTGCCACGGTAGATGGCGCTGGCGAATGACAGTTCCTCTGAGCACATGTCGTGTATTTCTTGAGTGTTGCAGGCTGCGTGATTTGCGCAGCGTACTGTAAGCGCAAAATGGTCCGTTATACATGTGGGTAACAAGCCGAGATGGTGTTTGTGTACGGCCAAGCAGATGGAAACGGCCGAGAGGCAGTGCGGCTGTACCAAAACAGTACCTTCACCGACATCAACCACATCACGCATTTCAAGCTCTTTTTACGCGTTTGTGTGATCACGGATCCTTTCAGATAAGACGAACGTTCAAGGGGGCGGCAGACAATGCATACACCAGATTTGGAGGACCAGATTCCACAGGATATTGGGAAGAACCCTAGTACAAACTTCAGGCAAGTGGCTCGCCAATATGGTGTAAGCCAGAGTACGATTATGTGAATCCTGTATGACAACCTGTACTATTCCTGTCACCGGTAGTCCAGTGGAGGCCACTTTGAACATCTGTTGTGACGTGGATGCGCTGCAGCTCTGTACTGCGTTCCGGAGTTGCGGAACGTTTATTGTCGTTGTACACACACCGTCAGTTTTCGGACACATGATAACAGGACCATTTTTCCTCCATTTCCAGGAAAGAATCCGTCCCTGCAGTTTATCTGTTTTATTAATATTGTAACAGCTCATCGGTATGGCAAACGCCCATGAGTTGTCAGTACTGAAAGACAAACAACAAAACATTCCGACTCTTCCATCCTTTATCTTCGCGGTGGCAACGATACTTACCCGTCTGCCCCTGGTATAAGTAGCTGACTTTACTTAGCCCACAGCTGAATTCACCAACGCCAATTAGAATTAAGCTTTTATTTTATTTATTCTGAGAAGAAAAGTTGTACTCCTAAGAAGTCCCTAACGCGACCCCGAAACATAGGCCGCACTAGTACACGGTCCAGTCACAGTGATGTGACCACCTGTCAGAAGCCTGAATAACAATCTTGCTGACGTGCAGGAAGAGAGTCAGTGAGCTTCTGGAAGGTACTGACAGCAGATGTGGAGCCATACCGACTCCGGTACCGTGGCCAGCTGTGCTAGGTTGCTCGGTTGAGGATCCATGGCGCGAACAGGGCGGCCGCGGTGGTCCCAAGGATTCTTTGTTAGGTTCAAATCCGGGGAGTTTGGTGGCTAGGGGACTACTATAAACTCATCACGGTGCTCTTAGAACCACGCTCGTAAACTGCATACTGTGTGACACGTTGCAGTGTTCTGCTGGTAGGTGCCATCGTGCACAGACAAAACAAACTGCACATAGGGATGGACATCGTCCCCAAAAATTGATGCATACTTGCTTTCCAGAATGACGAAATCACCCAGGGAATGTCACGAAAACATTCCCCAGGCCACAACGCTCTCTCCTGTGTTTGCTTTCAGGTGTTTCACGCCGTACAAGCCAATGGACATCTGTTCGATGGAGCATAAGACGTGGTTCATCAGAAAAGGCCATCTCAGGGGACGTCCAGTTGTGGTATCGGCGTACAAATTCCAGCCTTCGTCGCCGATGAACAGCAGTGAGCATGGGTGCATTAACCAGGCGCGTGATGCTTCAGGCCCATATGCAGCATCTTAAGCCGAACAGTCGTTGAGGAGACGCTTTGGTAGCCCCTTTGTTCATCTAGGCGGTCAGTTGCTCAACTGTTACACGTCTGTTTGCCTTAAAACATCCCCGCATTTGGGATTCAGCTCTCTCATCTGTGGCCAATACTACATCACAGTTGCCTCGGTGCCGGTTTTGTATAGTGACATTTTGCCATTCAAGGTATACGACGGCATGCGAAAAGTTTACAAAATTAGCCATTTCGGAAATGCTTTCATGCCTGGCCCCGAAGGCCGATGATCATACCCTTTGGGCGTCAGATAAATTTCTCCGTTTCTGCATTTCGACGAGTGCCTCTTCTGCCTGTGCTGCTACCTGCCGTCTGTGATTGCACGTTGACGTCGAATCGTGTTGGTGAACATGCTAATGTGAGTGGTTCGTGTGCCGTACTTGATTCGAGTCGCCTGCGGCCCGCGCGCCACAGTTTGACGTCTACCGTTTTAAGGCATTTAATGTAACCTCTCTATCATGTTTCCTGAAAACCGTTGTGTGAGCTGATATATCGAGTATTTACCTTAACCTAACTACGAGGGCAGTTCAATAAGTAATGCAACACATTTTTTTTCTGAAACAGGGGTTGTTTTATTCATCATTGAAATACACTAGGTTATTCCCCAATCTTTTAGCTACACAACACTATTTTTCAACGTAATCTCCATTCAATGCTACGGCCTTACGCCACCTTGAAATGAGGGCCTGTATGCCTGCACGGTACCATTCCACTGGTGGATGTCGGAGCCAACGTCGTACTGCATCAATAACTTCTTCATCATCCGCGTAGTGCCTCCCACGGATTGCGTCCTTCATTGGGCCAAACATATGGAAATCCGACGGTGCGAGATCGGGGCTGTAGGGTGCATGAGGAAGAACAGTCCACTGAAGTTTTGTGAGCTCCTCTCGGGTGCGAAGACTTGTGTGAGGTCTTGCGTTGTCATGAAGAAGGAGAAGTTCGTTCAGATTTTTGTGCCTACGAACACGCTGAAGTCGTTTCTTCAATTTCTGAAGAGTAGCACAATACACTTCAGAGTTGATCGTTTGACCATGGGGAAGGACATCGAACAGAATAACCCCTTCAGCGTCCCAGAAGACTGTAACCATCACTTTACCGGCTGAGGGTATGGCTTTAAACTTTTTCTTCGTAGGGGAGTGGGTGTGGCGCCACTCCATTGATTGCCGTTTTGTTTCAGGTTCGAAGTGATGAACCCATGTTTCATCGCCTGTAACAATCTTTGACAAGAAATTGTCACCCTCAGCCACATGACGAGCAAGCAATTCTGCACAGATGGTTCTCCTTTGCTCTTTATAGTGTTCGGTTAGACAACGAGGGACCCGGCGGGAACAAACCTTTGAATATCCCAACTGGTGAACAATTGTGACAGCATTACCAACAGAGATGTCAAGTTGAGCACTGAGTTGTTTGATGGTGATCCGTCGATCGTCTCGAACGAGTGTGTGTTCGCACGCTCCGCCATTGCAGGAGTCACAGCTGTGCACGGCCGGCCCGCACGCGGGAGATCAGACAGTCTTGCTTGACCTTGCGGCGATGATGACACACGCTTTGCCCAACGACTCACCGTGCTTTTGTCCACTGCCAGATCACCGTAGACATTCTGCAAGCGCCTATGAATATCTGAGATGCCCTAGTTTTCCACCAAAAGAAACTCGATCACTGCCCGTTGTTTGCAACGCACATCCGTTACAGACGCCATTTTAACAGCTCCGTACAGCGCTGCCACCTGTCGGAAGTCAATGAAACTATACGAGACGAAGCGGGAATGTTTGAAAATATTCCACAAGAAATTTCCGGTTTTTCAACCAAAATTGGCCGAGAAAAAAAAGTGTTGCATTACTTATAGAACTGCCCTCGTAGAAATAAGGCTGAACAAGGTGGCGCCGTAGTTGTGTGCCAGACTGAGACTCAAATACGGAACGTTGCCTTTCACTGGTATGAACTGAGCTATACAGGCACGTAGCCAGAAAGTTTCAAAACAACGGACACTACGCTACAGAGTGAAATTTCATTCTGGAAACAACCCCATGGGCTGTGGCTAAGCCATTCCCCTGAAGTAGCATTTCTTCCAGCGGTGCTAGTGCAGCAAGACATGCAGGATAACTTTCGTGAAGTTTGGAATGCAGGAGAGAGGGACCAGTGGCAGTAACTGCTGTGTGGGCGGGTCGTGAGTCGTGCACGGATAACCCACTCACTAAGAGCGTTGCTCACCAGAGGAAATGATCTGGATTCGAGTTCGAGCGCAGCAAACAACTTCAATCTTCCAGGAGGTTTCAAAACAGTGCACACTGTGCTGCAGAGCCAAAAATGAACACTGTTGTTCCGCAGCAGCTGTATTACTTTTTTATTGCCGACGGCTATAGCTGATAGCATATCTCAGAGTTGTAGTGCTGCGTGTGTAACTGGCCAGACTAAAGTTCAACTGGTTTTCCACCTGTGCGCAGTTCAGTGCTGACAAGCGAAGCGCTAGGGGATAGCGTTGCTGCTAGGCGTTTACAGCTGTGCACCAGTACTGGCTGCTACAGCACACTGCGCGTCTGAGGCTGGGGTCGAGAGAGAGCAATCATGTTGAGTGGCGGCTGGGTGTCTCCCGGGGCGCCAACAGCCGAACTGCGACCGTGACCAACTCGTCTTGCTCGCCCTACGCCGGGATTTCTGCAGAATTATCTCCAACTCCTATTTTCAGGATTCCGTACCTCAATCGTTAAAAACGAAACCCTTATAGCATCTCTTTGTTGTCCATCTGTCTATTTGTTTCTCCGTCCGACCGTTAACAACCCTTTTATCACATGAACGACTGGACCGATCAAGTTGAAATTTACGTCACATACCAACGTGTAGGGTCCCTTGGCGGTATAAAAAACTGAAGGTTGTAAGTAAATGCACTCTAAAGATACGACCATTTACGCGCATATTTTAGTAGTCTCAAACTCTCATCAAAACCTGTCGGTACTTCCCCTTGATCTAGAATCATGAAATATGACAGGAAGGAATGTTTAACAGTAAAACTGAGGGAAGAATAAAAAAAATCTGTTAATTTGTAATTATCTCCCACGAAAAAATTTTTTTGTCGTTTGTTATCTGACTGACTGACTGCCCGTCTGACTAGTAAGACCCATTTTTCAACATGAACGGGTAGACGCATCAAGTTGAAATTTACGTCACATACTAAGGTCTCTGGTCCCTTGGTGGTGTAAAACAGTTAAGCTTCTAACTCATTGAAATCAAAATATATGGCCATTTACGTCACACATATTGATAATACCAAACTCACTCATTAGAACGTACAGGGTACTTTCTGTTGCCCCATAGGCCATGAATTTGGAATAAGAAAAGTACAACCACAGGAAAAACTCAGAAAATTGTTAATTTGTAGTTATAACACACGAAAAGAATATTTCTTTTCTCGTTTGTTACCCGTCTTCAAACTTAAAATTAATACATTCTTGGAATTCCCGGGACCGATATGTTGCCTTTAAGTGTCGACAACAGGCAAAAATCGACGAGATTCTCGATTCCTGGTATGGATGAACTGCCTATATACATAATTATACCTGCCAAGTTTTCCGTTTTTCGGGGAAGATTTCCGGATTGCACGCATGCACGCGTTAAATTTTTGCGATTTGGGATCTTCTGGATTTCTGTTTTTGAAAGTTGGCATTGCGATAATCACCTAAGTATGGGATGCTCAGAGCGATAGTTCTACTCGCACGTGCCCAGTTTTTTCTACAATGACATCGGTGTGTTCATATTGGAATGCCGGCCGGTAGGCCGTGCGGTTCTAGGCGCTTCAGTCTGGAACCGCGTGACCGCTACGCTCGCAGGTTCGAATCCTGCCTCGGGCATGGATGTGTGTGATGTCCTTAGGTTAGTTCGGTTTAATTAGTTCTAAGTTCTAGGCGACTGATCACCTCAAAAGTTAAGTCGCATAGCGCTCAGAGCCATTTGGACCATTTGAACCATATTGGAATCTGTTGTTGCTGATTCTTCGATACTTCTTCGTGTTAAGTATTTTCACTCGATACCGGTATATTTCTACTAGATATTGTTTAATTAATATCAGTAGTTCATAGCAGAAATCGCACCGAATGATCACAGTAACGATTTGTTACGTATTTATTATTTATCTAAAATTTTGGGCGAATTTCGCAGCTCGGCTCCCTGGGCTTCTCGACTTCGGCGTTTTTGACTGAAAAGTCACTGCTAAAATATTTGTGGACGGAAACACGTCGTATCATCATGGGCGCAAGAGTGCGTGGTCGGAAAGGTCACAACTGCAGTGACAACACTTTTCAACAACCGAACAAAAAAATGGTTCAAATGGCTCTGAGCACTATGGGACTCAACTGCTGTGGTCATAAGTCCCCTAGAACTTAGAACTACTTAAACCTAACTAACCTAAGGACATCACACACATCCATGCCCGAGGCAGGATTCGAACTTGCGACCGTAGCGGTCGTGCGGTTCCAGACTGTAGCGCCTTTAACCGCTCGGCCACTCCGGCCGGCAACAACCGAACACACGAGCCCCAACAGGCCAAGAATTGAATGACGGCCGTGCAAGCGAACGACAGATCAAGTGCACGAAAACATTTGCGATGCATCACCAACCTTGAAACCGTTTCGTTCGAAGTTCGTTCTCTTGGAACACCTTTGTGGAAAACATCTCTGGAGTACATTTTACATTTGTAACTCAGGACGAATGCATAGAGACAGCTACATATCTAAACAGTCGGTTCAGCAAAGCATTAATAATTCCACGGACTCAAATGTTTCATGCATTCACTCCTGTAGTTTCAACTATAACAAAAGTCTTTGCAAGATATTCTCATATGCTCAAAGTTCATTGCTACAGTTGATAACCAGACCAAAAGAAACACTGTAATTGACAGGTAGAAATGGATACAAAATTTCAGTGTATAACAACAAGTGGTGGCTTGCATAAATTTTGGAGAAAGATGAAGATGAACTAAAGGTGACATTTCCTCATGTATGTGATCCATCTCCTTTTTCATACCCTGCAAAGCCAGTGTTACGTAGATTCGTGTGGTGGATGTTCTATGTAACGTCAATCCAGTGACTCCAACGGGCCATGTACACATCTTACCTGAAAATAACATGGTCAAAACCAACAGAGCGTTTACAGTTAATTCCAGTTTACAAGAATTTATGAATGTTGTGTAGTAAGTAAAGTTTTTAAAACTAATTTGTTGATTTCTTAAGGCAGAGCCTTTATGAAAGTCATTATTCACGCAATACACAGAACATGACAATTTTGCAACACGTGATCCTGTGATGATCCCAAAATGAAAATTTCAGAGGTGTAAGAGTATAGTGCTAGGAAATAGTGCGATTTTTCAAAAATTTTAAAATATAGATTTTTTAGAAAATTAAAATAAAAAAGTTATTTAATTTTTTCAAATTGTGATTTTTATACACCATCATGTTGCATACCAAATGAAAGCCCATCTTAGGAGATTTAAAATGACAGATGTTGTCGGTCTGTATCTCATATGGTTCCGGCGAAAATGGCAATTTACTACTGCAGCGTGTAGTACTTTCTAACTAAAATTTGAAGATTCGAGGCGTAATAAATTTTTTATTAAATCACAAAAAATATGGTTTTATTCATAATTATGTAGGGACACTAGGTACACTTAGCCTCATCAAAATTTGAGAACATGAAACTCAATCAGTGTGCTGATTTGATACGGAACGGCCGGCCTGAGTGGCCGTGCGGTTCTAGGCGCTACAGTCTGGTACCGAGCGACCGCTGCGGTCGCAGGTTCGAATCCTGCCTCGGGCATGGATGTATGTGATGTCCTTAGGTTAGTTAGGTTTAATTAGTTCTAAGTTCTAGGCGACTGATGACCTCAGAAGTTAAGTCGCATAGTGCTGAGAGCCATTTGATACGGAACGACCTGGCACTAAAATGTAACAAAGATACTTTTTAGAAAATGTAATGCAATTCATTTGAAACCAAGAAGCAATTTAGAAATGCTCCTAATATTGGTGTATGAGACATCTTGTTAAATTCATAACGAGATTAAAACATTGATCTAAAACATTCAGTGCAAGACGTTTTCACCAGACGGGCTGTGAGGTGTGTTCCTCTGCTTATGTACATAGGGTTCAGTCTGTCTGCCCACGCGGCGATGCCACCCTGCCTGCAATTGCATAGTTCCTTTAGACAATATCTTTGTTACATTTTAGTACCGCACGGTATTAGTACCTGTCCTCCCCCCCCCCCCTCCCAGCTTCCTTCCTCCCGTAACCACCAAACCACCAGCCAGGAAACAGGGGGCTGTATGATGCAAAGTCGGTTTGACAGAGTACTGGATGCGACTGAATGGCGTCACAAGTGTACTATAGTGCTGTTTCTTTTTTTCTTTTTACAGCTTGTGACTATACTCTTTTTAGGGATATTTGACTCTCAACAGCTCGTGACTAACCAATCTTAAATTTTAAATTTTGTTAATCTGTGTTATCAGCTTACTCAGCTATAATTTTAAGAATTTTATGTTTTCAGTCTTTGTTATTTACTTAAATAATTATTTATTAATGTTTTATTTCATTCAGTTTTTAGAATTATAGATGATCACTAAATATGATTCAAACTGGTTGTCAGTAAATTACAACTGAGAGTGTTACGATAAATATTTTAAAGGCTGTAAAGTTGCGGCATCTCTAATGAGGAAGATTAAATTTATTTCGTTTTCGTACTATTCAGGAGCTTTTCTGATAACCCGTTCTGTAATATCATATTTCAGGTTCCAGAATTTTAAAAATTGTAATCTGCAATGAATATTAAAAATATTATTTGATTTAATGCTTATATTATTCTATTTAAACTGCTTTTCTATCTCTCTATCTCCGTCTCTCTGTCTGTCTATCTATCTATCTATTTATCTGTCTCTCTGTTATTGCTAATCAAACACAGAGGAATGGATACACTGAAGGCAATAACATGTAATCTTTTTATGAAAGATAGATATCGATAACTCAGGGTATCGTACTTCTCTCCTGATACTGTTATGAATACGACACTATTCTCACGATAATAAGCATGAGTAAAATATAACTACTCTTCGTTCAGTGCTGTTAGTCGTCCACCTCCAAAGCTGACTGGTCACCACGGCTGACTGCCACGTGGAGGACGCGGGCTCGATTCCCGGTACAGACAGCGGTTTCTCCTTGGTGGTAGGGATTGAACGGCTGCACTCAGCCTCGTGATGCCATCTGAGGACCTACTTGACCGGATAGTAGCGGCTCCAGGTCACGAAAACTGATAACGGTTGGGAGAGCGGTGTTCTGACACTACGCCCCTCCGTACCGCATCTAATGACGCCATTGGCAGCGGACGACACAGCGGTCGGTCGGTACCGATGGGCTGGCCAGCGCTTGCGTACGGCTTTTACGTTTACTTTCTTTACTCGCGAGTTAAGGAGGCAGGCAGACGTTATTCAGCACGAAGCTGTGACGATATCCGCGGACCAACAAAACTTCGCTCCTGAATTATACCCGTTCATTATCATAGACCCATCCCGTGTTCACTCAAAAATTGTCATCGACGTGGAAATAACTGAGATGGAAAATCGTATCCTTTCTGTCCACGGTGTATCGCTGCAGCGATATCGAGGAGTGCACTGAAAAATTAGAGAACCCACGCGTCCGGCCTTTGCAGGTTGTGGCAACCTTCGTTTTGGGTGTATACTGCGACGTTCGCTGTACCCAAGACCAAAGAATGGACTTAAGAATAGATTTGCAGGAGGTGGAACCCCACAGCTGGTAGGTGTTTAAAATGATGAGCTGATGATGAAATCTTTATGTAAACAACCAGTTTCGGTTGACTGACCACCATCAAGTTCTTAGTAGCACTTACAGCATCACATTAGGCGATTATAAAATCATTAACGTCAGATGAAAAAAAAAAACCATGAATTTGTCACTGTCGTCACTTCGTAATATAAATTACATCGTCAATATACTGGGAGTAACAGGTATAAGTGCAGATATTTTTATATGTGGTACCTTCATACGTACTCACATCAATATGTTAGTTGCTGTTTGTCTGCGTCGAACAGTCTGCCCGCAAACATGTCACATAATTTATTACCTGGTGTTTTTTGTACAGTCGTAACTGCACCACTAAGTGGACTACCCGTATCAGTATAGACAAACCATTTTGCGACCGTGTGTCCACTCTTCAATACCTGACCTGCTGCTCGGGGGAAAATAAGCATTAATGGCTTGTTATAGTCACACGTACTTGGAGGTGCTGCCCAAACTAAAAACAACTTGTAGTAGCTGTAATTATTAGTCTGCACATGACGTAAATACTGGTTTCATGTTGTTTAGTACACTGTCCTCAGTCACCAGTAAAAATATCTGCTCTTTACCATTACACACTACATAAACAGTGCTAGACAGTGCGCTCTTTCATGCAATAGAAAGGTCATTAGAGGTGAAGCTATAGCCCAGGTGGCGCAGGGAAGGGAAAGAATCAGAGACATCGGCCGTCATGGGCTTAACTAATTTAGAGGTACTACAGAAAACCCAAAACTGATTGGCCAGACCGCAGTCTTTACTTCCATAGGGATTTGTAAATAGCTGTTTATAAGCTGCCGTTTAGTTGGCTTCCGGTAACATTAAGAACGTGTGCCCGTTTTATTGAAGTTTTCATTACGCCTTTTCTTTATTAAGAACTAATTCCACTATTATTTCAGTACTTGCCTTAAAGTATAATTATTTTTGTATGTACAAGTACAATTCTTCAACACTAGAAGAATTATTGTTTCATACGTTTCGCTTTCTTAGAGTACGAAAAGGATTCACTTTTGAAATCTGAATTCTCCCTCCTCCCCTGCTGCCATTTCCCCCAGAATCGATTTGGAAAGAGAGGTTAGTGTTTACACGAATCTCCGTGGCAGACGGGTTCCTTGCGTCACAGGCAAGAACATGGCAAGAGTGACCGAACAGTTTACAGAACCACATTTAATACAGAAGTGGAATTCGTGGCAGGCCGCTTCAGACCACTCAGAAGACTCGTGACTCAAAAAGAATATTTTCAAGTAACCTTTTGGGTTTAAATCCTGTTTATTTTTCAGAAACTGTGCCTGTGTCTGCGTCTAGTTGTCGTTTACTAACCAACAACGGCCTTATAAAAAAGGCATAGCTGGGTGGAAATTGTTAATGAACTGTATACCACTCTTCAACTTCGCGTGGATTTTTCAGGACTTATAATTACCTATTTGGCTTTCTGCAAATAGCCATGAGAAATAAAAGTCATATGTTCACTGCAACTTGATAAGAAACTGTGGCTGCATTTGTTTTTTTTAATATCCAAAAGTAACAGAGAAGAGAAAAATCTAACAGTTTGAAAAACGATGCGAATAGCGCGACAAGTTTTTTCAAAGCACTGTAGCGAAAAATACGGGATATTTAAGTAAAGAAAACATTTATTATGGGAATTTTTAATTTTTTTCCGATGTAAGGAGTTCCAACATAGCCGATAAGTTATGTACTAGCTTAGTGCAGTTCACACCACATCCCCGGGTGAATACATAATGACTGTGGCTGCTGTCAGCCTTAAAAACGCTGTCAGTTGATACAGACATCCTCACAAAATCACAGCAAGCCTCAGCTCCCTTCTGGGCTGCATGAAAAATAACGTCTGCTGTCCTCTTTAAGTACCTGTGATTTGGAATAGCTCATAAACACATGTCATTAACAGTATGCTGTGCTGACCTTGGAGGAAAGGACGACTGGTAAGACGTTTATTGCTAAATGTCGATGTTGGCAGCTTCTGGACAAGATATGTAATGTGTGGTGCCCTCCAATCCTGCATGGATGTTGTACAGTTAACCGTGTGGCTTTTGCTGGAAATAGGAAAGTATTGTCTCTTATAAGCGTTGCATAAAAGCACACCTATGATTTAAAAAAAATGGTTGAAATGTACTTGTGTGCGCTCACCTAGGGAAAAAGGTGCAAATACTAGACGAGTCAATGAGTCAGCACCACACTCACGCAATAGGCTGATGCAAAGTAGCTTTCATACCTTCTTGTTGGTTCTCTGCGTATTTTATACGGCTCGATAAATCAGTTCAAGTTGTTGTAAATGCTTAATTTTGATAATGAGTGACATATTTTCCTGAAAGATGCTGCAACTGCAAGCATTTTTTCAAAGATTCATTGTAACAGTCTCAGTTGCAAATAGTCAAACTTGATAACCAGTATCGATTACTTAATGATCATCTTCGGATCTCAATAATCACAGTTGCGAAAAGCTGTATTTCTTTTTAATTACGGTTCCAAGTGATCGCCACACGTGGCTGGATAAAATGCTAATTCTTGGAATTTCACGCATAATACGTTAGTCAGGTGCAATTAGTTGTATGCCTGTTGCATGTTAGACATCGTACACAACACCTCGTACACAACTGCAACACATGTTTGTGGTGAAATTTTACATTGTCAGATTGGAGCACGGGATTTTGAAAAAAAAGTTCACTTCATCACATTGGATAGACTTTATGACAAGTCGTTTATCTTAGAGTGTTTTAACATACAAAATTATGCTTGATTATATTTCAATAAACGAAAAATAATGATTAATTTTAAACATAAAAAATTTGTAAATTGTATTTTTCACTAGATCTGAACCCACTCCCGCCCCTGCCTACCTCAACGTTTAGATCAGACATGGGCAGCCTTTCACATACTAAAGGAATGTATTACAATATCAAATTTTCTTTGACACTGATCTTTACCGCGGCACAAAAGCGAGTATTGCATTGTCGTCAAATATTTCGTCGAAGTTCATTCAGAATGACGGACGAAGCTATGCTCTGTAGTTAACGTGTACTACAGTTGCATTGTCACTATATGTGGAAGAGGAGCAGGCGAAAAGGAAATTTACTGGAGTGATGCCGTGGTGAATCCAGGTGAGATGAGAAAGGCTTACAACAAAATTTGTAACGGGAGTTCCAGGTCGAGGACGTGAAGTCGTATTAAAAATTACTTGCGAATGGACGAGAGTACATTTCAGTATGTGCTCAGCAAAGTGGCTCCTCATATTACGAAGCAGAGCACTCACCTCAGAAATGCTATATCCGCCGCCGAAGACAGACTTACCGTAACACTACGATTTTGCAACAGGAGAGAGCTACTCTAGTTTACAGTACACTACTCGAATATCGCAGTACACGTTGACGAAAATAATATCAGAAACGTATGGAGCTATTTTAAAGCACTGAAGGAGAAATATCTGAAGGCAGATATTGCGTAGGGCATACTACAGCCAAAAGATAATTTTTATTTCTACAAAACTTGTAGATTTCCTCTTCATATCCTCGGAGGAAACGTCCTGGCCGTACTCCACTGCTAGTACCTCTCCAGTATTTTTATAGCTCTCATTTCTTCTTCATCTTCTTCTTCTGTTTCTGTATTCGAGAGGTCGCAAGTTACACAGTGCTTCATTTCTGTAAATTTTGTTGTTTATGCGACGCACAATGTAGCTTTCGAAGCCATGTTGATGGACATTAGATGTCAGCTGCAGCGATGTTAGCACTCCATGCGGTTGCATTTCTCCGTGCTGTAAACAGAAGACGAACGCTTTCTTTGATCAAATCTAAGGCGAGGCGCTAAATTTGATCAAAGAAAATTTGACCAAGGCCTAACTTTGACAAAGTTCCTTATTGCACTATCAAATTTCATTGCGAAATTCTGCAACATCATTAGTAAAGAAAAAATATTCACACGTAAATAAAAGAAACCATCTGAAGATGAGATGTCAGACTTCTTGAATTGTGACCAGAAAAATAAATGAAAAATAAACTGGATGCAGGTAATTCATTATAAATTTCCTTCGATTTCAATAGTAGCAATGTTCTAATACGTCGACAGAATTATTTCCTAATATTAATGCGAGAAAGCATAGGATAACAAAAGTACGGCAATGAGATACGCAGTCCCTGCCGACAAGCAATCAGGAGTAAGTTAACGATTTTTGGCCACAAGCAGGTCATTCGAATGTTTCACATATAGTGTATACATATACATAAACATTACGGGCAAGCATTTTTTTAAATATTTGTCCAAAAATACTTTTGATGGAAGACTGCGTAGCTATGGATTGTTTGTGTAACACTAAATAAATGAAGTTCACAGCCTGGAAATGTGTTTCACTTTGTTGTTCGAATCCAGCGGCGGCGAAATGGCTTGTGCGAAGTAAGCAAAACTTCCACTGGTCTACGACATGAGCAGCAAACCCGCTGCAAGCCGATTGTCGGCGGAAATATGAATTTCTTCCGCGGGCCGAAATGAAACTAATTGCGGGCGCATCCGAACTGCAGGCCACCGATTGCTGGCCGCCGGCCGTTTGTTTAGGTTATTATAACTCATTACCAACTAATTTCTTTTGAATGCCATAAAAATAAGCAGGTTTTGAGTAACTATATTCTTATGGAATACGTGAGGCAATACTGACCTTACGACTTATCTTGGAAGAAAGATTAAGAAAAGGCAAACCTACATTTCTAGCATTTGTAGACTTAGAGAAAGCTTTTGACAATGTTGACTGGAATACTCTCTTTCAAATTCTGAAGGTGGCAGGGGTAAAATACAGGGAGCGAAAGGCTATTTACAATTTGTACAGAAACCAGATGGCAGTTATAAGAGTCGAGGGGCATGAAAGGGAAGCAGTGGTTGGGAAAGGAGTGAGACAGGGTTGTAGCCTCTCCCCGATGTTATTCAATCTGTATATTGAGCAAGCAGTAAAGGAAACAAAAGAAAAATTCGGAGTAGGTATTAAAATTCATGGAGAAGAAGTAAAAACTTTGAGGTTCGCCGATGACATTGTAATTCTGTCAGAGACAGCAAAGGACTTGGAAGAGCAGTTGAACGGAATGGACAGTGTCTTGAAAGGAGGATATAAGATGAACATCAACAAAAGCAAAACGAGGATAATGGAATGTAGTCAAATTAAGTCGGGTGATGTTGAGGGTATTAGATTAGGAAATGAGACACTTAAAGTAGTAAAGGAGTTTTGCTATTTAGGGAGTAAAATAACCGATGATGGTCGAAGTAGAGAGGATATAAAATGTAGACTGGCAATGGCAAGGAAAGCGTTTCTCAAGAAGAGAAATTTGTTAACATCGAATATAGATTTAGGTGTCAGGAAGTCGTTTCTGAAAGTATTTGTATGGAGTGTAGCCATGTATGGAAGTGAGACATGGACGATAACTAGTTTGGACAAGAAGAGAATAGAAGCTTTCGAAATGTGGTGCTACAGAAGAATGCTGAAGATAAGGTGGGTAGATCACGTAACTAATGAGGTGGTCTTGAATAGGATTGGGGAAAAGAGAAGTTTGTGGCACAACTTGACTAGAAGAAGGGATCGGTTGGTAGGACATGTTCTGAGGCATCGAGGGATCACAAATTTAGCATTGGAGGGCAGCGTGGAGGGTAAAAATCGTAGAGGGAGACCAAGAGATCAATACACTAAGCAGATTCAGGAGGATGTAGGTTGCAGTAGGTACTGGGAGATGAAGAAGCTTGCACAGGATAGAGTAGCATGAGAGCTGCATCAAACCAGTCTCATGACTGAAGACCACAACAACAACATATTCTTATGACAGCTCCTAATGTAATTACTATTGTTGTTGTTGTGTTGTTATGGCCTTGTTTTGGCTCAGGTCTTTCAGTGCTCTGTCAAACTCTTCACGCAGTATCATATCTCCCATTTCATCTTCATCTACATCCTCTTCCATTTCCATAATATTGTCCTCAAGTTCATCGCCCTTGTATAGACCCTCTATATACTCCTTCCACCTTTCTGCTTTCCCTTCTTTGCTTAGAACTGGGTTTCCATCTGAGCTCTTGATGTTCATACAAGTGGTTCTCTTATCTCCAAAGGTCTCTTTAATTTTCCTGTAGGCAGTATCTATCTTACCCCTAGTGAGATAAGCCTCTACATCCTTACATTTGTTCTCTAGCCATCCCTGCTTAGCCACTTTGCACTTCCTGTCGATCTCATTTTTGAGACGTTTGTATTCCTTTTTGCCTGCTTCACTTACTGCATTTTTATATTTTCTCCTTTCATCAATTAAATTCAATATTTCTTCTGTTACCCAAGGATTTCTACTAGCCCTCGTCTTTTTACCTACTTGATCCTCTGCTGCCTTCACTACTTCATCCCTCAAAGCTACCCATTCTTCTTCTACTGTATTTCTTTCCCCCATTCTTGCCATTTGTTCCCTTACGGTCTCCCTGAAGCTCTGTACAACCTCTGGTTTAGTCAGTTTATCCAGGTCCCATCTCCTTAAATTCCCACCTTTTTGCAGTTTCTTCAGTTTTAATCTACAGTTCATAACCAATAGATTGTGGTCAGAGTCCACATCTGCCCCTGGAAATGTCTTACAATTTAAAACCTGGTTCCTAAATCTCTGTCTTACCATTATATAATCTATCTGATACCTTTTAGTATCTCCAGGGTTCTTCCACGTATACAACAATTACTATTATAACATACGTAGTGAGGCTTGGAACAGTAAGGCTTGTGCACTACCAGCATGATACACAACTAGCACAACATTATAAACTGTCCAGTCACACTAATGTAACCACCTGTCAAAACCCTGAGTAACCACCTTTCGCAACGCGGACCGCTGCGAGACGTGCGGGAAGATAGTCAGTGAGGTTCTGAAACGTCTCGACAGAGATTTGGAGCCATGGTGAATCCAGTACCGTGGCCAATGCGCTCGATTTCTCTGTTGAGGATCCATACATCGTGCAGCCCGATCGAGGTGGTCCCACAGATTCTCAATTGGGTTTAAAACCGTGAAGTTTAGGGGCCAGGGGAGTAAGGTAAGCTCATCCTGGTGCTCTTCGAACCACACACTTGCAACTGCAAGTCATGTGACTCGTTGCATTGTTCTGCTGGTAGATGCCATTGTACCGAGGAAAAACGAACCATGTAGGGATGGACATGGCCCCCAAGGATAGACGTATACTTGTGTTGATTCATTGTCCTCTCCAGAATTACGAGGTCATCCAGGAAATGCTTCAGAACGTACCCCACACCATAACGCTCCCTACTCCTGCCCGGACTCTTTCGATGATTGTTGCAAATGGCTCTGAGCACTATGGGACTTAACATCTGCGGTCATCAGTCCCTTAGAACTTAGAATTACTTAAACCTAACTAACCTAAGGACATCACACACAACCATGCTCGAGGCAGGATTCGAACCTGTGACCGTAGCAGCCACGTGGCTCCGGACTGACTTCTTAAGTAATAGAACCCAGTACGTTGTCTTCGATAGTGACTGTTCATCGGAGGTGAGGGTATCATCTGGAGTGCCCCAGGGAAGTGTGGTAGGTCCGCTGTTGTTTTCTATCTGTTTTCTATCTATATAAATGTTCTTTTGGATAGGGTGGATAGCAATGTGCGGCTATTTGCTGATGATACCATGGTGTACGGGAAGGTGTCGTCGTTGAGTGACTATAGGAGGTTACAAGATGACTTGGACAGGATTTGTGATTGATGTAAAGAGTGGCAGCTAACTCTAAATATAGATAAATGTAAATTAATGCAGATGAATAGGAAAAAGAATCGTGTAATGTTTGAATACTCCATTAGTATTGTAGCGCTTCACACAGCCACGTCGATTAAATATTTGAGCGTAACATTGCAGAGCGATATGAATTGGGACAAGCATGTAATGGCAATTGTGGGGAAGGCGGATAGTCGTCTTCGGTTCATTGGTAGAATTTTGGGAAGATGTGGTTCAACTGTAAAGGAGACCGCTTATAAAACACTAATACGACCTATTCTTGAGTACTGCTCGAGCGTTTAGGATCCCTATCAGGTCGGATTGAGGGAGGACATAGAAGCAATTCAGAGGCGGGCTGCTAGATTTGTTACTGGTAGGTTTGATCATCACGCGAGTGTTACGGAAATGCTTTAGGAACTCGGGTGGGAGTCTCTAGAGGAAAGTAGGCGTTCTTTTCATGAATCCTACTGACGAAATTTAGAGAACCAGCATTTGAGGCTGACTGCAGTACAATTTTACTGCCGCCAACTTGCATTTCCCGGGAAGACCACAAAGATAAGATAAGAGAGATTGGGGCTCGTACAGAGGCATGTAGGCAGTCATTTTTCCCTCGTTCTGTTTGGGAGTGGAACAGGGAGAGAAGATGCTAGTTATGGTACGATGTGCCCTCCGCCACGCACCGTATGGTGGATAGCGGAGTATGTATATAGATGTTGACTGAAGCGGCTAGAACCGTTCGGTCACAGCGGCCGGCAATTGTTGCAGGGAATATATGCCTTGAGACGTTTCACTTCGTACACGCCAACGGCCATCTCTGCGATAGGGCATAAAAAGTGATTAATCTGAAAAGGCCACTTGTCGCCGATCGGTGGACGTCCATTTGCGGTGCTGGAATGCAAATTGCAGACTATGTCGCCGATGAACAGCAATCAGCGTGGGTGCGTGAACCAGGCACTTAGTGCAGAGGCCCATACGCAGCAACGTTTGCTGAATAATCGTTGAGGGTGCACTGTTGGTAGCCCTTTGGTTCGTCTCGTCCGTCAGTTGCTCAACAATTGCACGTCTTTTCTCCTGTGCACATCTCCGCAGCCGTCGTTCACCCCTATCATCTAAGGACCGTGGAGCACCACAATTGCCTCGGTGCCGAATGATATGCCATTTTGTACGTCAGAGAAATCGCTCCGTTTCCGCATTACGACTGCACTGTTTTCCGCGCCCCCCCCCCCCCCCCCCCCCCGACACGCTTTATATACCGTCCACATTTCGTGAAGCCACCTGCCTTCTGCAAGTGGTTATTGCACGTTGACATCGAACTTAGGCGGTGCTCCCATTAAAGTGATTGTAACATGTAAGATAAGTACCTAACGAGGCCACAAGCAATATACAAGTTACATTGTACATCTTTTGTAAAGATGTGTGGTTTGCTCTCTCTCTCTCTCTCTCTCTCTCTCTCTCTCTCTCTCTCTCTCTCCAAACAAACACACACACAGACACACACACACACACATACACACACACGTTAAAGACCCTTCCCCATTGGACTGCTCGCTTCTGTACAGTTGTGGGAGGGTGTGGAGTCGGGTTTTCGAATGCGTATCAGATAAGTTCAAATGATTCAAATGGCTCTGAGCACTATGGGACTTAACTACTGAGGTCATCAGTCCCCCAGAACTTAGAACTACTTAAACCTAACTAACCTAAGGACATCACAAACATCCATGCCCGAGGCAGGATTCGAACCTGCGACCGTAGCGGTCACGCGGTTCCAAACTGACGCGCTTAGAAGCGCACGGCCACACCGGCCGGCTACCAGATAAGTGCTTTGGGTTATTTAGTGTGTGGTGTCCTTATTGACAGGGGAAAGAAATTAAAAGGTTTTGTCCTTTTTGTGGTCGTGATAACTTTGTCAGTGATAGCGGCCTCATAAACAGAAGGCTGGTGCCTGTGTCGGTGTAGTGCATTCGCTAATTAAACGTCTCTTGACAGCCGCCGTGATCATACGCACACTAGCTGGCTGATAACTAAAAGACCGTACGTTACGTGTTTTGCCGTGCCGCAGACAGCACAGAGAAGCGTGTGTGGAGCTGATTGTCGCTCCCACGTGCGTCGCGCGGCAAATGTATTCCGAGTTAATGAGTGGGCCGATAATGGGGCAGCGTCTCTGTGTGTCACTGGGCCGCTCTCTGGTTGTCAACAACTGCCAGACTCCTCTGTGCCGGCCGCGCTCGTAAAAAGCCGACAAGGCGCTCCGGCTGATAAAACTCGCCGCGATATGGCCGCGTTCCGGATCAGCACTTCCTGTTCGCTCTTAATGCGCCGGAATAGCTTCGTATCGACACCATGGCGCTCATGTTTTCCTTCTCATATCAGTGCTTTAAACCTTTGCCTTCGTTTATCTTATTCAAGGATGAGCGAGATGGACGGAACTGTCTTTCAGCGCCCAAAGGACGTCGCGAAAAAACAACAGTTCTTGTTTGCTTATTTCACGTAATTACAGCTTAGAAAAGCGAAAGCCCTCCCTAAAACTGTGGTTCAATTAGTACAGACTATTTCAAAACGATTCTTCGTATTTCACAAGACTTTATCTTATATGACTGAAGATAAAACTTGGGATAATGGTTCAAATGGCTCTGAGCACTATGGAACTTAACTTCTGAGGTCATCGGTCCCCTAGAACTTAGAACTAATTAAACCTAACTAACCTAAGGACATCACACACATGCATGCCCGAGGCAGGATTCGAACCTGCGACCGTAGCGGTCGCGAGGTTCCAGACTGTAGCGCCTAGAACCGCTCGGCCACTCCGGCCGGCAAACTTGGGATAAATTACGCATCGAAACAGACAGTTTACCTAGGCAGGTACCAGGTGTAAGTTAATGGTTAGTGCGATTCCAGGGAGGAGTCTCTCAGGTGTACCTACTGTAGCTGCTCGATCATTATTCAGTATGCATCGACTCGAGATGACGAAAACACGACAGCAAATGGCGTTTTTCGTTTCAAAAGGTGCAATTCAGTTACAACACGGGCTTAATTTCGGCCGGAACGGCGTTCCGGAACCTCCCAGGGATTTTTTTTTAACTCACTGGAACAAGTCGATACCAGAGATTTAAAATAGTATACGCGTATTAAATCGTTACGTAACTATCATTTGTACAAATGGCACACGGAAGTAACGTTTCGTGAAAATGTGTTATAGGGACGTTCGTTTTCAAAGGTGTTGCATATTTGTAATAATGAGTATGAACTTGAATCAGTCCAGTTGTAATACAGTTCAGTGAGTAGACCCCAAATGATATTTGATGTATCTAGCTCTGTGTCTCATGTCACATCGTGTTTTGTTTTTCGTACTCTTCGGGAAACCGGAATTGTGCGTGACACTGACGGGCCCGGAATATCTTCATCATCAGTCATCGCTAGAGCATTAAAGGAGGCAAATCGTTACATTGCTACAAAACAAGCGTAAATTTTTCGAGTCCAAATTTTTCTTCAAAGGAAGTCATAATTGATAGGTTATGCATTTGTTAAATACAATTATTAGACCTCCTGTGGCATGTTACACACAAAATAAATACAAAATGTCTTGTTTCAAACCCTATAATTGAATTTTACTGCTCAAAGTGTTATTGGAAAAGAAGTCATGATTTATGCTACCAGTTACAAATTATGATAGTTATTGTAATTCCAAGAAAACTTTACACACAAAATGAGTTGAGATTATTCTGTTTTGGATATTATTATTATTATTACAATTCAAGCAATACCTAGCTCGATCCAAGGTCACTTCCGATCCATCATTTTCCTCTCTTGCTTCTTCAAAGTCTGGATCTACATCATTGCCATCTGCACACACACGTTATCTTCTTCGAGAAAATTTTCCTCTTCCCTAAATTACCCATTCATTGTGTGTGTCTTAGCCAAATAACAATTGTGCCAAATATTAGAAAACAGGAACATCATTCCAGAATGAGATTTTCACTCTACAGCGGAGTGTGCGCTGATGTGAAACTTCCTGGCAGATTAAAACTGTGTGTCGGACCGAGACTCGAACGTTGGACCTTTGCCTTTCGCGGGCAAGTGCTTTACCACCTGAGCTACCCAAGCACGACTCACGCCCCGTGAGTCGTGACGGGGCGTGAGTCGTGCTTGGGTAGCTCAGTTGGTAAAGCACTTGCCCGCGAAAGGCAAAGGTCCCGAGTTCGAGTCTCGGTCCGGCACACAGTTTTAATCTGGCAGGAAGTTTAATATCAGCGCACACTCCGTTGCCGAGTGAAAATCTCACTCCGGAAACATCCCCCAGACTGTGGCTAAGCCATGTCTCCGCAGTATCCTTTCTTTCAGGAGTGCTAGTTCTGCAAGGTTCGCAGGAGAGTTTCTGTAATGTTTGGAAGGTAGGAGACGAAGTACTGGCAGAAGTAAAGCTGTGAGGACGGGGCGTGAGTCGTGCTTGGGTAGCTCAGTTGGTAGAGCACTTGCCCGCGAAAGGCAAAAGTCCCGAGTTTGAGTCTCGGTCCGGGACACAGTTTTAATCTGCCAGGAAGTTTCAGGCACATCATTACTGAGCATTCATAATATTAACGACAAGAGCACCAGCATCATCAAATCGCTAGAGTCAGACAATAAATAATTCAGCCATTGTTAACAACAAGCTTTACCATGAAGGTATTCAGTAGCACGCGTCTCATATGTGCCCAGATTGACGGGAACCGCGAAGAGATACCAATTTCAGTCGCTAATTTTACGAAGATTTTGCTGTCTAGAGTTAATTAATATCGGTCCCACGTTTACCGAGCGCCACAGTGAAAGTGTTTGAACATTTCGGGTGGCAGCAGTTAAAAAGATGACGTCGTAGTCAAGAACACGTAACCGCCTACTTGTGTCGATATATAGCGAGCAGAACTATGGAACAAACTAGCACTGCTACGAATACACACGGTAGTTCCTGTTGTTTATATTAAATCTTTGTCTTTTATTGTTTTGATTATAATAAGGAATTATGTTTAATAAGTTATAGCAAGGGGGGGGGGCTAGGGGTAGTTGGCTGGTTCAAGAGGTGAGTTCCGACACGTAGACTTGTAGAAATTAAGCGCTGATTGCAAATGCGCGACGTGATTTTCTTCGAAAGGATAGCAAAACGGCTTACGGATCCCGCATTGTACCATTAACACCCACTGTCACCTGATGTCAAGGGTATGTGATTCATTTTTCTGGGTCTTTGTGCCAGACGCCGTCTACCTGCCAAAAATTCACCAACAAACAACTAAGTTTGAGCAGGTGCATTATTATGGTGAAAAACCCATGAATTGTTTCGCGACAAATCCGAACGCTTTCCATCGGACGTTTCGTGTTCAAAACATCCGAAAAATTTCGTGGCATGAACCGGTTGATACGTCATCATCATGAGCGTCTTGTCTGATTTTGATTCAGCGATCGTTCATAGTCATTCGCGTCACTTTTCCACGACTTCACTGGGACATCCAGGGCGCTCGTCATCTTCAAGATTTTTCGGCCTTCTTCGGAACGCTTGCACCATTCATAAACCCTTGTTTTACTCATAGCAAGGTCACAAAAGGCATTATGTAACAAATCTGAATCTTTGTGTCAATTTATTCCGTTCTTATAGTAGAAATTAAAACAAAATTGTCTGATCCGCTTTTATACAAAACAAATTATCACCGATTCTACCAAAAGACGTGTAACCTTTTTGATAGTTGACACCAGACGAAATATGCGATTCGGCTAACACTGTGCAAATACTTTTCAGACATGTTTACCATCACAATAACGAAAATAATTACAGTTTAAACATGGCTGTTTCATCAGCAACCGTATATAATTTTCAAACAGAAACTCTACAGCCAACCGGTTGCAAATAACTGTTAGGTATTTGATCTAGGTTTCGACGCCTATTAAGGGTGTCTTCATCAGAATGAAATTTTGAGAAATTTACATTGCGAGAAAGCAATGATCAGTATTTAGAGCAGTTATGCTCAAGAGAAAATTCAAATAAAACACGTTGGAGTCTTGGCACGCAACCCTAACTAGGAACAACATCAGACAACATATTTTTAAGACGGACTAAAAAGTATAAAATAATTTCTCCTAGCCCCATACAGATCTCTAACCCCATAGGGATAGTCCTGAAAATTTGTGGATGTGAATTTTTATTAGCCACCAAAACTATTAAAGCATTAGTTATGTACTGCATGCGCCTCATTTTTTTTGTGCCAGAATCGTGCAAGTATTTTCATAGCTATCAAAAATTCAAAAACACATATTTTCAGGACTGACTGTATGGGGTTATTTTAAACTTTTTAGTCATTTTTAAAAACGTATTATCTTAACAAGTTTTTATTTAAATAATAATGTTTTGCTTTTCAGTCTTTGTGTGTCAAATTTTTCAATCGTTTTCAAACGTTTTGATGAGATTACAGTAGAAACGTGCGTAAATTTCAGGATTATTTCAGTTTCTTGTCACCTGAGAGAAACAATAGATTGCTTCCACCTACTGTTATTTCACGAAAAGATACTGAAGATAAAAATGAGAGAGATTCAGAGTTCACAGGAGGACTTAACAACAACCGTTCTTACCACGAAACTTTCGCAAGTGGAACAAAAAAAAGGAAGAGGTAGCAGTGGTACACAAAGTAACCTCCGCCATACACCGGACACGAGAGTCGGTTAATATTGCATTGTCTTCGAATTCTGAGATATGTTAAAGTTTCCATTCTGTAACTTCTCGGGAAATGATAGTGGTAAACAAAGCACTATCCGGCACACCCCAGACAAGAAATAAATTAATGTTGCGTTGTCTCCCAGTTCTGAGCTACGTTGTAAAGTTTCAAGTCTCTAGCTTCTGGGGAAATGATATTGGTAAACAAAGTACCCTCCACCACACACAAGACAAGAAAGGGGCGGTTGGCAGTGCATCAGCCGTGTTTTGTCTGCCTCCTGTCATTTTCTCAAATAGTGCGGGAGAAGAAAGATTGTCGTTTGCCCTCCGTATAAGCCAGAATGTCTCTTATGTAGTGAGAACGCGAGATGTGTTTAAATGACATGAGAACGTTCAATCCTTAAATTTTAAAGAGTGTATCTTCTGTCCTTACCCTAAGCGTATTGCCATTTTGTCCTCCGTCTCTAACGAATTCGTCGTCGACGGAACGTTAAGCGCAAATGTCCCTTTTTTCCGTCCTTCCTACGAATGATTAACAACCTTGGGTGGTATGCAGTTGTGTGTCTCTCGAGAGAATGGCAGCTACGAGGAACTATTCCAGTTACCCAGGCGGCGGAAGTGCTATTCGTTCAGCGTAGCCACATGCCCAATTAGTTTTTCATCAGTGAAAGTGCGTACTTTAACAACAGTAATATAGCTGCCATTAGTTAATGTCAGACTAAAAACGACAGTATCTGATGGACGCTAAACTACAGTTGAGGTAGCAAAGAAAGCTGCAACAACGAATACTATTACAGAACCTCTTCACGGGGGTGTACAGCTCATACGTATCGGCGCCATATGGGCGGTTGTTTATACAAGCTGTGGACCAGTGCGGGCCTGCTGCACTAGCACCTCGTTATTGTAATGAGGTAATGCCTCCCGTCATTATCTGAAATGTCAGTAGGCGGGTAACGACCGGCCCACTGACAGTTTCCTAATCGCACGTCCGACCACTGTTGGCTCCTGATCTCACGAACCGCGGCTGCCATATACTCCACAGGCCGGAATACTGCATTCGGTCTTCAGAAATTGTGTCACCGCGCGATACAGAAGGACGCTTCCTCCTTTCATTCATAGCACGAATGGCGAAATGTCAGATACTGAGATAAGCAATCACCGAATAGAAAATCAACTGAAACTGTTAAACGCATGAGAAGTCCGTGTGGTTCTACAGAGATTATGCGGGAGAACCTGCTCCCCTTCTAGCGGCAGTTTGTCGTAGGCCATTGGAATTACAAAGAGTACCTAGCGATTCGAGAAATTGCATGTCATTCCTGTTTTAAAAAAAGGTAGTCGAACAGATGCGTATAATTCTATGCCTATGTCGGTGACGTCAATCTGTTGTAGAATTACAGAACATTTTTTTATGCTCATGCATTATGATGTTTTTGGAGAAAGAAAATCTCTGTAAAAATCGATACGGATTACGCAGACAGAGGTCTTGCAAAACTTAGCCCGCTATTTTTTTCCGCGAGTTGCAGAGTGTCGTTCGCAAAGGCGCTCACGTTGACGCCATGTTCTTTTGCTTCCATTAGGCCTCCGATACAGTTCCTCACTGTCGTTTAGCGAACAAAATAAGCGCTTACCGACTATCGGAACAGATTTGTGATAGCATGTAGCGTTTCCTCGCTGATAGAACTCAACACGTCGTTCTTAAGGAAACGACGTCGACAAATGTAAAGGTAATTTCGAGTGTGCCTCAAGGCAGTGTTAAATAGCCGCTACTACACACATCAAAAAAGGTTTTGCATCACCTCCGTTCCGAGAGTCCCGGAACCTGTACAGAAAATTGGAATTGAGATCAACATAAACATCATTTCCGCCATTTTTATTGCTCACGAAAACCACACATTGCATGTTGTACCACCATACAGCGAGACCTTCAGAGGTGGTGGTCCAGATTGCTGTACACACCGGTACCTCTAATACCCAGTAGCACGTCGTCTTGCATTGATGCATGCCTGTATTTGTCGTGGCGTCGTGGCATACTATCCTCAGGTTCGTCAAGGCACTGTTGGTCCAGATTGTCCCATTCTTTAACGACCATTCGGCGTAGATCCCTCAAGAGTGGTTGGTGGGTCACGTCGTCCATAAACAGCCCTTTTCAATCTATCCAAGTCATGTTCGATAGGGTTCATGTCTGGAGAACATGCTGGCCACTTTAGTCGAGCGATGTCGTTATCCTGAAGGAAGTCATTCTCAAGATGTGCAGGATGGGGGTGCGAATTGTCGTCCATGAAGACGAATGCCTCGCCAATACGCTGCCGATATTGTTGCACTATTGGTCGAAGGATGGCATTCACGTATCGTACACTAGTTACGGCGTCTTCCATGACCACCAGCGGCGTACGTCCGCCCCACATAATGCCACCCCAAAATAACAGGAAACCTCCACCTTGCTGCACTCGCAGGACAGTTTGTCTAAGGCGTTCACCCTGAACGGGTTGCCTCCAAACACGTCTCCGACGATTGTCTGCTTGAAGGTATATGCGACACTCATCGGTAAAGAGAACGTGATGTCAAACATGAGCGATCCATTTGGCATGTTGGGCTCATCTGTACCGCGCTGCATGGTGTCGTGGTTGCAAAGATGGACCTTGCCATGGACGTGGGGAGTGAAGTTGCGCATCATGCGCACAGTTTTAGTCGTAACACGACGTCCAGTGGCTGCACGAAAAGCATTATTCAACATGGTGGTGTTGCTGTCAGGATTCCTCTGAGCCACAGTCCGTAGGTAGCGGTCATCCACTGCAGTAGTAGCCCTTGGGCGACCTGAGTGAGGCATGTCATCGACAGTTCCTGTCTCTCTGTATCTCCTCCACGTCCGAACAACATCGCTTTGGTTCACTCTGAGACGCCTGGACACTTCCCTTGTTGAGAGACCTCCTGGCACAAAGTGACAATGCGGACGCGATCGAATTGCGGTAATGACCGTCTAGGCGTATTTGAACTACAGACAACACGAGCCGTGCACCTTCTTCCTTGTGGAATTACTGGAACTGATCGGCTGTCGGATCCCCTCCGTGTAATAGATGCTGGTCATGCATGGTTGTTTACATCTTTGCGTGGGTTTAGTGACACCTCTGAACAGTCAAAGGGACTGTGTCTGTGGTACAATATCCACAGTCAACGTCTGTCGTCAGTAATTCTAGGAACTGGGGTGATGCAAAATTTTTTATGATGTGTGTATTTACAACCTCCACTATGATCTAGGTCAGTTATCGTTAACCTGGTCCCTACCGCCCACTACTGCGCGTTCCGGCTTTCATGGTGGGCGGTACGCGGTAGGGGTTTAAAAAATATTCATTGAGTTTTCATAAAATTTTGACATAAAGTATTTCGTATGTAATTATTGTTATATGTTTTAACTTGCTGTAATTCTGCTTTATAAATTTTATATAGTTACTTGTCTACTTTATAAACAACGATAACTGTGACACCGGTGTGCGTTAGAAAATTGAACTGCTAACAGACGTACATAAGTGGGCTGTAGGGAAAAAAAGAAAAAAAAAAAGTTGATCTAGCCCTTAACGTTGAAGCCTCCGTAAGACTGTTCGCGAACGATGGTATTGCAACGCCAGCCAAGTGCAGCGAAATTCAAGAAGACCTGCAGGAGATGGACGATTGGTGAAGGGACGAGCAGTTGACCGTGGAACGTAAATAAATATAACGTGTTGTCCGTAAATAGGCGAAGAGACACGCTATTGTTCCATTATACTATTGGCGACAAATCACACCAATCAGGGACCATCGAAAAATACCTGAGAGTAACCATCTGGTGCGACCTGAAGTGGAACGATCACATAAAACGATTAGTAGTAAAAAAGGATGTAAGACTGAAGTTCATTGGCATAATCGTAAGGAAAGTTCATTGGCATAATCGTAAGGAAACTTAATCCATCCACGAAATAAACGGCTTGCAAATCAACCGGTCGACTGTTTCTTGAGTACTGTTGATTAGTTCAGAATCCTTGTCAAGTATCATTAATAGCAGAGAGAGAGAGAGAGAGAGAGAGAAGAGAGAAAGTACCGTGGGATACCTCCTAATACGGTGTCGGACATCGTTTTGCCCAGCGTAGTGCAGCAACTCGACGTAGCATGGACTCAACAAGTCGTTTGAAGGCCCCTGCAGAAATATTGAGCCGTGCTGCCTCTGTAACCGCCCATACTTGCGAAACTGTTGCCGGTGCAGGATTCTGTGTACGAACTGACCTCTCGATTATGTCCCATAAATGCTCGATTCGATGGGATTCATGTCGGACAATCTGCGTGGCCCGATCATTCACTCAAACTGTCCGGAATGTTCTTCAGACCAACTCCAAACAATCGTGACACGGTGAAATGACATCGTTATTTGGGAACATGAAGTTCATGAATGGTGTTCAAGTAGCCGAACATAACCGACGACTCAGTCCTTTCCAATGCAAACACAGCCCACACCATTATGGAGCCGCCACCAGCTTCCAAAGTGCCTTGTTGACAACTTGAGTCCTTGGCTTTGTGGGGTTTGCGCAATACTCGAACCCTGTCATCTCTTATCAACTGAAATCGGGACTCATCTGACCGAGCCAAGGTTTTCCAGTCGTCCAACCGATATGGTCCCGAACCCAGGAGAGGCACTTCAGACGACGTTGTGCTGTTAGCAAATGCACTTGCGTAGGTCGTCTGCTGCTATAGCTCATTACCGGTAAATTTCACGGCACTGTTCTACGGATACGTTCGTCGTGTACGTCCCACACTGATTTCTGTCGTTATTTCATGCAGTGATGTTTACTGGTAGCATTGACAATTCTACGCAAATGCCGCTGCCCTCGGTCGTTAAATGAATGGCCGTTGGCCACTACTTTGTCCGTGGTGAGAGATATTGTCTGAAGTCTGGTATTCTCGGCACACTCTTGATACTCTGGATCTCGGAATATTGAATTCTCTAACAATTTCCGAAACGGAATGTCGGATCCGTCTAGCTCCAACTAACATATAGCATACATCTCAAACGCTTCAGTTCTTTACTTTTTGGCTTCCCACAGTCCACAATGCACTTCCGTACAATGCTGTGCTCCAGATGTACTTCCCCAGAAATTTCTTACACAAATTAAGACCTATGTTACATATGAGATAGTAGCCTAAATTGTACCAATTTCGAGATTTGATTTATCAAAGGCTAAACAGTAAGTTACAAAATTGTTTAAACAATGGCATCCTCTGTTGCAGCATTTTGTTCTTGGTATGTGATTTAAAGAACATACACTCTGAGAAAAATAAACAGGCTACACTTCATTTTCTAAATATCTGCAAGCGATACAAATTGGCCAACGGCCTTGCCGCAGTGGTAACACTGGTTCCCGTCAGATCACCGAAGTTAAGCGCTGTCGGGCTGGGCTAGCACGTGAATGGGTGACCATCCGGTCTGCCGAACGCTGTTGGCAAGAGAGGTGCACTCAGCCCTTGTGAAGTGAACTGAGGGGCTACTTGATTGAGAAGTTGCGGCTCGGGTCTCGTAAACTGACATACGGCTGGGAGAGCGGTGGGCTGACCACATGCCCCTCCATATCCGCATCTAGTGACGCCTGTGGGCTGAGGATGACATGGTGGCCGATCGGTCCCGTTGGGCCTTCCAAAGCCTGTTCGGACGGAGATAAAAATTAGGATTTTGGCTTCCTAAATTCTGTCAGTGGCTGCATAAATTGTCCTACCGTATCGACTAGGACCCTGAAGTACTAGTTTAAGGAAATGTTCCACATTTTAATTCTTACGTCACTGTTGGGCAGACATAGCAGTATAACTTTTTCCCTCCTTTCCCATCTTGCACACTCTGTATGGATCCACATTTTGCATTTCATATATCTGATCATTTCCTCTATCCGATCTCCTTCGGACAACTCGATGTACCATTTCTCTGTTTTACGAATGTGTTTCTGGGTTGGTTTCACCTTAGATCTGCAAAACACTTCCTTTGGCGGGTGGAACTGTAGTTCTAGATTTCTTCCCCTTGAGCTTTCATCTGTTGCCTCACATTACCATGGATTTTTCTATATTGATATTATGGAGCAGTCAATTTGCTTCTGCAATATCGAACGCAAGTTTTCTTGCGCGTAATCATGATTAAACCGGACATCATCTCTTCACTTGTAAGAATATGCTCTTCCAATTCGTTGCGAAACACTTAACTGCGACCAAAAAATTTGTGTATGCCAGTTTGCATTTTCCGCATAGCCCTTAACTATTGATTAGACGCATTTGATATGCAAGCACATTCATTTAATTCATGATCCCCATTTAGATATATTGTTACAGCTAAATGCAGATCATATGTGCACCACTTTCCATAACGCCCTTCTGTTGCCGTGATGTAATACAAAATAATTTTTAATTACTAGCTTAGGTTAAAGAAGATTTTAGAAAATTCATCACATCATTTCTAAACATTATGTTGTACTAATAAAGCCAAACGCATTTTTAAAGCTCACTATTCCGACAAGTTTCTCAAATTGTAGCGCTACAGTATCTGAAACTTACAGCGGTACATTAAGGCAACGTCGCCATTTTATGTTTGTCAGTTTATTTATTACTAACAAACCACAACTAATACAGATTATTTCAGTGTGTATTCACTTCGAAATAGAAAATGACGTTGCCTGTTAGGTTATAACAGTAATTCTCTCCGCCAAGTACACAAAAAGTTAGACGAAAACTACAAGAAAATCAATGCCTACGTAGTTACGTTTTTCTGGACGCAAATTGAGTCTCAACTTTATCTCCGATAAGAATGGAAGCTGAAGTAAGAATTAAATCTTGTGCCAAAGCCAGGACTTGAACTCAGTCTCTTGTTTACTAGGCAGATGTTTTATTCACTTCACCATCCTGGCATTGTAATAAACACACTTGCACTGATTACCCAAGTCGTTTGCCATCTCTAACACAAAGGTCAATTCACAATCAAGCCCATCTTGATTTTAATTCATTATATCGGCTTCTGTCCATATCGAAGTCAAAGCTGAGACTCATTATGTCTCCAGGAAAATGTAATTACATCAGATCAATAAATCACCTACGCCTGAGATGCAGGCAGGATTTCCAAATCACCTACAAAGCTGGGTTTTTATTCCAGTATTGGAGAGGTTCGGCATTACTGACGATTTAAGAAGGGGAAAATCAAGATGGGCTGAGGTGTGAATTGAAGTTTGTGTTAGGGAGGGCATTGAACTAGGGTAGTCGGTGCAGCTATGTTTGCCACAGCGCCAGGGTGGTATAGTGGATAATAAATCTGCCTCCTAAACACGAGACCTGAATCCAAGTCTCGGCCTTGGCACAAATTTCAGTTCATTACTGCAGCTTCTATCCGTACCGAAAATCAACGCTGTCTTCAAACAATTTTTTCCTAAACACACAGAGCTCTTAGGTAACAATACGGCTCCAAGAAGCACTTATTTTACGTTGACCTCAGTAAATATCTTGTAATACTAGACGTACGATTTTTATAGCAGTTTTACTAATTAAGAGCCATACAATATAAGCTACCATCCCCTATTAGCAGACTTATTTTGGCACGAATGCACTCTTTGCCTGTACTACTCTGCTTGCCTCGTTTGTCATACGTTATTTTGCTTCCAGTGTAGCAGAATTCCGTCAATTCGTCTACTTCGTGGTCCGCAAGTTTGATAATAAATTTTTTCGCTAATATCATTTGTGCTATTCGTCACTGCTTTTTAATCTTTCTCCCGTTTACTGACAATCCATATTCCATGCTCAGTATACCATTCCCTTCAGTATGTCCTGTAATTTTTCTTCGCTGTCGCTGAGGATAGTAATTTCAGCGGATCTTATGAATGATACTTCCTGATAAATCTGGTATTGCCCGGTTATTCATTTCGCCAATTTTCTAACAGAAACGAAAACAAAAAATGAACAGTGTTTTTAGTGTAATATCGAAAAAATTTCATTTCCATGTAGTAATGAAAATACCTTCGAAATTTTGAAGGAGTCGTGTAAAGAAATATGCGTAATGCACAAATGTGTTAGTACAGTATCCAACTTAAGATACATGATATGCAAAATAAAAGTTTTCTGTAACGTTATTTAAGTCAGAATTTATTTATAAACAGTATTTCTAGTTAGATATCCAGAAGTTACTATGAATGAAATCTTAGGTGAGCCCACCGTTGAGCAAGCGACATAAAGCTTTCCATAAGAAAACATGGAGATGTCATTCCACAGTATTAATAGACAACCTGTATGACTTGTTAATTGTAATGGCAAATCGAAGTATCACTGGAAACGGCATTCTCTTGAAGTGAGAGGGGAGATCTGTCGGAGTAAGGCATATTCGTGGTACTTAACACAGTTTCATTATCTCCCTTTCTAGTTAAGATGATCGCCTCAAGTACATTACCCAACATCTTCCTAACACACAGCATTATGCCATTCCAAAGTTTTGTCGGATCGAGGTTCGTAGTAAAGTAATTGGCGATGTGACATTCAATAATAGGCGATGTGTTGGTTATTGCTTTCGTCTATAGCCGTTTGCGCTTCGCAGCTGACAGCTGTCGAAAGCGCTGCTAGGTGTCTGTGGTTTCCTGAAGTTGACTCAACTGTAGGGGTGTCTTACAAGGGAACCTCCCCATCGCACCCCCCTCAGATTTAGTTATAAGTTGGCACAGTGGATAGGCCTTGAAAAACTGAACACACATCAATCGAGAAAACAGGAAGAAGTTGTGTGTAACTATGAAAAAAATAAACAAAATATACAAACTGAATAGTCCATGTGCAATATAGGAACATCAATGATAGCATGCGCCTAGTAGTGCGGTGGTCCCGTGGTTAGCGTGAGCAGCTGCGGAACGAAAGGTCCTTCGTTCAAGTCTTCCCGCGAGTGTAAATTTTACTTTCTTTATTTTCGCAAAGTTATAATCTGTCGTTCGTTCATTGACGTCTCTGTTCACTGTAATAAGTTTAGTGCGACCGCACCGCAAAACCGTGCGATTAGTAGACGAAAGGACGTGCCTCTCCAATGGGAACCGAAAACATTTGATCGCAAGGTCGTAGGTCAACCGATTCCTCCACAGGAAAACACGTCTGATATATTCTATACGACACTGGTGACGGCATGTGCGTCACATGACAAGAATATGTTGTCGACCCACCTAACTTCTACACTTCTCGAATGGGTAAAAAGATTCTTCTACCTTGCCCGATTGAGGTTTCCTCGTGGATGTGATAATCACTCCCAAAAAAGTGATGAAAACGTAAGAGTTTGTCACATAAACTGCAACAAATGAATGCAACAGTTTCACAGTCGCACAGTTTTCTCTGTGCTCTGTCAAAACATATTTTTAACGTTTTCAAATTTTCCGTGTGTAGACCGTCAAATCCTGCATATGTCCAAGCAAATCTGAACATGTCCTGGAATTTTGGAGAGCGAAGTTGATTATGTGTGAGTGCTTGAACTTTGATAATTGTCTGAAAATAAAAAAAAAATAAATTTCTCACTCGAGGGAGGACTTCAACCAAGGACCTCTAGTTCCGCAGTTGCTCACGCTAACCACAGGACCACGGTGCTCCTCGGCCCATATTACCCTTGATGTTGCATATCTTGCGCATGGACTATTCAGTTTGTATATTTTGCTTATTTTTTTCATAGTTCCACACAACTTCTTCCTGTTTTCTCGATTGGTGTGTGTTCAGTTTTTGAAGGCCTATCCACTGTGCCAACTTATAACTAAATCTGAGGGGGGTGCGATGGGGAGGTTCCCTTGTTAGTAGTAAAGAGTAACTGTATTAAAACGTTACGCATGATGCAGAATTTTTTCACGCATTTCATTGTTTCTGATGTCGTATCTCCTGAACTATGGTAGCTACGTGGTTCTAACCCCACATCGACAGTTGCCTTACAGTAACGTGTATGTTTACCAAGTTTGGTTGAAATCAGTGTAGTGGTTTAGGAGGAGATGTGGAACATAAGAGATGTGATCAAAAAGTAAACTGAGTTTTTTATTTCGCAAGCTTTATACATCTGATTTACAGAACTTTTTTTTCTTGTTCGTACACGTGTTTCTGGTGTATGTTTGCATTTTCAGCTGTTTTGAGTATTTAGTTTACTGTTGACAGTAGAAAAGGTTATACGTGTTTTCGAGTGCTCGACAAATTTTTAGTTAGGAAAAAGATGGATCAAAGAATTTATTTTAAATTTAGCTTGAAAACCTGTAATAAAGTGAAGTACCCCTCATTCGAAATGTTGGCTGAGGCTTTTGGCGAACCTACTATGAGTAAGACCAGAATTTACGACTGGTGTAAACGTTTCAAAGAGGTTCGAGAAGGCGTTGAAGACGACGACCGTACTAGAAGCCCTAGCACATCAACTACTGACGGCAGTGTACAAGAAGTAAAGAAAATGGTTCTAGAAAATCGGCGAAGCGTAATCAGAGAGGTTGCTGATGATGTCAGCATGTTTTGTGGCTCATATCAAGCAATTTTTTCGGATGTTTTGAGCTTGAAATGTGTAGCAGCAAAGTTTTTTCGAAATTGGTGAATTCTGACCAAGAACGACGTCGCGTAGACGTCATTGAGGAACTGCTTAATGAAGTCGACAACGATCTAGAACTTCTAAAGAAGGTTGTAACAGGTAACGAAACATGGATATACGGGTATGATGGCGAAACAAAGACCCAGTCGTCCCAATGAAAACTGCCTGAATAGCCAAGACCGAAAAAAATTCAAGTGCGAATACGTTTGAAGATGCTTCGCACTGTTTTCTTCTATTACAATGGAACAGTGCATCACGAGTTCCTGCCTTATAGTCGTACGGTCAGTAAGGAATACTACCTGGAAGTTATGCGCCGTTTGTGTGAAGCAATCCGAAGAAAATGACCGGAATTGGGGCAAAACCAGTCGCGGACACTGGGTCCCGATAATGTCCCCGCTCACACATCAGTGCTTGTTCGTGATTTTTTGGCAAAAACAAAAACGTTATGTTGCCTCAGCCACCGTATTTGCCGGACGTGGCCCCCTGCGACCTATTTCTATTCCCGAGGCGGAAGAGAACCACGAAAGGACGTCGTTTTGCCACCATTGATGAGCTAAAACAGAATTGCTGAAAGAGCTGAACACCATAACGGAAAGTGAGTTCCAGAAATGCTCCCTGGATTGGAAAAAGCGCTGGCGCAAGTGTGTTGTATGTGAGGGGAATTGCTTTGAAGGGGATAAAGTTGATTTTGATGAATAAACAAGAATATTTCAAGAAAAACAAAAATTGTCACCGTTTTTATCACACTTGTACAAATATACGTACATCCATTTTTATAATATAGATTGACTTTTTCACCTTGAATTTTAGCCGCACTCTTTCTAGTCCCATACAGCTGTAAATTAAATAGCCGTTGTGTAGCAAATTTGAGTTGACGAGCGTATGTTTCAAACCACTGTTGCAAGCGCGATTTAGTTTGATCGCAGCTGATGGTTACAGTTGACCAGCAGATGCGATGAGTGCAGCGCTCCGAACGTCCCTCGCAGATCCTCTCTGGTGAGCTGACGACTGGTGTGCGTGGTCGGGGCCATTGGCCCCATTACTACCGCCAGCCGCGCCGTGCCGTGCCTACTAGAATCCGCCAGTCATGTTTACAAAAGGAAGGGGGGGGGGGGAGGGGCTGGAGGGGAGGCGGAAGCCCGCAGCGGTAGGTGGTCGCAGCTGCCACGCTGTGCCGAGTTCCAGACAGAGATAACCGCTGACGCAGTGCTCGTCTCTGGGCCTCCGTTTTCGCCAAGGCTTGTATCGAACTGTTGAAGATGTGCCGTTTCTCGCCACGGCCGTGTAGCAATCGTTCGATTACCTCACAAATACAGTCTTCGTTTCTGTCGACCAGCTGCAAGCGGGTAGGGGCAAACTGTGCCGCAAGTACTATCTTGGCGCCAGGAAAAGTCTCAGCAGCTTATAGTTGTTGTGTACGACTTCGTACACGACGTTAAGGAGAGGTGGGCTACAGAGTGGTGATGCAGCTGTCGTTGTAGGGAAGCAAGACAGGAACAGAAATGCTTGGTGAACAAGTTAACACAACCAACAGAAGGTTTACGTAATTTGTATTTCTCGAAGTGTCCGAAGACTCATTGCAAATAATGCAGCAAGAATTAGAATCAAACTCATAGAATAGCAACTGAGATGGGACTCGGTATAATAAGCACGAAGATGCTGTCATAGTGAAGAGGCTACAATTACAAGTGGATTGAACGGCTGCCGCCGGCCGCCCTATATCGCGGCGGCAGAGTGCGTTCATAGTCCAGAGCCACTAGAGGCGTGGCCCAGCACACGCGCCATTGGGTCCCACAGATACCGCGCGACCGCTATTGGCGTCAGAGGGGAACTTGCAATTCCGTTGGCAACTGTGACGTCCGTAGGGTCGTATCGATATGTGATACCACAGTAGTGTTGTCTGTTGGCCCTAACGACACGGTTTAGACAACCACCGTTGCTCTTTCACGACACGTAACAATGAGACATCTGGTGTGTTCGCCGCTAGGACGTCGCTATTGTTGTTGTCACCCGTTGTCCTCTTGTGCGTCGGGGTTTCAGTAAAGGGAGACTAGTAGGTCGCCAGCTGGTGGAGCCTATGTCTGCACTGGTATGAATGAGTTTGACGCCCCAAATTGGCGGGCGGCGATCTGACTCGTGGAAGAACGTCGGTCACCCCTAGGGCTCTGCGAAGGCGACGTGACACCCTTTCCTCTGTTACTTCTGGTCATCCTGTGTGGCAGTTTATGCGTCTGGAAACATTGTCTCTGGAATATTTAGATCCACACTAGACGTTGTTGAGCTTCGAAACACGAATTCTTTTGCCATCTAAGATATGTTATGGCCCCACACACCATGCAACGACTATCATCCCTCGTTCAAAATATACTGAAGCGCCAAAGAAACTGTAGTAGGCATGCGTGTTCAAATACAGAGATATGCAGGCAGGCAGAAGACAACGGTTCAAATGGCTCTGAGCACTATGGGACTTAACATCTATGGTCATCAGTCCCCTAGAACTTAGAACTACTTAAACCTAACTAACCTAAGGACAGCACACAACACCCAGCCATCACGAGGCAGAGAAAATCCCTGACCCCGCCGGGAATCGAACCCGGGAACCCGGGCGTGGGAAGCGAGAACGCTACCGCACGACCACGAGATGCGGGCACAGAAGACAACGCTGCGGCCGCCAACGCCTATATAAGACTACAAGTGTCAGGCGGAGTTGTTATATCGGTTACTGCTGCTACAATGGCAGGTTATCAAGATGTGAATGTTGTAGTGGGCGCACGAGCGATGGGACATAGCATCTCGGGGTAGCGATGAAGTGAGGATTAAAACATCAAAGATCGTGCAAGAACGGGACCAACGACGCCTGTAGAGAATCGTTCAACGTGACAGAATTGCAACTCTTCTGCAAATTGCTGCAGATTTCAATGCTAGGCCATCAACAAGTGTCAGCGTGCGAATCATTCAACGACACATCATCGATATGGGCTTTCGGAGCGGAAGGCCGGTTGTTTCACCCTTGATGTCTGCATGACACAAAGCTTTACGCCTCACCTGGGCCCGTCAGCATCGACATTGGACTGTTGATGGCTGGAAACATATTGCCTGATCGGACGTGTCTCGTTTCAAATTGTATTGATCGGATGGACGTGTACGGACATGGAGACGACCTCATGAATCCATGGGCCCTGTATGTCAGCAGGGGTTATTCAAGCTGGTGGGGGCTCTGTAATGGTGTGGGGCGTGTGTAGTTGGAGTGATATAAAACCCCTGATACGTCTAGATACGACTTTGACTGGGAACACGTACGTAAGCGTCCAGTCTGATCACCTGCATTCATTCATGTCCATTGTGCATTCCGACGGACTTGGGCAATTCCAGCAGGAGAATGCGACACCACGCACGTCCAGAATTGGTACAGAGTGACTCCAGGAACACTCTTATGCTTTTAAACACTTCCGCTGGCCACCAAACGCCTCAGAAATGAACATTATTGAGCAAGTCTATGACGCCTTGCAGCGTGCTTTTCAGAAAAGATCTCCACTCCCTCGTACTCTTACGGATTTATGGACAGCCCTGCAGGATTCATGGTGTGAATTCCCTCCAGCACTACTTCAGACATTAGGCGAATCCAAGCCACGTCGTGTTGCGGCACTTGTGCGTGCTCGCGGGGGCCCTACACGCAAGGCAGGGTATACCAGTTTCTTCCGCTCTCGAATGTAGATTAATACGCGCCGCGCTGCCATAATTACATATATTAGGTTGGTGCATAAATTGGTAGTGATTTTGTTTTCCATGTTGGTATTCCCTGGTTGTCACGGGTTTGTTTATCGATTGTCATTTTTTATTTTTTAATTGACTGTTTCTGTTTGAGTTTACATATTTTCGCTTTATCATTTAGATGTAGTGAGTGTAGCTGTGGGCGCTATAAAATGGAGTGCCAAATGGAGAATTCGAAACATTTCCGACATATTCAGTAGAGTGATCCAGAAACATTTGTGCCTTATACGGGAATAATGACACTGGATAAAGCACGGAAAAAATGGTTTTCTTGTTTTAAGCAGGATTGTTTTGACGTTAGCGATTATTCACGTTCTGGAAGAACTGCGGGGTTTGATGAAGGCCGTTTGAACGCATTAATCAATAATGACCCACATTAGTGCACTCGAGAACTGGCAAATGTGATGAACTGTGGTCATTTCACCATCATGCGATATTTGCATGCCGTGGGGAAAGTTCAAAAATTATGTACCGCATGCTCTAAGCCAAAATCACAAAAATCAGTGGTTGTCGTTGTGGGCATCTCCGCTTGATCGGCATCAATTGGCTCGTGAGCAACATCGACCGCTCCTATCCTGTATCGTAATAGGTGACGAGAAATGGTGTCTTTATGCTACCATGATATTAAGAAAGGAATGACTTGAGCCCAAACAAAGCAACAACTTCCCGTACGAAGACCTGCCAGCATCCACAAAAGATAAAATTGTGCATCTGGTGGAAAAGCGACGGCACGGTGTGCTACGAATTTGTTCCCTGTGTGGTGTAACGATCACTGCTGACATTTTTTGTCAACAACTGAGATGTCTTGCAGAAGCAATCCAAAAACTTTCTGCTAGACTGACAAAAAACACTGTTTGGGGGTTGGGCTGGGAAGTCATTCCGCACCCATCTTATTCACCTGATCTTACACCGTTAGATCTTCACCTTTTCCGCTCTCTGTCTAACAATCTTCAAGGAACTTCCTAACCAATTGAAAAGGCGTTCCGAACATGGTTTGACGAGTTCTTCGCCTTAAAACCACGTGATTTCTACAGTCACGGGATCGAAAAAATACCCCAGCGTTGACAGAATGTCGTAAATAGTGAAGGAGAATATATTGTTGCACTCTAAAAGTCTCTGTTATGTGCTTCTGTTGTGTGTATTAAACTTACGGAAAAACGCTACGAACTTACCCACGACCCCAGTCTACATCTACTTGGTTACTCCGCAGTTCACAGTTAAGTGCCTGGCAGAGGGTTCATCGAACCACCTACAGGCTATTTCTCTACCGTTCCACTGTCGAACAGCGCGGAAAAAATGAACACTATTTCTGTGCGAGGTCTGGTTTCACTTACGTTATCGATGATCGTTTCTCCCTTTGTGAGTGGGCGCCAACAAAATATTTTCGCAACCGGAGGAGAAAGTTGGTGATTGAAGTTTCATGAGGTGATCCTGTCTCAACGGAAAACACCTTTGTTTTAGTGTTTGCCACCCCAATTCGCGTATCATATCCGTTGAACTCTCACCTCTGTTTCGCAATAGTACAAAAGGAGACTCGCTTTTTTGGGCTTCTTCGATGTCATTCGTCAGCTTTATCTGGTGCGGATGCCACACTGGCAGCAATACTCCAGAAAAGAACGGAGAAGAGTAGTTTAGGCAGTAACTTCAGTAGACTTGTTACTCGTAACTGCTCGCAAGATATTTATTGCTCTTTCGCATTATAATGGTCTTAGTCTGTGTTGGTAGGTTCCTTAATGCATTCCGGATGGGATAGCTAATGGGCTTGCATCGCTTTTCATTATTTCTCGTTTTTAAAATAAGCCATAACAGGCCGAACCGATAATGCTTGTTTTTATTATTAATTTATGATCGTGACTAGGCATTTGTGAATTCTTCACTCAGTGCGTGAAAGAAAGCTGCTAGCGTGCATTGGGTTCATACAACTTCTCTACATTGTAACGATAAACGGCAAAGAGAGAAAGTGAAATACCGTCCACGTAAAAGCCCTTACCAAGGGGTGACATGAACATCTTACTATCGGTTTGACGAAGATGGTATAGCTGCCGTAGTATTGGACCGTCATATTATTATTTGACCACAGTGTTCCTTGTTATAATCTTATGGAAGGCCCAGTCACGCATTATCAGGTGCGAATGACCACTAACACCTCAGCACCGGAAGCAACATTTACCTATCCGCAACGAATGTTATTACCATTAGAAATTAAAATCGTTGAGGAGAGCTGTCTTTGATGCATCGAACTGATCGATCTGTGAACAGCAGGGGAATGAATACAGAACCGTGCCGAGTAGACGTATCGTACGTAATATGACACGTTCATAATATCATGGGAATAAATATATTGGTATCTGCCGCAGCATTTCGTCACCGTCGTATTAGGTTGCAGGAGATATACTCAGATTTCACCGAAGGAAGAGATTAACATTCCAACTGGCTTGTGGCGTGAACGGGTAAGGTGTTCTGTATCTGCTCTGGAGCTCCTATATGCCAGACTTGTGAGAAGAGATTAAAGGCAAGTCTGTTATCTCACAGCGCTTCATACACTCAGTCGCCTAAGGGGAGGGCTAGGCGGAAGAAGGGAGGGGAAGGAGTTTAAGGTTCCGTCGACGACCAAGTCATTACAGACCGAACACAGGTTTAGACAGGGAAAGAATGAGGGAAGGAGTCAGCCGTACTATTTCAAAGGAACCATCATAGCTTTAAAAAATCGATATATTGCCAACTAGAAATATGCAATCTTTGCATGTGGCGATATGATGTACAGTCATTGAAATGTTTAAACGACTTTATGAAGTTTAATTGTGGATAATCAATATGAACATAAATGGTTCAAATGGCTCTGAGCACAATGGGACTTAACATCTGAGGTCATCAGTCCCCTAGAACTTAGAACTACTTAAACCTACCTAACCTAAGCACATCACACACATCCATGCCCGAGGCAGGATTCGAACCTGCGACCGTAGCGGTCGCGCGGTTCCAGACTGTAGCACCTAGAACCGCTCGGCCACACCGGCCGGCAATATGAACATAGCAACGATTTCCAAAAACCGGTAATTGTAGGAACCATTATGGCATTTGCCCTAAGGAACTTCGGTAAACCACAGGAAACCTAAGTCTGGATGACCAAACGGGGATTTCAAGTGCCGTCCTCCAGAGTGCGAATCCACCGTGCCCGGTGTGACGGAAGAAGGGGGCGACACGCCGTTTAGAGTGGTACTGAGAGCAAATGGACGCCAGTTTCTGCTTTTATACTCGAGTGTATATTTATGAGAGCTGCATTTGTTTTTTGCGTTCTTCTTCGCATTGGTATTAGCATGGGTTCTCTTTTATGTGAAAAATCTGATCATGGCCCAAATCTGTGACGCCAAGAATTATTGTGAAAGTTTATTCTTTTGTCATCATAATAAATTTCTGTCACTGAAAAGGCACTGCAATGTATACTGACTACATTTCTTTCTTATTTACAGGTGAGATTTGCAACTGTGCAGTAGCAAATTGCCAGTGTGCTTGCCGAGAACAAGTATATCTGATTTGACCACGAACGAGTCTTCATACCCGTTAGTCATTTGGGTAAGTCGGCAATTTGTATCATAAAATTTTCGGAACAGTTTACGCTCTTGTGCGTCAGTACATATGGAAACATTCCTGACATGCAGCGTATTTGTGTCAGTGTTGTCCTTGGCTTCTCAACTTCCTATTGTTATTTTCGTCGTGATGGATCGAATTGTTAACCTAAAGTTTCAGGAGACCGATGTAGTTATAATTATACTTACGCTACTGAGACCACTCCCAAGAGTGATAGTAAGACAGTGAAACTTTGTGAAAACATTTTTAAAGAGATACTGAACACAATAAACCTTTGAAAGAAACGCATTGTAATTCTCACATGAGAAGGTAACATTTGTTAACTGCGTACAATGTTTACGTTGTAGGCTACAAATGTTGCTCAGTGTGACGACCATCTAGTTCCACGACAACCTGGAACCGCACTAGAGATTTCTCTACTGATGGTGCGGTCTTGACTACCACCCTCGCTATGCTCATATTCAACCTTCATCGTGTGTTTGTGTCTCGTTGATAAATCCTGTCCCTCAGTTAACCCACAGTCAGAAATCACACGGGCCACGCAGTTTGAACCGACCGCAGCCAGTGATTTGATTTTCTCCAAATGTTATATGGTGCAACCAAAGTGACCGCACGAGCAATGTTAGGTGAAACTCTATCGAGCGTCAAAACAACTGAACCCAAAGCACCTCTCTCCCGTGGAGCAGGAACCACATGTTAGCGAAGCAGATCACAGTAGCATGTGCCGTTCACGCTGCATGGCCTTAGTCCTGGGGGTCTGAGTTACTCAAAGAAGAATGGACGAAGCATGAACTGTGCCGTGAAGCTACATTACACAGTGATGGGGACCTTCATGAACGTTCGTTGGCAGTAACGATCCCCAAATGCGACAATTGTGAGTGTTCACTTCCCAGTGAGCGTAAAGGGTACTTCATCACTCCGCAGAATGTTCCGAATCAACTTGAGCCCTTGCAAGAAACGTAAGGACAAAGTCTACTCGAATGTCTGCGTCACTTGGCAAAAGTTGGTTAGTAATGTGGATTTTGTACGGATACCATTTCATAGTTGTTCCCAGCTCTTTCCGAAAGGTTCAGCTGTTGTGACACAGCTCGTGCACTGCTTGAAGATCGCACGTTGCTTACAGCGTTCTCAACCATGGCAACAGTAACCGCAACGATTTGTGGCGCAATTGGCCGTCGGTCTCTCCCAGGAGCAATTCCTAAATCGCCCGTAGTTCGAACTTACGAATGATGTTTTTCAAACCTGGCGCGGAAAGAGGACCTCTCCATATTCCTTTAGAGCGTCGACACTCGCGAAGAGCAGCAGCACTGTTGTTGTTTCCATAAAACAGGTTTAAAAGTAAAGCCCTGCTCACCTTGTCCAGACCCATGTTGATCAACTGCAACTCTAAAGCACACTGATGCTTTTGATTCAACCCTATCTCTCCGTACCAGTGCCGGCGCCTAACGGCAAGTCATGACTCTAACACTACTAACAACGTAAATCCTGCAGCGCACATTCTGAACATCATTGCTATTAAGTTGGATACCTATACGGTAAATAGTCATCCGTCCACGTTGGCTCAAGTAGCGAAAGTTTAATTATAATTACCCTTTACTTTGGTCACAGCACAGCCGCCGTTATAGTAACAATGATAATTACTACTACTATTACTAGTACTACTATTACTATTAATATTGTAGAGGTCCCTTTAACACCGCCATTGCATGCTAATTGGGCCGGCCGGAGTGGCCGAGCGGTCCCAGGCGCTTCAGTCTGGAACCGCGCGACCGCTACGGTCGCAGGTTCGAATCCTGCCTCGGGCATGGATGTGTGTGATGTCCTTAGGTTAGTTAGGTTTAAGTAGTTCTAAGTTCAAGGGGACTGATGACCTCAGATGTTAAGTCCCATAGTGCTCAGAGCCATTTGAACCACGCTAATTGCATCGTCAACTACCACCCCATATGCTGTCGTGAGCATCACAAAATGCCTCCACCAGCCTACAGTAATTAGCCTTCATACTTTGTGCACACAAGAACTGGCATATTAAAGGTTTGCAGTAAAACTACTTGTTTTTCCATGTGGTTACATTTTGGATCGCTGTATGTACGTCAATGTTTCCTCCAATAAATCTGAAGACGAAAATTTGTAATTACGAAAGCAGTCATGTTCATTAAATACCATCAATAAAACAACGGTATGGATTATCCAATAAGAGTATGTTACTGATGCTGTGTGTTTTTTGGGGACTACCGTATCGTGGCGCTGACAAATTGTGCTCCTAAGGTGCATACTACCGACAGGCTTATGTGAAGGTGTTTACACGAAGACTCACACTAAACTGTCTTATGGAGTGTTTTCCTCCGCGATAGTTCCCCAGATTTCTCTGCTCAAGGCTCAGTCACATACGGTGCGGCTTCGGGCTATCACACATCGCCTCACCTCCTCCCGCCCACGCTCTCGCCCTCATCCCCGTACTCTCCTATCGTGGCACCCAGTCACCTCTTGCTCTTTCCTCCGGTGGAGAAACCATTGCGTGGCAAGCATTTTCGGAACGACGATAACGTGATTTTCGAAGTGAAACGTTTCCTGAACGGGAAAACTTCTACACCAAGACTTGAACAACCAAGGTCTCCGCCACGGCATCCATGGTTAGGAAACATGTGTCGCATCGAAGATGGAGTATCTAGTACCAGGTTTCGTGGTCCCAGCGTGATTTTTTTCAAGGCGATGATATCACTTAACTTCATCCTGCACCACAACTTCCGTGATCACGTCAACGGATTCCGTCGCTACTTGTTTGTAAAATTTAAGATGAACTAGAGATATTCTGAAAGTCTCGCTAGCAGTCGCCATCATTAGTACCACGACCACTTCCGTCTTCACAATTATCATGGTAGTTTACTGTACAGAAACATTTTTTGAATAATAATACTCTGTGGCAGACAGCGCCTCATAGTTGGGTCCTTATATTCTCCTGACAACGCCCACATCTAGCGTTTGAAAGATCTGCTGGGATATGGCAACTTTTATTAGGGCTGAGACATGTGCTCTGACTGCCAGTTTGGTAAGAACGTGGCCACGGAAAGGACTGCGTGCGTTCGATACCTGATTCCACATGCAGGTTGAATCTGACAGCTAAATTTAATGCTACAGCCCATTTAGTCATGTAAAAGAAGTTTTGTTTCCATTGTCGTCATCACATAACCGTTACCGTTACACTCATGTTCGCATATTGGCTTCAGAGCGTTTTATGTCGTCATGTTTTCAAAAAATTTGTTTGTTACGGAGCACAGCTGTGCTTTATATTGACAGTTACTCTACATAACAGCGAGAAAAAGTACCTATTGTTAGCTTAAAATACTTTTATTAAATTTTCAGTCCCTGTCATGTTGACAGGGACTGAAAGTTGCTGACCGGAGGCTGAACTGAGGCAAACAAATATTTATTAACATTAATCATTCATTTTTGCGAAGTACGCTTTGTCAACAGTTGTGCTGGATCGGATTTCACACCAATTATTAAAAATAAAAATAAAAATAAAAACACAGCAGAAGCCCGATGTAAAGCGGTTGACGGAAGACATGCTTTACCCCATGCAGAGCGTAACTGTGCAGTATCGAGACGTTGCTTCTCCTTCAGCGTTCATTTGGCTACGTCGTTTCTCCTTCATTGTTCAGTTGGCTGACATTTCCACACTGAAAAACCATCCGCCAGAACCAGTAAAGTCTTCCTTGTCATGTAAATTGTAATTTATCATATTACTATTATTATTATTTTCTTTTTTTTCTCCCTCGTTCTTTTCTTTTTATACATATAAGATCTATATGTAAAATAATAATAATTTTGTACCATAGATAATATTGGCATTGAAACAGAACAAGTAGAGATACGCTCTTCAACTGAAGAATTTTTATATGTTCATCTTTTTGTCTCAATAAGTGATAGCGGGCGGTCGTATTACGAGTTCCGCCGAGTTAATATTGTTAAAAAAAGTGTATTCCAATCGTACATTAAAAAGTGTTATTGAAAGTTATCAGAATAGCAAAGTTTATTCGCACAGTCATATTCTGTTCATTATTCCGCGACGCGCCGAGAATCCTGCATTAAGAGGATCGAAGCTAACAAGAAGAATTTGCGGGAGCACAGGAGGGGCGATCCGGAACCAGTATTGTCATACCAATCTCCATGCACAATAGCGGTAACAGGGAAAGGATGTACGTAAATTTACGAATGTTAATCTGATAATGTATTAAATATTGAAGGTCTGTTGATATTAATGCCAGCTAAGGTTCACTCAGGATATCAGTACTTTCCAATTTCTTTCAGTTATTCTTTCAAAATTTCTTTTTTAATTATTTAAGCAGCAATTTTTAATCAATTTCCATTACATACTACACTCCTGGAAATTGAAATAAGAACACCGTGAATTCATTGTCCCAGGAAGGGGAAACTTTATTGACACATTCCTGGGGTCAGATACATCACATGATCACACTGACAGAACCACAGGCACATAGACACAGGCAACAGAGCATGCACAATGTCGGCACTAGTACAGTGTATATCCACCTTTCGCAGCAATGCAGGCTGCTATTCTCCCATGGAGACGATCGTAGAGATGCTGGATGTAGTCCTGTGGAACGGCTTGCCATGCCATTTCCACCTGGCGCCTCAGTTGGACCAGCGTTCGTGCTGGACGTGCAGACCGCGTGAGACGACGCTTCATCCAGTCCCAAACATGCTCAATGGGGGACAGATCCGGAGATCTTGCTGGCCAGGGTAGTTGACTTACACCTTCTAGAGCACGTTGGGTGGCACGGGATACATGCGGACGTGCATTGTCCTGTTGGAACAGCAAGTTCCCTTGCCGGTCTAGGAATGGTAGAACGATGGGTTCGATGACGGTTTGGATGTACCGTGCACTATTCAGTGTCCCCTCGACGATCACCAGTGGTGTACGGCCAGTGTAGGAGATCGCTCCCCACACCATGATGCCGGGTGTTGGCCCTGTGTGCCTCGGTCGTATGCAGTCCCGATTGTGGCGCTCACCTGCACGGCGCCAAACACGCATACGACCATCATTGGCACCAAGGCAGAAGCGACTCTCATCGCTGAAGACGACACGTCTCCATTCGTCCCTCCATTCACGCCTGTCGCGACACCACTGGAGGCGGGCTGCACGATGTTGGGGCGTGAGCGGAAGACGGCCTAACGGTGTACGGGACCGTAGCCCAGCTTCATGGAGACGGTTGCGAATGGTCCTCGCCGATACCCCAGGAGCAACAGTGTCCCTAATTTGCTGGGAACTGGCGGTGCGGTCCCCTACGGCACTGCGTAGGATCCTACGGTCTTGGCGTGCATCCGTGCGTCGCTGCGGTCCGGTCCCAGGTCGACGGGCACGTGCACCTTCCGCCGACCACTGGCGACAACATCGATGTACTGTGGAGACCTCACGCCCCACGTGTTGAGCAATTCGGCGGTACGTCCACCCGGCCTCCCGCATGCCCACTATACGCCCTCGCTCAAAGTCCGTCAACTGCACATACGGTTCACGTCCACGCTGTCGCGGCATGCTACCAGTGTTAAAGACTGCGATGGAGCTCCGTATGCCACGGCAAACTGGCTGACACTGACGGCGGCGGTGCACAAATGCTGCGCAGCTAGCGCCATTCGACGGCCAACACCGCGGTTCCTGGTGTGTCCGCTGTGCCGTGCGTGTGATCATTGCTTGTACAGCGCTCTCGCAGTGTCCGGAGCAAGTATGGTGGGTCTGACACACCGGTGTCAATGTGTTCTTTTTTCCATTTCCAGGAGTGTATATTTTATGCACGCCCCCGTATTTTCGAGGCGCTACAGTCTGGAACTGAGCGACCGCTACGGTCGCAGGTTCGAATCTTGCCTTGGGCATGGATGTGTGTGATGTCCTTAGGTTAGTTAGGTTTAATTAGTTCTAAGTTCTAGGCGACTGATGACCTCAGAAGTTAAGTCGCATAGTGCTCAGAGCCATTTGAATCCCGTATTTTCCTATTCCCCTCACGCAATTATTCAAAACCAGACTACAGTTTTTCAGCTTGGGTTTCATTAATTGGTCCGGAAAATGGACATCTTCACTTCGCTTATGAAAATATTCATCGGGTTGAGGGTTTTTTTATAGTTTCGTGCTTTAAGTGTACACTCTCTTCTCTCATCCGTCTCTTGATAAACTCAAGAGCTAAACTTCTTTTTCTCGCACCATTCGTCGCTTGATCAACAAATGTTATTTCATTACTCACAGATTATTCGTTTCTGCGATGTCGTAACAAACGCAGAGAAATCTAGACAATATGTTTCGCATTATGGTTGTGCTCATTTTGGTTATTGTCATGCAACGTTACTTAATCAATGTTAAACGTGAGACGTATATTTAGGTTTCTGTCCAGCGATATTCCTGATGTAATGGTAATAAGACAACCTAAGGTTGTGTTTAATGACTTTTATCCCTTTCGGTTATTGTTTTCAGACCTTGAAGGATCCAAGGGTAAATAATACTACAGAAACGCTATGTGCAGACTGTTATGAGATTTTTACACGACATTGCATCCGAAAAATACGGTCCATGAGGTTTTTACTGTAATTCTTAAGTGAGTTAAAGTTGCATCATCAGTTCTTTATTTTAATTGCATTTAAGTTTACGATTTCAACGGCAGTAAAATTTTGTCTTCCAGTGATGATTAGTTTTTTTGACGTAAGTAGCTCAAGCATTTTTTTGTTTTTCCTGCTGTTCAGAACTGATTGATTCATGCGTCCTGTTTAGTTTTACATACGGTGTTTCATTTTAGTCGTGCTCCAGAGCAAACATTCAAAACACAATCGCTCGATCAACATAGGCATTAGATGGAGTGTGGCGTTTGTGTATTCGCCTCGCGCGTTTCTGTTTATTATGTTACGCAAGAGACACATTAGCGCTTACCCCTGTGTATAATTTTACGTCCTAAAAACTATGTCTGAATGTTTCCGTTTTTGTGGAAGCTCAGTGCTTTCGCATTCCATATATTAAACTAATAGTAATCCTTTGAGTAATTTACAATTTTTTAACCGAAACTGTTCTTCTGTCTTCCTGAATCTATTTTATAGAAAGCGTCGTGTGCACATTATTTTGAATAATATCGTTTACCTGAAAAAAAGTGTATCATGCGCCATCTCCAACAAGGGAATTCTTTACCCTACTGTTCCAGTCATCTCTTGACTAGACAGATCTGTATTATTTGATGTCCTCCCTCAGGATTTCTAGCTATTTGTGGTATTTGCATGCAAAGTTTGTCTGAAAGAAGTAACGCAAAAGCAAGTGCTTGCGGAAGATGATTTTCGTATGTTTCTTTTCTGCTAATCTAAATTAGTCGACTTACCAAAACACCGACCCGTGAATGACACGAAGAATATATTTTTTCATACCATTGTAGTTTACTGAAACACTGTCGAATCAATTTCTATTTTTTTGTTTCTTTCAGCGCATCTCCGACCAGTTGACAGACAGGTCTTGTGTAATATGTGCTTGCAGTTGTCGTTTGGTTTGCAACATTTCTATGTCTTATTTCGTTAACAAAAGTGAAAGAAGATTAGGGTTTAACGTCCCATCGAAGACAAAGTCGTTAGAAACTGCGCTATATCGCTTAGTCATGTCGTTAACATATCAAAACTATTTCGTTACATAATCGTTGTGTCTTACACCTTCCATCTTGATTCAAGACGCTAGGAAGAAGCATTCAGGCACCGACGGTAGTTGGCGACCTCAGCTTGCCAGATTTAAATTGGGAGAGTCGTGGTATCAAAACTGGTGCCGGATATAGGAATTCCTGTAACAGTATTCTGAATGTCTTGCCCAAAAAATCACTTCCAGCTGATAATTAGGGAGCGAACTCGTGAAGGTAACGTCTTAGACCTCCTAGCAACAAACAAACCTGAGCTTGGCCGGCCTGAGTGGCCGAGCGGTTAAAGGCGCTACAGTCTGGAACCGCACGACCGCTACGGTCGCAGGTTCGAATCCTGCCTCGGGCATGGATGTGTGTGATGTCCTTAGGTTAGTTAGGTTTAAGTAGTTCTAAGTTCTAGGGGACTTATGACCACAGCAGTTGAGTCCCATAGTGCTCAGAGCCATTTGAACCATTTTTTAAACCTGAGCTTCTCAGATCAGTTAACGTAGAGGAAGGTATCACTGGTCGTAAGACTTTGATAGCATCTATGAAATAGGTATCTCAAACAATGTCAAGAAAAGTAGGAAACTATATTTGCTTGCAAAACTGGCAGGACGCAAATTGCAGATTATATGAGTATGTAAGTCTGCAGGCTTTCGTGACCGTTGTCACTAAAGATAAAATCTTCTGGGTTTTTAGGCTGCGTCATATTTCCTTCTAAAATAATCGACGTTTCTACCCCTCTGCTGGGATCTTCATCAGCATATTTCGATGTCCACTATTGCTAGAACACTGTCAGAGATCAGTGTCGCGTTCACTTATAAAGGGGAGTTGTCCCGCGTTTGTGCTGGAGAAGTGGGAGTATCGATTAAAATTCTTGTGGCTACCATTGGTGGACCACCGTCATAACTAATATTCCAGCGCTCATGCAGAAGAAGGGGCGTTATTGGCTAAACTCTTATGGATAGTATTGGTGGGTCTCGTCATTGGAAAGAAAGGCACTATTCCACACTTAAGCTGGAGAAGGGTTAGTTTTTGAAATTCCTCCTACTGCTATAGGTTGGCCATCATCATTGGCAAAGATCCGAAACGGACAGAGCAAGAGAGGGGGAATGTTTACCCAAAATATTATTGTTCGCCGAGGTGACTTGCAGGGCATTGTTTATATTGCTCGCACAACGCGGCCGCGTATTTACTTCCTTGATGGCGGGGAGCCACGATACTGGACGCCTATAGCCGTCCTCTTTATTGAAATTACATGCATTCTTGGAAATTTCAACCGCTTCTCGAACCTTTCTTCTGTATGAGTATGCTCCAGCTGTGGTTTCATAGCCGTATTAGAAAACTGCTAAATAAACAAAGAGCACTTCATCACAGATTCAAGAGAAGGCAAAACCTTGCTGACCAGCGAAAGCTGAACGAAGCAAACATGAGCGTAATGAGAGCAATGAGAGAAGCGTTCATTGTCTTTGAAAGTCAAATTTTTGTCAACCGACCTTACGAAAGAAAAGGGTTAAGAGGCTTTGGTAAGTAAGCGGTTGGAAAAAATTGTCTATAAGCAATAGTCCACAATGAATGCCTGCCTGCATATCATTGCATCTCTTAGTGGAAACTACTCAAAGTTTATGCAGTGAGCTGTAGTCAAAATGAAAGCCTTTTCAAATATTGAACTCTCAAATAATGGTCACTGGTATCGGCTTGCCACAATAATCAGTCTTCGCATTGACAACGCCCCTAATCATTGTACGACGTGTTGTAACAGTGTCGCAACAGTAGCACAAGCAATCGCTGAATGACATCAGTACAGAATTCCAAAGGCTGGCGCGGGTGCAGTTATTCTTGTAATACAAACAAAAAAAAGTAATTGTTATTGTTCAGATATGTACATCTCTGTTTCTTCCATCTTGCACACGCAACGCTTGATAATAATGAAAATGTTGTTGTTGTTGTTGTTGTTGTGGTCTTCAGTCCTGAGACTGGTTTGATGCAGCTCTCCATGCTACTCTATCCTGTGCAAGCTTCTTCATCTCCCAGTATCTATTGCAACCTACATCCTTCTGAATCTGCTTAGTGTATTCATCTCTTGGTCTCCCTCTACGATTTTTACCCTCCACACTGCCCTCCAATGCTAAATTTGTGATCCCTTGATGCCTCAAAACATGTCCTACCAACCGATCCCTTCTTCTAGTCAAGTTGTGCCACAAACTTCTCTTCTCCCCAATCCTATTCAATACCTCCTCATTAGTTACGTGATCTACCCACCTTATCTTCAGCATTCTTCTGTAGCACCACATTTCGAAAGCTTCTATTCTCTTCTTGTCCAAACTAGTTATCGTCCATGTTTCACTTCCATACATGGCTACACTCCATACAAATACTTTCAGAAACGACTTCCTGACACTTAAATCTATACTCGATGTTAACAAATTTCTCTTCTTGAGAAACGCTTTCCTTGCCATTGACAGTCTACATTTTATATCCTCTCTACTTCGACCATCATCGGTTATTTTACTCCCTAAATAGCAAAACTCCTTTACTACTTTAAGTGTCTCATTTCCTAATCTAATTCCCTCAGCATCAGCCGACTTAATTTGACTACATTCCATTATCCTCGTTTTGCTTTTGTTGATGTTCATCTTATATCCTCCTTTCAAGACACTGTCCATTCCGTTCAACTGCTCTTCCAAGTCCTTTGCTGTCTCTGACAGAATTACAATGTCATCGGCGAACCTCAAAGTTTTTATTTCTTCTCCATGAATTTTAATACCTACTCCGAATTTTTCTTTTGTTTCCTTTACTGCTTGCTCAATATACAGATTGAATAACATCGGTGAGAGGCTACAACCCTGTCTTACTCCTTTCCCAACCACTGCTTCCCTTTCATGCCCCTCGACTCTTATAACTGCCATCTGGTTTCTGTACAAACTGTAAATAGCCTTTCGCTCCCTGTATTTTACCCCTGCCACCTTTAGAATTTGAAAGAGAGTATTCCAGTTAACATTGTCAAAAGCTTTCTCTAAGTCTACAAATGCTAGAAACGTAGGTTTGCCTTTTCTTAATCTTTCTTCTAAGATAAGTCGTAAGGTCAGTATTGCCTCACGTGTTCCAACATTTCTACGGAACCCAAACTGATCTTCCCCGAGGTCGGCTTCTATCAGTTTTTCCATTCGTCTGTAAAGAATTCGCGTTAGTATTTTGCAGCTGTGACTTATTAAACTGATAGTTCGGTAATTTTCACATCTGTCAACACCTGCTTTCTTTGGGATTGGAATTATTATATTCTTCTTGAAGTCTGAGGGTATTTCGCCTGTCTCATACATCGTGCTCACCAGATGGTAGAGTTTTGTCATGACTGGCTCTCCCGAGGCCATCAGTAGTTCAAATGGAATGTTGTCTACTCCCGGGGCCTTGTTTCGACTCAGGTCTTTCAGTGCTCTGTCAAACTCTTCACGCAGTATCTTATCTCCCATTACGTCTTCATCTACATCCTCTTCCATTTCCATAATATTGTCCTCAAGTACATCGCCCTTGTATAAACCCTCTATATACTCCTTCCACCTTTCTGCTTTCCCTTCTTTGCTTAGAACTGGGTTGCCATCTGAGCTCTTGATATTCATACAAAGGTCTCCAAAGGTCTCTTTAATTTTCCTGTAGGCAGTATCTATCTTACCCCTAGTGAGACAAGCCTCTACATCCTTACATTTGTCCTCTAGCCATCGCTGCTTAGCCATTTTGCACTTCCTGTCGATATCATTTTTGAGACGCTTGTATTCCTTTTTGCCTGCTTCATTTACTGCATTTTTATATTTTCTCCTTTCATCAATTAAATTCAATATTTCTTCTGTTACCCAAGGATTTCTATTAGCCCTCGTCTTTTTACCTACTTGATCCTCTGCTGCCTTCACTACTTCATCCCTCAGAGCTACCCATTCTTCTTCTACTGTATTTCTTTCCCCCATTCCTGTCAATTGTTCCCTTATGCTCTCCCTGAAACTCTCTACAACCTCTGGTTCTTTCAGTTTATCCAGATCCCATCTCCTTAAATTCTCACCTTTTTGCAGTTTCTTCAGTTTCAATCTGCAATTCATAACCAATAGATTGTGGTCAGAATCCACATCTGCCCCAGGAAATGTCTTACAATTTAAAACCTGGTTCCTAAATCTCTGTCTTACCATTATATAATCTATCTGATACCTTTTAGTATCTCCAGGATTCTTCCAGGTATACAACCTTCTTTTATGATTCTTGAACCAGGTGTTGGCTATGATTAAGTTATGCTCTGTGCAAAATTCTACAAGGCGGCTTCCTCTTTCATTCCTTCCCCCCAATCCATATTCACCTACTATGTTTCCTTCTCTCCCTTTTCCTACTGACGAATTCCAGTCACCCATGACTATTAAATTTTCGTCTCCCTTCACTACCTGAATAATTTCTTTTATCTCGTCATACATTTCATCTATTTCTTCATCATCTGCAGAGGTAGTTGGCATATAAACTTGTACTACTGTAGTACTTGTGGGCTTAGTGTCTATCTTGGTCGCAATAATGCATTCACTATGCTGTTTGTAGTAGCTTACCCGCACTCCTATTTTTTTATTCATTATTAAACCTACTCCTGCATTACCCCTATTTGATTTTGTATTTATAACCCTGTATTCACCTGACCAAAAGTCTTGTTCCTCCTGCCACCGAACTTCACTAATTCCCACTATATCTAACTTTAACCTATCCATTTCCCTTTTTAAATTTTCTAACCTACCTGCCCTATTAAGGGATCTGACATTCCACGCTCCGATCCGTAGAACGCCAGTTTTCTTTCTCCTGATAACGACGTCCTCCTGAGTAGTCCCCGCCCGGAGATCCGAATGGGGGACTATTTTACCTCCGGAATATTTTACCCAAGAGGACGCCATCATCATTTAATCATACAGTAGAGCTGCATGTCCTCGGGAAAAATTACGGCCGTAGTTTCCCCTTGCTTTCAGCCGTTCGCAGTACCAGCACAGCAAGGCCGTTTTGGTTAATGTTACAAGGCCAGATCAGTCAATCATCCAGACTGTTGCCCTTGCAACTACTGAAAAGTCTGCTGCCCCTCTTCAGGAACCACATGTTTGTCTGGCCTCTCAACAGATACCACTCCGTTGTTGTTGCACCTATGGTACGGCCATCTGTATCGCTGAGGCACGCAAGCCTCCCCACCAACGGCAAGGTCCATGGTTCATGGGGGGGAATGAAAATGAGGCTTTTCTAATTAAGGTGTTACACTACCCGTGATGCTCTAATTTAAAATTCAGATGCAAATATTTTGCAGTATGATTAAACATTTATCCAAAGCTCCTTATGTAGATAAAAAAAGGAAGATATTTAGTAGTACGATTAAACAAACTGGATCTATTACTGCAACAGCAAGAGAGAACGATATGGTGTAAATCAATACAGAAGTATTCTTGTTGCGTGAAAGTATTATAGCTTCACATTCAGTGGCTGTCCTCAGACAAAGCTTAATAAAATGGAAAAAAATAACGGTCCACGGTGGGTGCCACTGTCGTTTCTGATATGGCAGCATGACGTTCCACAATTCCCCCAAACTGTAAATTATGGAACGTTGACTTCTTATTGCAAAATTTGAGATCAGTAATCCGCGTGGTCCTGTTCAGGGGACGATCCCAACAGCGAGTTTGAATCATTCGGAAGAACGATTAAAATCTAGAACTGTTTTGTCACATCGAATTTGAAGCTAGCTTGTCTTTAATACTCAGTTGTGTCATCCCGGGGAGGGGGCGGAATTTATATCATGCAAATGCTCTACGCATAACGTTTCCCACTTAGCGCGTGCTGTAACAGCGTATCTTCGAATCTGAAGCGTGTTGCTGTTGATCACTAACCAAGTCTCGTTTCGAGATCGCTGAATGGAGTATCTACCAGGAGAAAGTAACCACAAGTTGAACTAAAATTACCGATCACATCTAGATCAGCAGGGCACACCGAACACTTTGATGATGTGTGGCTTGTGGAGCGTTCAACTGCGTGGTCATCACCCTTACAAAATCCCAATTTTTGCAGAACCCAATTTGTACCCAGTACAATCTAGCCACTGCCACGAATGATGATGATGATGATGATGATGATAACACAAACACCCAGTTCCCGGGCAGAGAAAATTGCAAACCCGGCTGGGAATCGAACCCGGAATCCCGTGATCCAGAGGCAGCAACGCTAGCCACTAAACCACGATCTGCGGACACCGAACAGTATGCAGAACTCTTACGCTGACCAAAGAATCGAGCGAAATCGTTAAGCCCCTAGACTGTCGATCAAGGAATTCGGGGTTTAAATTTTCGAACAGCCCTCCCTTGTTGAGGTTACCTGCGATTTCTCAAAGTTCTCTTTTTTGAATGTGATACGGTTTCGTAACTAAGGGCACAGATTGTTGGCCATCCTTCTCACATCCGACCTTGTGCTCCGTCTTTATAACCTCGCCGGTGGGACTATGAACTTTCAAGCTTCTATCCCTTAACCATTAAATTAAAAATGTCGATCTGAAGCAAAACCGCCTTGTATGAGCGCTACGACTTCCAATGCATTTGAAATGGCAGTTTCCTCACTGCCCTGCAACTCACATTTAAGTACTTGGCAGAGGGTTCATCGAACTATCTTCAAGTTATTTCTCTACCGTTCCACTTTTGAACAGCGCGCGGGAAAAATGAACATTTACACTTTTGCGCGTGAACTCTGGTTTCTAATTTTATTATTATGACCATTTCTCCCTTTGTAGGTGGGCGTCAACCAAATATTTCCGCATTCGGGGGAGAAAGCTGGGTGACTGATATTTCGTCAAAAGATCTTGCCGCAACGAAAAACGTCTTTGTTTTAATGATTGCCACCCCAGCTCCCGTATCAGTCCGTCACACTCTATCCCCTATTTCACGACATTACAGAGCAAGCTGCCCCTCTTTGAAATTGTTTGATGTCCTCCGTCAATCCTGTTTGGGGAGAATAGCATACCACGCAGCAATACTCTAGCAGAGAAAGGACAGGCGTAGTGTAGGCACTCTCTGTAGTGAATCTGTTACATCTTGTAACTGTTCTGCTAGTAAAACGCAGTTTTTGGTTCATATTTCCCTCAACATTATGTATGTTATCGTTCCGACCTAAGCTATCCATAATTGTTATCCGTAGGTACTTAGTTAATTGATAGCGTTTGCATTTGTGTGATTTACCGTGTAAAATTTATCGGACTCCTTTTAGTATTCCTGTGGATGGCCTCACACTATTTAGGGTTGGCTAAAATGGTTCAAATGGCTCTGAGCACTATGGGACTCAACATCTTAGGTCATAAGTCCCCTAGAACTTAGAACTACTTAAACCTAACTAACGTAAGGACATCACACACACCCATGCCCGAGGCAGGATTCGAACCTGCGGCCGTAACAGTCCCGCGGTTCCGGACTGCAGTGCCAGAACCGCTAGACCACCGCGGCCTGCTATTTAGGGTCAACTGCCACTTTTAACATCGTACAGATATCTTGTCTAAATGATTTGCAATTGGTTTTGATGTTCTGATGACTTTACTAGACGGTACATGAAAGCCTCATCTGCAAACAATCTAAGAGGGCCACTCATCAGATTGTCTCCTAAATCATTTATATAGACTGGCAACAGCAGAGGTCTGTAACACTTCCTTGGGGAACGCCAAATATTACGTCTGTGCTGGTCAGTGACTTTCCCTCGGTTACTATGGACTGTGACTTTTTTGGTAGGATGTACGAATCGAGCCGCACAACTGAGACGTTACTTCATAGGAAAGCAATTTGATTAGAAGCCGCTTCTGAGGGACGTTATCAGAAGAGTCTAGAAATATAGAATCAATTTGAGATCCCCTGTCGATGGACTCGTTACTTCACGAGAATAAAGAGCTAATCGCGTTACACAAGAGCGTCATTTTCTAAATCCTTGCTAAGTGTATGTCAGAAGATCGTTTTCTTAGAGGTAATTCATAATGTTCGAACACAGTATATGATCCAGTATCCTACTGAAGATCGATGTCAGTCGTGTGGGTCTGTAATTCAGCGGATTACCCCTATTTCCTTTCTTGCGTGTTGGTGTGACCTGTGCCATTTTGCGATTTTTAGATATGGATCTTTCGTCGAGCGAACAGTTTTATATGATTGCTAAGTACGGAGATATTATATCAGCGTACTCTGAAAGGAACCTAATTAGTATGTATTTTCGAACGGAAGATTTGCCTTTAAGTGGTCGGAGATCCTTCACTATACCGTGGATGTATACTGATACGTTACCAGTACTCATTCTGGCAGCAGTTCTTGATTCGAACTCTGTGGTGAAGTGATTTCGGAAACCTGTATTTTAGTAACTCTTCTTTAGTGGGGGTGTCATAGACAGCATTACTATCGCCGTCGCGAAGTGAAGGTTAATGATCAACAGAAACACGCTTCAGATACGAAGGTGCGCTGATACAGCACGCGCTAAATGGAAACTGTATTAACTACAAGAAAGATCCTATTCACTTTTTCTCTGAGACTAAAAGTTTACGCGTTTCAGGGTGTGGAAAAATCACAGATTATTAAAAATAGTGTTAATGGTATAAAATTGATGTTTATTGTTAAATAAAGTGGGTTAAGAATAAATATTAAATGCGTGTAGCACATCTAAGTGCGGAAGAACAGTGTTGAGGAATAAATTGTGTTCTAGGGGTGTACAGGTTGGAAAGGCAGGCCTAAGTTCGAAATGTGAGAAAAGGTCTGTTGTCGGATTGTGGTCACGTACTTACCTTCTCCGTATATCTGCAATCTGAAGAGCGAGCAGGCGATTCCCCATTCTCTCTACGATCCGGGGAGGAGGGGTGTTCATTTTTCACAAAGTGTGTTTACGTTACATTGAATATAGATATGAATTTGCTAATTATACAAACGCAATAAAAGCCTGGGAACAGATTCTCTGCGTAAGTCTCTGCACACAGTTCTACACTGCAAAAGACGAAATAGATTCTTAGTCATCCTGTGCGGTAGTTGCAGCGTTCTCGCAGGAAAAGGCGACTTCCTCCACCAGGAGCACAGCTCGCTGTTCAGTTTACAGACAGACTGTATCGCCGGCCGCGGTGGCCGAGTGGTTCTAGGCGCTTCAGTCCGGATCCGCGCGACTGCTACGGTCGCAGGTTCGAATCCTGCCTCGGGCATGGTTGTGTGTGATGTCCTTAGGTTAGTTAGGTTTAAGTAGTTCTAAGTTCTAGGGGACTGATCACCTCAGATGTTAAGTCCCTTAGTGCTCAGAGCCATTTTGAACCATTTGCACAGACTGTATCTCCCCAGTTCTCTTACGTATAGAGGGACCGAGCAGTGCATGCCTCTTGGAATAAGAGTACGTTTCGCTGCGCTCGCCGTCTCCGCAGATCGCTAAAGGAGACAGTTAATGGTCCGATTATTATCTCAAAGATTGAAACCGGTAACCACGAATTAAATATTTTGCGATCAAGACTGATTACTTTATTAAATCTGAATTTAATTCAGTGTTTTCCAACCAACTTATCAAAAATCATTAATCTCGTTGTTGGACAATTTATCCCTTAACACGTTCCTACTGCACTTAAATGTGGTACACACATTTAGTATTTGTTCTGCACTTCATTTGACAGTAAATTAATTTTATACCGTTAAAACAATGTTATTAATAATCAGCTACTTTTCCATTCCCTGCAACGTGGAAACTATTACTCCTAGAGACGAAGTGAATACGATCTTTTTTTGTAGGAAACCTAGTGTAATTTAATTTTGTACAGAGAAACTTTTTCACAAGAAGCCACAGTCTTCGAGATATTCAAGAAAAACCCAATAAAGGTGACCTATACGTACCACCCACCCTCATGCTCACACCTCACAAGTCAGGGTTTTTAGTGTTAATCATAACACTCCCAGCTACAATTGACAAAAATTTGAGACTACACTGATCTTTTCCCCAGATTTTCCTTCATTGATTGGACTACATAAATAGTTACAACAGCAGCCACGAAAGAAAAAAATGGAGGTTTACGTTAATAGCTCGATGTTTTGCCCAGATTTGACGAGACAAGTAAACCGAGAATGTTATATACTTAAAGATTTAATTGGATAAGAGCGAAATCTAGTATTTATTAAAATAATGTATGTAAATATTTTATTACATTCAGAAAGCACAATTTTCGTGAAAGAAACATTTTTTCTGAAAATTTTAAAACAGCGTCAAATAAAAGGTTACATAGTACAAACTAGTACAGTTAGACTTTCTTTCTCTTTTTACATTTCTTACGAGACTCGTTTAATGTGCAGGAAGCACTAAAATTCTCCAACGAGAACTAATGTACAGAACGCTGTGCTACAAGCCTCACTAACCGAACAATGCTACATAGAACGAACGAAAGGAAACAGTATTCAATATTCATGGGCTTTTTGCGGGTATATTCGTTCATCGTTAATTAATGCCCTTTTTGAGAACAAAAAAGTAATGTAACGCTTGCACTTGCACATTTCAGATGATTCTCTCAAGATGAACGCTGGCTGGTCGAAACGGACTACGGCTTAATGAAATGGTCACGTGATTGTTTCGTGCAAAATAAAAAAATAATACAGTAATTTTACAAATAAACCAATCTTTCTTCCTTATTTCCTGACATAGAAGAAACTTTTCGATGAATAGGTCCGCGAAGATGCACAACTTACAGCGTTATTTTTGACGTTAAATGCGCTTACGTGGAACTTGTTGCCGATGGGTTAGAGAGAGAGAGAGAGAGAAATACGAGAACAATTTAGGCGGCACGTAAAATTCACAAAAGCAATTAAAGAGCGGATTTCAAAAGATGTAAGCACATCTCTTCCGACTTATCTCGCAGAGATGTTACGAAATCTTCACCATTAAAACCACCATCCGCTTGATGGCGCAAAGCAACCAGAACTTAAAATATATGTCTCGCAAATTACAAAAAGACATGGAAGATATACAGATATGGGCTCTGCCGAAGAAAACTGTGATAAAAGTCCAAATTCAGGGTATAGAAATCATTAAAAATGGAACAAGAGTGACATGGAAAACCATCATAAAAATCTGAAAATCAATATTGAATCAAAATTGACATTTAGAATCCACCGAACACATTCTAAAGAAAGGAAATTGCATTACTGTATCAAATATATCTGCTATTTAAGTCAGATACATCAACACCAAATTAAATATTTTTACAGTAGTTATTCTTCCAACGATCACGTGTCGCTCCCAGAAGATCGTCAGCCGCGAACGCAAACTTCAAGGTGATGCAAGTCATGCGGCATAATGTCTCATGCTTTGTAACTGATGCTGCCCATTAGCTACATAATGCCGTCATATGCAAGGTTAACTCGAGCTCTGGGAAATCGTTCATGGATGTTTTCTGACTATTTTGCTATAAGGGTCACATGTGGACTATCTGTGGAACAAGTTACGGAATGGAAAACTGTAAAATGGCTGTTGAGAGACAAACACGTTCATACGTGTTCTGTAACTCTGCTCCCAATGTATCTGCCGTATAACGTAGGAAAGGATTACGATAATCCACGGACTGAAAAACAGACGATGTAAGTGTACTCGTATGAAATAATGGCACAATACGGAAAATTTTGTGAAAGATGAAACACGACATAAAGCAGTGATTTTTAAAATAAATTCAAATTATTTGATTTAAATTCCTTAGAGTGAAACAGAACGTACTGTGTTAGTAGCTGCTGCAGAATGAACGTAGCTGAAGTGTAAATTTGTACTTATTCATAGTAAACATAATGTTCAAAATGGCTCTGAGCACTATGGGACTTAACATCCGACGTCATCAGTCCCCTAGAACTTAGAACTACTTAAACCTAATTAACCTAAGGACATCACACACATCCATGCCCGAGGCAGGATTCGAACCTGCGACCGTAGCGATCGCTCGGTTCCAGACTGAAGCGCCTAGAACCGCTCGGCCACAACGGACGGCGTCTGCTTGGTTGTCAGTGCTAACAGACAAGCAACACTGAGTGAAATAATCGCAGAAATCAATATGCTACGTACGACGAACGTATCCGTTAGGACATTGCGGCGAGATTTGGCGTTACTGTGTTACGGCAGCAGACGACCGACGCGAGTGCCTTCTCTAACAGCACGACATCGCCTGCAGCGCCTCTCCTGGGCTCGTAAACACATCGGTTAGATCCTAGGCGGATGGTAAACCGTGGCCTGGTCAGATGAGTCCCGATTTCAGGTGGTAAGAGCTGCTGGTACGGTTCGAGTGTCGCACAGACCCCTCGAAACCATTGACTCAGGTTATCAACAAGACACTATGAAAGCTGGTGGTGGCTCCATAATGGTGTGTGCTGTGTTTACATCGAATGGACTGGTCAAACTGAACCGATCTTTGACTGGAAATGGTTATGTTCAGCTACTGGGAAACCATTTGCTGCAATTCACGGACTTCGTGCCCCCAAACAACGATGTAATTTTTATGGATGACAATGTGCCATGTCATGGGACAAGTTGTTATAGACTGGCTTGAAGGACGTTCTGGACAACCCGAGCGTATGATTTGGCCACTCAGATCGCTCAATATAAATCCCATCGAACATTTATGGTACATAATTGAGCGGTCAGTTCCTACTCAAAATCCTGCACCGGCAACGCTTTCGAAAATTATGGACGGCTGTAGAGTCAGCATGGCTCAGTGTTTCTGCAGGGAACTTCCAACGGCTTGTTGAGACCTGCCACGTCGAATTGCTCTACTACGCTGGGCAAAAGGCGGCCCGACGTAATATTAGGAGGTATCCCATGACTTTTGTCACCTCATTGTGCAATGAAGACACCTAGAATTTGGCGAATAAAAGATTGTTGAAAGGCAAATTATGCAATTTTGCAAAACATATTACTTTTCTCCGTTATGAAGTGATGTAAAAGGCTGCTGCTATACACAGTCTAGTGCTATGTATTTGAATTCCAAATATTCGGCCGATGATCTGTTTTCAATTGCTCATTTTCTCACGGGACGTTTAGTGGTGCTGTCTCCGTATTATGAGCTGTAGACATAATTAATAATACGATTTTTAGGAACCGAGTTTATTTAGTAATGGCAGTGTGCTGCTTAAACTCCTCTCATTACGGATGCATGTGTGTGAATTTCACAGTTATCTGCTTTCTCTTACGCTGTGTACTACTTCATTATATTTTTCAGGAGTCGTTGTGAACAAGCGCTCCTTGCGTATCCGGTGTACAATTCATACATGTTTTAAAATTTAGAGTAGAAGCATAATGTAGTTAGGCGTTGTGTCCTAAATGTTTGCCTAATGAGAAGCTGATGGTCGAAATACATAGCGACGTCTTTATCAGCATCATCATGAATCGCGATCAGTTGTATGTTTGCGCAGAATGGGTGTCCTGTGTGTTATAAGTTTCACTTGTAGCGTGATATCGATTGAATCCTCTTCCCCAGCTATACGATCCGTCCCTTCCGCGACCTGTTACGTGTTGGCATACCATCCATTTCTTTCTCAAACCATATCCTGGATGCACTCTTTAAATGGATTATTTTAAGCATTCCCAACCGGGTTGATCTGCCATCAGTGAGTGTACTTGTTGGCGTATCACGTCTGTCGTTATCTAGGCTCATCTCGTTTCATCTACCGTAACTGCCAAGACTGGCTCTCCCTCCCCTTTGTGGTTTACTAACATGTTTGCTGTTCTTAGTGCTGGTTTGTGATCTGCACGTGGTATACGGAAGAAACGAACTTAGGTAGGGTGTTCGTCCGGACTCCAAAGGAAACTTTTTTCACATTACTGCTTTCTTGTTTCACAGTATTTTTCCATATCTTACTACCGATGTCTGTTGAGGGTTTGTTATCTGTGTTATTACACTACCAAGATTCTGAAACTGGCGCGTTTGTGCTAACTTTTTAGCCATCTAAGGTGAAGTTAAATACATGTTGCATTTTTAAAGAAGCCGCCTAGAGCTGAATACAGTACATTGTTTTACTCTTTGAACCGTATGTGTTTCAGTGTATTTGCGTATCTTCAGAGGTTTGTTTAGTTGCTGTCTTCGCTCAGATTCGCATCTGTGTCTTATCACTGGCGAGAGTATTGATGCTGCTGCTTGTTACCACCGGATGAGTATTTCTTGTATACAAAGACACCTAACTGATGATTGTGCAACGGCACAAAAATTGTCTCTGTGAAAGTTGAGCCGAACGGTACCAACAACTTATTTATTGGTCAGCAAAACGTTAATGGTGAGCTTCAAACCTCAGATTCTGTACCGAACTTCGTCGATTGATGAGTGATGACACTAGTTTTCTCGCTTAGTTTATAGTAAGAGTAGGAGATTTTTCGGATATTTTTCGATCCAACTCGTACTCGGCGTGTTCCATGTTCTGATAACATTCATTTTTTTCTCTAACAATATCCTGGATGTTCTCTTTATCGTTCATATCGTCCATTATTACTATATCCACAGAAAGTCAAAACTTGTAGACTCACTGTTGTAATGTATCAGATGACCATAGGGGAAAATGAAGGTTATTTCATGCGAATATATTTACATGAGAGCAATTCTAAGAGACAACACAATGATCCTACACCAAGGTCTTGATTTTGAAAATTTTCCTTATTTTTGTTAGCATACAGTTTAGGAGTAATTGAATATATTCATTTTGTCGCTTTGTGGTTGGTTCGTACTTAAAACATCACAAGTCTTGTCACCCGTGATGATTTTTTCCGGAAAAGAAACGTCCGCATTTTTCATTTGAGTCAAGCCGAGGCAGGCATCCTCACGTCGTTCGTTTTGTTCGGTAGTCAAAGTACGCGGGACAAACTTTCTCTTGAATGAGATTTTCACTCTGCAGCGGAGTGTGCGCTGATATGAAACTTCCTGGCAGATTAAAACTGTGTGCCCGACCGAGACTCGAACTCAGGACCTTTGCCTTTCGCGGGGAAGTCTCGGTCCGGCACACAGTTTTAATCAGCCAGGAAGTTTCAAACTTTCTCTTGTTCAAAACATTCTGGAGAATGCCCTGAACACTCGAATTAGCGACGTTCCGTTCGTTACTTCGTTGCGATTTGTGACACAACGACGATATCCACGACCGCTGCTTTACACTGCCGGCTAACAACCTACTGTTCGAACGCACATTTGTTGTTTACAGTTGTTAGCTCAAGCTACAACTGTAGTTACTGCACCGACGTCGCTTGTACACAAGGAATAAAATCAGTCGGAACTTCTTGGACGCACGGTGTATACTGTGACATAAACATGCTCAGGAGCAAAAAAGATAATACATAAATATAATTATGTATTATAGGTACAAAAGCATATTTTGTTAATTCCGAGGTTTTAAACGTTTACAAGAGCATGAAAAGAATTCATTTTCTTGCCTGTTGTAAACCGCCGCTAAATTTTTCTATACCATATTTTATTCAAAGGAAGTCACAATTTATAGGTTATGCACTAGTTAATTACAATTGCAAAGTAACCAGCGGTATGCCACGTACAAAATAGGTACAGAATGTTTTACGCCCAATATTAACAGTACCAGATTGGCGGGAACCGCGAATTGTTAACAAGTGCAATCATAAATTTTACTAAGGTTTGTTAATTTAAGGTTAATATATGTGAGTCTTGTGTTTTTGAATAGTAGTAATCTTTGGCTTCGGTAGAGCAAAAATATTGAAATCTTTAGTTTTTCTTGATGTTTCGGATCGTGGAAAAAAAAAGTGTGTAGTAGCAAGACCTGCCATGTTCGTATGACTGCGACCTGAGGCAGTTGTTAGCAAATTTTGACCCTTGATGTGAATTACGTTCCTTTGCAGGGTTTGAAGAAGTAGGTATGTGATAATTTTTATCGAGTAGAAATAAACCGTCGCCTTTCAGTATCTTGGAGGAAAGAAGAAGTAAGAGGAAAAAACTCCATCGCCAGCCATCAAGACTCGCTAACAAGCACATTACTCGAAAATAATAACAAATACTATGGAACTGAGCATATAGTTTTTGGATAGAACAGAAGTGGGCAGTAAAACAACTGTATGTTTAACTAACAATAAGTCCATTTTGACTGATTCAAAATGAAGAAGCAAGAATCTCCCATCAGCTGATGAACGTGTGTCCTTTTGACCCTGTGCGTGGATTTCTTTACAGACGAATGGAAAAACTGGTAGAAGTTGACCTCGGGGAAGATCAGTTTGGGTTCCGTAGAAATGTTGGAACACGTGAGGCAATATTGACCTTACGCCTTATCTTAGAAGATACATTAAGTAAAGGCAAACCTACTTTTCTAGCGTTTGTAGACTTAGAGAAAGCTTTTGACATTGTTGACTGGAATACTCTCTTTAAAATTCTAAAGGTGGCAGGGGTAAAATACAGGGATCGAAAGGTTATTTACAATTTGTACAGGAACCAGATGGCAGTTATAAGAGTCGAGGGGTATGAAAGGGAAGCAGTGGTTGGGAAGGGAGTGAGACAGGGTTGTAGCCTCGCCCCGATGTTATTCAATCTGTATATTGAGCAAGCAGTAAAGGAAACAAAAGAAAAATTCGGTGTGGGAATTAAAATCCATGGAGAAGAAATAAAAACTTTGAGGTTCGCCGATGACATTGTAATTCTGTCAGAGACAGCAAAGGACTTGGAAGAGCAGTTGAACGGAATGGGCGGTGTCTTGAAAGGAGGATATAATATGAACATCAACAAAAGCTAAACGAGGATAATGGAATGTAGTCGAATTAAGTCGAGTGATGCTGAGGGAATTCAATTAGGAAATGAGACGCTTAAAGTAGTAAATGAGTTTTGCTATTTGGGGAGCAAAATAACTGATGATGGTCGAAGTAGAGAGGATATAAAATGTAGACTGGCAATGGCAAGGAAAGCGTTTCTGAAGAGGAGGAATTTGTTAACATCAAGTATAGATTTAAGTGTCAGGAAGTCGTTTCTGAAAGTATTTGTATGGAGTGTAGCCATGTATGGAAGTGAAACATGGACGATAATTAGTTTAGACAAGAAGAGAGTAGAAGCTTTCGAAATGTGGTGCTACAGAAGAATGCTGAAGATTAGATGGGTAGATCACGTAACTAATGAGGAGGTATTGAATAGAACAGGGGAGAAGAGGAGTTTGTGGCACAACTTGACAAGAAGAAGGGACCGGTTGGTAGGGCATGTTCTGAGGCATCAAGGGATCACAAATTTGGCATTGGAGGGCAGCGTGGAGGGTAAAAATCATAGAGGGAGACCAAGAGATGAACACATTAAGCAGATTCAGAAGGGTGTCGGTTGCGGTAAGTACTGGGAGATGAAGAAGCTTGCACAGGATAGAGTAGCATGGAGAGCTGCATCAAGCCAGCCTCAGGACTGAAGACCACAACAACTTCACGTGGATTTTAAAACAGTATTTCTGTGACCAGACTCTTGCTTCCCTAAAGCATTTTTGCACTGTAAAATACAGACCTTAAGCTACACGAATAAATAGTAAAATGACTTTTAAAACAACAAAAATCAGACATTGACTTACGGTACTTCCTTTCTCCCCTTTGTCTTCACCTTTAATTCGCACTAACGCACGTATTCCAACAGCTTCACTCCATTGGTGTTACCCTGTCGGGAACTAGCCACTGGTAGTCTAGCACCGCTGAGAGGGAGGAGGACGCAACAGCTGAGGTCACACGCTGTCCTCGTGCAGCGAGAGTAGTTACCAATGCTGTGTCCCTGCTTCGTGCAATAACCTTTCGATCGCGGGTGAATGTCGTCAGGACAGGTAGTAGCGCGGCTGATGTCGGCGACTCCGGCTGTATTTACGTATGTAGGTCAGCCGCTAGTAGTATTGGGGTCGTGCGCCGCGCAGCGCCGCGGACGGCCCGTCGGGCGGGCGCGTGGTGGGAGCAGCGGTAGGGGAAGTCTCGGCTCGGCTCAGTCGGCTGCTGCCGTGCTGTGCGTGAGTGTGTGTGGTGCGGTGCGTAGCTGAGGCGTGTGCGTGCTCAGGCGACGCCACGGACTGCAAGCCGACACGTCCGCGTGGTGCCTCCGGACGTCGCAGTGGCCGTGTGATCGCCCAGGCTTTTGCCGGTCGTCGATAAAGGTTGCTTCCTGCAAGAATCCAGGCGAGGGCAACGAACAGTTCCAAGGTCCATCGGCGATTGTTGCGTGTGTATGTGTGTGTGTCAGTTTGTGTGAACATAACAGTCTTGGCATTACCGTCTGCTTCGATCCTGCCGCTGCTGGAGACTTCTTGCTGGAGGAAAAGCGTCGATTTCTCCGGATTACGTAAGCCGCATTTTTGCACATGTGTTCCTTCGCCGTTCAATAGCAGTCTACGGCTGGAGTAGAGATAGAGGTGTTATTTTTACAGCTGCAGATCGCGGAGCTTGGTCAGCTCAGTATCTTTGTATTCTTGTGCCTACTTTATAGAATTTCCATATGCATTTTGCACCGGAAGATATCAGCAGTTTAAGACGTCAGCAGTTAAAGACGTCGGCATCAAACTTGTGGGCTGCCAGTATTTTACAAGTGCTCAAAATGGTACGAACATCATTTTGAAATACATGAATTAACTCCAGAGATTCCTAAGCTGTTTGTTAAATGTTGAATATAATCTCGGCAGTGCTTATTTGCCGCAAAATAAGTTCTTTGCGAGAGAGCAGACATCAATGTTAAAGGCGTAGTGGGTTCACTGTTGCAAAGTTACTCCCATTATACTTACAAAAACATTTATTTTTCTATGTTCCGAGACTTTGGCTAATATGAAGTGAGAGATTACTGCCGTTGAGCGTCGGTGTCAACTTGTTAGACGCCTTGAGCGCTGGATCGTTCTCAAAACAAGGGATGGTAGAGGTTGCCTGTGAAAAAACTTACCGCAAGTTACCCTTTGCAGTATTAACAGTAGTGGTGTTGTAAAGGAGACGCGTGTTTTTGAAGCATAACCAACTGGTATAACAGTTTTAAAGTAGATACAGATACAGCCATTGTCGTGTGCTGCATTTTAAGTTTCATACATTTTGCTTGCCTCGAGAGTAACAAATACTCGAGTGCCGCATTCGAAGATCGCGCGACAGCTAGTGTGTAGGTCGTTGACGCACGCGCCGGGCTGTTTCGTGTTTTCCGTTGTGCAGACGCCGAAGCTATTAGTGACGCAACCCGGCGCTGACATCTGATGTGGAAGGAACCGGGTAAGGATTAGACAGGTTATCACAAATTTGGTGGTGAAGAAACTAATAAATGGCGGTCATTGATGGTATTCAGAGTATGCGAATCATTGCTTCGACAATGTCTTTCGGTTATCAGTCGTTCGCTTCTTGACTGTGCCCACCATTTCATTTCCGACCCAGCACCCTTCCATTTCGATTTGTTTAGTTCAGTAAACAACGGTAATAGTGTTTTGTGTATATGGCTCGACAGCTCCTATTAAGTCTTGTCTTAGCTTTTTAAAAAAAAAAAAAATGGCTCTGAGCACTATGAGACTTAACTTCTGAGGTCATCAGTCCCCTAGAACTTAGAACTACTTAAACCTAACTAACCTAATGACATCACAAACATCCATGCCCGAGGCAGGATTCGAACCTGCGACCGTAGCGGTCGCGCGGCTCCAGACTGTAGCGCCTAGAACCGCTCGGCCACTCCGGCCGGCTTAGCTTTTTTTTTTTTTTTTTTTTTTTTTTTTTTTTTTTTTTTTTTTTTTTTTTTTCTACTCAGTTTGACCTCTATGTCAGTGGCATGAGATCATTAAACCATCGAACGTATCAAAAGTTTATCAAAGGAAAATAAACTAAACTCCGTCCGAATAGGCTTTGGAAGGCCCAACAGTACCGACCGGCCGCCGTGTCATCCTCACGACAGGCGTCACAGGATGCGTATGTGAGGGGCATGTGGTCAGCACACCGCTCTCCCGGCCGTATGTCTGTTTACGAGACCGAAGCCGCTGCTTCTCAATCAAGTAGATCCTCAGTTTGCCTCACAAGGGCTGAGTGCACCCCGCTTGCCAACAGCGCTCGGCAGACCGGATGGTCAGCGCTTTACTTCGGTGATCTGACGGGAACCTACTTCGGTAGTCTCCGATGTTGCTACTGCGGCAAGGCCGTTGGCTATCAAAGGACAATAGTTCAGTAATATAACGTGGAATTCCAAAATAAAAGTTATAAAAGAGCCCAAGGTCTTATTTAATTTTGAAAATAGCCTGTTAAAAAAAAAGGATGATGTCGACCATGGGCGATTCTGTGATTCACTTGCCAATGCAATAAAACAAATCTGCTTCCTATGTACATAAGTTTCTTGTGTTCAGCGTGTTTTGTGACTTCAACTACTCTGACAGCCAACCAGACCTAAAATATTCTCTGGTTATCCGTTTCCGTTAGTTACATACCCCACACAAAAAATTGCGCGGCTTTGAAATTCTGAAGAGACTAAATAAAGTTATTATTTTCCCGGGGAATGAATTGGGATTGAAAACTTGACTGTTGCCACTGACACAACGAAACGGTTTTAAAAGCCTTTCGCAAAAATATATTGCTTGCTTCTGTGTTTTGACAGCACACACATAAATTCGTTTTAGCTTTGCGTAATGTAAGCTTCTGTTATTATAGGGCCGGCCGGAGTGGCCGAGCGGTTAAAGGCGCTACAGTCTGGAACCGCACGACCGCTAAGGTCGCAGGTTCGAATCTTGCCTCGGGCATGGATGTGTGTGGTGTGCTTAGGTTAGTTAGGTTTAAGCAGTTCTAAGTTCTTGGGGACTTATGACCACAGCAGTTGAGTCCCATAGTGCTCAGAGCCATTTGAACCATTTTTTTGTTGTTGTTATTATAGGCACATTCATAAGGTTAGGTACACATTTTGTAAATTAGCAGTAAGGCGACGCCAGTGAAGGATACTAATTTCGTGAAATAAAGGTCTAAACGATCTTCGTTATTTAACACTACATATAGCCCAAGCGGCATGCTTTTGCGTTAAAAATAATGTTTCAGCATGAGCTGAGCTGCCCTAGGAGTTACATGATAACAAGGAAAGAAAACGTGTGAAGTGAAAAATTTTTATTGTTTCTGTGTGTCTGACATTGGGCAGTATCCTAACCGTAGTCTATGACTTCCACGAGACCTTGCAATCTACTCTGTCCCAGAAAGCAGGTGACTCGTTTTACGTTAATGATGCCACCATTATAAGATTGTAAAACTATTAGCATCCCTGCGAACGGATAAACACTGGTCGCTTGTATGACTACTTCTCTCACCCCGCACGTAGCGGTATAGCTTCCCGTGTCATTAAAAGCGACAAAACTGTGCGTTACCAGTTTACGAATTGGTGTGCTTATATCGAAGAAAGTGCCGAAGCTGTGTTGGCAGATCTGAAGGGATCACGTTGCGTGGCAGCGGTTGGTTACAACCAAGCAAGGCCCAACTGTACCGACGGGGTCGCCGTGTCTTACTCAGCCCGTAGGCGTTACCGGGTGCCCATGCAATGGGGCCTGTGGCCAGCAAGCCGCTCTCCCGGTCGTTGTCAGTTTTCGTAACCGGTGTTGCTACTTCTCAATCAAGTAGCTCCTCAATTGGCCTCACAAGGGTTGAGTGCATCCCAATTGCCAACAGCATTCGGCAGCCCGGACGGTGAGCCATCAAAGTGCAAGCCTAGCCCGACAGCACTAACTTCGGTGATCCGACGGCGACCGGTGTTACTACTACGGCAAGGCCGTTGGCGCTGGTTACGAGTTGTCATTGAGAAAGCGGTGGGCAGAAGACGTGTCTCGTAGTGGCGTGTTGAAGAAACTGTCAGATGCTGACGGCAATATAGTGATGAAATGCCCAGTGTACTGGGAAGAACAGCTGTCGTAGTCACGAAAATTGACAAAGAAAAATAAATTTGTGGCCCATATATATATATATATATAGCCGAAACGACAAGGCATAATCGTGTGACATATACGTAAACTACAGACGAGGTTCAAATGGTTCAAATGGCTCTGAGCACTATGGGACTTTACTTCTGAGGTCATCAGTGCCCTAGAACTTAGAACTACTTAAACCTAACTAACCTAAGAACATCACAAACATCCAAGCCCAAGGCAGCATTCGAACCTGCGACCGTAGCGGTCGCGCGGTTCCAGACTGTAGCGCCTAGAACCGCTCGGGCACTTCGGTCGACAATAGAGGAGGACTGTTCATTCGGTAAGTATAGCCGAGCTTCTTATAATTTCACATTCAGACTCACAACCAAGCTACCACCTTGCCACTTAACGTAGACCTCGCGCGATGTTTCTTATCAGTCTATTTAATGCGGAATTGACCTGTAGGTGTCACGAGAGGTGGACCCAGCAATGTAAAAGGAGGCGGGGAGTATTTAGTTGTCAGTACAGAAGCCGTAACAGCAAACTAGATGTCAGGAGGGCGCAGTGACTACAAATGTGGACTAGTCGTTGGATGTCACCTGAGTAACAGATGCATCAGGAACATTCCAAACCTTCTAAAGCTGCCTAAATCGACTGTTGGTGATGTGCTTGTGAAGTGGAAACGCTAAGGAACAACCACAGCTAAACCAAGACCAGGCTGACTTAATGTATTGTATTGTATTGGATGTTAACCGGGGACCTAGAAACGACGGAGAGGCTCCGTCCCCGCCGCAACCGCAGTGGTCCACAACCCCACGACGACTACCGCAGTCCACTTCACCCCTCCGCCGCCCCACACCGAACCCAGGGTTATTGTGCGGTTCGGCCACCGGTGGACACCCCAGGGAACGTCTCACACCAGACGAGTATAACCCCTGTGTTTGCGTTGTAGAGTAATGGTGGTGTACGCGTACGTGGAGAACTTGTTTGCGCAGCAATCGCCGACATAGTGCAACTGAGGCGGAATAAAGGGAACCAGCCCTTATTCGCCGAGGCAGATGGAAAACCGCCTAAAAACCATCCACAGACTGGCCGGTTCACCGGACCTCGACACAAATCCGCCGGGCGGATTCGTGCCGGGGACCAGGCGCTCCTTCCCGTCCGGAAAGCCGTGCGTTAGACCGTACGGCCAACCGGGTTGGCCTGACTTAATGTATTGAAGCACAAGGTCCGTCGAGCGTGGTTGTAAAACTTTGCATGTGGATGGAATCACGCAGTCGTCCAGATAAACTCAATGGCTTTGTGCACACAGTTAAAAGGAATGAGCAACTCCTCGTAAGCCACACACATTTCCGTAGCCAAAGCTAAGCAGCGCTTGGGGTACTATAAAGACTGATGCCACTGGTCATTGAGTGCTGGAGACGTGTGGTTTGCAGTAATGAATCATATTCTATCCTAGATTTGGCGAATGCCTGGAGAACGATACCTGCCATCACGTGTAGTGGCAGCAGCGAAGTGCGGAGGAGGTAATTCTAAAGCGTGGGAGCGGTTTTCGTGGTTGGGTTGTGGTCTCCTTTCTGCGCTTAAGAACACGCTAAATGCAGAATGATGTGAATACATTATACAGCATTGGGTACTACGTACACAACAGAACACGTTCGGAGACGATGTCTAGTATCCCTGAAGTGGACTGGCGTGCCAAGAGTCCCGACATGAACCCGATGGCGCAACTTTGAGATGGGTTAGAACTTCGTCTTCGCTTCAGGCCCCAGAGTCCAACATCGCTACATTCTCTGGTTTAGGTTCTTGCCATTCCTTCACATTCAGACTCCTCATTGAAAGTATCCCCAGCAGAGTTCAAGACGTTTTAAAAGCGAAGGGTTGCACATACCCCATATTAATGTCCACTAATATGTGTCTGGATACTTACGAAAAGGTAGTGTAGCTTCTCTTCTTTATTACATTCGATAAATTCACCAATTTTTAACCAAACTATCACCTTTCAGCCTAACCTATAATATGTTTGCAATAACTTTGGAATTTTTTCATCTTGGAGCAAGTGGACGGACGGTATCTTGGTTGACAGCATGTGCCGAACGCGCCACACACAAGCCACGGATGTGCAACATCGCACGCTATGTGTAATGTTTGATTGGCTGTGACGGAGTAGAAGTTGGCTCTCCATTGGCGTCATAGTAACGACGGCGTTGTCTCAGCTCCTGCGAGCTGAACGTAGCTGAAGTAGCAAGTTATTTTAACGCGCTTTAGACGCCACGCTATGCTACTAATTAAGCAGTAAAAGTGTAAGTCTTAGCTGTGGCCACGAGGATTAAAGGAAACTACGAATAACCTGCGCACAATATCGAATTGTTTCACGTTCGGATGTAGGAGTCCATCCTGTTTTTAATCGCTTTTAATTGTTTACGTTCGTTAAACCTATCATCCCATTCGCTACGCGTAAAGGACGTATTGGCAGCCGTAGAAAAAAAGTGCCAATGTTGGCGATGCTCGTCTTCTAGACTGTACGAATTCAACGCGAAACGACGGTTTAAATTAGCTGGGGGATCTTGCTTCATCGCTAGAGAAAGCAAACTGCACATCACTTCCAGGCACGCCTAGGGACGCTATCATACGTAGAGTACCGATCCTAATACTCAAGTGTAGTATCGAAAAAAAAGTATCGATATATCGAGACATCGTTACTTATATTTGATTAAAAGATTACAGTAGATAATCTATATCTATTCCAACCATTCCATTTCTGTTTGAATGTAATAATATTGAGTATGCCAACGTTTCCACCGACTTTGCAGCGGTGGTGTACTAGGCAGCTTGAAGAGAACCGCAGCGAAGTCGGACGATACGTCGGTACTTTACCTGATTTAGTGTTTCATAATGGCACTGCCTAATACCAAAAATGATTTTATTCAAATTGACTCTGGCCGCGGAAGACAACGAATTTATATTGCATATCTGTTCTTAAAATCTATCTGGAGAGAGAGAGAGAGAGAGAGAGAGAGAGAGTCGATTTTCACAAATTTTAAATAGAGTAATACAGGCGTTAAATCAATGTATGTTTATATTTTGTTTACATACTACAGTTTTTAAAAATTTGGACCTTGAAATATGAAATTAACATAACACACTCAAAAACAATATTCTATCTAGTCGTTTCGCTGATAGTCTATTACGTGTCTGCTGCCTACATTTCAAAATAAACTCTCCGAGGACACTGTTGTTGCAATTGCGGTTACTCGTTGGCTCGCTTGTATAGTTTTGATTAAAAAAAAATCATCACTATGGTCACTTGATATGATACCCGCTATAAAGTACTGATGTGAGTAAAAGTATCGAACAAAAAAAAATCTACAGCCGTCTTTTATATGTTATTTATTATATGGTAAGCACCGAAACTGGTAGCCATATAATAAACAACATCGTAATAAAGGCCGTAGGTTTTCCGTTTTATTACATGAGAGTGGTAAGTGAGTTCATTGACCTCATATGTGCCTCCTTAGCTAAGTAGTAACATACTTGCCTACCATGCAGCGAACCCGGGTTCGATTCCTGGCCGGGTTGGAGATTTTCTCCGCCTGTGGACTAGGTATTGTGTTGTCCTCACCATCATCTCATCATCATCGACGCGCAAGTCGCCCAATGTGGTATCCCATGAAATAAGACTTGCAACACGGTGGCCGAACTTCCCCGCACGGGGCCCCCGGCCAACAAAGCCATACGATCGTTTCATTTTTTATAGTCTAGTTTGACTTTTTTTCGTGAATTTTTGCACGTGTCTTGTGTCAGTTTTGCAACACCTTAACCTTACCATACTCTATAATACTTTTATTCGCATTGTATAGGTAATTCGACGTCTTATTTGTTGCTAACGTGTCATGTTTTATTATGATTTCCTAACTATTTTTTTCTAAATTAAATCTCGCACACCTGCAAATCACGCAATTACCGCGGTAGTTCATGACAGTGTTGTTGTGAGAGGTGACATTGGAATTATTATACTCTTAAAGGCAAATAAGTATTTGTTCACATATGGTAGTTCATCAGTGAAAAAGAAGCTTCCCTTTGCAGGTTAATGAATTTAAAAACACCGCCTGTATGTGCATTGTCACACTTATTGTGATTAACGTCCTAATGTTTTAATCTTTTTCGAAGCTTACAGAGAAGCAAATGATCTGAATCGATTCTCGATATAGTTGCTTTTGTTTTCTGTGTGTATATTAAAAGTCGAAACATTTGGAAATACGGGACCGGAAACGAAACTTATGTAAGAATCGTTTTAACACGCTGAGGCTGAAAGTGCCAGAACGAGGCGAAGAATATTTTTTTTGCTGACACAGTTACGCGCGTGGCGTGATGTGAGCTAAGTTTGCGTCAGCTTTTCTAGTTTAATACAGAAAGCTGCTTGCGGTTTCCTTCGAATGCGAAACGGTACGAGGATAGCTCGCCCTGTAGAAAACAGCTATGGACAACATTGGTTATGGTATAAACCCACCTGTATATACTGGAAGATAGTAAATTTCATAGAAGGAACACATTTAGTTTTTAACACTTGCGGTCCAGTTCATTGCCTTATCCGTAACTCCGCAATGGCGGCCCTCATGCCTTTCAGTATGTAACATAGGGGTTCAACATGAAGCGACTAGTACCCCGCTGCCTTCGAAGCAGCTTCGTGCAGTGGTTCTTCAGTTTGCTGCGTGACGGAGGCGAGACACCGAAATAACTGTCATCCGCGGTAACTACCATGCGGTGCAGTAAGAGAGACGTTACATTAGTGGCAGACCACTGCAATCGCAAATTTTGGAGGTTTAGAGATGAAAATAATTTTAATTACTTCAATATTTCGTTGGAAATGGAAATGAGCGTTTCGGCGTCAGTGGCCGGGAGGCCCCTTACGGGGCAGGTCCGGCCGCCTTGGTGCTGGTCTTTAATTACATTCGACGCCACATTGGGCGACCTGCGCTTCGGATGGGGATGAAATGATGATGAAGACAACACCCACGCCCTGAGCGGAGAAAATCTCCGACCCAGCCGGGAATGGAACCCGGGCCCGTAGGACGACAATCCGTCACGCTGACCACACAGCTATCGGGGCGGACAATATTTTGTTTATTTCTGGATAACAAAATGCCGGTCTGTAATTAATTGAAACTGTGTTGCTAAAGAAAGTTCTGTTTAGGAGTACACGTCTTCACTTTCTAGCTCTCCTGTAAAGAATAGGCAATTCGTTACACACGTCCTGATAACGCGGGGACATTATCAGCAAGAAATAGTCTATTTTGACGTGTAAATTAGTTAAAATTCGAAATAATTCTCTCGTTTTATCGTAAATGAGTTGAACCTATTTCCCTTGAGATTTGAGAGCTGTTGGTTTGTTCCTCAATAGAACTGAGAACCACGACTTCCGTTGTTTCCGTGTAAGACGAAAAGGAAAGGTGTGAACATTTGTACTTGTTGTCTTACTCCAACAGAACAAAATTAGCCATTGAATTCGATGGAAGTACACTGCAGCAGACAGTACAGCAGCTCAAAAATCTGTTAGTTTCATTATTGCTGGACCGTAGCGTTTCACGTGTAAGCTACTTTCTATGAACTAACGAGAGAGCTGACGCAGTGGTAAGGCACTGGAATCATATTCCAGAGGACGGCGGTTCAAATCCCATTCCCGCCATTCAGGATTAGGTTTTCAGCGATTGCCCTAAATCGCTTAATGCAAATTGCGGGCTGCTTTCTTGGCTTTGAAGAGACCTTCCCCAATCTTTGTGATCCACAACTAACGACGTCGTCGCCAACGGGACGTTAACGTCTTAGCCTTCTTCCTTCCTCTCGTATGAAAGTCGAACACTAAAAAATGTGACGGCTACAGTCCCAATGAGTCCGAGTTAGTCAAGTCTCAAAAAATGGTTCAAAATGGCCCTGAGCACTAAGGGACTTAACATTTGAAGTCATCGGTTCCCTAGAACATAGAACTACTTAACCCTAACTAACCTAAGGACATCACACACATCCATGCCCGAGGCAGGATGCGAATCTGCGACCGTAGCAGTCGCGCGGTTCCAGACTGAGGCCCCTAGAACCGCTCGGTCACAGCGGCCGGCTAGTCAAGTCTCACAAAAATACATCCACCAGGGTTCATAAATAATGTGTAATGGCGTTACCTCGAGGAGTACAATCAACAGGCAGAGGTACATTCTGACATCTGTTGCGGTTTACCGAAGGTCTGGCCTGTGGCGCTCAGTGATAACTTCGCATTCTACATCTGAAAATTGTGTTTCAATTTGACTGAAAGTGTGTTTCATTTCGTGGTAGCTTCTGCGCGACTGCGATTGCATTTCCTCGTTGTTTTTAATAAAACTATAAGATGGCTTTGACGTGTCAGGCATTTCGTAAATACCTAGAAGACCAAACGAACATTGTATACACAGCATAAAAAATAAGTTGTCAAGTTAATGAAGATGGACATGTGGAAGTACTTACAAGAAAGCTGGACCTTAGATGAGCACGCAATTCAACTTTCCATTGTACACACATAAAAAAAAGTTTTGCATCACCCCAATTCCAAGAACTCCTGAAGATAGCCGTTCACTGTGGATATTGTATCACAGACACAGGCCCTTTGACTGTTCAGAGATGTCACTAAACGTGCCCAAAGATGTGAACAACCATGCATGAGCAGCGCCTATTAGACGGAGGGGGTCCGACAGCCGATCAGTTCTAGTTTTTCCATCAGGAAGGAGGTACAAGGCTCGTGTTGTCTGTAGTTCACATGCCTAGACGGTCCGTGCCGCGGTTCGATCACATCCGTATTGTTAATTTGTGCCAGGAAGAGCTCTCGAAAAGGGAAGTGTCCAGGCGTCTTATAGTGAACCAAAGCGATTTTGTTAGTGCATGGAGGAGATACAGAGAGACAGGAGCTGTCGAAGACATGACTCTCTCAGGTCGCCCAAGGGCTACTGCTGCAGTGGATGACCGCTACCTACGGACTGTGGCTCGGAGGAACCCTGACAGCAACGTCACCATGTTGAATAATGGTTTTCGTGTAGCCACAGGATGTCATGTTACGACTCAAACTGCATGATGCGCATTCACTCCTGACGTCCATGGCGAGGTCCATCTTTGCAACCACGACATCCCCCTGCGGGTTCGGGGGTTAGAATAGGCCCGCGGTATTCCTGCCTGTCGTACGAGGCGACTAAAAGGAGTCTCACATGTTTCGGCCTTATGTGATGGTCCCCTCTCGGGTTTGACCTCCATCTTTCTAAATTATTCCGAAGAGCGAGCCAATTGGGGAAGGGCGCCTTACGTGGTGCACTGTATCCGTCGTGCATTGAGACTTTTAGCCGGCTTTTTCGTCGTTGCAATGGTGTTCCGCTCGTTTTCCATCTCTTGGGCGAGGATACGTCCCTGGATGCGATTCCCACGCTGCACTCTGCAGTGTTTCTTTTAACTGCGACGACGACCTTGGACAGTTTTGCACCTAAGATCCAGCACGGTAGCCAGTCCGTTGTGGTGGGGCCGCCATGTACCCTCTTGGTTGTAGCCCCCTGACAACACAGGGATCGCTCTACTGATGCCTGCGCCGTTAACTCCCCACGTATGCCAAGGAGTAGATGCCCGTCTCCCTGGGGCATCAGGACTCCCGGCAATGGACATCCTGCCAGGTGGCTATTGCTGCGGCTGGGTGGCGCCCGTGGGGAGGGCCCTTGGTCGGAGTAGGTGGCATCAGGGCGGATGACCCGCAATGAAGCGTGGTACATCATCTCTCGCTGGCGGCCAGCCGCCAGCAGTCTCTAAGCGTTCTCGGGCTCAATTTAATGCTGAAAAGTACAATCCGAAAACGTTCCCCTCTCTGGCCACGCCGTGGGAGGAGCGTAAGTCTCAGGATGGAGGTAATAGTTATTCGCCCCGATTCTTGGTTTGTACGAGAGCTGATGGGGAGTCTTTTCTCTCCACAAAGCCTCAGTTCTTCGTCGAGCATTTAGAGGACAAGTTTGGGGAGGTGGAGGGCTTGTCTAAAATGCGCTCTGGCTCAGTACTGATACAAACGGCATCCTCCGCCCAGTCACGCAGGTTACTTGCTTGTGACAAGTTGGGGGATGTTAACGTTACTATTACTCCACATAAGAGTTTAAATATGGTCCAGGGTGTTATTTTCCATAGGGACCTCCTTTTGCAGTCTGATGACGAGCTGCGCGCCAACTTAGAACGTAGAGGTGTTCATTTCGTCCGGCGCGTTCATCGGGGTCCGAGGGACAATCAGGTTGCTACCGGTGCCTTCATCTTGGCCTTCGAGGGTGATACGTTACCGGAAAAGGTCAAGGTGATGGTCTACCGATGTGACGTCAAGCCCTATATCCCTCCCCCGATGCGGTGCTTCAAGTGCTGGAAGTTCGGCCATATGTCTTCCCGCTGCACTTCCAGCCTCACATGTCGAGATTGCGGACGCCCATCTCATCCCGATACTCCATGTGCCCCGCCTCCCATCTGTGTCAACTGCGGGGAGCACCATTCACCTTGCTCGCCTGACTGCAAAGTCTTTCAGAAAGAGCGCAAAATTATGGAATATAAGACCCTGGACCGGCTGAGCTATACTGAGGCCAAAAGGAAATATGACAGACTCCATCCTGTGAGAATGACATCTTCTTATGCAGCTGCTACGACAACTGTGCTAGCCCCATCAGTTTCGAGACTTCCAGCCAGCTCGATAAGCAGTACGACTCCTCCTGCCCCCTTGCCTGTGGGGGGCTCTACCCAACCGGTTGCTCCTGCACCACCTACCTCAGGAGCAACCTCCTCCCACCCGTCGGGGACGTCCGTCCCCGCTTCTCAGCCGGAGAAGCGTCTAACTTCTTCGGCTACTCTCGCCCGTAAGAGTTCCCTTGGGACCCTCCCTTCCCAGGGTTCCACCAGCGGGAAGGATGACGGCCGCCAGTGGCATAAGTCCTCACCAGCGGCCGGGCGTAGGGCTTCACGATCCTCCTCTGTCCCGGAGACTGAATCGGTGAAGCCTTCCCAGCCGGTGCAACCCAAGGTTCATCGAGAGAAGTCCAAGAGAAAGACCTCTAAGGCCAAAGAACTTGCGGTGGCGCCAACCCCACCGCACCTTTCGCGCTCTGCGTCTGAGGATGCAGTCGAGATTCTAGCGTCTGCTGAGGACCTTGATCTCGCTGGTCCCTCAGACGCCATGGATGCCTCTCGTACGGGTACTGAATCGGTGGCAGTGAGTGAACAAGCGGCGTAAATTGCCTTCCCAGTCCTTTCACGCCTTTCTCAGCCATGGACAATATCATCCTCCAGTGGAACTGCGGCGGTTTTTTCCACCATCTAGCTGAGCTCCAACAACTTATCAGCCGTCACTCTTTCTTCTGCATAGCTCTTCAGGAAACTTGGTTTCCAGCAATGCGAACCCCCGCCCTCCGTGGCTATCGGGGTTATTATAAGAACAGGGCAGCGTATGAAAGGGTGTCGGGTGGCGTCTGCCTCTATGTCCTTCACACTCTGCACAGCGAGTCTGTCCCTCTCCACACACCTTTAGAGGCTGTCGCTGTTCGGGTGTGGACGCCACAGGCTGTTACCGTCTGCAGTCTTTACCTTCCACCGGATGGTGATGTCTCGCAGCATGTCCTGGCTGCGCTGATAGCCCAATTGCCGCCACCTTTCTTGCTATTGGGCGACTTCAACGCCCATAACCCTCTGTGGGGTGGGTCAGTGGCAACAGGTCGAGGCGCCATCGTTGAGCATTTATTGTCGCAGCTCGATCTCTCGATTTTAAATGATGGTGCCTTCACACACTTCAGTGTGGCGCATGGCACATACTCCGCCATTGACCTTTCAATATGTAGCCCTAGCCTCTTACCGTCTCTCCAATGGAGTGTGCATGACGACCTGTGTGGTAGTGACCACTTTCCGATCTTTCTGTCACTACCACAGCGTCACTCTTCTGGGCGCCCTAGCAGATGGGCTATGAATAAGGCTGACTGGGACTTGTTCTCCTCCACTGCCGCTATTGAGCCTCTCTCTAGTGATGACATTGATGCGGTGGTTCAATCGGTCACCACCGGCATCGTTACTGCCGCCGAATCTGCCATTCCCCGTTCTTCTGGGTCCCCTCGGCGGAAGGCTGTGCCTTGGTGGTCGCCTGAAATCGCTGAAGCGATTAAAGATCGCCGGCGGGCGCTCCAGCGTCACAAGCGACATCCCTCCTTAGACCACCTTATCGCCTTCAAACGGCTGCGTGCGCGGGCCCGCCTCCTTATCCGCCAAGGCAAGAAGGAGTGCTGGGAGCGGTATGTGTCCACCATTGGCCTCCATGTCACTCCTTCGCAGGTCTGGGCCAAGATTCGACGCGTCTACGGCTATCGGACCCCTGCCAGCGTCCCTGCGCTCTCACTGAATGGAGCAGTTTGTACTGACTCCGACGTCATTGCAAACCGCTTAGCAGAGCATTTTGCTATGAGTTCCGCTTCTGCGAATTACCCCCAGGCCTTCCGCTCCATTAAAGAGCGGATGGAACGTCGGAGCCTTTCTTTTCGCACCGACGCTTCTGAACCCTACAACGCTCCATTCAGTGAGTGGGAATTTCAGAGTGCCCTTGCTGCTTGCCCTGATACCGCTCCCGGGCCAGATCGCATCCACTGTCAGATGCTGAAACACCTTTCAGTGGACTGCAAGCGACGCCTCCTCGACCTTTACAACCGTCTCTGGGTCGAGGGCGAGTTTCCGTCGCAATGGCGGGAAAGTATTGTCATCCCCATTTTGAAACCTGGAAAGAACCCTCTGGAGGTGGACAGCTACCGTCCCATTAGTCTCACCAACGTTCTTTGCAAGTTGCTTGAACGGATGGTGAGCCGGCGCTTAAATTGGGTACTGGAGTCTCGGGGCCTTCTGGCTCCGTCTCAGGGTGGGTTCCGGAAAGGCCGCTCCGCCGCCGACAATCTGGTGAGCCTGGAGTCGGCCATCCGTACTGCCTTTGCCCGCCGTCAGCACCTGGTCGCTGTCTTTTTCGACATGCGGAAGGCGTACGATACGACATGGCGTCATCACATCCTTTCTACGCTTCATGGATGGGGTCTTCGGGGCCCTCTGCCGATCTTTATCCGCAATTTCCTGTCGTATCGTACCTTCCGCGTGCAAGTCGCAGCCTCCTATAGTTCCACCCACGTTCAGGAGAACGGTGTGCCACAGGGTTCTGTTTTAAGTGTCTGCCTGTTTTTAATAGCCATTAACGGGCTCGCTGCGGCCGTGGGAAATTCTGTCTCTGCTTCCCTGTATGCTGACGACTTCTGCCTTTATTACAGCTCTACTGGCATTGCAGCTGTTGAACGTCAGCTACAGGGCGCTATCCGTAAGGCGCAGTCTTGGGCTGTAGAGCATGGGTTTCAGTTTTCGGCAGCCAAGACCCGCGTTATGCATTTCTGCCGGCGCCGAACAGTCCATCCTGGGCCGCGGCTTTATCTTGGCGACGAACTCCTTGCTGTGGTGGAAACCCACAGGTTTTTGGGGGTGGTTTTCGATGCCCGGTTGACTTGGCTGCCTCATATCCGGCAGCTTAAACAGACGTGTTGGCGGCATCTAAACGCTCTGAGATGCTTGAGCCACACCCACTGGGGCGCCGACCGCTCTACCCTGTTGCGGCTCTACCAGGCGTTAATCCAGTCTCGCCTGGATTATGGGTGCCTAGCGTATGGCTCAGCATCCCCATCTGCGTTGCGGGTGCTGGACCCAATTCTCCACAGCGGGATACGCCTTGCCACTGGTGCTTTCCGCACCAGCCCTGTGGACAGTGTACTAGTGGAGGCAGGTGTACCTCCACTGCGGTTCCGGCGCCAACGTTTGCTGGCCGCTTATGCGGCCCATGTTCTAAGCTTGCCCGGGCATCCATATTATCGTGTCCTGTTCCCGCAGTCAGTCGTCCATCTGCCAGACCGTCGGCCCCGGTCGGGTTGTCCGATCGCCGTACGCGTCAAGGAGCTTCTCTGTGGGCTTGGGTTTTTCCCTGTTCCACCTCCTTTCCAGGCGCCTCTGCGTACACCCCCGTGGTGTGTTCCTCGCCCTTGCCTTCGGCTCGACTTGACACAGGGCTCGAAGGACTCGGTCCCTCCAGAGGCCTTCCGCTGCCGCTTTTATTCCATCCTGGCCACGTATCAGGGCTCTGGAATTGTTTACACCGACGGTTCGATGGTTGCTGGTCGTGTCGGGTATGCGCTAACTCTAGGGGACCATTCCGAACAACGGTCCTTGGCGGCTGGCTGCAGCGTTTACACTGCTGAGCTAGTCGCCATCTTTAGAGCCCTAGAGTATATCCGCTCCTGCTCAGGTGAGTCCTTCGTTATCTGTAGCGATTCCCTGAGCGGTTTACGAGCTCTCGACCAGTGTTTTCCTCGTTCTCGTCTGGTGATGGCTATCCATGAGTCCCTGCATACTCTTGCGCGTTGCGGCCGCTCTGTGGTCTTTGTGTGGACCCCCGGTCATGTCGGTATCCCGGGCAATGAACATGTTGACCGCCTGGCGAAAGAGGCCACGAGTAAACCATCTCTGGATGTTGGCCTCCCAGAGGCTGATTTGCGGGCGGTCCTCCGCCGAAAAGTTTTTGCGCTTTGGGACGCTGAATGGCGCGATCGGATTACACCCAATAAACTCCGTGCCATTAAGGAGACGACGACTGTGTGGCGGTCCTCCATGCGAGCCAACCGCAGGGACTCAGTCGTCCTTTGTCGGCTCCGCATTGGCCACTCCCGGCTAACACACAGTTATTTACTGCGCCGGGAGGACCCTCCTGTATGTCGCTGCGGGGCGGCTTTGACGGTGGCCCACATTCTGTTGGCCTGCCCCCTTTTAGCTGTGGTCAGGCAGACATTTGCGCTGCCTGATACGCTCCCTGCCGTTTTATCCGATGACCCTGTTATGGCTGCCTTAGTTTTACGTTTTATTAAGGCAGGGAGTTTTTATTCTTTCATCTGAGTGTTTCTGTTTTATTTTTTGTTTTGATTCTGGCCTTTGGCCTATGATTTTAAACTGATCTTTTAATGTGTTTCTAAGTGGTTGGCTTTTCCTTTTTTATTTCTATGGTCGGCCAACCACTGTCACACTCTGTGTGGTTTTAGTTCGTTTTGTCTTGTCCTTGTCTCCGTTTCTCTTGTTCTGTATCGTCTGTGATCTATTCTGTTCCTCGTTTTTATTCTCTGTGGATGTTCTTTGTCTTTGGAAAAAGGGACCGATGACCGTAGCAGTCTGGTCCCTTTCATCCCCCAAACCAACCAACCAACCAACCACGACACCATGCAGCGCGGTACAGATGGGCCCAACAACATGCCAAATGGACTGCTCAGGATCGGCATCACGTTCTCTTCACCGATGAGAGTCGCATATACCTTCAACCAGACAATCGTCGGAGACGTGTCTGGAGGCAACCCGGTCAGGGTGAACGCCTTAGACACACTGTCCAGCGAGTGCAGCAAGGTGGAGCTTCCCTGATGATGTTTTGGGGTGGCATTATGTCGAGCCGACGTACGCCGCTGGTGATCATGGAAGGCGCCGTAACGGCTGTAAGATACGTGAATGCCATCCTCCAACCTATAGTGCAACCATATCGGCAGCATATTGGTGAAGCATTCGTATGCATGGACGACAGTTCGTGCCCCCATCGTGCACATCTTCAGGATAACGACATCGCTCGACTAGAGTGGCCAGCATGTTCTCCAGACATGAACCCTGTCGAACTTGGCTGGGATGATTGAAAAGCGCTTCTTATGGACGACGTGATCCATCAACCACTCTGAGGGATCTACGTCGAATCGCCGTTGAGGAGTGGGGCAATCTGGACCAACAGGGCGAAATGATGTTTATGTTTATCTGTATTCCAATTTTCTGTACGAGTTCCAGAATTCTCGGAACCGAGGTGATGCCAAACTTGTTTTGATGTGTGTACAAGTTGAAAACTATCAGTGATAAAATGTTCACAGAACCGCATTTAACAAATAATGATTTCGACAGGACAAAATTGACTTCACTAACATTAAAAAAAACAATCATTAACGTAGTAACAGTAAAAAAAAAACAATCATTATCGTAGTAACAGAGGACTGATCTTTGTTGATACTACTACATACACGATTATGAGACATTTAGATACCTTGCTGTACAAAGATCGTCTTTTAGTAATTGTTTTGTGTTGTATAGAAAGATATATATATACTATCAACCACCAATAAAATGTATGTCTCTGAAAGAAAATAATATACATCAGTAAATGCTTACTGAGGTGCTTTTATGAAGTGTCATTATCCTTGCGTTAAGATAATTACATACTGGGTGTCCCAGGAGGAATAGTCAATATTCAGGGATCTGACAGTAACGTCTGTTTGAAACAAAAAATTCTAGTGAACATGGACTCGAAAATGCGTACATTAAGAGCTATTAGCATGTCATCTACGACGCCGTGAAACAAATCTCTTCTACTGCAAGCTCTTTCCTTCACATATTTTGGGAGGAGATAGTATGGACCACAACGAGAAAAAATTATCTGGTAAATACCTTGAGTCCCAACAATATTAAAAAGATTATATATGCATTTTTCGAAAAATGAACCGCTATCTTCAAAGTAAGCAACGGATTTATGAAGAAGTTGGCAAAATGTAAACAATCAGTTGTTTCAAGGAGGTAATTTTTTAAAATATAATTTTACATTTTGTCGCAAAAAATGCGTTTATTAGCACAGTAAGCAACGAATACAGTAAGAAATTGGCAAAAAGTAAACAAATTGTATAAGGAGATGGTTTTGACTTTGGAACCACAGGAACGGTTTTCAACTGCCCATCATTTCATGTTACATATTTGAAAGCAATTTCGCATTTTTCCTCGACACATCCCACATCTCGAAACTTACATTAAGTCCTAGTGCCCAAAACAAATTACGGTCCTAAATAAGAAGCAAAAATGGACCTAAAATTATTTATATCCAAAGTACATACTGCCCCAGTGGTTTCACTTCGAAACCACTCATAGAAGTAGCAGTACAAACTCAGATTTACCCTACTTTAGATGTACCTACTTTCACCGTCAATTATCACCTCAGTATGATCAGAGTAAAGTCACAATCTCCGCATCGACTATTGGTTTGAACGCTTTAAATGACTGCTACAATGCACTACGTTCGTAGAATTACCTTAGTGTCTGTCTTGCAGGAGCATCAGTAATTTCATGCGAAAAGCACTGGTACTTAAAAACAAAATTAATAAAGTGGTGGTTTGTGGCAGAAACCGCTGGTACTATGAGCACTTGTTCAGCAGAAGAGATGTGTTCCACAATAACGAGGATGAACAAGTGCCAATAGCTCTTAAGGTATGCTCTTTACAGCCCTTGTTCATTAGAGTTTTTTCATTTTTTCTTGTTTTGGCTCATACTATGTCCTCTAAAAATATGGAAGACAAAGAGCATGTAGTAGAAGATATTTCTTTCATCGTATCGAGAATTGAAGAAGGGCTCATAGCTCTTAAGGTAGGCGTTTCAGTGCCCATTTTTACTAGATATTTTTGCTTCGAATGATCGTTTCTGCCATGCACATTAATATAGACCATATCTCCTGGGACAACCTGGCTGTTTAGTAGACGTTTCTCATTGCACATTTTCTTATGGCTTATTTTATCTACCTGCTGTTGCAACATAGATCCTGTTTCTGCTAACACTATTCACATAGCTTGTCTTGGCATATAGTGAACATACAGCATTCCGACAAAAAGCGTACCCTGAGCTCATAACATCAAACCAAAGTTGGTAACGGATTAGGCTTCAAGTGTTTCACACCATTGATCTCTAAAATGAAGTATGAAAACAAGAAAAACACAAAATCACTTAAATGTATGAGCCGATTTTTTATGAGCGAAGCAAAAGCGCATCCCCTAACCAACGAGCAGATGAGAAAAATTGTAATTTTGGAGAGAGGAAAATAACAAAAAAATTACTGAATATTCTTTTAATGTTAAAGGAAAAACTCGTCTGGCAGGTAAATATTATATTTCAGCCTTAAAATGGCATTCGAGTGTCGTTTGTTGTGCATGTGAACTGCCCATTACTTAGGAAGAGGCCTCGTTTCTGCCCTCAACATTATTACCATTGTTGTTTTGTATATAGTCGGCTGATCCGTCCGCCAGCGTCAGGTGCGCAGGAATGCCGTCGGCAGCTTGCGGTGCCTTCTGCTGACTTCGCACTCGCCACTGCGCGCATCTCGGAGTGTGGGCTGTAGCGAGCAGAGGTACCGCTAGGCGGGCGGTGGATGTTTTCTGAACGGCGTGTGCAGCTGCCGGCGGATCCAGGCCGCACGCAGCATCGCCAGCCCGCCAGTGTAACTTTCTCCCTCTCTCCGCCGCGGCGGCTCTGCGTGCGAGCCGAGGCCTTGGTTACTTACACAGATATTTGAATAGTACGGTAGTGTTATCGTGAGTAGCGACAGAGACCCACCCGTATTAAAACAATGTGCTTTTGCTTCCATCTCCGTAACAGTTAGGCCGCCGCCAACAGCAAGTCTAGTTCAATGGAAATCCTATAAATGACAACCCTACCACAAAGTATTTGGTTGTAACACTTGACAGATCCTTGATTATCGATCACACTTACCTAATACTACGGCCAAAATTCGTACCGTGGACAATACCGCCCAAAAGCTGCGTGGAGCCCTGGAGATCAACAGCTTCAACACACCGCTTCTCCGCATTGGGGTTAGTGTATAATACAGCAGAATGACGTGCTGCTGTTTGGATAAGCAGCAACCATACCAGCAAGTTCGGCGCCCGACTCAATACAACAAAGCGTAGAATAAAAAATATCTCCACCTCTACTCAGAAGATAGAAAGCTGTGTTTTGTGAGTATAGCAAAGTTCTGGACAACCCAGACGATCAGCAATAAAAATTGCTGCTGAACTTCTTCATGAAGTTTCTGATATGCGCCATAACTGAGGCTAAATATCGATCCAGCAAGCACGCCCAGGGATACAAACCAACATTAACAGCCACAATAAACCAGCAAGCTTCATGCTTCAGTTTGCCACTGCGTACGTGAAAAGCAACAAATAGAATTCGTACGAACCGTGTAATATGCAGGGACTTTTTTTCAGGTGGAAAATATTGCTCGACCAATTTTACAGGAGCGCCAAGATCATGTGACCGTTACCAGATGACGCACCTCTTCGCACGTGCCTATCGGTCTGTCGCAACGGATCATCCCAACCCAAGGTCTGTGTGCGTGACTTCAGCGCATGAGGCTCGGGATTCGAGTCTTTCGTCCGGCAGACAGTATTTTTTTGTATTGCATCAGCCAATTTTGTGTTTACATTGAGGCAAGATTTATTATTTTATTTGCTTATCTCCGCTGGTTACTTCATAAGTACAGTGCAACAAAAACCTACCGCATTGCGTCACAAGTAAATAAGCTTCCGAAATGCATCGCTACCAGAAAATGATCTCTGTGTACTTTACTAAATAAAATTTGTAAACAAAAAATGAGGGACAAAGCGAAAGAAACACAAAGTAAGAACAGTTTTTGCTTTATTACAACGAGGACGAAAATTTTGTAACTTATAGGTTTAAAATAGATCATATTAACAAGAGGTGTTCGAAAATACAATAGCTTAGCAGAGCGATGTGTAGCACTTCCCCATACCGGCAAGAGCAGTCTCGACAAGCCCAATTGCTGCACGTGCGGCGAGCTACGTCATCTGGTGACGTCACATATTCAATATTTGTCATCCCCTTTGGGGTGCTTCCCGGCATTTGTGGCTCCCTGTGTCTTATATTTAACTAGCTGGCGTCATCTGCGTCGCTTCGAAGGCTTTTAAACGTTATTAAGAATCACTCTGTGGACGGATTTCATCTTGCTCCGTCCAGCGACGGAGCCTGCCCGGCATGGCGGACCTGCTTGGCGCTGTTTAAGCCTCAATAGCCGACGCCAGTACCCTTGCCTTTCAATCTAAACACATTCGTGGATACTTTTGCGAAAAGTTTCCTTGGCAACAGGCTATCAATCCAGATACAGCAGTTAAGAGAGATAAACATACGACAGGATTACGTGCCCTCTGCGTACTACAATCTGCCGGAAACCTCGTTTCGATATCTTCATCCGTTGACGAAATAAAAATGTTATTCAGTCAGTAAATGTCTGAAGGTGGGTTTGTGAGCCGGTTAACACAATAAAAGTAATACTGTAAAAAAATGGCTCTGAGCACTATGGGACTTAACATCTGTGGTCATGTCCCCTAGAACTTAGAACTACTTAAACCTAACTAACCTAAGGACATCACACACATCCATGCCCGAGGCAGGATTCGAGCCTGCGACCGTAGCAGTCGCACGGTTCCGGACTGAGCGCCTAGAACCGCGAGACCACAGCGGCCGGCAAGCGCTTTTCATTTATTATATTGTCAAGGCTTTTAGCGACTCATCATGCATAATAATAAAAATAATACAATAAAAATAGTACCAGCCGTCCGTTGTGGCCAAGCGGTTCTAGGCGCTTCAGTCTGGTACCGCGCGACCGCTACGGTCGCAGGTTCGAATCCTGCTTCGGGCGTGGCTGTGTGTGCTATCCTTAGGTTAGTTAGGTTTAAGTAGTTCTAAGTTCTAGGGGACTGATGACCTCAGATGTTGAGTCCCATAGTGCTCAGAGCCATTGAATAGTAGTACCCTTTCCCAGTAGTCAACAGCACCAAACGTTAAAAAAAGGTAATCGTTCATTTGTCGACAACATAGTATCATCAGCTAGGTAACGGTAAGGAAATCCAGAACCACGCTGACAAACCTGCACGCTGCTTACGGAATTTCAACTCGCTTCGAGCAGGAATATGCGGAAGAAAAATGCCATAAAGAAAGAAAAAAAAAACGTTGCTATTCCATTAAATTAGCGTAGATGTAAGGTGGAGCGAGTAAGATAGTCTCTCAATTTCTTTTTCTGTGTGAGCGTTGCAACTCTACGATGACGATGTAAATAGGTTATTCCACCAGAAACAGCAGCCAGTCGCCATATTCTCTCCAAATATTTGCTTTTCCGCTAGTTTAAGTCGAAAACCTAATCCAGTGCATCCTTTAGATGGTGGAATTTGCAGTGTAGTACATCGTAAACAAGCTCAGACCCAAGGGAAAGCTGTAGCACTTCCATTGTTGTGAGAGGAATCTTCAAAAGTTTTTGTGATATATTAAAATATTAGTAGATTTATATCAAATAAAAAGGCTGTAGAAAACATTCATTATTCACTAGCGTGTAAAGGTAGCAGGTGGCTTACCACCCAATGTAGTTTTAACACCACGCACACGCTTTGTTTTTCCGCTTGAGCGTTACGTTCTACGAATATATTCAAATGTTAGAGGGTGCACTGCTTGATATTAAACTGCTGTTGACTGGTAGACGGATCACCTGTGGAGATTACTCCCCCTCTTACACAAGGACGTTGCAGAACTGACCGCAAGCGCGACAATTTCACAGTAAATTCCTTGACTGCAGTTCGAATACCGCGACGTGGTTATCTGTAGACCGAAGTTATTTTGTATGATAGTTTTTTTCTGTTATGAGCAGTCATGATTCCAAGTTCCAGAATGACAGCTCGGCGGGTCACTAGTATGACAATGGGGCTGCTATGTTGAAACAAGTCGCAGAGAATCGACTAGGCGTATAAGTAAACAAAAACAATAAAATGCAGCTGTGGAAGAGTTGTTGCAAGAAAAATGCTTTCAATTAAGGACCCAAAATAAAATTCTCCTTCGAAAATAATGGATTAGAGCGTGTCATATGGCAGAATTTGAAGTGTATACTATGATCAACATTTTGCTTAATTTGTTTGTTGTGATGTGTGTACGTAGGACGAAAACATTTAATAATTTCCTGCAGGGACAAAATCTAAACCAGACTTACTAAAAGTGCTGTAATTAGTGGTATGATCAGTTTCGTGCTTATCCATATAACGTACATCTGATAAGACTTATTTACATGTCACAATAAAATAACGTACATGATATAAAAATATGGAACCCTGGGTTTGGAGCCTTCACTCCAGTGCCTGATGAAAGATATCCGGGCACTTGTCACTGGACATTAATGTGGGGTGTGTCCACCGATCGCCTTTGTGAACTCTGCTGGGGACACTTTCAGCGAGTGTTCCTGAATTTCTGTGGTGGAACGGCAGCTCATTCTTCCGCAAGAGCCGAAACCAGCGGAGGTGGTGGTGCTGTACGCTGGGGTCTGGAGCGAAGCCGACATTCTAACTCATCCTGAGGTGTCCATTGAGTTCAGACCGGAACTATAGGTAGGCCAATCCATTTTAGGAATGTTATTGCCCACAAACTATTGCTTCGCAGATAAACATGATGCACTGTCATGCTGATAAAGTCATTGTCTCTTAACTGTTCCTCTGCTGTACATAACACACAGTGCTGTAAGTGTGCTCACATCCTTACGCATTTAGCGTTTCCCTAAATGTAGTAAGAGTACCACACCCTGACCACGAAAGACACCCCCATACCTTAACAAGGCACCTCCTCCGTTCTTCACTGCTGGCACTTCACTTGATGAGAGGTAACGTCCTCCAGGCACTAGCCAAAACCAAACTCTTTCATCGGACTGTTGCAGGGTAAAGCGTGATTCATCGCTCCAAATCACTCGTACCATCCGTTGTCCATTGGTGTCGCGTTTTACGCCTCCTCAAGCGGCTTAGCACTGAGTACAGAAATATGTGGCTTATGTAGAGCGCCGGCCGGGGTGGCGGAGCGGTTCTAGGCGGTACAGTCTGGAACCGCGCGACCGCTACGGTCGCAGGTTCGAATCCTGCCTCGGGCATGGATTTGTGTGATGTCCTTAGGTTAGTTAGATTTAAATAGTTCTAAGTTCTAGGGGACTGATGACCTCAGACGTTAACTCCCATAGTGCTCAGAGCCATTTGAACCAGTTTTTTTATGTAGAGCTCCTTGACCAGTGTAACCCTTTCTTTTTAACTCGCCACGCACAGCCGTTGTCTTGACTGCTGATACCATTTTGGAATTCACAAGTGATTCTTTCCGCTGATTTCATGCGATTTTCTACAGCTACCATCCTCAGTACACGACGGTTACTGTCCGTTAGTATATGACATTTGTCTGGTCTTTGGTTTAGCTGTGGTCGTTCCTTCGCTTTTCCACTTCACAATCACATCACCAACAGTCGACTTGGGCAGCTTTGGAACGGTTGAATGTCTGAAAGAGTTGTTATTCCGGTGACATCAGATGACTATCGAAGCCACTGAGCTCTCCTGACCGAACGATTCTGCTGGTAACGCTTCTTTACTGACAAGACAATACTCCCCGCCACCTCTTCTACTGGTTGGTTCGCATGTAGTGACATCTAGTGGTCTATTTCACACTGCATGGCGGTGTTCGGATACTTTTGATCAGATTGTGTAAGTAAATTTTCGAGGTGAACCGTATGCTTTGTCTAAGGAGGATCGACGATGTATGTTACATGTCACGCAAATACAAACATATGGTCTTGCACAAATACGCATTTTACTGTAAACGTGCTTTTTTAGAATTAACAAGCCTCTATGAGTGCTACATATGCGAACACGCCCATGTGCACAAGGTGCTTTTCAATTCTAAATGGTTTTATTGTCGACAAGCCTTTTTACAATCTGCTGCACTTTGTCCACCATAATGACATAGCATGAGGTACTAACACACAAGGGAACACGTGTTACAACAAAAATATTTTGAAGACCAGGAGGTGACAGTTAAAATTGTCTAAAACGGTCGTCGACTATAAAGACTGATTTATGCTATTTTGGCTATTTGAAGTTTTTTTTCCCCAAGAATAACTTGGATCGCTCCTTCTAGGTTCAGTGACAAAATTTAGTCATTTTCTAATAAGTTGTTTGCCGCAGTTGCCAAAACTTTTTTATTAATATCATGTGCTTGCATTGCTGTAATGTTTTGATACCAAAGGAAGTATTTAGCCAGGAAACCGTGTGTAATGTGGCAGATGTGTCGCTCAGCGTTGTCAGCTCGCCCCATGTGTGCCAGGAAGACTGCGGGCTGTGGCATGCAGGCACGGCTGTGACGAGGGGGAGCCTATCATGCGTGCTCACCCTCGATGCTTGAGACGGCGCCGCCACAAAAAATGGAACCGGTTGCGCCCGCCGGACAAGTGATTACGTGTTCCTGCCCCACTCAGCCCAGTGTTGACCACTTGTTGGTATTCCAGCTTCTTTGTTCTCTGGAGTGTAGAAGACAGCGAAGGGCTTCCGATTCGTGCGTAGTGTTTACAGGTTCTTCATATGCCTGGAAGGCATTGTGGGCTCGTAAATTTTATGAGATGTTCCGAAATTCCGGTTACAAACTTAGAGGACTTGTAGAGGGGGCATGAGTACATAATATTTTGAATAGGAAGCCATGTCCGGAAACGTCATCCGACGACGTTACAAAGCGCCTAAGTTATAGGCGCCGGAGCCTGTAAACGTATGTATACGCAGGGTGATTCCGTGACGATGTTACAGACTTTAAGGGATGATGGAGAAGGATAAATGTATCAATTTGAGGTAAGGGTCCCTGTACGAGAAACAAACGAGTCGAAAGTTATACACGAAAGCCGTTCTGATACCTCTGAAAGTGGAATACGCGTACTGGTACCGTTGTTGCTGAGATTGTAGGGTAGGCACCTAAAAGGAGGTGTTAGGAGGGACCAGAACAAGGACTAAAGTCGAGTAAACATAGACTCTAAAATGCATACCTGGGGAGCTAGGAGCACTTGTTCATCTTCGCTACTGTGAAACACATCTTCTCCATTGAACAACGGCGCATAGCTCCTAAGGTATCCGTTTTAGAGCCCATGTTTATTAGACATTTTTTCTTGTTTTGATCCATACTACCACCTCTGAAAGTTGTATACCCTACAGTCTTAGCAACAACAGCACGAATATATGTATGGCATTGTCAGAGGTAACAGAACGGTTTTCACTTATACGTGTCGACTCGTTCGTTTCCAGCACAGGGACACTTACCTCAAATTGATGCATTTATCCTTCTCCATCATTCTTGGAAGTTCGTAACACAATCACGGGATCAGTCCGTGTGTACACCCGTTAATAGACGGCAGTGCCTATAACTTCGACGCTCTGTAGCGTCTTTGGATGAAATTTCCGGACATGGGTTCTGTTCAGAATATTATATACTCTCTCCCCTGTACAAGTCCTGGAAGTTTGTAACTGGAATTTCCGAACACCCTGCATATCTCTTTCCCCTTGCCATCATTTACTGTAGTGACACATATACAGGGTGTTTGTAAATTAGTTATACAGAAGTAACGTTTAATTATAAAAAAGTAAATAACATATAGAAATGTTTTATGCAGCACTGCATGCAGTATATCTTCAAGTTTTATTTACAAATATTCATTGTGGCTACCTTTTGTAACACGTCAAATGTACCATCTGTAATCAGTTTCCTCATGGTGGCAACTCCTGCGTTATCCGTTATCATAGCTCGTCGACGATTCCCAGAAGCGGAAAAATAAACACTCTGCATTTAATGTAACCCAATACACAGAAGTCCATTGGCGTTAAATCAGGTAACTGTGGTAGCCAGGATATTGTTCAACGGCGTCCAGTCCAAGTCGGCACATTCCTACGGAGATAGGCGACAGTTTCCCGATAACAATGTGGTGGCCCGCGATCTTGAAGGAAAATAAATTGTTTGCCCATACCCTGTTGTAAATGAGGCATTAGATAATGTTCAAGTATGTTCAGGTACGATATGTAAGTTATACTTGATTCAGAGACTGCCTGCCGATCTTGACACAGCCAGTTTCGGTAAAACAATGACTCAGTTAAGAAGAGTTTGGCTTTGAGATCGTGGCTTGGCTTGCGATATTTATTCATGAATTACGTTATGAATGTCGCGAATTTAGATCCATGAAATCATAAACAACACTGCACTCGCTCTGCACAGTTTTACGACGCCATAATTCGAACATACCACCTAGTGGGAACGTTGGGAATTGAGTGTTAAATGGGGTTAGAACTTGAAGATATACTGCATTCAGTGCTGTATCAAACATTTCTGTAAGTTATTTACCCTTTCTACAATTAAAGGTTTCTTTTGTGTAATTAATTTATAAACACCCTGTATATACCATATGTACAGAATAAGACGTAACACCCATTTTATTTCGTGAAAGGTTTAAGATTTAGAAACAATGTTTTCAGAAAATTTTTAATGCATGTAAATCTTGCATCAACAGAGATAGTGAAACAGGTACGTTTTGTAAATTGAGCAATATCCGTTTCACCAGATTCGATACGACTTGAGATGACCTACACAGTGGTATAATGTTCGTTAACGTTGGCGTTGAAAGTTTTCGCAAAAGTGTATGCTATTGCGGTAGAAACACAAGTAATTAGAGCTCTCATATCAGGTTTCGCATTATACAGGGTATTTCGCAATTCTTGTTACTGGCTTCTAAGGGGCTGCAGGCGCGACTTGTGAGTAGGTGAAGTTTTGATAAGGAGTCCATGACCGGAAATGAACTGTTTGGGTATAAAATAAGTTCGAAGATCGGATCACTTTCAAACCTCCAAAATCACTGTACCCAACCTAATGGTAGAGCTACACAACGCAAGCATCTAGAAGCGTTTCCAGATTGTCTCGTACCGTAACATACCATTTTCGTACAACAACAAGAAAAGTTGCAAGAATGGTTGAGGATTGACTGAGGTGCTCCACGGATGCGGCGCATTCTCTACTTCGCAGAGAACATGACGACGAGTACTCCAAATATTGCCCTACTGTGGGCTCCTGTGGAGCGCACGGGTTAGAGCTCGTTGTCTCCGCTGAGTGCCTTCTGTGAACGAGAGATTTGAAAGTGAACAGATACACAAACTTATTTTACATTTTACAAAGGGTGCATTTCCGAACAAGGGCTCTACGAACCCAACAAACATCTAGTATGCAGCAAGGTTTCTAAAATAAAAATATTTCCTTTTGGCCTTGCATCATACCTCATAGATACAAGGACAGCTACCATTGTTGTAAATGGAACTTCGTGCTAACTTCTAGCGTACAAGAAGGGGTTAGACAAGTTATTTCAGTGTGTATATAATCAAGATTAAGTGAAGACGTCTTACGAAAGCAAGTAAAACAGTAAAAAAAATGAATAACCGACGGAGCGTGGAGTGAGAGTCAAAGTTAGACCGTAATAGCCGATGTTAACCGCTTTGCCTTTCAGTTTTAGTAAGATTCTCAGATATTTTTTGCAAAAAGCTTCAACTCCAACATCCGCGGAAGTTACTTGACTGTACTCGTCTTTTTAAGATCTTTCGAATGCCGTTAAAAAGCATATTGTTCCATTTAAAAAATACTTGCTTCTATATTCCGGTGGATGAAACGTATAACAACATTTCGTGTCTCGATGCTTAATATCATTTGCTCAAAATCCCTTTTCAGTATCTTGAAACGTACACAAAATCAGTTGGGAGGAGGAGGAGACTAATGTTTAACGTCCCGTCGTCAACGAGGTCATTAGAGACGGGAAGGATGGGAAGGGAAATCGGCCGTGCCATTTCAAAGGAATCATCCTGGCATTTGCCTGAAGCGATTTAGGAAAATCACGAAAAACCTAAGCTAGGATGGCCGGACGCGCGTTTGAACCGTCGTCCTCCCGAGTCCGAGTCCAGTGTGCTAACCACTGCACCACCAGAAAATCAATTGGGTGTTATCTCGTATATACCGGGTGATTCAAAAAGAACGAACAGATTTCAGTTGTTTATTAAAGGAAAATTACAAACGATAGAAACACATTGCGCATGTCACTGGACAGAGGAAGGTTCTGCGCGAAGTCAGTCCATTATTTAAATATAACGTGCATTCCTCCGTCAATTCAGCAAGAAGCCGCTTTTGCACAAGCAGCTTTATGAGTTGTATACAAAATTCTTGGGAATTGGTTGCATATGCAAAGCGAAGAGCACTAGTCGGGCATGCACGTATGATGAAAATGTCGAGCGTGTACCAGATATGGAGCCCTCTGAAGTCCGCAAGAAGGCAGGCGAGCAACTTCAACTTCCTCAAACAACACTGTGCCGTGTTCTGAAGCGACGCCTTCATTTGAAGCCTTAGAAGCTGCATTTACTGCAGCAATTGCATCCCGGCGACCGTAAGAGAGGGTACGACTTTTGCATTTCGGTTCTCCAAGGTATAGCAAAGTACACTTTTTCGAACGATTCATCTTTTCGGACGACTCGACGTTTCATCACTCCTCTAAAGTAAGCCACTACAATCTAAGAATCTGTAGGTCAAAAAATCCTGGGGCCATCATCGAACACGAGAAATACTCACGGAATCTGGATGTGTTTTGTGCCGTTACTGTTCACAAAGATTATGGACCTCTCTTTTTTGCGCAGGAAACTGTGACAGAAATGTCATATCTGGACTTGGTGCAAAATCAGTTGTTTCGTGAACTTCACGGGGATTCCAATGATTTCATTTTTATGCATGATGACGCGCCACCTCATGTTCACCTTGAGGTGCGGCGTTAACGTAGCAATACTATGCCACAACGTTGGATTGGAGGAGGTGGGCAACCAAATCTTGTTCATTGCATTTTGCCTCTCAGGTCACCACAACTCACCCCTTGCGATTTTTTTCTGTGGGTGTACATAAAAGAGAGTCTTCATTCCACCTGTGGCAGCTACTCTTCAAGAGCTGAGAAATCGATTGGTTGAAGGTGTCGATTCAATAAACAGAGGCGTGTTGATTCGTGTGTGGAATGAAATGCACTACCGTTTCGATATTTCTCATGCAATGCACGAGGCTCATGTTGCGTGCATGACATAGTGTGTGCGCGAACCTTCCTCTGTGCAGCGAAAAGCGCAGATAAATGTCTACTTCAGAACTTTTGATTTCTGTCTTGACATTTTTGCTCGGATTTGTTGGCCCACACAGCTTTCAATCAATAAGGAGAAAAACAAAATGCTATTTACCTGTGTGATATCGCTGCATTATTCATTACCCTTTTCAGAGCTAATATCCCACTCGCAAGTTGCACAAAAAGTGCACCTAGCTGGCCGAAATGTGGAGTGCAGGCGCGGCACGCGCGCCGGCTGGGCCGGGCCGGGCTGCGAGGTTGCCGAAATGTCAGCCGGGGCGAGCCTTGGCATTTGCGTGCGCGGAAACGGCGCGCGGCGTTGCGCTCCCAGCTGGCGAAGGCTGCGACCGGAACTTGGCCCACTGGCAGTCTGGCAGTAGCTGCGGCGGCAGCGGGCGCCTGCGCTGCTTCCGCGAGGCGCCGTGCTGCCCGCGCTCTCAATCGACGGCCGCGGGCGTTGTTCTTGTTGAGTGATCTCCACGCTATTCCTCCTTGTGCAGACAACTCCATCTGTATATAACTAACGAAATCTAACACTCATTTGAACCTGCTGTCTCAATTTCGAGCCTTGCTCTCCCTCTTACAAGTTTTGTCTCCCACACTTGCTTCCATTACTAAAGTGACGATTTCACGATGCCTCACAATGTTTCCTATCAATGATCCCTTCTTTCAAATTATGCCAAAAATTTCTTTTTTGAACGTTCCTCATTAGTTATCCAATCAAATCTTCAGCATTATAGTGTAGCACTATATTTCAAAATCTTTCTCACTTCTTCTCTGAATTGTTAATCGCCCACATTTTGCTTCAGTACAAGGCTACACACCAAATACTTTTAGAAAACACTTCGCTATATTTACAATCGATGTCAACCAATTTCTGGTTTTGTTGCTAGTGCCAATCTGCCCTTTTATATCCTACTTGGTTTCGCTACCGCCAGGGGTTTTTTCCTGCCCAAATAGCAAAACTCGGCAACTACTTTTAGTGTCTAATTTCGTAGTGTAATTCCCTTAGCTCTGCCTGATTTAATTTTACTACATTACACAATCCTTGTTTACTGCTGTTTGGCCTGAAGACGGAGTGCTTTTTTTTCATGTTCCTCTTCCAACTTCTAGCTCTATTGTGTTCAGCTTATCTTCTAAGTCCTTAGCCGTCTGTGACACGATTAAAATGTCATCGGGAAAACGTGAAGTTATTACTTTTTCTCCCTAAACTCTAATTTCCTTTCCGTACTTCTTCTTGGTTCGCTTTACAGCTCGTTCAGTGTGCTGATTCAATATTATCGTGGACAGACCACATCTACATCTACATGTACATACATAATCGGCAAGCTACCATACGTTTTATGGCAGAGAGTACCTTGTACCGGTACTAGTCATTCCGTTTCCTGCACCACTCGCAAATGAGCCAAGGGGCAACGACGACTGTTTATATGCCTCTGGCCGTTGTGGCCGAGCGGTTCTAGGTGCTTCAGTCCGGAACCGCGCGACCGCTACGGCGCAGGTTCGAATCCTGCCTCGGCATGGATGTGTGGGATGTCCGTCGGTTAGTTAGGTTTAAGTAGTCCTAAGTTCTAGGGGACTGATGACCTCAGATGTTAAGGCCCATAGTGCTCAGAGCCATTTGAACCATGTTTTCATCAATTACTGCTTCCTTTTATTTCCCTCAATCTTTATAAGTGCAATTTGGTTTCGACACCTTTCGCTTCTTGTATTTTACCTCCGCTTTCTTCAAGATGTTGGAGAGTGTATTTCAGTAACACTGTTAAAAGCTTTCTCTAAATGTACAAATCCTGTAAATGTACGTTTACCTTTCCTCATCCTATGTTCTAACATAAATCTTACGGTCAATACAGCCTTTACGTGTTACTACATTTCACCGGAACCCGAGCTAATCTTCCCCGAGACAGTTTCTACCAGTTTCTCCATTGTTCGAAGATAATTCGTATCACTATTTTGTTTCCATTACGTATTAGACAGTTTTTTATTATTATTGTGACGTGACATTTACGCTGGGTCAGAATAACAAGGTGGTCGATGTTTAAGCATGGAAGGGGATCGATATTTTCGCGTCGTCGTTATCGTCCGCACGTTCCTTGTTAACGCGAAATGTTCAGTACGGTTAGCAGGATCGTGATACTCATCATTCCTTAGGCGGATTTAAATCCCTCTCTGTCCATCCAGTTTTCGGTTTCCCCGTAGGTTGGCAAATCGTTTAAGACAAAAGACGAGAAGGTTCCTTCGAAAAGTACGCTTCGTATTCACTTTCCCTAGCCTTCGCCAATATGAGTGTGTTGTCCGTATCTACAGTGACTCGTCGTTGTCGGGACATTCGTTACTGTGTAAGTAACAACGATCACTGAGTGCTTCAACAATACCTTTATCGTGTCCAGATAGTACATTCATAAAACTCCCGGAAAATCGGTTTTAGCTGACATAACGGTACTATCATAAGTGTATATCTTTTTAAAATTATAACAAACATCCGCATTGCATTAGGTAAGATAGTGATCGTGCGCCGCTCTTCTGTATATCACGCAGTAAGTGGGTATGTTTGGTACATCTGTTGTCTTCAGACTGCTTATCTTAAGAATTTCAATGTAGAAAAGTTTCACATGGCTAAGAGTTGTCTGTCTTCAATTGATCTTAAGATGACGTATGTAAAACAGCTTAGTAACAAATTTTATAAACGCGTTGTTTGTGCTGACGGTAAAAATGTTAAAGTAGAGGGGGGGGGGGATTCATTATGGGATAAAAGTATTGTAATATTTCCTACGGAACAATAGCAGTTCTCGAAGCACTTGCAACGAAATATTCGGCATTGCTGTGAGAACCATGTAACCACTCTCTCCCTCTACCAGATCGAATAGTTAATCATATTCAGTTACGTTTGTTAATATTTACTATGCCCTTGGGCTACCGGTCTTCTGAAGAGACAGAAATTGCAATTAATTAAATTATGTGGTGTACTAATGTGTGCTGAATGTAATTTGACTTTTTCCTTGTATATTGCATGGATTATTATTTCAGTGCTGATAGCGTCATTTCCATATTTGCAGATCATTTTTTCTTCGCTTTGTGATACACAAAATTATCGAATTTAGCTATGTGATATCATGTTATATTATAAAAATGTTAATAACACCGAAAGCCACGTTTTTCGCGGACAGTTATCAATGAAATGTATGAGTTGTACAGATTTTGCTCGCTTTCCGTTATTGAGTAGGGTGTGGTTACGTTGAAAGTTTAGATTTTTGACATGAGCCGGCCGCGGTGGCCGAGCGGTTCTAGGCGCTTCAGTCCGTAACCGCACGACTGATACGGTCGCAGGTTCGAATCCTCCCTCGGGCATGGATGTGTGTGATGTCCTTAGGTTAGTTAGGTTTAAGTAGTTCTAAGTTCTAGGGGACTGATGACCTCAGATGTTAATTCCCCATAGTACTCAGAGCCATTTGAGCCATTTGACATGAAATATGACGGCTTTTTTTTTCAGTCATCAGTCTTATGACTGGTTTGTTGCGGCCCGCACGAATTCCTCTCCTGCGCTAACCTCTTCATCTCAGAGTAGCACTTGCAACCTACGTCCTCAATTATTTGCTGAATGTATTCCAATCTCTGTCTTCCCATGTTATTTTCGAATGTCTCCAATACATGTCCTGTCATACTGTCGCTTCTCCTTCTCAATGTTTTCCGTATGTTCGTCATCATATCAAGCCCACCTACTTTTCAACATACTTCAATAGCACCAAGTCTGAAGCGCTTCGATTATCTTCTTTTCTCGTTTTCCCATAGGTCATGATTCACCGCTATGTAATTCTGTGTTCCAAACGTACATTTTCAGAAATTTCTTTCTCAAATTAAGGCTTTACTTGATACTAGTAGGCTTCTTTTAGTCAGGAAAGCCCGCTTCTCCTGTGTTAGTCTACGTTTTATGTCTTCCTTGCTTCGACCGCCATATGTTATTTGCAACTTAACTTCGCGGTTACTAATTTTGATGCTGAGTGTATCGGGCCGCGCGGGATTATCCTGTATCTTCCGTGTCGACTTCCATTTCTTCTGTTTCAGTTCCTATCCGTCATAGAGTCTTCAATCTACTCTCTCCACCTGCCTCCTCTACACTTAACAGTGTAATTCCCACTGCATTCTTAGTGTTACCCTTATTTCCAAATTCGCCGAAGGCTGTTTGGACTTTTCTGTATGGCGAGTCTTTTCTACCCACGACCTTTTTTTTCTTGCAGCCATTTCGCCTTGGCTGCCTTGTAGTATCCATTTCTTTCATTCTTATTTCGCCGATCTTTTTTTGTTTTTTGTTACTCTAGGTTGCTTCAGTTATCTTCCTTGTACGGGCGTTTGTCGGCCCAACTCCTATGAATACCAGTTTTAGAAATGTCCTTTCCTCCTCAACTGAACTACCTAGTGTGATGTTCATTATCGCAGTATCCATATCCTTAGCTAACTTCAAAAAGAGTCTCATCCTTTCTCAGTACTTCAGTATCCCAATTCGTTCCACACTGATTCTTCCGTACGATTCTGTTAAACTTTAGTCTACTCTTCATCATTAGTGAATTGTGATCGGATATATATCTGCTCCTGGATGTGGCTTTTAATACAATATCTGATTTAGAAAAATCTATGACCATGATGTAATCCATTCGGAATATTACAGTGTTTCCGGGTCTTTTCTACGTATACTTTGCCCTCTTGTGATTTCTGAACGGTATATTCGTAGTTGCTAGTAGAAATTTGTTGCAAAATTCAATTATTCTTTCTCCTCTATCATCCCTACTTCTAGGCCCGTATCATCTCGTAGGCTTCTATTCGTTCACCTACGACCGCGTTCCAGTCCCCTGTGATTATGAGATTATCATCCCCCGTTACATACTGAATTACCTGCCCGTTCAGTGACCTGATATATCTTCTCTGTCTATTGATATTCTGCTTATGACGTCGGCATGTATACCTGACTTACAGTTGTTATGAATTTAGCAAACGTTTTTGGCAGGCATGGTACACACGGGTAAATTATGTTTTCAAAAGTTTGGAAGGTTGTTTGGAATTAACCTAGGAACACCAGATGTTACTGCAATACAATAGCGCCATCAATGGGCGGCAACGCTGAAAGTTGTAACTGAAATAATTTGATTTCGACAGTTTTTGTAAAAATGCTCCAGCTAATGTTTTATAGCGTATATTAGTGTGACCTGCGTGTAGGGTTCACGAAGGGCCCTTTACCCCTTTATAATGCTATAAACATCGAGTAAGAGAGCGTTAGTAACTGATAAGACTTTGAACGATATGTGGAAGTCAGTAACATAAATTCAGGGCGAAGTTTGGATCATGATTCGTATTAAACACTATTTACAATGAACATTTTTTGCAATGGGATTAAAATATTTCATCTAGGTGGGAAAGTCGTCTCACTCTGGGCATTGAAGTAATTTAATGGTGTTCGAAGCTCAGCTCCGTAGTCAGCTCACTCGATTGCTTTTTGCAAGACGTTAAGGTCGGTCTTCGATACTCATCATCGAGTTTTTGTTTAGGAAAAAGGCGTATTGTCTCCCGCGCGACTAAATGAAGAGGCTTTTTTATTTTTTGAAATTTGATATGTTCACTACATTAAGATCTGCAGTCCAACTGATTTAATTTCCAGTTTTTAAGTCCTTGCTTTTTAACTAGATTAGTCGCTGCCTACAATCGTGGCAGGTTTTTCGTTATCAGAAATTGCTGTCATTTTAAGCGGTAAACGGGAACATTTTGAATCACATGATGCTATCGTCCCATTCCTTTGAGAGATAAGCGCTGTAATCGACTGTGCCCGTGGTGGCAACAGAAATAGCTTTAAGCTCTTTTTCTCTGTGTGACCTCATGGATCATAAGATACGCCTTGAGTGTGTAACCTTTTTAATCGTCGGGCCTTTTGTTGAGTAGGTAATACTTAATCAGAGAACGTGAAGCTTCATCGCCAAGTTTTACCGAAGGCGTCGAAGTACCACTCAGAATGCTTCCGAAAAGTCTGTTTGCTGAGAACCTCTTCGAAGCGGCACGACTTTGCCCTCATGTCAGTCTTCATTCGTGCGTATCACCTGTCATGTTGTTTCTGAAAGAAAATATCTGCTTCCGTACGTGATAAACGTACATATCAGCCACGCTAGCCTCGCGAAACGACGAGAAATGCGACGTGCCCTGGTTGATTTGTTCAAGGCGCTCGGCCTGAGTGCTGACCGTGGCAGAATGAGTCTGGACCTTTCGCGGGCGCGGCAGCGGAAGGAGCCGTGTGTGCGAGCGCCCATTTTTATGGCGGGCTAGCCACGCTGTATTTCGTTTGGCGATGTGCACGCCGTTCGCTTGGTCGTCCGTCGTGTCTGTGCTGCCGCAGATAACCTTATGCCTCTCTTCTGACGGCAGACCTCCTTATTGAGAACGGGAGTAACTCGCCAAATAACAGGCTGTCTGCTGTACAAAGTGGCTCCACCCACGGCCGTCCGCCTCAACCCTTCTCTTTGACGCCACCAACGTGTATCCCTCCCCTCCCTGGCACCGGTACTGTTTCTTTATAACCGTTCCTTGGCGTATTCGAAGTCTCTTTGCCCACGCAGGTTCTTCCTCCGTCCGTATGATGCAAGGGTTTTTCTTAGCGCTTCCCTAGAAACACGAATTCCCGCTTTCGGCCCCCTACATTCGCTCTGGGTTAGCGTGCCCCGTGTTTTTATTTGGTGCCCAGCTGCCTCCGTTGTAATAGCTATCTGATTCGTTGCAGCAGTGTTTGCTGTCCATTGCGTACTTGCCTTACTGTTCCAGTGAGTACTTTCTCTCCCCTACAAAACCTTTAAGCGTTACAGCACAATCCGAGGCGCCGTAGCGAAATATGTGGGGACATTGACGTATCTATTGATTTGTCTGCATTATAGTTTACGCAACGTTTCGTTGTGGAGTGCAGTCGTAATGGGAGCTATAAGTTTAAATTCATATCTAATGCAATTTATGCATCCGCATCGTTACTTTCGTGGAGAAGAATGTTTCACATATTTGATTGTTGAAACTCATAGTGTTTTCGAACATCGTGGTATTTAGTTTGATATCTCTTCTTCATCTATATACATACTCTGCGAGCCACCGTACGGCCCATGACGGAGGGTACCCTGTACCACCACCAGTCATTTGCTTTCCTGTTCCATTCGCAAACAGAGCGAGGGGAAAAAAGACTGTCTATATGACTCCGTACGAGCCCTAATTTCTCTCATCTTACATTCGTGATCCTTAATGTACGTTAGCGGCAGCAGAATCGTTCTGCAGTCAGATACAAATGCCGGTTCTATAAATTTTCTCAAGAGCGTTCCTCGAAGACAATGTCGTCTTCACCCACGTCGATTGCCATTTGCGTTTCCGAAGCATCTCCGTTAATACTTGTGTGTTATTCCAATCTACCGGTAACAAATCTAGCAGCCAGTCTCTGAACTGCTTAGATGTTTTCTTTTAATCCGACCTAGTGCGGACCCCAAGCACTCGAGCAGAACTCAAAAATAGGTCGCGTTTGCGTCCTGTATTCGGTCTCTTTTACAGCTGAACCACACTTTCCTAAAACTCTCTCAATAAACCGAAGTCGATCATCGCCTTCCCTACCACAATCTTCAAATGCTCGTTCCATTTCATTTCGCTTTGCAACTGATGCGTTTTAACGTACATGTTTCCACATTTAGAGCTAGAAATTTGGTCTAAGTGATCTTGTACCCTCGTACAGTCACTCGAAGGCGCCACCTTCCTGTACGCCACAGCATCATCAGCAGAAAACCGCAGATTGCTGCCCATATCGTGCGCCACATCATTTATGTATACAGAGAATAATAGCGGTCCTATCACACTTCCCTGGGGCACTGCTAACGATGCTCTTGCCTCTGATGAACACTCGCCTCGAAGACAACGGACTGTCTCTTATTACTTAAGAAATCTTCGATCCATTCTGGGAACCTATTCCATATGCTCTTACCTCCGTTAACAAAAAATGGTTCAAATGGCTCTGAACACTATGGGACTTAACATCTAAGGTCATCAGTCCCCTACAACTTAGAACTACTTAAACCTAACTAACCTAAGGACATCACACACATCCATGCCCGAGGCAGGATTCGAACCTGCGACCGTAGCAGTCGCGCGGTTCCGGACTGAAGCGCCTAGAACCGCTCGGCCACCGCGGCCGGCCCTTCGGTAACAGTCTACAGTGAGGCACCGTGTGAAATGCTTTTCGGAAACCTAGAAACATGGAATCTGCATGTTGCAGTTCATCCATAGTTTGCAGTACATCATATGAGAAAAGCGCGAGCTGAGTTTCGCACGAGCCGTGCATCAATACAATCTGGTAAGGATCCGACACTGATGAGCAGTACTCAAGAATCGGTCGAAAAAGTGTTTTGTAAGCCACTTCCTTCATAGGTGAATTACATTTCCCTCAGATTATTCTAATGGATGCCAGTCTGGCGTCTCCTTCTACTCTTTGTTTTACGTGATCAGGCCACTGAAGGTGGCGCCAGATGTTTACACAAAGATGTTTTGCGGTAGTTGCTGTTTCCAGCAATTTATCGCCAACAGTATACGAGTACTGAAGTGGATTTCTTCCCTATGTATGCACAATATTTCACATTTATTTACGTTCGGGGTCCAGGGTCGACTGCCAGTTCCAGCACCGTTCATCAATCCTGTGCAGGCCTTGGTGCAGTTCGCTACTTTAGCGAATCCCTGAAAGGTTTTATTTTTATGTAAGTGATTAGTTCACGTATCTTAATTCGTCATAATCTTAGTATTTTGATATGATGTTTTGTTTCTCATTGTGACAAAAAATATGACACTCTTTTCTCGAAGCAATATTTGGAACAGTTTCCGTGAAGTATCGAATCTAGGAGAGGTTCGTGTTTTGCATTTTGTGCTCTTTGTCAGTGTGACGTTTTATGTTAAATAGTGGAAAAAGCGATGTTTCAAAACACGTGGAAACAAAAAAGCACCGAGAAAATGTTATGTTTGTGAATAACCTTAACACCCGAATCTAGTACCGATAACCATACTGTATAAGCTACAGAGTGTCAAAGTTACAGGCCCTTGCGCATGTGAGTAATTATATACAGAGTGATTCCATGTTGGCGTTGCAAACTTCCTAGGTTAATGGAGAAGGATAAAAGTATCAATTTGAGGTAAGGGTCGCTGTACCGGAAACGAACGAGTCGAAAGTTATAAGCGTAAACCGTTCTAAAACCTCTTGACAGTGGAATACGTGTACTGGTACTGTTGTTGGTAAGACTGTAGGGTAGACAACTTTCATAGGTGGTCGTATGGACCAAACCAAGGAAAAAAATGTCCAATAAATATAGCCTCTGAAATGCATATCTGAGGAGCTATGAGCAGTTATTTGTCTTCGCTACTGTGAAACACATCTCCTCTGTTGAACAACAGTACCAGTACATGTCTTCCACTGTCAGAGGTATCAGAACGGTTTTCGCTTACCACTTTCGAATCGTTCGTTTCCAGTACATGTACCCTCACCGCAAACTAATACATCTGTCCTTCTCCATCAGCCTAGAAAGTTCGTAACATCGTCACAGAATCATCCTGTATGTACGTACATTAACGGGCGCCGACGCCTATAATTTTGACGCTCAGTTGGATGACGCTTCCGGACATGGGTTCCTCCGTAAAACTTGACCTGCTAAGTCCCCCCCTACAAACTTTAGAAGTGTGTAACAGTAAATCGTATGGATCTATTACATTTCCTTGGGGTACATCTGAACTTCACATCTGTCTGTTTTGTGTCCAATCCCTTCCTGATGTCAAGGAACACGGCATCACCCTGAGTGCCGACATCTACAGCGTGCGGATCTTGTGAAGAAACAGAGCGAGTACAGTTTCGCAAGACGTCTGTTTGCGAAATTTATGTTGATTTTTAGAGGAGATTTTCGTTTTCCAGGAACATCGTATTACGTGAATATAAAACAGGCTCCATAATTCTGCTGGAGATGGACTTCAACAATATAGGCCTATAATTGCGTGGATCTGCCGTACCCGGATCGGGCGCTGAAGACTGTGGCAGCCGCGGCTGACACGAGAGGGCAGCGCTCGGGTGTCGGTTTCCCGCGCCATCTGCTGCCGCTCAACTCTCACGCGCGCCCTTGACCCACGAGTAGGGCAGCAGTCACTGTGAATTGAGAGACGGGCGATCGGATGACTCCTCTTCCAAACACTGGCCACGTGCCTCCCAATTCCCAGAAGTAGCCGTGTCTGTTGTCAGTGACAGACAGTTATGAAGAATAAAGGAAAGATTTTCACATGTCAGGTCGCACTAGCTCTTGCGAGACGTATATCTTCTGGGAGGCATTTTACATACCGCAGTGGACCGTACATCACGTGGGATATGTGACCTCTTGTTCATATAAACTCGCGGTGTTGGCGGTTTCCTATCCTTGCTGGTACTGTAATAAACCGCTCTTCGGCACATGAACCGTGCACCTAATCATCGCTCACGGGCCCACATAAGTAGGAGGAGAAGAGAATGTCACTCAAAAACATCATAAAGCGCTCTCTCTGCTCACCTGACAAATTCAATTTGTTTCCATTCTATAACCGAAAGTGTGCAGTGGGAAAACTCTGCAAACGGAAGGGAACAGTGCAGAGCTCCAAGAAGCTCAATGTGAGGATCATAGTTAACATGACTTAATAGGAGCTGGATAAGGCAACCTCATCTACGCTAGCCAACGATCTCTACTTTGCATCAGTGCCGATTCCGAGAACATTGCTAACAGCAAAAGAATACTGGCGGAAAATCGGGACCTTACGACACGATCTGCTGTCCAAAGAAATGAGGAAAGATCTCAAAGCCAGTATTGTCAGGGAAGACCACCGAACTCCTCAGTAATTCGAACGCGACGTTATGTACCTTCAACCTGCATTCTCATGCAATTCATGAAAGCTACTCACCTTACGTTGACTCACAGATCATCTATTTGCGGTGCTGCTTCCGTACAACACTGCACTTCGTCTACACTAAACCGATCGAAGGCAAGCTAAATAACAAACGCTCCACAAGTAACGAAAACGCTTGCGTATATTCTGAAAGTGCTTCATCCGAATTACTCATTTTCACTACGAAAAGGCTTGCTTATATTCTACAATACTCATATACACTTTACACAGTTCTTTATACATTGATTTACTAGTGGCGAGGGCAGACTGTTGGCAGACCATTAATTGGAGTTATAAGCTAGGTATGTTACGCAGTAGTTATCGAAGTCGTACTGTGTATACTTCAGTTGCCACGTGGCTGAATACAAAACTTTTTTAACATGTTAAGAAAATATTTCAGAAATCGTACTGTTTTGGCACACAGTGGTGCGTATATATTTTGCACTGTCACGATGCTCGTGTGCTGCCCATTCACACGACATACACGACAACTCTGATGCAGACCGTTGTGCGTAGTCGGCGACGCTGTCCAGCACCACTCAACAGTGTGGGCGCGTAACTTGAAATATTCAAAGATACGGCTACGTCGGAATGACGTTATGGTTACACTCTGTACAGCTCTTTCTCATCAGTAGATTCGACTGTCAGTTGACCCCTCTTCATTTATGAGAACCACAAGACAGTAGACAGCGGAGCTAAGATGGACGCCGGATTTGTTGACTTTCAGGAAACTTTTCTTAGTTACGCACGTTTGGCTATAGTTCTATTAAAAGTACTTGTTGGTTGACACTTCAGCCTTTAGAGTTGGTTTCCTCCAACGAGAGCGCTCGGCGTCACAACCTAACTGTTCACCGTTGCCAATGCCCGCATCTCGTGGTCGTGCGGTAGCGTTCTCGCTTCCCACGCCCGGGTTCCCGGGTTCGATTCCCGGCGGGGTCAGGGATTTTCTTTGCCTCGTGATGGCTGGGTGTTGTGTGCTGTCCTTAGGTTAGTTAGGTTTAAGTAGTTCTAAGTTCTAGGGGACTGATGACCATAGATGTTAAGTCCCATAGTGCTCACAAGGGAACCTCCCCATCGCACCCCCTTCAGATTTAGTTATAAGTTGGAACAGTGGATAGGCCTTGAAAAACTGAACACAGAGCAATCGAGAAAACGGGAAGAAGTTGTGTGGAACTATGAAAAAAATAAGCAAAATATACAAACTGAGTAGTGCTTGCGTAACATAAGCAATAACAAGGTAAGAGGATATACAGCAGCGCAGTGGTCCCGTGGTTAGCGTGAGCAGCTGCGGAACGAAAGGTCCTTGGTTCAAGTCCTCCCTCGAGCGAAAAATTTACTTTCTTTATTTCCGCAAAGTTATGATCTCTCCGTTCGTTCATTGATGTCTCTGTTCACTGTAATAAGTTTAGTGTCTGTGTTTTGCGACCGCACAGCAAAACCGTGCGATTAGTAGACGATATGACGTGCCTCTCCAATGGGAACCGAAAACATTTGATCGCAAGGTCACAGGTCAACCGATTCCTCCACAGAAAACATGTCTGATATATCCTATACGATACTGTTGACGGCATGTGCGTCACACGACAGTAATATGTTGTCGACACACCTAACTTGTACACTTGGCGAATGGGTAAAAAGATTCTTCTACCTTGCCCGATTTAGGTTTTCTTGTGGATGTGATTATCAGTCCCAAAAAAGTGATCGCGTCGGGCGGACAGACGGACAGACAATAATTGTCTGAAAACAAAAAATTAAAATTTGCACTCGAGGGAAGACTCGAACCAAGGACCTCTCGCTCTGCAACCGTTCACACTAACCACAGGACTACGGCGCTCCTGGCTTTGTACGACCCTTGTATGTTGCATATCTTCCAAATGGACTACTCAGTTTGTATATTTTGCTTATTTTTTTCATAGTTCCACATAACTTCTTCCTGTTTTCTCGATTGATCTGTGTTCAGTTTTTCAAGGCCTATCCACTCTTCCAACTTATAGCTAAATCTGAGGGGGGTGCGATGGGGAGGTTCCCTTGTCAGAGCCATTTGAACCATTTTTGAACCGTTGCCAAACTGCCATAATAATTGGTTAGTTCACTTCCAATTCCTTGCCCGGCTTCCGTTCTTGGGGTGTTTGGAATTTGGATCGCCATTCTTGGACCTGTCCCTTTTATCTCACGTTTGATCAGACGTAACATACATACAACGATGCTAACGAAATACGCACATTTCATACACAGTACTAACCAAAAACTGCCACATTCTTTCACACAAGACGCGATTCGGGGTCTCATACAATTGTTACCATGACAGATATCACCCTACATTGATAAGCTTCGTACGCGAAGCCGAGCTTTTTGAAGGCAGAAAATCATCGTTCCGACTGGTTATGGAAAGTCATAAATCCAACTCTTTATTTATTCAGTTAATTGGTTTAAATGTATGTTTTTTGTTTCTAGTACTTTGCCGCGTCATTTTCATCATGGTATTGACTTTTCTGCTTGCTCTTATATTCCTTATTATCGTCTATTTCGTTCGGAATCTGCACGTGTCGCCTACAACCCGTGACCAGGTCTGCTGATCGGTTGGTAACCTGGCAGCTTTTGTTGCCAGTGTGGGGACAGTTTCAGGAAGTCATCGAAACGAGAAATTACGGTTCGCGTGTAGCGCCCAAAAAGGACGTTTTTCCGTCTTGAATTTGCTAGCAGACGTCAGTCTAAATTGCCGTGAACAAAACGAGCTTGATTAATATTCCTGCCGCAGATAATTGGTCACGTAAAATTAGCTGTCGATAGAGCATGTCGCTTTCCCGTTATACCCACGGCGACCGCTTCCAACATCTCTCCTTGTTACGTGTTAGGTAACAGCACTGGTTTAGTTTCCTTACGAAGTGACCCGCCGTGTGTGTGTGTGTGTGTGTGTGTGTGTGTGTGTGTGTGTGTTTGTGTGTCGCCTATAACCGAGCGGTAGCCGGCAGTCGATGTGCCAACAATTTAGAGGCAAGTGACAGAAACCAACTAACAAGTGATTTTGGTTCAAATGGCTCTGAGCACTATGGGACTTAACTTCTGAGGTCATCAGTCCCCTAGAACTTAGAACTACTTTAACCTAACTAACCTAAGGACATCACACACATCCATGCCCGAGGCAGGATTCGAACCTGCGACCGTAGCGGTCGCACGGTTCCAGACTGTAGCGCCTAGAACCGCTCGGCCACCCCGGCCGGCCCAAGTAATTTTAATCAGACTCTAGGAGTCAAAGTACACGCGTAAGGAACATTCGAACAGGTATGCGATTGGACTCAAAATGTTCTATAAAATAGAATTTCTTAACTGTTCACTCTAAGAAGATTGCCGATCCGATGGCTGACGGGAGTAGCCATATCGATATAAGTCGAATGGCCTCCGTCGATGTTGACGTCTTTTTCGGCGCAGCCGAGGCCTACTAGAAAGACAGGCCGCGGCGCGTGCGTCACGAAGGTAGGCCTGCGCTCACTCGCTCAACTCAACAGACAAACTACGTTTCTGTACTTGTTAATCCATAACTAGGTGTGTACGTACAAACGAGAATTCCATCTTCTACTGGAATCTGCTGTTATAGAGTCTTACTGTAGTCCTAAGATGATCGGAAGTCCATAGGTGTACTAATAATTTGTTACTGTTGTACTGGGGTACAATAAAATTAAAATCATGCGAAAATGATTATCAGTTGGTTAAGGCACCACTTCTTGTATGAAATGAAGACTGCTAAGCAGAAGAGACTAAATGCTATAAACAAGCCGTTTCACCATTTATATCGAGTGTTGATCTTAAATTAAATTTTGATGTAATACTGTTAATCACTAGGACTTCATAATAGCATATTCCAGTATAAGATGCAATTGTCAGTACGTACACGCCCAGCTGAGAGTTAACAGGTCTATAAACGCATTTTGTCCTCTGAGCTGAGCGTGCGAGCGAGTTCAGGTCTATCTTCGTGACGTACGCGCCGCGGCCTGTCTTTCTCGTGGGCCGCGCGGCGCAACCGACGTAGCCAAACTTCGCTATTAGATGACACTACGTTCAGTACGTCTACGCACGTAGAACAACATAATATCAGTAGTGCAACGCTCATGTTGTAATAAGGAAACAGAGACTGACGGTGGTGCTCCGAATGGCATCGCAGTGAACTTGAATTCGGGAAAATATGGTGCGATAACCCATATTCTTACTTTGCGAAATACAAATACTCGACGATAATATTCTTCGTTTATACTGTACGGGTGGGTGTGGTAGTTTGATGGTAAAGTGTATGCCAATGTCGCAGTTTCGCTCGCGTGACTGTTATTAAGGGGAAATTATATCCCTGATCACGACCTTCATGTGTGTATTACACTCTTCGATTTGCATTATAAATGTGTTGCTCGTATTCTGCTGATTGTTTGCTCTCATCCGCATTATTGGATCGGATAAATGATTCCATATGAAACAAGCTTTTTTTTTTGTGGACTCATGTCTATTTGTTAATGGTTACGAATCCTTTTGTGAACTGGTCGATTTATATGCGTTGTAATTATATTTCTTGTATTCCACGTTATTTGTGTTCCCATCGGTTTTTCGTACTATGTTTGATGGAGGTCACAGAAATTTTCATTGGGTGCTTCTGAAATGTACTGTAATACCTGTTAATAGCGTGTGGAAACACTTGCGTAACTATTTAGTGTCGCATTTTTAGCATGTGCTAGGAAGACTGCTCTAGTCACCAAGACTACTAAGCATACTCGTCTACGACTACATCCACACTCAGCAAGCCACTGTGAAACGCATGTTATCCAGTGCCAAGAAGCAATACCATGCAAAGCAGTATTACATACACATTCCATGACAAGTTGTAATTAAGTTGGATACCAATACTGTCAAAATCTGCTGACAAGGAGTTTTCCATTAAATGCTAGGAAGTCCGTAAAACTGATGCAAACAAAAATTAAGCAGGAAAAAAAAATATACCTAACGGGCATTAAAATCGTGCAGTTCTTACACACATTCGTAAGCAATAAAAAATACACTAAAGTCCACAGAACACCATGTGGCGAAACCACCTTTTGTTTTATATGGAACAAAAGCAAATATGGGATCATTTACTCCACTCAGTATTACGGATACGAGCAGAATGCAATCTGAATACGAGCAACATATTTACAATGCAATTCAAAGAGTGGAATACAGACGAGAAGTCGTAAGCAGAAACACAATGTGATGAACCCAACTTCTGTTAACTACAAAACGAAAATAAACATGGGCCATTAAAACTCGCCCACTAAGAAAGAAGGATGACGGATTGATAAAACTGGCAGCGAACGAAGGTCTTGTTACCGGAAATCCCTATATAAGTTTCACTCCCGCCTCTACGTACTCATAACGAATGCAGACGGAAGGTAAAGATCACAGAAGTGTTATGTGTAAATAAATTTGAAAGAGTTAAAATTTATCTATAGTGTCAGAGAAGAACCTTGTTTGTATACAGTTTTGCAACGATTTGTTTTATTCGAGCAAGTGACATGACGTGCTGTAAAAGACAAGTCAGCTTTATTTTAAACGGAGACGCCGGTTCGTAGGGCATTGTGTGATATTCAGACATGATTAATATTACTTCCTGTGAAGACTGTAAGCTGTGCGCCTCGCGCGATACACAATTAACGGTGTGGGCGAAAACAGTAGCGTCTTCCCATCCTCCGTCCGATATGCATGCGCTGGCAGCTACCGCGGCGTTCCAGTACATCCGCTTTAAACCGTTGTCTGCTGATGTGGCGACGTTACACTTGCAGATGACCACGTGACCGATCCTAGTGCACTACCAAACATCGATGTCGAACTGCAGCAGAGCAAAACCTCTGACATAGACTAATTACCTCAGATTGTTCGCTGGCGGCGTGTCCCACAGAGACAATTATTAACGACAGCGAAATTTTTGAAGACAGTATATCCAGCCAAATGTATGTTTAATGTGCACAAAATGGACAAAAAATCACGATAGCTAAATTTTCAGTGAAACCCTGTTGCCACAGCCAGATTAGATACTTAGACGTTATGAACTGAAGGAGCTAAACGTTATGAATTGTAAGAGCTATATTCGATTCCACGGGAAAAGCGCAACAAATTATGACGTACCACGATGATATTACGTAAGTGTAGCTCATTTTTAGAAATACGGCAATTGACTTATCTGTCTCAGGCTTTCAGATGTGTACGAAGTCGACGTGAAACAAGAGGTCGAACTAATTAAAGCGGCGTAGTTTGCTATAGTTGGCCAGAGTAGCTAAACGAGGATGTGGAAATGGGCACTGAGATGAATAAGGGTATATAACAAGAGACGCGAAATGTCTTTCGAAAAAGACTACGAGCAGAATTCAAGAATTGTTTCTGGAGATATATTCGAAACACATTTTTGCTCTTTTTAACTCAGTCATTAATATGAGGGCTATCAGACGGCTTAAGACAAAAAGACTTTAGGCCGATGCTCGGACCAACGTAATATTACGATCGGGAGTTCCAGGTTAAGAGGGATTAAGTCGCGTAGGAAGGAAATATCATTATTTTTGGTCCCTCGCTCTAAGAAATACAAGGAGAAATTTAATATTCAAAAGATCTCCACAGAACTAGTGAACCGTTTTTATCGTGTTAAGTCGAAGCATTTGAAATGAAGTAGTAGAGAAAGGTTCTAAGAAGACAGTGGAGAGATCAAATATAGCAAGAAGAGATGAAATGGAGAAAATGTAATTGCCAGAGGAAGGATCTGATGGAAAATAAATCACTTACGCGTATGGTAGTGTTTATTTGGTTTTGGAAGTGGCAGTAGCATTTATTTATTTATAAGCATAAGTCTTCTTGAGGAATTCATTGTTTCTTTATATCTATAATTGGCACTTGGTCGCTAATCCATACAGCATCTCCATGTTGAAGTGAGTGCGTTCACTGTATGTATTAGCCACACATTAACGATATATTATTTGTTATTATGCATATCATTGTGTTTTCACAAATGCATGCAGTCGTGGAGTATAATTTCTCACATAGAGCACATAATTAGCGTCCGAAAGAGGGTAAGCTTTGTGTGTGTGTGTGTGTGTGTGTGTGTGTTAACAGTATCGATTGTTTGCGAGGCGGACGAATGATATGTAAGTGGCATATTTCCTTGCAATTACGACTTACCTGCCTTGTCTTGTACGAGGAAATGTCCACCCTGCCTAAGAGAAAATGCGGTTTGAGGTCAGCTTTATCGTCGTATGGCGGTGTTCTCCGGTGAATATTGTTTTATTGACGCGAGGTAATTTACCCTAATATTTCCGTCTACTGCCTATCTAAAGCTCGTAGTTCCCAAAATATGTGCGCTAAAATCTAACAGTTCAGAGCTTACTGGAACGAGATTTGCAGATAAGTGACATAACAATGGGCACTGTGCTTGAAGCGAAAGATCACTATAGGGTAAGAATATTGTGGGTTGCGGAGATGTGATCTAGATGGGGCTCATTGTCGATAAAAGAAGCAAAGAAGAAACGAAACTGAGGTGTAGTTTCAGTGCTATGTTCTTGGCGAAAACAGTGAAGCACCAAGAATACGTTGACAATGTCAGAGAAACTTTGTAGACGTACAACATTGGCGAGTATGTGAATGAATAGCGTTTCAACTCTCTGTGACAGGTAGAACGGCCATCAGAGTGGCATAATGTTGTTCGTGTTAAGCGTCATTACCAGGCGTGATAAGGTATAGGAGGTCTGTTCAAAAATTTCCGGAACATTCGTAATTTCGCGCAAATGTGTGTTGGGGCGAAATGCGGTCGCCATCCCCGCACACGCCTGTGTTTAACGTGGAACTGCTGGAAGTTTCATTCTTATATGTCTGTTAGTCATTGTTCATTGCTGTATTGAGTAGAGCTGAGTGTCGCAAGGTTTGCGAATTTCGAGACGGCAGATTTAGAGAGGAGCAACGCAACTGCATTGAATTTTGCGTGAAACTATAAAACTTTTACAGAGACACACCAAAAGAGGCAGAAACCCAACGGTGGTGAGGGCTTAAGCCGTACTCGGTGTTACAAATGGTACATACGGTTTAAAAACGGCCAGAAGGAAGTTCAAGATGACCCTCTTTCAGGACGCCCTTCGACGTCTACCGACGGCGCTCATGTCAAGAATGTCAACGAAATTGTGATTGCCAATCGAAGACTGACTGTCCGAGAGAAATTTGGAAATTTGTGGTAAGTTCCTGTGGGGCCAAACTGCTTACACAGTACTTAACCTAACTTAAACTAACTTAAGCAAAGGACAACACACACATACCCATGCCCAAGGGAGGACTCGGACCTCCGACGGGGGGAGCCGCGCGAACCGTGGCAAGGCCCTCGGACAGCGCGGCAACCCTCCGAGAAATTGCAGAAAAATGTAACGTTTCAGTTGGATCATGTCACGAAATCCTAACACAGCATCTTGGAATGCATCGTATTGCCACCAGGTTCGTCACACAGCTCATGAGTCAAGACCAGAAAGACCTTCGCCTCGCAATCTTTGAAGATCTTTTGAATCGCGCAACTGAGGACGAGATGTTCCTTAAGAGAATCGTAGCTGGTGATAAGACGTGGGTCTACGGTTATGAGGTTGAGATGAAGGTTCAATCTTTAGAATGTGTCGGGAAAGATTCTCCAAGACCAAAAAAGCTCGTCAGGTCAGGTCAAATATGAGAAGAAAACGGCCTGAAATGAGGCGAGATAATTCATGGCTCTTGCATCGCGATAACGCACTCGCACATTCATCCCTGTTTGTGCGTGACTATCGCACAAAAAACGAAATCAAAATGCTGCCTCATCCTCTCTGCTCTCCAGACCTGGTCCCTGCGGACTTTTTTTTTTCTTTTTTCATTTTCGCAGTTGAAAACCCCGTTGAAAGGACGAAGATTTGCAACGATAGACGAGATAGCAAGTGGCGTACCAAGACTGCTTCCGAAAGTGGAAACGGCTTTGGGAGCGGTGTATCAATTGCAGAGGAGAGTATTTCCAAGAAAACCATGCTCAATAAGTAAAATGTAAGCGTAGAAAAGTTTTGAGGACAATTTCCAGAATTTTTTGAACAGACCTCGTATAAGTGCCACGAATCAGATGTTGAGTGATCACTGCGAAGTTCACGGAGATGCAGCGTACTCATGTGAGACAGCGTTATTAGCGCGTGACAGAGTTTGAAAGGGGCCTCACTGTGCGCTCCAGTTGGCTGGCTGGTCAAGTCGTGCAGTATTTAGATATGTGGGGAATTAGGATGTGACAGTGGCACGATGTTGGATTGCGTGAGAATGTGATGGCAGGCATGCTAGTCGTCAAGGTTCTGGTGGACATTTCAGATTAAAAAAAAATGGTTCAAATGGCTCTGAGCATTATGGGACTTAACTTCAAAGGTCATCAGTCCCCTAGAACTTAGAACTACTTAAACCTAACTAACCTAAGGACAACACACACATCCATGCCCGAGGCAGGATTCGAACCTGCGACCGTAGCGGTCGCGCGGTTCCAGACTGCAGCGCCTAGAACCGCTCGGCCACCCCGGCCGGCCCATTTCAGATCACTAGACACGATTGTCGTATTGTCCACCAAGCACATCGTAAGCCAATTACATCTGAGCCTGCCACCCGAGAACTAGTAATGGGACTCCCTGCAACAAGCAACATTTTCTGTCATCCCGCACATTACATGGGTGATGGCTGCAGACGGACTAAGGAGTTACCGTCCCATGCTTGGGCTGTCGTCTAACACCACAACACAAAGAGCTGTGTTTGGTGTGGTGCCTTGACCAGCAAACGTGGACTGTTGGTGAATAAAGTCGCACTGTATTCAGCGATGTATCACGGTTCTGTACTACCCCGGATGACCATCGCCGACCTGGGCTGCGATTCTTCCAATGTTTTGGAGAGGCACGACGGTGCTACTCGTGATGCCAAGAGGGGCCATCAAGTATGACTTCACGTCACGTCTGGTAGTGATTGTCCTCATCAGTTATCTCTCATACGGCAGTATCGTCGTACAATTTGTCAGCACGACATTGCTCGTCCACCACGTGTCCCTATGAACTACCTGCTTGATGTCGAAGTACTACCATCGGTCCCTGACGGGACGTTTGTGGGACCAGGTCGGATGCCAACTCTATCCCGTGTCAGTATCCCGGATATCAGGGACTGTTTACAACAGTTATGGGGCAGCTTGTCTCAGGAGAGGATAGAAATGCTTTTATAACACCCTTCGCAACCGAATCAGTGCATGCATCCAGGCCAGAGGGGGTGCCACATTATATTGATAAGTGCGCTCAGACTGCCAAGTTCTTTGTAAATTTGACTCGGTTTTGTAATCACTGAAATAACACGTGATATCCGCTCAGCACGTGGCGTTTCATTTTGATGCGGCTCTGGGCCAGAGCCGAAAACAGTAGTGCAAAAAAATTTTGTTATTGTGACAGAGTTGACTTCCACCTCGTTCAGCGATCTGCTCGGGTGTACGTTAAGCCTAGTTTACACGACGACACTAAGTTGCGCTACCGGCCACTGCGCATGCGCGCCGCGCGTTTGCGCAACTCGTCGGTGAAACTAAACAGTTTTGGGCTTGTTCCAACTTTGGCTACACTAGTTGCATGCGTTTCGAGGTTATGTGTGTTCGTAGAGTGTAGACAAACTGAAATATGAAGTGGGGAACGGAGAATAATGTTCGCTTTTTGGATATCTATGGTTTGCATGGGTGTTTGTGGGATTTCGGTGATGCTGGTTACAAAAATAAGCAACATATTGCTGCTCCTGAGACCGTCATGTGCGATCATAACATAGATAGTTTGACAGTACCTGAGGTGCAGGGCAAAATTTATTGAATTAGGAGCACATATACAACTGAATTAAGAAAAATACAAGCAAATGTAATTCTAGCTGTAGAAATGTTCTTTTCTACAAGACTAAAATCCCATCGTTCGAGTTGGCCCATTCTTTTTCTTTTAAGGAATATTGTTGACAGGAGGGAAGGCTACGCAAATCAAGGAAGCTACATTCTTTATTCAATATTCATCTATTTAAAACGTCGCAGCAGTGCTCCCCATTCACAAATGTTTTAATTTTGAAATATTGCCACTGTACAGATCTATCTGCAAGAGAGTAGCTTGCAAACCATTCTCTTCTTAATGCGATCTGCTTCAAAAAATTACTGCTGTTAATGTTAATAATTATTACCGTTAATAATTATTGGTGTTAATGAAAAAGCGTCATCACCAACTAAAACCGCATCTTATAGCATGCCGAGTGTTCTCGATTGTAATGCATACAGTGTGATATGTAATTTCAGTTCTGGCGACAGTGCTTCGTGCATTACAATATCTTTATTATTTATCGCATAATTAACTCTATTTTGAAGAAACGTTAACAGTTCTGGTGACATTCTAAGATAAGTAAAAGAACTTCTTGGGTCTTCCATTACAAATTATTTCAGCAAGGATGCTGAGCAACCGAGCTGACGTCTTTTCTTCATCCAGTCACGAATCGAAACACGTTTCTTACTTTTTTCTTATGCAGCGATTCCACGCAACAATTCTTTTACTCCATCACAACTCGTGCGACGTGCAGCTGCCAAAACTTTCATTTCAGACACGACTCGGGAACCTACAAAACGACGAAACTGAAATATATACTGGTTTCGCCATGTCTACTGTCAAATATGAAACCATTTGCGTGCAACTCATTCCACGCAACGAGTGACGCAATCCAATGTCGTCGTGTAAACTAGGCTTTACGGACACAGTCAAGAAAAGAGGGGCAGTAAATTTTTGTCGTGATAAACGTTGAAAATGTATCATGGACAGTTGACACATTTCGTTGTCGTACTCTCCATCACACAGAGCCGCCGCCGCTGCCGCCACCAACACCAACAGCGGCACCGTCCTGAGCGTTACGTCGATAGCCGCTGGTGTATGTTGCAGGTGTATATTACGACGCACCGTAATTTCGCGACAGCTGGCGCCACCGCTGTTGCAAACAAGGCAGCCGAGTAACCTCAGCGTGGCATCTGTGTTGCGACAGCACGCGGCGGTTGTTCCCGGGGATCCACGGCGCGAGGCACGAAGGCAGCGATCGCACAGCCGTGTGCTGCCCGTCGCGTTCCCGCAATACCCGCATTTGCGACGCAGCGCCCGCATGGCTGATAATGCGTAATTCAGGGGGCCGGTGGTCGAACGAACTACGTGTCGAGCTTAAAACAACGGATCAGTGTTGCAGTACGTTTGCCGGGTGACAGGAACTAGGACGGGAAAATAACACATTTCTGTAGTTGCTAGGGGCAACATCATTCAGAAAGCTTCAAAGTTTATTGTGCTCTGTGGCCTACGACAGGTAGGCATATCTTGTTTTCCCAAACGTGTACCCCCGACTAATACGGTGTCCACTTTTTCAATATTTAGTTATTTAATTTTGTTATTTAACTCTGTGGTCAGATGCTGTTCCTGACACCACTGTGCTGAAGTTAGTATAAGGGTGCATCTGTGATGCCACCTCGCTGCTCGCCGGCATGGCAAGGCGATGATGAATCAAACCACTGCCTCTTACCTGTCTATTTACGCTGCACCGTCGGCGCTAGCTACGATCCTCGCCTTGCGATGATATCAAGCAGGTTTGTGTTGCGCGCCGTGATCATCGAGGTATGTCCTGAGACTTGAGCCGTTATTGGCCGCAAGTTCACTCCAGCAATGCCGCCTTGGACTCTGCTCGATGTGTGACCAGCTGCAGTGTTCACTCCCGGCGGGCAGCGAGCATCCAGGGTGCAGCTTCAATGCAACGACGCTACCGTGAAGCGATGACGTTCGATGTGCCAGCAGCGAGGTGCGGGAGGGAAGTCATAGGGCGCCATCTGTGATCGTGTAAATTTTGTTCTGTGTGTTATCGTATTTTAATTGACTGTGTACCGTGTACTTTGAGGCAGAGTGTGGGGACCAGCCCAACATTTGCTCAAACGAGCGTGGAAACCGCCTAAAAACCTCAATCAGGCTGGCTGGTGTACCAGAGGAAAGGTCGTTAATCCGCCGCGTGAATTCGATCCGTCCCTGGCTCATATATACACACATACCCCACAAGACACAGTGCGGGGCGTGGCGGAAGGTACCCTGAATCACTGCTACTCATTTGATTTTTTGCTTCACTCGCAAAAAAATAAAGCGAGGGAAAAATGTCAGTATCCCTCCCCACGAGCGCTAATTTCTCCTATCTAATCGTCGTGGTCCTTATGCGTAATATTCGTTGGGTACAGTAGAATCATTCTGCAGTTAACTTCAAATTCCCGTTCCCTAAATTTTCTCAATAGTGTTCCTCGAAAAGAACATCGCCTTCCCTCCAGTGATTCCCATATGAGCTTCCGAAGCATCTCAATGATAGTTGCATGTTCTTCGAACCTGCTGGGTAACGAATCTAGCAGCCGCCTCCTAATTGCTTCGATGTCTTCCTTTAACCTAACCTCTTGGGGATCCCAAATACTCGAGCATTATTCAGGAATGAATCGCACTAGTGTCCTCTACGCGGTCTACTTTAAAGAGGAACCACACTATCTTAAAAATTCTCCCTGCTGCTCTCCTTAAATGCTAGTTCCATTTCATGTCGCTGTGCAACGTACGCCTAGATATTTAATCGACGTGACTGTGTCATGCAGCACACAAAAAATGTTTTCCTATTCGTCCGCAAAAACTGACTTTTTCTACATTTGGAGCTAGCCTGTCAGCACACCTACCAGAAAATTTTCCATCTCATCTTGTGTGCTTTTTACAGTGGCTCAACGACGGCGTCTTCCCGTGCACTACAGCATCATCAGCAAACAACCACAGATTGCTGTTTACTCTGTCCGCCAGATCATTTATGTATACAGAAAATAACAGGCAGTGCTATCGCACTTCGCTGGGGCGCTCTTGCCTCTGATGAACACTCGCCGTCGAGGATAACGTACGGGGTTCCGTTAAGTTTTCGAGCCACTCACATATCTGGGAGCCTATTCCGTATGATAGTACCTTCATGAACTGTCTGCACTAGTTTCTTGTTTTACTTAACGCAAAAAACAATTCTCTCATCCGAATTATCGTAATGTTAACAAAATACTGTGTATCTCTTGTCACTTTCAAAAAAAGAGGGTAATCTTTTTCAGTCTTAAGTACAATGTGCAACGTTGTCCTGCGTGTTTTAATGTTAAAACTTTAGATTTCTTACATAAAATATAACGGCTTTTTTTAGGTACCAGTCTTCCGGATAAAGCTGTCCAAGTAGACTGCTGGTGATATCATTCTGAAGTGGAAACGAGAGGGAACAACCACAGTTAAGACCAGGCACACCTCACGTACTGACACCCAGGGATTAACGGGCATTGCGGAGGCTGGTTGTACAAATTCGCTAGAAAAGCGCGGAAGGAATCACTCATCAGTTTTACAGTGTCACCGGCAGTCAAGGTAGTAGAATGACTGTAGTTAGGGAATTGAAAACAATGGGGTGTAGTGGTCGAGCTGCTCCTCATAGGCCACATATACAGGGTGAGTCACCTAACGTTACCGCTGGATATATTTCGTAAACCACATCAAATACTGACGAACCGATTCCACAGACCGAACTTGAGGAGGGGGGCTAGTGTTATTGGTTAATACAAACCATAAAAAAATGCACGGAAGTATGTTTTTTAACACAAACCTACGTTTTTTTTAAATGGAACCACGTTAGTTTTGGTAGCACATCTGAACATATAAACAAATACGTAATCAGTGCCATTTGTTGCATTGTAAAATGTTAATTACATCCGGATATATAGTAACCTAAAGTTGATGCTTGAGTACCACCCCTCCGCTGTTCGATCGTGTGTATCGGAGAGCACCGAATTACGTAGGGATCCAAAGGAAACGGTGATGGACCTTAGGTACAGAAGAGACTGGAACAGCACATTACGTCCACATGCTAACACCTTTTTATTGGTCTTTTTCACTGACGCACATGTACATTACTATGACGTGCAGGACGCATAAATTGGCAAGCCTGTTCTCCTGATCTTACACCTCTGGACTTCTTTCTGTGGGGTACGTTAAAGGAGAATGTGTACCGTGATGTGCCTACAACCCCAGAGGATATGAAACAACGTATTGTGACAGCCTGCGGCGATATTACACCAGATGTACTGCGGCGTGTACGACATTCATTACGCCAGAGATTGCAATTGTGTGCAGCAAATGATGGTCACCACATTGAACATCTATTGGCCTGACATGTCGGGACACACCCTGTTTCACTCCGTAATTGAAAACGGAAACCACGTGTGTACGTGGACCTCACCCCTCATGGTAATGTACATGTGCGTCAGTGAAAAAGACCAATAAAAAGGTGTTAGCATGTGGACGTGATGTGCTGTTTCAGTCTCTTCTGTACCTACGGTCCATCACCGTTCCCTTTGGATCGCTATGTAATTCGGTGCTCTCCGATACACACGATCGAACAGCGGAGGAGTGGTACTCAAGCGTCAACTTGAGGTTACAATATCTCCGGATGTAATTAACATTTTACAATGCAACAAACGGCAGTGATTACGTATTTGTTTATACGTTCAGATGTGCTAACAAAACTAACGGGGTTCCATTAAAAAAACGTAGGTTTGTGTTAAAAAACATATTTCCGTGCATTTTTTTATGGTTTGTATTAACCAATTACACCAGCCCCTCTCCTCACGTTCGGTCTGTGGAATCGATTCGTCAGTATTTGATGTGGTTTACGAAATATATCCAGCGGTAATTTTAGGTGACTCACCCTGTATATGTGTAGTCAATGATAAGTGACGTATGAAGTGGTGTAAAGAGTAACGCCATTGGCTGGAGATGTCAGAAAACCAATGATTTGGTATGATGAGTCTCGCTAAACCCTGTAGCAATCCGATGCAATGGTTTGCTGTGGACGTGTGGGCTGGTGTGAGCGGCTGGTGGCCGATGCGGCCAGGAGTCAGCGCGCGGGCTGCGAAGTGTCGCTTCCGCCAGGAAGTCCGCCCCGCCTCAGATAACCGGCCGCGTGGCTGCCGCGATACGCCGCCCGCCGCTGCCGCCTCACCACGCTTCTGCACGCACCCGCCGCTGTTTGCAAGAGTCAGCGGAGGCACTTGCTCTGAGACAGGAACTCTACGCATCGACATGTTTCATGTAGCGTGCTTCCGTGACCCTGTATGTTTAAATTATAAACGAACAAACGTAACGTAAGCCGGTCACTGAGCTTCAGTTTTTCAATCACGATGCGTTTCGGAAGCTTTGCTCCATCTTCACGTACTACTTCCGTTTATAGCTCAGCAGCATTAGCCGCAGCACAGTTTGTAAACAGGCAATGTGTAAACCTCAAACGCAGATGCCCAGGATTGCAGAAATTTCGACACTGTTGTTTATGTGGGAGCACTACTACTGAGTTGAAGCCCGCCCGGCTAGCCGCGCGGTCTAACACGCTGCTTCCCGAGTGGGAAGGAGTGCCGGTGCCCGGCACGAATCCGACCGGCGGATTAGTGTCGAGATCCGGCGTGCCGGCCAGCCTGTGGATGGTTTTTAAGGCAGTTTTCCATCTCTCTCGGTGAATGCGGGTTGGTTCCCCTTATTCCGCCTCAGTTACACTATTTCGTTGATTGCTGGTTGGTTGGTTGTTTCGGGGAAGGAGACCAGACAGCGAGGTCATCGGTCTCATCGGATTAGGGAAGGACGGGGAAGGAAGTCGGCCGTGCCCTTTGAAAGGAACCATCCCGGCATTTGCCTGGAGCGATTTAGGGAAATCACGGAAAACCTAAATCAGGATGGCCGGACGCGGGATTGAACCGTCGTCCTCCCGAATGCGAGTCCAGTGTCTAACCACTGCCCCACCTCGCTCGGTCGTTGATTGCTCGCAAACACTGTCTCCACGTATGCGTACAGCACGCAAACATTTGGGGTTACACTCGTCTGGTGTGAGACGTTCCCGGGGGCGGGGGCTCTAGGTCCCCGGTTCAATACACATACACTGAGTTGAAAACAAAGGACTCTCATTTGATGATAAACAAAGACTCCTAAAACCGTAATTGAAGAATTGAAGTGTTTACTTATTTATAGTCTTAATCTGTAATATAACTCCTCAGCTTCTCATATACTCATTGTGGTTTATTTATTTCCGTTGCTATTGCCATCCCGCCATCGGAGTTGCTGAACGAGCCCACGAACTATTTCTTCTCCGCCCCTCGTCAGCCGTATGTACCATACGGCTATCGACAAATCGTTCGTAATCAACCGTAGAAAGAGTGATTTATACCAAATCACGTTCAAAGCGTTTCTCTCTACGATAGACCAGGAATGCAGAAACCCTACTGCAAAAATTTCCTTAGGAGCTGCTTGACAATATTGCCTATAGACAGCATATTTCCTTTCTGGAATTGACTGGCGTGTATAAACTACTGCCTTCATCCGAACGTATGATACTGGCCGTTTCCCAAATCGTGGTTTTCAGTGGTTTATCACGGTTTGTGGCATAGTTGTGGATGTATAAAACTGCTTCATTCATTACACTTGACGCAATTAAGAAATTAATTCATTTGTTGGATAATATCGTTATTTGCTACCATCGTACATAACCAGAGTAAGTAGGCTTGAATTGTGTATCTGCTGAATGATGTAAGTGGACAGTGATGTTCAAGATAAGACGCAAAGATCATTAGCAAAATGAATAACTTAATGTTAACCATGGACTGCGTGTCGCGGCGTATACGTGATGTTGCTACAGGAAACTAGTATTCAGTGGTATAGAATGTCACAAGAGGTGGCGTAGTGAGATACTCCGTTGGCTGCTCTGTTGTTTTCCCTTATCGTGCCGTCAAGAGCCATTGCCTCAAATTTTGCTGTCTTCGACGCGGAATTATACGCGATTTTGCGGGAAATGCAGCAGATAGATGTATTTCGAGTGGTAAATTCTTTGGATATTCCGATTTCCTGAGTGCCCTTCACTCTCTACATTGGTTTTATCTAACAGATAAAGTAGTCCAAATATTAAGGACGCCCTCATACACCTACAAATGCTGGGGAAGGTCGTGTCTTTCTGCTGGGTGCCAGGGGAACGAAAAGGCGGATGCAGCAGCCAAGAAGATGTGTCGTGATACTCAAATACTTCAGTTTGCGATCCACCTACATGCTGTCGGCTCGCTGTTGAGGCATAGTATCATTTGCCGATGGGAACAAGAATAGCTGGAAGTGATAGACGGTAAGCTGAATCTAGTAAAGTCCACAACGCGGCCTTGGCGTACCTCCTTCCTCCTACGCAATCGAACTGATGGCCTTCATGCTCCGGCGAGAGGACCCTCCAACGTGTAGTGCTTATGGCGTAAAGATCATAGTGCACCACATTTTACTAGACAGATTTTGCCTCTGTTTTAACTGACAGTCAATAAATGATCAGCCAGCTACATATTCCTGTAAATCTATTTTAGTTTTACGCTAGCTTCACTTAAATTTTCCTAACTGTTTTGGACTTCGGACCGATTTTAACGCTATATTCCTTGACATGAGTTAGTGTGATTATGCTGGTGATCATGGATGAGACTGGGGAGTGAGTGCGCTTTCATCCCAAATTGTTCTTACCTCCTTTCTCGCATTTTCTCCCTGTTAACCACGTTCGTGGGTGCTGATAACCTCTTCATTGAGTACCACGCACGCACGGTCGCTCGCGCGCACACGCACACGCACACGCACACACACACACACACACACACACACACACAGAGAGAGAGAGAGAGAGAGAGAGAGAGAGAGAGAGAGAGAGAGTAAATTATTACAATACGCCCGTGTGGGAAAATGCAAATATTGGACCAGCCGTGAAGATGAGGCATCAGGATAGCTTCATTATTAGTGAGTGGATAGGAATATTGTAGATGACAGACACCTAGGCCCATACACTGTACCAAACACGTTAACAGATGCTGTGATGACCGATTTCTGCACGATCACTTACCAACGCTGTTGGAGAACGTTACTCTTCCAGAAAAAAATGACTGTAATGCTATGCACGACGGGGTACCATCCCATTTTGTACGGGTAGTGGAAAACTACATCACTACAGTGATTCATGGGCGATGGATTGGTCGAGGTTGTCAGGTAGAATGGCCTTCCCGTTCACCTAACCTGAATCCGTTAGATTTGTGGCTAGGGGACATTTAAAAGAGTTGGTGTATGACCAACATATCGACAATGTGCAGACGTTACAGGGGCTTGGCACCAACGCATGTTACGCAAACCGAATGGAGCCAGGTGTATTTGAAAGAGTGCATGATTCACTGCGAAGAAGGGCTGAAGGGCCATGGGAATGAGAGGACAGATTGGTCAGTATGTCAACAGGTATTGGTTTCAGGACATACCATTACAAGAATTTTATTCTGATTTTGAAACTTTTCCTTAAACGTCAATGCAAGATGTCCCAGAAATGTTGTGACAAACTTTTAGAGGAAGTGGGGCAAATCAAAAGGACTGAGAATTGCATAGCAACCCATGGCCACAGACGTCAGCGGTAAGTGGTAGCAGATATGGAAGATAGGAAAGGAAACAAGAGTGATTCATTTGAAATATTTTGCATGCTTAACACTGACAGAGCATTGACTACCGGACGAGCTTGAACATAACGGAAGTTTCTTTGATAGTAGCTCTGGGCAGACGATTCCTGCAACGAAATCCATTTCAGAGTCCACATGTTCGCGATGTATCAGAGATTTCACGGCTCCCCAGAGAAAGAAATCGAGGCTCGATAAATCCGGTGAGCATGAGTCTAGGGAACCGGTTCACCACGCCCAGTCCATCGGTGCGTAGATGGCTTGTTCAAGTGTCTACGAACAGCCAGCCCAAAATGAGCAGGCACCCCAATATATTGGAACCACATGCCACGCCACACACTTGCTGCAATATCTTCAAACAATCCGGGAAAAACTTGTTCCAGAAAGGTCTGATAATTCGCGGCGGTCAAGCGGGACGAGAAAAGGCATGGCCCGCCTAAGCAGTCGCCGACTCCTACCAAACAGGGCCCACACATTAACTGTGAAGCGATGTTCTGCCGCGCACCGTGGCGGTTTTCCGGTGCCCACAAATGATCATTGTGGTGATTGAATACGCCATCCCTAGTGAACAACCTATAACCTGTGAAATGTACATCTCAGCCACTTTCTTGCAAATGGTAACCGGGGTGCAATAATTGCACCTTTGAAGATGGAAAGCGTGTTAGGACTCGGCGTTAAAAACATGCTGGACACAGTTACGAGACATTCTTAAGTCCGAGGCAATGGCACGTACACTGGTGCTTGGATTAGTCTCCACGGCATCCAGTACAAGTTCTTCCCGAACTATCGAACGCGCCGATCGTGCCCTGCCTCTTCTTAATGGCCCGTACTCGCACAAACTTCAATGCAGACGTACAAACAATTTGGGAGCGGTTGATGTCTGTCTGTGAAGCATTTTCGGTACGTGCATCCATCGGCTAATCCGTTGCACTCAGTTGGTCCACATATTAAGTGCATGTCTGCAAGCTGACCGTTCGTACTCCGTTCCATGCTCGTCGTACGTTGGCTAGCGCATGAATGAGGAAACCCTCACGTTCACGTCAAACACCAGCTAGCTGGGCGTTCCCCTCCAGTACTCTCGTGTCCATCTAGCTGCGTACGACGACGTTTGCGGCCACAGGTTGCAATGCAATTCTCAATGCTGATAATGTGCCCCATGTTTCCTTTGTTGTTTGTCACAACATGCGGCTGGTGACACCTAGCTGGGGGCAGACGAGGAGCGATTTTTTGTCGGCGCGGATAGCGCCCCCCTCCCCCCCTCCCTACCTTTGGACCTTTAACATCAGATCCCGACGAATTTAAATTAGGCTGTAGCTCAATTTTCGATTATTTCATTAATAACGATTTCGTTTACCATTATTGCCTACGACGTGTCGCGTTTTGAATGTGTTGCTGGGTACGCCACAGAGCACGCTGAGCTGCGTCGCTACTGTGCCCCGAGGCCGAGTGGCAGCCGGCGCGCTGCGCGCCGGGCCTGCGGCGTGCATGGGAGCGCTGATGCTGAGTGTGAGCGCTCACCGCGGCCAACTTTCCGTTCCGGGAGAAAGCGCGCCTCCACAATGACGCCGCGTCTGCCGCACGGCTCCGATTGGAGGCTCACTGGGAGCGAAAGAACGCCAGCCGGCACTGGAGCAGCGCCGCGCTGGCGAGCCCAACTCCTTCCTGCCTGTCCTTCGCTTCAGCTCTGCTCCTACATCCGTTACATTATGGATTCACTTGCAGCGTCTTCTCTTCAAGTTCCTCACAACAAACTTAGTTCTTAGATAATACAAATCTCCTTCATCATAACCAACATGGATTCCGCAAACAGAGATCATGTGAAACTCAGCTCGCCCTATTTGCCCAAGAAATTCACAGTGCCGTAGACACTGGCGAGCAGATTGATGCCGTATTCCTGGACTTCAGGAAGGCATTTGATACGGTTCCGCACTTACGTTTAATGAAAAAAATACGAGCTTACGGAATATCGGACCAGGTTTGTGATTGGATTCAGGATTTCCTAGAAGAAAGAACACAACATGTCATTCTTAACGGTTCAAAATCTGCAGATGTAGAGGTAATTTCGGGAGTACCGCAAGGAAGCGTGATAGGACCTTTATTGTTTACAATATACATAAATGACTTAGTTGACAACATCGGTAGCTCCGTGAGGCTATTTGCAGATGACACGGTTGTCTACAAGAAAGTAGCAACATCAGAAGACTCGTACGTACTCCAGGAAGACCTGCAGAGGATTAATGCATGGTGCGACAGCTGGCAGCTTTCCCTAAACGTAGATAAATGTAATATAATGCGCATACATAGGGGCAGAAATCCATTCCAATACGATTATGCCATAGGTGGTAAATCATTGGAAGCGGTAACGACCGTAAAATACTTAGGAGTTACTATCCGGAGCGATCTGAAGTGGAATGATCACATAAAACAAATAGTGGGAAAAGCAGGCGCCAGGTTGAGATTCATAGGAAGAATTCTAAGAAAATGTGACTCATCGACGAAAGAAGTAGCTTACAAAACGCTTGTTCGTCCGATTCTTGAGTATTGCTCATCAGTATGGGACCCTTACCAAGTTGGATTAATAGAAGAGATAGACATGATCCAGCGAAAAGCAGCGCGATTCGTCATGGGGACATTTAGTCAGCGCGAGAGCGTTACGGAGATGCTGAACAAGCTCCAGTGGCGGACACTTCAAGAAAGGCGTTACGCAATACGGAGAGGTTTATTATCGAAATTACGAGAGAGCACATTCCGGGAAGAGATGGGCAACATATTACTACCGCCCACATATATCTCGCGTAATGATCACAACGAAAAGATCCGAGAAATTAGAGCAAATACGGAGACTTACAAGCAGTCGTTCTTCCCACGCACAATTCGTGAATGGAACAGGGAAGGGGGGATCAGATAGTGGTACAATAAGTACCCTCCGCCACACACCGTAAGGTGGCTCGCGGAGTATAGATGTAGATGTAGATGTAGTTCCTAACTCAAAATTGCCAGTAGGGGGTAACGTCACTGTTTAGTAAGGCTAAAGGTTGATTCACACGGGACGGAATGGGACGTCAAAACATCTAAAATGGTGGTATTCACACAGGCCCTAAGTGGAACATACGAGACTCAAGGTTTCTCGGGAAGATGGTTTTGACGTTGACTTTGGTGGAGTACCGGTGTTGTCGCCTACTAATGTTGAAAGTTAAGCTATTTCCACTGCGATCAGTCATGTTATAATGGTAGAGCTCATGCTTTTGCATCTTCTCTGCCCTTATTTTGTTATTTTACATTGTTTCCGTGACGCAATGGGGATGTTTCATGATGTGGATTATTTTTTTTTCAGACGCAAATGAATTAAAGACGTCAGCTGTCAGTGGGAATTGATTTATTTCAGTGGGGCAAGTTGAAAATTTGTGCCGGACTGGGATTCAAACGGGAGTCTCCTGCTTACTAGTCAGATGTGCTGACCACTGAGCCATCCGGACACAGTGGCCACCAAAACCACGCGGACTACCCTAGCACGGCTCCCGTCAAACCCAAATTGTCAACTTATACCGCACACAACTGATGAAACTAGCGTACTGCCCCTGCTCATTGCCCTCATTACTCCCGGCATCTCGTCGATTCCCTTAAGAGTAAGAGCTTGGTGTGCATCTGCACTGAAGGGATCATTGGTCATCATCGACGTAATTATATGCGGAGCCTGTTGTTTCGAACATGTCCGAAAGAACACACGCCGCATATACAGGGTGTTACAAAAAGGTACGGCCAAACTTTCAGGAAATACTCCTCACACACAAAGAAAGAAAAAATGTTATGTGGACATGTGTCCGGAAACGCTTACTTTCCATGTTAAAGCTCATTTTATTACTTCTCTTCAAATCACTTTAATCATGGAATGGAAACACACAGCAACAGAACGTACCAGCGTGACCTCAAACACTTTGTTACGAGAAATGTTCAAAATGTCCTCCGTTAGCGAGGATACATGCATCCACCCTCCGTCGCATGGAATCCCTGATGCGCTGATGCAGCCCTGGAAAATGGCGTATTGTATCACAGCCGTCCACAATACGAGCACGAAGAGTCTCTACATTTGGTACCAGGGTTGCGTAGACAAGAGCTTTCAAATGCTCCCATAAATGAAAGTCAAGAGGGTTGATGTCAGGAGAGCGTGGAGGCCATGGAATTGGTCCGCCTCTACCAATCCATCGGTCACCGAATCTGTTGTTGAGAAGCGTACGAACACTTCGACTGAAATGTGCAGGAGCTCCATCGTGCTTGAACCACATGTTGTGTAGTACTTGTAAAGGCACATGTTCTAGCAGCACAGGTAGAGTATCCCGTATGAAATCATGGTAACGTGCTCCATTGAGCGTAGATGGAAGAACATGGGGCCCAATCAAGACATCACCAACAATGCCTGCCCAAACGTTCACAGAAAATCTGTGTTGATGACGTGATTGCACAATTGCTTGCGGACTCTCGTCAGCCCACACATGTTGATTGTGAAAATTAACAATTTGATCACGTTGGAATGAAGCCTCATCCGTAAAGAGAATATTTGCACTGAAATGAGGATTGACACATTGTTGGATGAACCATTCGCAGAAGTGTACCCGTGGAGGCCAATCAGCTGCTGATAGTACCTGCACACGCTGTACATGGTACAGAAAAAACTGGTTCTCCCGTAGCCCTCTTAGCCCTCTCCATACAGTGACATGGTCAACGTTACCTTGTACAGCAGCAACTTTTATGACGCTGACATTAGGGTTATCGTCAACTGCACGAAGAATTGCCTCGTCCATTGCAGGTGTCCTCGTCGTTCTAGGTCTTCCCCAGTCGCGAGTCATAGGCTGGAATGTTCCGTGCTCCCTAAGACGCCGATCAATTGCTTCGAACGTCTTCCTGTCGGGACATCTTCGTTCTGGAAATCTGTCTCGATACAAACGTACCGCGCCACGGCTATTGCCCCGTGCTAATCCATACATCAAATGGGCAACTGCCAACTCTGCATTTGTAAACATTGCACTGACTGCAAAACCACATTCGTGATGAACACTAACCTGTTGATGCTACGTACTGATGTGCTTGATGCTAGTACTGTAGAGCAATGAGTCGCATGTCAACACAAGCACCGAAGTCAACATTACCTTCCTTCAATTGGGCCAACTGGCGGTGAATCGAGGAATTACAGTACAGACTGACGAAACTAAAATGAGCTCTAACATGGAAATTAAGCGTTTCCGGACACATGTCCACATAACATCTTTTCTTTATTTGTGTGTGAGGAATGTTTCCTGAAAGTTTGGCCGTACCTGTAACACCCTGTATATTGAATTATTTGAACAGAATCAAGTACAACAATTAAATTTTATGTTTACACAGTTTTAAAGATGATTTGAGGCAGATGGTATCCGATACAATGAGTGAAGTAGAGACGCACTGTATATTCAGTACTTGATTTATCTGTAGGTATATGTTAGCAAGCAAATAAATGTTCATATTTTGAAAGGATACCTGCTGTTGCACTTCTCAGCCGTTCACCATATAAGCTTTATCAAGGACGTTCGTTTGTTTTGGTCATCATAAACATCATTATTGGGAGAGTTCCTTGGTATGCGCCCGGATGGCCGTGCGTGTTAAAGCGCCGCATTCGGGATGAGGAGGCCCGCTGACCCCAGCTCGAATCCGTCTGAAGTATTAATGGTGAGGGTTGATACGTAGGCCCGTCTGGATGTGATTTTTAGGCGGTTTCTCCTATCCCTCTAGGTGAATACCGTGCTAGTACCCAAGTCACGCTTCAGGTACACACGATCCTCTGGACGTTACAGAAATTCGCTCACTTTCACGTGAACAACAGCACACACAAGACAGTTGGGTACACATACTCCATCCTGTGGAGCTAAGGGGTGGCGTCGTGAAGGGCATCCTGTCACCCCTTCGACAAACGACGCCAAATCCGTTAATAACCATGCGTCCTTTGCGCTGATACGGGACGAAGAGGCGAGAAAAAGAAGAATGCTCGCTCCTTAATTCTGAAAATATATTCCTACTTTTGGTATCATGGATGTTATCCCATAACGCCACTTTCAAGAGTTCGCCTCTGAGCTAAGCGAAGTGACTTTGAGTTCACGTTCCGTCTAGTGTGAACTCATCATCGTGAAACGATCTTGCCAGCCGCGGTGGCCGTGCGGTTCTAGGCGCTCCAGTCCTGAGCCGCGCTGCTGCTACGGTCGCAGGTTCGAATCCTGCCTCGGGCGTGGATGTGTGTGATGTCCTTAGGTTAGGTAGGTTTAAGTAGTTCTAAGTTCTAGGGGACTGATGACCACAGCAGTTGAGTCCCATAGTGCTCAGAGCCATTTGAACCATTTTTGAAACGATCTTAAGGTGTACATTCGAGTCTCGTCTCTGTTATTTACGTTGACTTTAAAATGGAGTTTTTACTGTGTACGTCCTGTATAGAATATACAACGTGAATCCGAACTCCGTCGATAAAACATCGGAAGTTGCTCAGGCATACCTACTGAGCATTTTGATATTGGGGTCAACCGCTGTAGCTGAGTGGTTAACGCGGCCGACTGCTATGTGGAGGAGCCGGGTTCGATTCCCGGGCTACTGCCAGGGATTTTTACTGGGTGTGTGGGCTGGAACGGGATGCACTTAGCCTCGTGATGCCATTTGAACTACTTGACCGAGTTCTAGCAGCTCTAGGCCTTGAAAATGGACAACGCCCAATAGTACATTATGTTGATCCCACGCTTCTCCGAACACCGTTGGCGTAGGTTGATACGGCGGTCGGTCGGTAGCAATGAGCCCGTCAGGGCCCCTGGGCGGGGTAGAGTTGGGTATAAGGGACCTATGATCACCAGTGGTTCGTTAGCGTACGATCGAGACGCAGACAAGAATTTATTACAAGTGGCAGGCATGGTACATACCGTGGAGGATGTTATGATGTGGCAGAAGTAGCTGATTAAGTTCGAAGCTGTCAAAAGGCTAATGAATGCTATCATAGCCGACCATACTATCAAATGGTTCAAATGGCTCTGAGCACTATGGGACTTAACAGCTATGGTCATCAGTCCCCTAGAACTACGTAAACCTAACTAACCTAAGGACAACACACAACACCCAGTCATCACGAGGCAGAGAAAATCCCTGACCCCGCCGGGAATCGAACCCGGGAACCCGGGCGTGGGAAGCGAGAACGCTACCGCACGACCACGAGCTGCGGACACCATACTATTACTGTTGGTTGTTGTAAGAGTTAGAAATAATTATAAGTTTGATAATGTAACAACACAGAGGTGATACGCGTCTCGGAAAAACGCGCGTAAGTGCTGGTTGGCTAATATTTGTTGATGATAACGTCTACAGAATCCATACTCAATCGAGCGAAATGCAGTGATAACGAAAAATTAATTGCGGAGCCGGCACTGCTGCCTTAATTAGGTAATGGCGTGAGCAACGCAAGTAAGTTCCAGTTGCGGACACTTCATACGTAGGGAGGCCACTCACTGCCCGGCGTATCGGATTTAATTGCCGCACTGCCGCCAGCTCTCGCACAAATGGAATGGCAAATAGCTTTTACCCGGTGCAGTGAGTCTTTCTTCATCACCCAGTCGCCGGTACCAATTTTCACGCTTCGATACAGCTAAACACGGCCTCTAGAATTTCGTTTTCTCCGGGATGCGTTCAGATATACTGATATCTAACGGTATTGGAATAATGCAACGTTAACTACGTTTCAAACGGAAATACATTATCCTCGTAGCTACACAGGATCTGGAAATGAATTATCCTCATAACTTTATATAGTATGCAGGAGATAGTGCTACAGGAAAGCGAAACGGGAGTCATAAAAGTTGTGGATTCATCTAATGCGAAAATATTGCCGATGCAGTGGAAGATTTTCGAAGCAATGGCATCTGTAGGGAGAAGCAAGAGCACATCACACAAAAAGTGGAAAGAAGGGACGGTATGGAGTTTCATAACAGAGCGTTCGAAGTCCTGAAGTGAAGTAGAGAAGGGAAGAAAGATAAGTGCCTAATATGCTTTCGACATCGATATCGTCGTAGAAGGAACTCATTCTCGACGAGAACAAAAATGGCGGTTTTGTTTAGGAAATTATCCCGGCGTGAAGTGGTTTAGAGGAAACTGCACAAAACGTAAATCTGGTTGGGTGGATGAGGGTTGGAATCCCGCTCCTATCGAGTAGAGAATAGAGATAAGCCCGTACTGAAGACTGGGCGTGACAGGGTGAAGCTCATATTACATCTTATCAGCTGCTCTTACTTTGCTATGAATAGTGCTTTGTGGTAATCGAACCATTGTTTGCTGTAGAAGTGCTGCCCATTTCATCTTTAGTGACTCCTCAAAAACTCCAGTAAAACGTTTTTTCTATGTTGTTACCAGAAATGACATCCGCTGTGTCCATCAAGTCCGATTTTAAATGATCGTTTACTTAACAATACAGTGTAGGCTGTCACGGACGATGTTTACCTCAGTTAAAACTTTGACCTCTGCTTCTCACTATGAAAGTTGTAACTGAAGCAGTAAAGGTACTGAAACGGTATTGAGACAAAAAGCAGAACATATTCAAAAGGTTAGTGACGGTTATGTTGTCAGATAATAAAAATGTTCTGTCACCTGAACCCTTGGTCCTTCCTCTGGTTTTGAATGTGACGAAAAACATACATTCTAGCTTTGTATGATTCTGAATACAGTTGGTATTATTTTTCTAAGAACTTCTACAGTTACATACACAAGAATCGGCTATTGCAATTTTTCTGTCAGTTCGCTTGACTGTTGGTGCTGTAGACAAATCAGTGTGGCTATGGCATTCGTTTGTGTAAGAGCTGTTATTTTGTTATGCCGAAAAAATGACAAATGTAATAATAGAGCAATGAATTGTCGTAAAGTTTCACTTGAAACTTGACAAACTGCTACTAAAACATACCTTTCACCGAGGGAAGTGTATGGCGAAGACTGTTTCACCTAAGCCAGTTTTTGAACGGTTCATGTGTTTCTAAGATAGATGAGAAGACGTTGAAGATGGCTCACAGCTGCGACGCCCATCATCATCAAGAACGGATAAAAAAATCGAAAAAGTAGGTAATCTGATTCAGTGTGACCGTCGGTTAAGTATTCTGAAATTGTAGGAATTGACGAAGAATGCGTAAGGCAAATTTTATATAACCAATCTGAGAAAAGTGTATGAAAAAGTGGTGCCGAAAATGCTCACAATCGAACAAAAAGAAGCTCTTGTGAATTTTTGTACTGACTCTTTGAATACCACTAAAAATGATCCTAATTTCTTGGAAAGAGTGATAGCATGTGACGAATCGTGGTTTTTCACTTATGAGCCGGAAACTAAGCATTAGTCGATGCACTGGAAGCGGCGAACTTCACCGAGAGGGAAAAATCTCGAATTTGCGAATCAGCATTCAAAGACATTACGACTTTTTTCGATATTCTTGGAATTGTGTAGCTTCTTAGGGTTCCTGAAGGTCGAACTATTAATCAAAGTTACTACTTCGAGGTTCTTAATGCACCGGCCCATACTGCATTGTCAGTTGAGAGGTTTCTAGTGGAGTACAGCATCCCAATGTCAGACTGGCCACCTTATTCGCTCAATCTAGCATTGTGTGACTTTTATCTCTTTCTCAAGGTCAGATTTGCGTTAAAAGAAACAGCAGTTCAGTCCGTTGATGCAGTGAAAGAACAAACTGTACGCGTCATCAAGGAGATCAGAGAGGAAGACTTCCAACACTGTTTCCATCAATGGAAAATTCGCGTTGAACGTTGTAGTGATAGAGGATAGGAATGCATGGAGGGTGACGATAACTCAGTATGTATGGTTTTGAAATAAACCGTTTTATACCAATAGCCCCGTTATTGTGTAGCCACAACGACTACAATCAGTAAATCGTGGCTGAAAATTCCTTAACTGTGAGTAATTAACGTTTACTCCATAATCTGCCTGCAAGCGGCATCCAACCGTCAGCTGAGCAAGGAGGGAGTTGGTTTGAATATACTTACTACATGCGCAGTCTGTTTCATTGTGGTGTAAGTTCGAAGGGCATAATCTCAGACAGGGATGTGCATCTCTCTCTCTCTCTCTCTCTCTCTCTCTCCCCCTCCCTCCCTCTCTCTCTCTCTCTCTCTCTCTCTCTCTCTCTCTCTCTCCGTGCCTCCTGCTTGCACCAATAGGTGCGCTGAACTCTCCTCAGATGTGTGATATGCTCCGGCTAGGGTCAGTTTAGCGTGCCGAGCACGCAGCCTTGCGAAGCGGAAAGGATGCACCTTAGCAGCAACTTACAGACTATTCCTATCGCTATCATAACGCTGCACAATAAACGAGTGCAATATCCCAGAGAGTGTTTGAACAGTATAAACAAACCCGCGGTTCTTTTATGTTTCCAGAGAAAAGGTCTGGAACGTAATGAAGACACTTTCCATAGAACGATTACTGATTGAGCCTCGTTGACGAGGAACTTTTTGATTAAAATTCTTCTTGGTGCCACACACGTAACACTGAAGAATTTAATTACGCTGAGAGCCTCCGGAGCGAAAGTCTCTGACGGACGAGACTTGTTCTCTGTCTACGGATTCGTTTGTGGTAGCCAAATATCAATTCTAACGAGGACAATAGTCGTGCGTTTTTTCCTCGCACAGTACAGTATGTTGCAGTGCGCTGCTGGCCTCTCGGAGCATGTACGCGCAGATTAAAAAAGCAAGTTACTCATCTTCTACAAAGAAAACTTGTGATATCGCGAGGGGTAAATAATTAGTTCCCCTGTTTCAGACGAAATAAAAAGCCTGTTTCTATTCTTTTCACAGAGTCCATTGTGACGGTTGTGGGGATGGTGGTGCTGGGTTCGACACTTGTGTGCAACAACATTTCAGAAACAACAAAATTTTTATTACCAGCACAAAAAAATCAATTCAAAAGCAAAACGCATTAAGAGAGGAACCTCCAGCTACAAATTTATTACCACAATGTATAAAAACCTCAGTGTGTATAATTATTAAAACAATATAAAGGTAGCATCACTTACACGTTTCGCTGAATATTTTACAGAATTTCTTAAAATAGTCAGACACCAAGAACAGAAATACAGGAATAGCCTTACGATCGTAAATTTATAACATGCACATTTCTTTTATATTTTTTTAAAGCAGCAGCATTTACAATATATTCCCATGTAGTTTGATTTTCGGACTAGCAGTTACAGAAAATGAACTTCAGATCGACATAAAAAGAAGTGTTCTACAACACTCCTTTGAGTGAGAGGGCCCAGTAAACCACACAATCAAAATAAGCCGTAAAACAATAACTGACAAGCGTTTTCGAAACGACCAAACCACAGCCGCTCAAGGCGCCACGCCAGATAACACAAGGTCTCTTAATGTCGATATTAATCATGGATAGCCAGCGTGTTTACTAGAGACATTCATCTGGTTTGACTGGACAACAGCGTCGATAACCCAGTGCTAGCTAGCCAAATATCCAGTATACTTTGAACAAAACAGATCAAACAATTACTCGAAATCATATATTGGTTGAGAGCTCCGTTGATGGATCCCACTTCACGCCGGGTCGACACATGTAGCGACCTGTGTCCGTCCAACGATTTTTCGACAACTGTACCTAGAGGTGTTGTATTTCGGTATGGCCCTGTCGTTCGTTTAGCTGTGGTTTATTCACACATATACTTTGTTATTTTAAACATATTGAGCGGTTTTAGCTTCGGATTTAGTGATTCTGTTACTAAAGATTAGATTAAAACTGAAGAAACTGCAAAAAGGTGGGAATTTAAGGAGATGGGACCTGGATAAACTAACTAAACCAGAGGTTGTACAGAGTTTCAGGGAGAGCATAAGGGAACAATTGACAGGAATGGGGGAAAGAAATACATTAGAAGAAGAATGGGTAGCTCTGTGGGATGAAGTAGTAGTGAAGGCAGCAGAGGATCAAGTAGGTGAAAAGACGAGGGCTAGTAGAAGTCCTTGGGTAACAGAAGAAATATTTAATTTAATTGATGAAAGGAGAAAATATAAAAACGCAGTAAATGAAGCAGGCAAAAAGGAATACAAACGTCTCAAAAATGAGATCAACAGGAAGTGCAAAATGGCTAAGCAGGGATGGCTAGAGGACAAATGTAAGGATGTAGAGGCTTATCTCACTAGGGGTAAAATAGATACTGCCTACAGGAAAATTACAGAGACCTTTGGAGAAAAGAAAGCCACTTGTATGAATATCAAGAGCTCAGATGGAAACCCAGTTCTAAGTAAAGAAGGGAAAGCAGAAAGGTGGAAGGAGTATATAGAGGGTCTATATAAGGGCGATGTACTTGAGGACAATATTATGGAAATGGAAGAGGATGTAGATAAAGATGAAATGGGAGATACGATACTGCGTGAAGAGTCTGACAGAGCACTGAAAGACCTGAGTCGAAACAAGGCCCCGGGAGTAGACAACATTCCATTAGAACTACTGACTGCCTTGGGAGAGCCAGTCCTGACAAAACTCTACCATCTGGTGAGCAAGATGTATGAGACAGGCGAAATACCCTCAGACTTCAAGAAGAATATAATAATTCCAATCCCAAAGAAAGCAGGCGTTGATAGATGTGAAAATTACCGAACTATCAGTTTAATAAGTCACGGCTGCAAAATACTAACGCGAATTCTTTACTGACGAATGGAAAAACTGGTAGAAGCCGACCTCGGGGAAGGTCAGTTTGGATTCCGCAGAAATGTTGGAACACGTGGGGCAATACTGACCCTACGACTTATCTTAGAAAATAGATTAAAGAAAGGCAAACCTACATTTCTAGCATTTGTAGACTTAGAAAAAGTTTTTGACAATGATGAATGGAATACTCTCTTTCAAATTCTAAAGGTGGCAGGGGTAAAATACAGGGAGCGAAAAGCTATTTACAATTTGTACAGAAACTAGATGGCAGTTATAAGAGTCGAGGGGCATGAAAGGGAAGCAGCGGTTGGGAAGCGAGTGAGACAGGGTTGTAGCCTCTCCCCGATGTTATTCAATCTGTATATTGAGCAAGCAGTTAAGGAAACAAAAGAAAAATTCGGAGTAGGTATTAAAATCTGTGGAGAAGAAATAAAAACGTTGAGGTTCGCCGATGACATTGTAATTCTGTCAGAGACAGCAAAGGACTTGGAAGAGCAGTTGAACGGAATGGGCAGTGTCTTGAAAGGAGGGTATAAGATGAACATCTACAAAAGCAAAACGAGGATAATGGAATGTAGTCGAATTAAGTCGGGTGATGCTGAGGGAAATAGATTAGGAAATGAGACACTTAAAGTAGTAAAGGAGTTTTGCTATTTGGGGAGCAAAGTAACTGATGATGGTCGAAGTAGATAGGATATAAAATGTAGACTGGCAATGGCAAGAAAAGCGTTTCTAAAGAAGAGAAATTTGTTAACATCGAGTATAGATTTAAACGTCAGGAAGCCGTTTCTGAAAGTATTTGTATGGAGTGTAGCCATGTATGGAAGTGAAACATGGACGATAAATAGTTTAGACAAGAAGAGAATAGAAGCTTTCGAAATGTGGTGCTACAGAAGAATGCTGAAAATTAGATGGGTAGATCACATAACTAATGAGGAGGTACTGAATAGAATTGGGGAGAAGAGGAGTTTGTGGCACAACTTGATAAGAAGAAGGGACCGGTTGGTAGGACATGTTCTGAGGCATCAAGGGATCACAAATTTAGCATTGGAGGGCAGCGTGGAGGGTAAAAATCGTAGAGGGAGACCAAGGGATGAATACACTAAGCAGATTCAGAAGGATGTAGGTTGCAGTAAGTACTGGGAGATCAAGAAGCTTGCACAGGATAGAGTAGCATGGGGAGCTGCATCAAACCACTCTGAGGACTTGACAACAACAACAACGTTACTAAAGAATCACCACAGGATGCGTCCGGTTGGAAAGTGAGTTGATAATAGACACTTTTCCTTTGTTAGAAATATGGTTAGGTTAGGTTGGTACTGAAAATGATTACAACATAAAAAAAAAGTTTTCGGTCATTATTCTCTCAAAGTACCTGTTATTTTTATGCAGTTAAGAGTTTAAAGATCATTAAATATCAAGATACCGGCTCTGCTTACTATATTACATGAGTTTTAGCTGAAACTACTTCGCGTACTCTTTTCCGCAAATGGTTTACTTATTCACTGTCGAAACGCGTTTAAAACATTTAAGTAACAATGCAAAGGAATTTTGAGAAATCTGATAGAGGAAACCTTCCATAATTTCATGCATTTACGGCTTACGCCGCATCATTCGGCAACGAAGTCAGCCTGCGTCTCTGTCGAAAGGAATTACATAAAATGAAGCGCAAACAGCTTGTGAATTGTAGTAGCGAAGTTGGTAAGGCGACGAACTGTCGTGGTAAATGGTGTAGGTTCGTATACTGCTTCATGCGAAATTTTCTTTTTGTTTTTTTTTTTTTCCTCTTCGTGTTTGCAACACATTCCGAGACTTCGTTAAGCGTCAAAGTTAAGCATTTTTCTGAAATATTCGTTGTAATTTACACGCAAGAGTGCGCTTTCTTAGTAACAAGTATCTCCGATTTCGTGGCTTGCATATGTTTAAGAAATGAAAGATGAAATTACTGTGTGTGAAACAACTGACAGTGACATTTATACTACTACTTGTCACAAATAATTCTCTATTTGTTTCGGAATACGTAGCGATTTCCGAGGGTATGGTCAGACAGGAATCTAAGAGCACAACGTAAATTACTGCGAATGGAACTAGCAGCAATCGCCTTTATACTATAGCTTGTCACAAGTATTTATCTGCGATCGAATCCTTAACAACAGTAGACATAGATGAAAGGCTCCCGCCACAATATTTTCTGACTATACCACCATGTATAAAACATTTTGATTCATCAGATGCCGGTTATAAACTGCAACGAACTTCTATAGGTGCACTAGCCACACGCTCTCGAAAAGGTGATTTTTTAAATTTTGTTTTTATGAACCAAATCGTTGATGTATTATTTAGAGAAGATGGCTATTTCATCATTTGAATGTTACAACCACATTCTGTGCATCTTCTTATTCTTTGACACTCTCCTAAACAATTTTCCGGGTTTGTGGAGATGTGTTCCGCCTATGCAACTAATTGAAGGCATTTATTCCCATACGCGTTTCGCTTTTTTATTTATGAAGCATCATCACGAATAAAGGAAGCGAAACGCGTACGGCAATAAACAAACTGTCATCAGTTAGTTGCATAGACGGAACGTACCTCCATCAATTTTGATGCAACTAAGGAACGACGGAAAACAGAAAAAAATGACGAATATTTCGGGTGTTTCTATAGATTTATTTGTACAGTGTGGTACCACACTCCAATCCTATCTCATATTCCGAAACGTAAAATCCACAGTAAGGCGTCGATGTGAATGAGAATAAAATGACATAATGTGACATTTACGACAGTTTCCAGAACACAGTCAGTATTCTATCGTTATCAAGCATTCATGGAAGCCCGTGGTCAGCGAAATTTGAACAGTATTACGTACTCTAACCACACTTTTCGGTACTGTGAAGAATGGCATGCCTGTGTCGGCTGCTAGCCGCTACGAGTTCGTGTCGCTGTGGCGCTGCAGTGCGCATGCGCGGATGTGAGACACATTCTTTTCTATTGGTTGGCACGAGAACTAACAACAGGGGTTCGGTTCGCTAGGACCGTTCGGCATCGCTTTCGAAATGTTTACTGAATAATGTTGGAGCTCTGTTTCGAAAACAAGACGTTCGGTGCGCTCGCGTACCGAACCGATCGGCAAAACGGTGGAAAGATACAGAATAGGGCCCCAGATCGGCTCGTGGACGTGACAGAATTGGTCAGGTACATCTGTAGTGGGATAGGGCTCACCTGAATGTTTCACGTAACATTCATGCACCCAACTTGCTCAATAACCATTCCATATCTACATCTACACACTCAGGGTGTTGCAGGAGGAATGATGAATATCCAGGTATATGACAGGAACGATCACTCCAAGTGAAAAAAGTCTTAATAAACACGGCCTATAAAATGGCATACCTTAAGAGATATGAGCACTTCTTCATCTTAGTATTCTACTGCAGGCTCTTTGCTTTTGATATTTTGAGAGGTGGTAGTAAGGAACAAAACAAGAAAAGAATGTCCACTAAATAGTGGCTCTAAAGCGAAAAACTTGTTCACCTTCATCACTGCAAAACACACCTCTTCTGCTGAACAAGTGCTCATAGCTCTTAAGGTATGCACTCTAGAGCCCAAATTTATTAAACAATTTTTTCTTCTCTTTGTCCATACGACCACCTCTCGAAATACATAAAGCAAAGAGTAAGCATTAGAAGAGATTTGTTTTGCAGTACAAAAAAGTGATCGTTGATCTTAAGTATACATTTCAGAGCCCATTTTTACTGGACTTTTTGAAAGGCCATTCCTGTCATATCCCCGAATAATGACCATTCCTCCTGGGACATACTCTACTCGTATTCTCCGCAAGACAATATGCAGTGCATGGCGAAGGACACATCGTATCAGTATTATGGATTTTCTCTCTTGTTTCATTCACGTATCGAACGAAGGCTAAATTATTCTATACGCCTCTGTACGGTCACTAATATCTGTTACTCTGGTCATCCCTGTGCGTCATATGCAAGATACATCTGAAAAGTTCGGTGAATGGTCTTTCAAAATAAAGAAAATACGAGTTACAAACAAAATACCTTTATTGGCCTTCAAATTAATCACCATGACATTTGTTCTAAAGCTGTTAGAAACTGTCAGCAAACGCTTCTTGTGGAATCGCTGGAAGCGCTGTGGTCACACGTTCTTGTATATCCTCGACGTCTGCGAATTTCCGTGAGCAATTGTGTTTATACTCTCTTTGCCTGTCTTCGACTCTACTGCTCTTATTCTCAAAGACAGCCGCCGATCATCGGCAAGCATCCGTCCCATTCGTTGGAAGTTGTCTGGACTTGTGCTCGTTGACTCTAACGCGGCTGGCCCTCGACACTGCCTTTCCTCCTAAGCGTTTAAATTACACAAACACACTTTTTACTCACTGATTCAACATCATACACTTGCACTAACATTGCAATGGCACGAGTGCGACCGATGCTTGCGAATAATCGGCAGCTGTCTTTGAGAATGAGATCAGAGGAGTTGAAGATAAGCAAAGGCAGTGAAAACATTATTGTTCGCGAACATTCGCAGACGTTGCGGATATCCACAGTGCTTCGAGCGATTCCACAAGATGACAATTTCCAACAGCTTTACAACCGATGTCTGAAGTGTATGGTGATTACTTTGAAGACCAGTAACGGTATTTTTAAACTTCGTTTCCTTTATTTTCTGAGAGCATTCACCAAACTTTTCCAGGCGCACGTTGTACAAAGGTAGCAGTAGTAAAGTGGCACAGTCTTCTTCGAATACATATGTTGTAAACTTACACAAAAAGGTATCACGAAAAGTACGTTCTCTTTCTTCCGAGGATTCTGAATTAAATTCCTCAAAGATTTCTGTGATGCTTTGTTATGGGATATGCCGATCTGTTAATATCCTGGCAGAGCGCCTCTTCACTTCGTTAGATGTTTGCTGTCATGCCTGCTTGGTAAGGACTACAAACACCTCAGCTATTTCGATTTGCGATTTCCTTCACGGGTGTAAGGCGTTTTCCCAGAACCCTTCTACAAATGTATGGCTTCCAATCATTTACCTAAATACTTATTTTAACTTATCGTCTCATTTGATATCGCTTCTTAGTATTACGTGCACCGTACGATATGTTGAGAGGTCATTACCTCCGTAGGAAGAGCACTGCCTCTTCGCAACTATTATCATTGTCTTTCGTTTACCCGTGCAGTTTCGCTAGAAACATGACTTAGGTCAGGTCATGTTGAATTCACTTAGTGTACATAACGAAACTGTCAGACTTACGCTCTAACCCTCTGTTGTCATATCTTTTTATTCCAATAGAAAATAAAAAAAAATTAAAATTACCTTTCCGTTTATTCACTTTGGCATAAATGAAAACGTAACGTTCTTGGAGAAAACATTGACGGTGATCAGAAACAGTTATGACTCTTGAAAACTAAAATAGTGTTGCAATTTAACCAAACCATTAAGTTTTTTATGGACTGTACAGCGAAATTCGTCTTCGTAACTGTATACAATTGCAGATGATGAAATTGAACTGAAACCAGTCCCTTGCAATTCGATAAAATATATCCTCTAAAGTATACACTAACATCGTCAACGTCACGTTGTAATGGTTTCCCATCTCTCTTTCAATACACCCTGAATCAACCCATTAATAGATCAAGAGCGGTGTCCCTCAGAATGGCGATAAAGCTGACGCGAAACAGGCAATTTTATGATCAGTTATTACAAAAGAAAAAAGTTCTGTAATTCAAAGTCATTTGTTTTCCTCTTCACAGAATAATATTTTATACATTAATTGAATTTCTTCAGCTTTCAAAACCACTCTCAAAGCTATCATCCAGCTACATTCTGGAAGCTCTGCACAACTATCATCCACCTATATTCTGGAAGCTTTGCACGTTTATCGCTACACGTCTGTAACAGTTGGAGCTTATACTAGAATTGTCGATGTGCCCGAACCTTATCTTTGACTTAGGCGAGAGCTATTAAGCGTTTTAGGATTGATGTAGGTCCGAGCAGCACCTTCTGTTTTAACAGTATTTATTGAGAGCTGAACGACATGTGTTTTGACGTACCCTTAATGACAATCAAGTAGTTTCTTCTTGAGGGGCCTGGCTTATCGCATTCCGACAAGTGCACCTTATCTTGCAGATACCCTTTTCACGTTTTGCAACTTGATTCTGACATCGTTCTAATTAATCCACGTTGCATTCCCGGTAAAAATGCTTTTCGCATGGGGAAAAGCTCCATTTTTCGACATATTTGAACGTTTCGGCGTTCGACGGCGAGTACAGTGTCTTCTCTAATCGAGTACTTACAGAATTGTGTGAATTTTCAAATTTTTTATTGTGTCTGATGGTTTAGCATACCAGTTTTCCATCACAAGTTTCCATGCCGTGAGAATGTTCTCCGCGTGGACATTGTAAGAAGTAAATGCAAGTGGAGAACGTTTTGAAACCGAAGTTATCGTGTGAAATTCTCCGAACGATACGAATGTCGTAGAATGTTGGGGACAGTTTACTTAAAATTCTGGAGGCACATCCTCGATGCACCGAACAACTTTCGGCCTCCGAATAAGAAATGTAGCGATAAACTACTCGCCACTCAGCCGCGGCAGCCTACCGTAATATTAACCAGGCAACGAAACGGGAGACAGTAATTTCTGGAGTTCACGGTCACGTTGCATCTATTGGTTCGGATCACCCAACTTCGTAATTCTTAATATGAAGATAGGCTGACAGCAATGGTTCTTCTACACTCCTCTCTGTTCCCTGGTAGTCTCTTCATTTCTTCATACGATCCTGCTCCTCCACCATATATGATCTGTGTGGAGCATTGTAATCTGGGTCTTCCACTTCCTCCTTCCTACCGAATTATTACTTCCATTACATTTAGCTAGAAAATTATTGCATTGGTAGGGTTTGCCAATTAATTGATATCGTCTTTTTCGTACTGTTGATAACAGAGATCTTTTGTTATCTGTTTCCAGGAATATCTTCATTTGTGAGCATTGCGTCCGCGAGATCTTTTCCATCTTCTTCCAGCACCACATTTCCAAATACTTCCAGACCTTTTTATCGCGTGCTCCAATTGCCCCCCCCCCTTTCCCAGCCACAGAAGACCACGCAAGAGACAAAGGTCTTAATAAATCTTTTTTTGTCTCCACGATTAGGTCCTTTTTCTTGCAATAGGCTGCCTTTGCCTCTACAAATCTGGCAGTTATATCAGTTGAACTTTTGCCACATGAGGGGACTTTATTTCGTAAGTAGCTAAGTGCAGTTATTTGTCTAAATCATCGCAGGAGCAGTTTATGGCTTGCACACCTGCAGTTCCACATTGTAGTACAGCCTTACAATTAAGAGCCCTTCGTAGAACGGCTCGCAATGAAAGATTTGGTAGTTCTGTAACAGAAATAGGACGTATTTTGTGAAACTGGGTGACATGTGTCTTGTAGGACACGCTACCTCTCGGCAGGTGAAAACTGCGTCCCCTACTGGGAACGCACTGCACCTTGCAACATATGCGGGTACCAACATGACACAGTTACCCCACCCATTGCCCATTCTTCTGATTGCGTCATGGGGGGCACTCGGCTCTCACCGGCGACGATGGTATCGTATAAGTGCGTTTCTGACTGATAAGACAATCCCATACCATTCCTACCATGTACACTACAGATTTTGCGACGAATTTGCTTTGTTCATATTTTAGAGTAAGAGATACATTCTCTCGTGCTTCCTACCAACCCGAAAAGTCAGAGCATTGGCCTGCATGACTAGTGTTCGCATTGTATTGATCCTTAAGACTGCTGGCTGTGAAATTAATCTCCTTAATTTGATTTACATTGAAATTTTGAAAAATTCATTTATTTGTGGTTTTATGTTTAAGCGTAATTGCAAATGGAGCTGTACCCAACAACATGCCGCAGTTTGCAGCGCAGACAGGAAGTAAGTGAGTCAAGTAGTGCGGAACCATGCTTTCTGGATGTTGAGGACTCAATCATACAACACGATTCAATTAGCTCCGCAGTTGCCTAGTTGGTTAACATCCGCAGATTTGGGGCGATTGAAGTACTGTGTTGGTGTATAAGTTCCTAGCTTTTTTCAAATGTTCAAATGTGTGTGAAATCTTATGGGACTTAACTGTTAAGGTCATCAGTTCCTAAGCTTACACACTACTTAACCTAAATTGTCCTAAGGACAAACACACACAGCCATGCCCGAGGAAGGACTCGAACCTCCGCCGGGACCAGCCGCACACCCCTTAACTGCAGCGGCTCAGACCGCTCGGCTAATCCCGCGCGGCTAGCTTTTTTCCATAAGGTTAATAAACACAACAGGTACGCATAACGGAGACTTAAGTTATCAATAATATCTTCTGTTTCACTATTTACAACAGTCTGCCAACGCTGGGGTAGCTTTTCGATTCTGCGTCTGTAGAATTCACATGGTTTTGAAGCGGAGAACTCATCTAGCCGTGTCCGGAGCGCATTTTTGTCCGGAAAAGAAGATCATAGAAATTTGTTCGACAGAGAGTGGAAAAAGTGACATAGTTATTCCCGTCTGCGCTGCAAACTGCGGCATGTTGGTGGGTACTGCTCCACTTACAGTTACACTTAAACTTAAAACTATATATAACTGAATCTGATGGCGCAAGATCAGATGAATAAGGTGGGTGTGGAATGACTTCCCAAATCAAGTTCTGTAAAGTGTTTTTAATCAGTCTAGCAGAATGTGGGAAGATGGTTATCGTAGGATAGCATCACTTCCTTCTGTCTTCCTGGTCGTTGTTCTTGGATTGCGTCTGCAAAACATCTCAGTTGTTGACAGTAAATGTCAGCTGTGATTGTTGCACTTTGGGGAATCAATTTGTAGTACATCATACAGTTGCTGTTCCACCAGATCCATAACATTATCTTTTGTGGCTGCGCACAGGTCTTTGCACGGGAGTAGCTGCTTTGTTTCCACTTAACCATTCCTTTCCTTTCCTAATGTTAGCATATAGTCACCATTCCTAGTCACCAGGAACGATTCAGGCTACAAATGGTCGGTGTTGTTCATGAGCCAATTGATGGCGAGCAAGCAGAGATGCACATGACCACCCGCTGAAAAAAATGGTTCAAATGGCTCTGAGCACTATGGGACTTAACATCTGAGGTCATCAGTCCCCTAGAACTCAGAACTTCATAAACCTAACTAACCTAAGGACATCACACACATCCATGCCCGAGGCAGAATTCGAACATGCGACCGTAGCGGTCGCGCGGTTCCAGACTAAAGCGCCTAGAACCGTTCGGCCACCACGGCCGGCGCAGCGTAATACAAAAAATTATTTTATTCAAAAAGATTGCGGATGTGCAGAGATACATCCGCAGACCTCTGGGTTTAGGGAAAGCGGATGTACTCTGGATGGATGGATTTAAAATCGTTCGGTGCTAAACAGCGTGGTCATTAGCTCTCTTACTCAAAATCGTGGTGCTGTTGTATGAGTAGTTACTCTTGTGAAAACGAAAAGCAAACTCCATGTAACTACAGCCACAGCCATAAAAAATTTCACATACAATCTCCGGTATATGAGTTCATACCGTTATCAGACGTAATAGTATTCATAAAATAATGGATGGCTAGTTGATAGCGGTACTAATAAGATGAGCCAGCAAACAAAAAGAAAAGCTATTAAAATCTTCGTCGAATTAAATTGGAGAGAGTCCTGGTACCGCAACAAAATATCAACAGTGTTCGTGCTGTTGTTCCGACATGGGCTCAAAACTGAGGGTAAGTCCCCCAGTAGACCAGAGGGTTCCCTCCTGTCAGCATCCGAAACACACGACTTTAAAACATGATGCAAAGTGAGTTTGACTCCACAAGCACTGGATTCCGGCGTATCTTCGTGGCGCAAGAGACAAATATGGGTCACTGAGCAGTGTCTGATACGAAGGCTAGGACGGACCACATTGTCCCTTCTTTGATTTCTAAAGGAAGTGTGCCATGGTCGAATATTTGGCTTCACCGACAGCAGTTTTTTGTTGGCCACGACTAGCCAGTCTTTACCACGCAGCTATCACTCTGTAACTCATCACACGATAGCAAGGCGGAGGGGGGGGGGAGGGGGGGAGCGGTATAGTGAACTACGTTGTTTTCCTGGCAGGCTGCTTTAGCTACTCCTGTCAGCTTCGTCGTCATTTCCCTCAGTTCCACAACGTATCCATGTACCCAGCAGAAAGCCACCTAACTCTTTCTTCTGCCTTCGAGGAAGTGAGTGTTGTCCTATCTGGTAGCTACATTTGCTGAATATGCTGCCCGGACCCGTCGGAAACTGGAATTTGCACGATGCAGTTATCTCGTAGTGTTCCTCGCTTCGTGTTGGAGACTCCCTTGGCAGTTACCACGTTGTGTTGCCTGGGTGACTGCTCATTGAGGCCTGCGTCGGCCACACACGTCGTGTGCTGCGAGATACCGCAGCCAGGCTGGCGCTTGCAGAATCACTTAGCAGCACGCCGCGTGGGAAGTTGCCTCCGGTCACGGTTACACACACACACACTCACGTACAGTCTTCGTGTATGTGGGCTGTGGCACCAGGATAAAGGTTACAACGCTTTACTTCGGTTTCTCGCAGCGTACACCAGTCTGCCTGCTCTCCAGTACATCACATGAGAGATCAAGTACCTGTCAGCTCATCATAACTGCAGGCCTAGATGGGATCATACATAAGGGCCATACATAAAACGAAAACATTCCCAGGCACCTTCTCTGCTGCTGTTGTCGTCTCTAGAACATGCTCCTTTTCACCTGCGCACAATTCATAGTCCTATTGCATTTAAGGAAAGTCTGAAGCACTTCGCTTTATCAGCCTCTAAAAAAAATTAATGGATATAACTCGTTTTATCTCTGTCAAATCGGAACGGAATTGCGTCCATCTTCTCCCAGTTATGCTTCTCGCTGTTTTCATTTCTCAGTCAGGCACATCACTTTCTTCCCCGCTCTGCATGACTTGTGTTTTATCAAGTTTTTTTCCCATCCCTTCTCTCACATAACAGAAAAACCACTTCATGAAAAGCGCAACAGCAAAGACAGGTTACAAACCGACAGATTGCCAGTGTGTCAGTTTAAATCTTTATTTTTCATGAACTAACTATTCAGATTCTACTTTTTCTACATCTTTCCGCAGTTTAGTTATTTTACCTCCTGGCTACCGCTTTCGGTACACGGTACCATCCTCAGGCTACCCCCCTGACACGCAGTTGTCCCGTTCGCTTACCAAGTAGGTGTATTTGAGTAGGAGTACTTGACACACCTGCTTGAGATGAAAGTATGACGACTGCGCGCCCGGGGATGGGCTGAGGATGGTTCAAATGGTTCAAATGGCTCTGAGCACTATGGGACTTAACATCTGAGTTCATCAGTCCCCTAGAACTTAGAACTACTGCCCGAGGCAGGATTCGAACCTACGACCGCAGAGGTCGCGCAGTTCCAGACTGAAGCGCCTAGAACCGATCGGCCACACCGGCCGGCGCTGAGGATGGTACTGTGTACTGAAACCGGTAGCCAGTAGGCAAAATGAATAAACCGCGACTGTAGACCGAAACAATAGCTTGTTCTGCTTTTTGTATAACAACTAATACTGCTTGCCATGATTTATGTTACAGCTACTGCTAACAGTAAATGTTGCGTACAATATTAGATGTAGGTCTTTTTTATAAGATCTGAGTCATTATGCTCACATGACGTAAAATATGCAGACTGTCTGTTTAGGTGTAAGAGAGGTCCTGATGACCCTAATCTTGCGAGGGTAAATAGTATATGTGCGAGAGATTTTCGCGGTCGTCCCTCAGTGGCCTATACAAATACTAACCGTCCTCTTTTTTGTGAAGTGCATCTGTTTACATTTTACAAGTAGGAAGCAAGAAGAAAGAGATTTGTTAACCAGCTACCAGCATTGTAATATTTGTGTTTCTAAACGAGGTGTTTTTACTATCACGTAACTGCAGCACATCTAAGAACACCCAGTGACAAAGCGAATCGCTTCGCGCAAGATTTTCAGTGCAGTGAATGCGTTTTGTCGCGGCAGTTTGAGGTCATCTGAATCTCAACACAGTTAACATTTCGATTCAAGCAGCTTTCCTCCTCCGCTTGGAGATTTGCACAGAAGGAAAAAATGCATTGTATCGATCGATAACCTCGATGTTCTCTGTTAGATTCTCTCTGGAAAAAGAGAGAGAGAGAATGAAAGAAACGCAGATTCATCGAATGAAAGAGAGAGAGAGAGAGAGAGAGAGAGAGAGAGAGAGAGAGAGAGAGAAACGCAGATTCCTCGAATGAAAGAGAGAGAGAGAGAATGAAAGAAACGCAGATTCCTGGAATTTAAAATATTTACATGTAAAGGCCCTCGTTTTTTTCCTTTCAAATGGTATATATAGGCACGTCCTCTTATCTCATTTACTGATTCATCTACTATATTGTCCCAGAGAAAGCTATGTAGGAGCGCTTAGCAGGCAGACAGGGACTTCCGGCAGTTGCGGGTTTCCTGAAGATAGTTTTGTTTAATTTTGTGAGGAGTAAGAAATCGTAGCTTAGATCTGTCGCAGTTGCATACAGAATTCTTTGGATTTGGAACCTGTGAAGAAGGTTGTAAGCAGATAGCGAGATATGTCACTCTGGACCACTTCAGGCCTTTCTGCTGCCTTCTTCCGTGAAGCGTAGAAAGGCACACCGCAATATACCAATATATACTGCGCTACCTACTCGTGAATTCAACTTGGAACGAAAATATGCACACCATTACTTTGTTCACGCTCTGCTTTTGCTGGAGTGTCATCGAGGTAGGTGTAGGCACCTGACTCTTGCTTTGTCTGCTAGTAAAATTTTGTATGTCAAGTTTCTCCAGTTCATGCATTGAACAAAGAATTTGATCTGCAACGATTTGAACTTGCGCAGCGTTTGTGGACAAAACTTCAAATATTGGGCCTCTTTTCCTGGGTTAGGCAGTGTGGTATGCGCTGGCTGGAAACCTAGGAATTGCACAACAACCTGCTTCTTCTCTGCAATTTGAATTTGTGATAGGCAGGCCGCACCGCCGCGGACAGTGAGAGAAAGCATGCAGGGGAAAAAAGAGAGAGAGAGAACGTACGGCGAGGCGAACACTAGCCTGCCAACCAGACATAATTTAAAAAAAAAAAAAAAAATAAAAGAGCTCAACGGCAAGCCGTGAAGATCCAAGGGAAGATACCGGCCGCCGTGTCATTTGCCTTGCGGCGTCATGCGAATGCGGTATGGAGGGACATGTGGTCAGCACACCGCTCTCCCAGACGTTTTGCAGACTTCCCAGACCATAAAGTCGCTACTTTTTGGTCAAGTAGCTGCTCGCCAGCCATCCACGCTGACCTTTCATCTATGGAAGCGGACCAAAATCAGACATATTTACCGCCGCAGTGTTACCAATTTTACACACCAATACACAGACAAAGAAGTGACACTCACGCGATACCCAATTCTGTGTGTTTCACGAGGAGAGAGTAGATGCAGTAGCCATCGTATTGTTGAAAATGGATGACCAGCGGTTGTGTTGCGTTATCACAGCTGTGCCCCACTGTTGTAATCGTGTGTGACGCTTAAATTTGGCACAGCGACATTCACCAGTATTATAGTTGATCTATACAGAATGTCAGGCTGCAGCTGCAAGGGATGGAATCCGACAGGCACTTGCGTCGCACAGACCCTAATCATCCTTCACACCCCTGATCTTGGATAGAGGTCAGGAAGTGTACACTACATTTTCTCCAAATACTGAACTGCTTGATTTTCATCCTCTTGAAAGAAATCTTGTGGTCTGTATTGCGGTGGTCTTGAAAGGCAGTAGTGCAACTGACGTATCGAAACTTGGGAACCATATCCACCTAGCATCAAATAAATATTCGGAGCCGCGCGGGGTAGCCGCGCTTTCTCAGGCGCCTTGCCACTGTTCGCGCGGCTCCCCCCGTCGGAGGTTCGAGTCCTCCCTCGTGTGTGTGTGTGTGTGTGTGTGTGTGTGTGTGTGTGTGTGTGTGTGTGTGTGTTTTATCCTTAGTGTAAGTTAGTTTAACTTAGATTAGTAGTGTGTAAGCCTAGGGACCGATGATGGTCCCATAGGAACTTACGACAGATTTCCGAAAATTTCTAAAATATTTGGAACTGACAATGAATTATGGCAACCGCCGGACAGGGTAATATTAATTATCGATGAAATTGTGCCTCACCGATATCCGCAGCCAATGGTTTGAGAAAAGAACTGCATACAGGTAAATGTATGCTGCAGGTATAGGAGACGCTCAACCTGGGCACTGAGACTGTACTCTCCCGCGCTTAAGAAGAGGCGACCAGAGCGAGTTGACCCCTGCGCGTTGTGTGACTCGCGCCTAGGATGCCGTGTGAGTCAGGACTGCCGTGTTTGCCCCTGATAAGGCACGCCCGGCGGCTCTGCTCGCCTAGGAATGCGCATCTGAGCTGCAGGCCGAGCACGTCGTCTCGCCGAGGGTCCGGCGCTGCAGCCGCCACACGGCGCCGTGTGAAAACGGGGCCTCGCGCCGTACAAAGTCTCGCGTTACAGAGGTTACGTCACGTGGCGTAGGCGCGGTGCTTGCTGCGAATGTAATTAAGCGCCACGCGGTTTGCCTAAGGCCAAAATACGGAGCAGCTGCGTATCGGGTAACTAATATGGATAGGGGACTTACTCGAGTGTTCGTGTCGGATAATGCTCGCCGCGAAATACACGTGAAAGCTCTTTAGCTGGGCCATTAGCGACTTTGCTCTGATGTCACTGGCCTACAAGGACGTATCAAATGGCCGTGCCCTGCTCCCCCTCTTACCCTGAAAGCGGGCTTTGTTTACTGGTCGTAGGTGACTATTTGCTGCGTGTCAAACTGACATGGCGTCGGTCTCAGCCGAAGTGAGGCACCAGCCAGTCGTGCTCCTTTCGTTAGCTAATCGTGCGGATTTTATCGAGTACAGGCCAGTTTTGTAACGCACGGTGGTCGTTGAAGTGTTAGTAATGACATGGTACCGAAGAAAAACTGTGCGGTGACTTTGTTGCTGAGGCACTGGAGTCGCATTAAGGCGACTGTCTGTCTGTACTGTCTGTCGTAGGTGTTCCGTGAATTTCTTAAATGATTACTACGGAATTCTCACTCCACAGTAGTGTCGAAACCAAGCTTGTGCTCCGTGTATAAAGACTTTGTCGTCGGCGGAACTTTAAAATCTAATATTCCTTACTTCTAGAAGAATCTGTGTTATTATTGAGCAGCCAGCGAAGACTTAGATGTGAAAAACTGCTTTAATCGATGACGTCGAGCAACCTGCCGAGATCGGGGACGAACAGTTGCCTAAACGAGCGTAGAAAACCGCCTGAAAGCTACACTCAGACTCGTCGGTGTTACATCCCAACGCTCGTTAATCCGCTGCGTGCATTCCATCCGGGTCTGCCCCAATCTGCGTGTCTCACAAGCAAACGCGCTGTGTTAAACCATACGAGCACGTGTAAATGATAGCCAGCTATTCTGTTGCTTCAAATCATGGGTGGGCAACCCGCGGTTGGTTTCAGTCTGGTCCGAAATTCGTGGGAGAGCGAGACACTCGCATTATACTTACGCATTTTCGGATGTTCACCACTCCGTTGTTATCATTTTTCTAGTTTGACTTCTGTGTAATAAGCCCGCTATATGTTACGTTCAAGCGATGTAGACTTTAAATTTTTAAAATTAACAGAGAAATGATAGCTCAGTTTACGTAGTGTTACAGAAACAAACTATACCCATGCGGTCAGTCACCAAAAAAAATTTTGGACAAATATTTAAAAAATGATTGCTAATAAATATTGTTTGTGGATATTAACACACGAAATTTGAAACACTCTGATGAGGACCTGCCTGTGACCAAAAAATCGCAGAATTACTCCTGTTTGTGTCATCTGGGATTGCGTGCCTCATTGCCGTATTTTGTTTGTCTATTCGTTCTTGTGTTAACAATTGTAAATAGTTCTTGTCTATCGTGGCCACAGCAACTGTTGAAACTGAACGTTATTGCACTGAATTAGCTACAACCAGTTCCTTTCATAGACGCTTATTTTTCCACGACATTTCAAGATGCTTGCCGGCCGCGGTGGTCTAGCGGTTCTGGCGCTGCACTGCGGAACCACGGGACTGCTACGGTCGCAGGTTCGAATCCTGCCTCGGGCATGGGTGTGTGTGATGTCCTTAGGTTAGTTAGGTTTAAGTAGTTCTAAGTTCTAGGGGACTTATGACCTAAGATGTTGAGTCCCATAGTGCTCAGAGCCATTTGAACCATTTTCAAGATGCTTGACACCTCATGTTTAGATCTTCACATTTATTTACTTGTCGTGCACATTGTTCTGCACTGGATGTTTTTAAGTCACTCATCGCGAAAACGCCGTAAGTAATGAAAGAAATGTTCACGACTTGTAAATAAATGTGAATATCTAAGGATAGGGTGAACATAAAATGAATGTACCCCAAAAAAGCGAGTTTTGAGGCATAATTTGTTGGTGTGGCGTATCGGGAAAAGGGTGCCAGTCATAACGGTGTGTTAGCTCCTAAACATTAACGTCACTGGCACTATAGTCTTCTTGACTTTTAGCATTAGGAGCGCCATTGTCGCGCCACGTGACGAGCTGGACCGCGAGCTTAAGTAAGCATGTGAATCAGGCCCGCGGTTCACCAAAGATCGCCCATGCCTGCTTTAAATGGATGTCTTAACCGCTCATTGCTGGGAATTTCTGTTGAACGAATCGAGTCTCTCTCCGTCCTCCTCATGGGCATACGTCGGCATGAAGCAGTCTTACCTTGTGGATCTGGACTTTGCTGATGACATCGTTCTTCTAGCAGAAACACCACAAAATTTACAACTAATGTCTGTCAAATTGGATGGAATATCCAGCTCCGTATCGGTAAAAATGTAATGAGATAAGAAGCATTGTTGTTGTTGTGGTCTTCAGTCCTGAGACTGGTTTGATGCAGCTCTCCATGCTACTCTATCCTGTGCAAGCTTCTTCATCTCCCAGTATCTACTGCAACCTACATCCTTCTGAATCTGCTTAGTGTATTCATCTCTTGGTCTCCCTCTACGATTTTTACCCTCCACACTGCCCTCCAATGCTAAATTTGTGATCCCTTGATGCCTCAAAACATGTCCTACCAACCGATCCCTTCTCCTAGTCAAGTTGTGCCACAAACTTCTCTTCTCCCCAATCCTATTCAATACCTCCTCATTAGTTACGTGATCTACCCACCTTATCTTCAGCATTCTTCTGTAGCACCACATTTCGAAAGCTTCTATTCTCTTCTTGTCCAAACTAGTTATCGTCCATGTTTCACTTCCATACATGGCTACACTCCATACAAATACTTTCAGAAACGACTTTCTGACACTTAAATCTATACTCGATGTTAACAAATTCCTCTTCTTGAGAAACGCTTTCCTTGCCACTGCCAGTCTACATTTTATATCCTCTCTACTTCGACCATCATCGGTTATTTTACTCCCTAAATAGCAAAACTCCTTTACTACTTTAAGTGTCTCATTTCCTAATCTAATTCCCTCAGCATCACCCGACTTAATTTGACTACATTCCATTATCCTCGTTTTGCTTTTGTTGATGTTCATCGTATATCCTCCTTTCAAGACACTATCCATTCCGTTCAACTGCTCTTCCAAGTCCTTTGCTGTCTCTGACAGAATTACAATGTCATCGGCGAACCTCAAAGTTTTTACTTCTTCTCCATGAATTTTAATACCTACTCCGAATTTTTCTTTTGTTTCCTTTACTGCTTGCTCAATATACAGATTGAATAACATCGGGGAGAGGCTACAACCCTGTCTTACTCCTTTCCCAACCACTGCTTCCCTTTCATGCCCCTCGACTCTTATAACTGCCATCTGGTTTCTGTACAAACTGTAAATAGCCTTTCGCTCCCTGTATTTTACCCCTGCCACCTTCAGAATTTGAAAGAGAGTATTCCAGTTAACATTGTCAAAAGCTTTCTCTAAGTCTACAAATGCTAGAAACGTAGGTTTGCCTTTTCTTAATCTTTCTTCTAAGATAAGTCGTAAGGTCAGTATAGCCTCACGTGTTCCAACATTTCTACGGAATCCAAACTGATCTTCCCCGAGGTCGGCTTCTACCAGTTTTTCCATTCGTCTGTAAAGAATTCGCGTTAGTATTTTGCAGCTGTGACTTATTAAACTGATAGTTCGGTAATTTTCGCATCTGTCAACACCTGCTTTCTTTGGGATTGGAATTATTATATTCTTCTTGAAGTCTGAGGGTATTTCGCCTGTCTCATACATCGTGCTCACCAGATGGTAGAGTTTTTTCATGACTGGCTCTCCCGAGGCCATCAGTAGTTCAAATGGAATGTTGTCTACTCCCGGGGCCTTGTTTCGACTCAGGTCTTTCAGTGCTCTATCAAACTCTTCACGCAGTATCTTATCTCCAATTTCGTCTTCATCTACATCCTCTTCCATTTCCATAATATTGTCCTCAAGTACATCGCCCTTGTATAAACCCTCAATATACTCCTTCCACCTTTCTGCCTTCCCTTCTTTGCTTAGAACTGGGTTGCCATCTGAGCTCTTGATATTCATACAAGTGGTTCTCTTCTCTCCAAAGGTCTCTTTAATTTTCCTGTAGGCAGTATCTATCTTACCCCTAGTGAGACAAGCCTCTACATCCTTACATTTGTCCTCTAGCCATCCCTGCTTAGCCATTTTGCACTTCCTGTCGATCTCATTTTTGAGACGTTTGTATTCCTTTTTGCCTGCTTCATTTACTGCATTTTTATATTTTCTCCTTTCATCAATTAAATTCAATATTTCTTCTGTTACCCAAGGATTTCTATTAGCCCTCGTCTTTTTACCTACTTGATCCTCTGCTGCCTTCACTACTTCATCCCTCAGAGCTACCCATTCTTCTTCTACTGTATTTCTTTCCCCCATTCCTGTCAATTGTTCCCTTATGCTCTTCCTGAAACTCTCTACAACCTCTGGTTCTTTCAGTTTATCCAGGTCCCATCTCCTTAAATTCCCACCTTTTTGCAGTTTCTTCAGTTTCAATCTGCAGTTCATAACCAAGAGATTGTGGTCAGAATCCACATCTGCCCCAGGAAATGTCTTACAATTTAAAACCTGGTTCCTAAATCTCTGTCTTACCATTATATAATCTATCTGATACCGTCTAGTATCTCCAGGATTCTTCCAGGTATACAACCTTCTTTTATGATTCTTGAACCAAGTGTTGGCTATGATTAAGTTATGCTCTGTGCAAAATTCTACAAGGCGGCTTCCTCTTTCATTCCTTCCCCCCAATCCATATTCACCTACTATGTTTTCTTCTCTCCCTTTTCCTACTGACGAATTCCAGTCACCCATGACTATTAAATTTTCGTCTCTCTTCACTACCTGAATAATTTCTTTTAACTCGTCATACATTTCATCTATTTCTTCATCATCTGCAGAGGTAGTTGGCATATAAACTTGTACTACTGTAGTAGGCATGGGCTTTGTGTCTATCTTGGCCACAATAATGCGTTCACTATGCTGTTTGTAGTAGCTAACCCGCACTCCAATTTTTTTATTCATTATTAAACCTACTCCTGCATTACCCCTATTTGATTTTGTATTTATAACCCTGTAATCACCTGACCAAAAGTCTTGTTCCTCCTGCCACCGAACTTCACTAATTCCCACTATATCTAACTTTAACCTATCCATTTCCCTTTTTAAATTTTCTAACCTACCTGCCCGATTAAGGGATCTGACATTCCACGCTCCGATCCGTAGAACACCAGTTTTCTTTCTCCTGATAACGACGCCCTCCTGAGTAGTCCCCGCCCGGAGATCCGAATGGGGGACTATTTTACCTCCGGAATATTTTACCCAAGAGGACGCCATCATCATTTAATCATACAGTAGAGCTGCATGTCCTCGGGAAAAAATTACGGCCGTAGTTTCCCCTTGCTTTCAGCCGTTCGCAGTACCAGCACAGCTAGGCCGTTTTGGTTAATGTTACAAGGCCAGATCAGTCAATCATCCAGACTGTTGCCCCTGCAACTACTGAAAAGGCTGCTGCCCCTCTTCAGGAACCACATGTTTGTCTGGCCTCTCAACAGATACCCCTCCGTTGTGGTTGAACCTACGGTACGGCCATCTGTATCGCTGAGGCACGCAAGCCTCCCCACCAACGGCAAGGTCCATGGTTCATGGGGGGATAAGAAGCATAAGAAGTGGAAATGCATGTACTTAAATTATAGTGCAGCTGCAGCTGCTGCAAGATGTTGACCGATTTTCGTACCTCTGCAGCATCTTCTGTAATAACGAGGACGTAGATGAAGACGTCAGTAGCATAATGGGGAAAGCTTCTGCAGTCTTCCAACGAATGCAATCCACATGGCAGTTAGATTCTGACTATTATGTCCACAAACTGTCAGCTGTACTCCTCTGTGAACATACCGATGACATTGTACGCAAATGATGCCTGAAAAAGTCAGTAAAATGAGCACAGAAGCTCATTATCTTTCACCATCGAAGCCAGAGGCGAATTTTAAAGCTCAGCTATCACAACCAATTTTTAAATATTGACATACTGAGATGAAGTGATCCAGGCAGCCTGCAAAAGATTGTTGCTGAAAGAAGACAAGCTTGTAAGGCATGTTCTAGGCACGAAACAGAGAAGGATCGCCAAATTTGCACTGTTGTGGAGACCAACGGATGGATACGGAAGTAGAGGGAGACCTTTTAACATCGGGAAACGAACGTTCGCAAAAAATCTTCAACGCATGCACATAAACTGGGAGGAAGCTGAAAACCTGGCAAGTGCTCGATATGGTACTTACGTTGTAGTAACGAAGGCTAAGTAAGTTCAAAATGGTTCAAATGGCTCTGAGTACTATTGGACTTAACATCTGTGGTCATCAGTCCCCTAGAACTTAGAACTACTTAAACCTAACTAACCTAAGGACAGCACACAACACCCAGCCATCATGAGGCAGAGAAAATCCCTGACCCCGCCGGGAATCGAACCCGGGAACCCGGGCGTGGGAAGCGAGAACGCTACCGCACGACCACGAGATGCGGGCGCTAAGTAAGTAACTCAAAAGAAAAGGACTGTACAATAAATCGGTCTTCGGACAGTGTGCTGTATCTTTCGGGTTAGAGAATGATTTTTTATGTACATGAAATCCGGCTGCTTGGTGCAAAGTCTTTCTATCTGACTTGGGCGTCGATGGAGATGAGATGAACTGATTATACCAACACAAACACCAGCACTCTGTCGGGAATCGAATCCGGGGCTCCGCGATCTAGAGTCAGCGTCGCCAACCACCAGAACACGAGTCGCGAACACTGTGCTTGCGTGTGTGTGTGTGTGTGTGTGTGTGTGTGTGTGTGTGTGTGTGTGTGTGTGCGTGCTTGCAGACGAAAGAATTGGAGGGCTGCTGCGATACCTTTAGTAGGTGATGATAACGAAGATTACGGATTAAGCGGTGATGCGTTACTCCTGAAATGTATGGCAGTCATGCATGACGTAACCGGGTGACCCACAAACAGAGGTCGGAGCGTGTGAGCGGCGCGTGGCTGTCGGCCGAGACGCGCGACAGGTGGTGTGTACTGCGGCAGGGTGAGTGGCACACATGTTTGTTGTGCGCCGGCGGGTAGCCGCCGCTATAATTAAGGCACCGGCGCTAAATCTGGACACAGCAGTGCCGCCGCCTCTGCCGCCGCCCACCGCCGCCCGCACAAGCGCCGGCCAGTGTCTTTTCTGATCCCTGGCCGACTGCACTGGCCACCGCGACCACGCGTAGTTCATTACTCTGCTTTGTACCTGCTGCAGTGGCGGTATACTTAGCGTACGACGCCGTATGTTCTAGAAGCTCTCATGCAGACATTCAGCTCACATTACTGTCATCATATTTGACGGGCTCTGACTTCACGTGAAGTGATAGCTGTGACCACTACCGACTAACATTCTCATAATCCCCTGCTCGTATCTCAGGTCGGACAGAAAAACGTAGGTACAAAGAACGTAACCGCGAAGAAACCATGGGTAACAGAAGTACTTCATTTGATCGATGAAAGAAGGAGGTACAAAAATGTTCAGGGAATTCAGGAATACAGAAATACAAGTCACTGAGGATTGAAATAAACAAGAAGTGGAGGGAAGCTAAGACGAAATGGCTACATGCAAAATATGAAGAAATCGGTAAAGATATGGTATTCAGAGGGACTTAACTCAACATATAGAAAGTCAAATCAACTTTAGGTGACGTTAAAAATAAGGTGGTAACATTAAGAGTGCAACGGGAATTGCACTGTTAAATGCAGAGGAGAGAGCGGATAGGTGGAAAGAGTACATTGAAGGCCTCTGTGAGGGGGAAGATTTGTCTGATGTGCTAAAAGAAGAAACAGGAATCGATTTAGAAGAGTCAGGGGATCCGGTATTAGAAAGAATTTAAGAGAGCTTTGGAGGACGTCGGATCAAATAAAGCAGATGAGATAGATAACATTTCATCAGCATTTCTAAAATCATTGGGAGAGGTGGCAACAAAACGACTGTTCACGTCTGTGTGTAGAATGTATGACTGGTGACATACCGTCTGACTTTCGAGAAAATATCATCCACACTGTTCCGAAGACTGCAAGAGCTGACAGGTGCGAAAATTATCGCACAGTCAGCTTAACAGCTCATGCATCCATGTTGCATACAAAGAATATAATACAGAAGAATAGAAAAGAAAATTGAGGATGTGTTAAATAACGATCAGTTCGGCTTTAAGAAAGGTAAAGGCGCCAGAGAGGCAATTCTGACGTTGTGGTTGATAATGGAAGCAAGACTAAAGAAAAATCAAGAGACGTTCATAGGATTTGTCGAGCTGGAAAAAAGCGTTCGATAGTGTCAAACAGTACAATATGTTCGAAATTCTGAGAAAAATATGATTAAATTATAGGGAGACACGGGTAATATACAATATGTACAAGAGCCAAGAGAGAATAATAAGAGTGGACGACCAAGAACGAATTGCTCGGATTAAAAAAGGGTGTAAAACAGGGATGTAGTCTTTCGCCCCTACTGTTCATTCTGTACATCGAAGAAGCAATGATGGAAATAAAAGGAAGGTTCAGGAGTGGAATTAGAATTCAGGTTGAAAGGATATCAATGATACGATTTTCTGATGACAGTGCTATCCTGAGTCAAAATGAAGAAGAATTACAGGATCTGCTGAATGGAATGAACAATCTAATGACTACAGAATATGGATTGAGAGTAAATCGAAGAAATACTAAAGTAATAAGAAGTAGCATAAACGAGAACAGCGAGAAAGATCAGGGTTGATGGTCACGAAGTAGATGAAGTTAAGGCTTTCTGCTACCTAGGCAACCCATGACGGACGGAACAAGGAGGACATCAAAAGCAAACTAACACTGGCAACAAGGGCATTCCTGGCCAAGAGAAGTCTACTAGTATCAGACATACGCATTAATCTGAGGAAGAAATTTCTGAGAATGTACGTTTGAAGCACAACGTCGTATGGTAGTGAAACATGGATTGTGGGAAATCCGGAACAGAAGAGAACCGAAGCATTATAGATGTGGTGCTACAGGCGAATGTTGAAAATTAGGCGGACTGGAATGAAAAGGTTCTGCGCAGAATCTGAGTGAAAAGGAATATGTGGAAAACACTGACAAGGAGAAAGGCAAAGATGATAGAATATCTGTTAAGACATCAGGGAATGACTTTCAAGGTACTAGAGGGAACTATAGAGGGCAAAGACTGCAGAGGAAGATAGAGAATGGAATACATCCAGCAGATAATTGAGGACTTAGTGGTTGGCACTGGAGAGGAATTCGTGGCGGGCCCCATCAAACCAGTAAGAATACTGATGAGTCAAAAATATCCCAAGCAAACCTCGTATCCAGTAGACTGAACATTTGACGCTGCACCAGAGTAATGGTTGTTAGCAAAAGCTCGTCCATGTGGGAGGTCAAACGAGATGTGGGATATTAAACGAGATTCCTAATTTGGTTGGGGATTTATTGACAGGGATGACGCAGCATAGGAGTATTTGTCTCTGATGTAAAGTCATCAACAAATGTAGATGTACCTTGAGGCGTCTCCCAAGGAAGTGTTGCGAGTTAATGACCTGGTAGATAATACTAATCGTTTTTGAAAGTTGTCGTGTTGCCACACTGAAGTATGTGACCTTTTAAGCTGTTAGAAAATAGGTTATTACATCCAAGCTCACTTAAAAATTACCTCACGAGTTTGAGCGCGTGACTGATTAATTCGCTAAACACTTTTTTCAGGATAAATAACAATTCCAGTTCAGCATTCTGAACGTCATGATACCTTATTAAATATGTCAATGAGTCATCATTGTTGTTGTTGTTGTTGTTGTTGTCTTCAGTCCTGAGACTGGTTTGATGCAGCTCTCCATGCTACTCTATCCTGTGCACGCTTCTCCATCTCCCAGTACCTACTGCAGCCTACATCCTTCTGAATCTGCTTAGTGTATTCATCTCTTGGTCTCCCTCTACGATTTTTACCCTCAACGCTGCCCTCCAATACTAAATTGGTGATCCCTCGATGTCGCAGAACATATCCTACCAACCGATCCCTTCTTCTAGTCAAGTTGTGCCACAAGCTCCTCTTCTCCCCAATTCTGTTCAATACCTCCTCATTAGTTATGTGATCAACCCATCTAATCTTCAGCATTTTTCAGTAGCACCACATTTCAAAAGCTTCTATTCTCTTCTTGTCTAAGCTATTTATCGTCCACGTTTCACTTCCATACATGGCTACACTCCATACAAATACTTTCAGGAACGACTTCCTGACATTTGAATCTATACTCGATGTTAACAAATTTTTCTTCTTCAGGAACCCTTTCCTTGCCATTGCCAGTCTACATTTTATATCCTCTCTAGTTCGACCATCATCAGTTATTTTGCTCCCCAGATAGCAAAACTCCTTTACTACTTTAAGTGTCTCATTTCCTATTCTAATTCCCTCAGCATCACCCGACCTAATTCGACTACATTCCATTATCCTCGTTTTGCTTTTGTTGATGTTCATCTTATACCCTCCTTTCAAGACACTGTCCATTCCGTTCAACTGCTCTTCCAAGTCCTTTGCTGTCTCTGACAGAATTACAATGTCATCGGCGAACCTCAAAGTTTTTATTTCTTCTCCGTGGATTTTAATACCTACTCCGAACTTTTCTTTTGTTTCCTTTACTGCTTGCTCAATATACAGATTGAATAATACCGGGGAGAGGCTACAACCCTGTCTCACTCCCTTCCCAACCACTGCTTCCGTTTCATACCCCTCGACTCTTATAACTGCCATCTGCTTTCTGTACAAATTGTAAGTAGCCTTTCGCTCTCTGTATTTTACCCCTGCCACCTTCAGAATTTGAAAGAGAGTATTCCAATCAACATTGTCAAAAGCTTTCTCTATGTCTACAAATGCTAGAAACGTAGGTTTGACTTTCCTTAATCTTTCTTCTAAGATAAGTCGTAAGGTCAGTATTGCCTCACGTGTACCAACATTTCTACGGAATCCAAACTGATCTTCCCCAAGGTCGGCTTCTACCAGTTTTTCCATTCGTCTGTAAAGAATTCGCGTTAGTACTTTGCAGCTGTGACTTATTAAACTGGTAGTTCGGTAATTTTCACATCTATCAACACCTGCTTTCTTTGTGATTGGGATTATTATATTCTTCTTGATGTCTGAGGGTATTTCGCCTGTCTCATACATGTTGCTCACCAGATGGTAGAGTTTTGTCAGGACTGGCTCTCCCAAGGCAGTCAGTAGTTCTAATGGAATGTTGTCTACTCCGGGGGCCTTGTTTCGACTCAGGTCTTTCAGTGCTCTGTCAAACTCTTCACGCAGTATAATATCTCCCATTTCATCTTCATCTACATCCTCTTCCATTTCCATAATATTGTCCTCAAGTACATCGCCCTTGTATAGGCCCTCTACATACTCCGTCCACCTTTCTGCTTTCCCTTCTTTGCTTAGAACTGGGTTTCCATCAAAGCTCTTGATATTCGTGCAAGTGGTTCTCCTTTCTCCAAAGGTCTCTTTAATTTTCCTGTAGGCAGTATCTATCTTACCCCTAGTGAGAGAAGCCTCTACATCCTTACATTTGTCCTCTAGCCATACCTGCTTAGCCATTTTGCACTTCCTGTCGATATCATTTTTGAGACGTTTGTATTCCTTTTTGCCTGCTTCATTTACTGCATTTTTATATTTTCTCCTTTCATCAATTAAATTCAATATTTCTTCTGTTACCCAAGGGTTTCCACTAGCCCTCGTCTTTTTACCTATTTGATCCTCTTCTGCCTTCACTATTTCATCCCTCAAAGCTACCCATTCTTCTTCTACCGTATTGCTTTCTCCCATTCCTGTCAATTGTTCCCTTATGCTCTCCCTGAAAATCTGTACAATCTCTGGTTCTTTCAGTTTATCCAGGTCCCATCTCCTTAAATTCCCACCTTTTTGCAGTTTCTTCAGTTTTAATCTACAGTTCATAACCAATAGATTGTGGTCAGAGTCCACATCTGCCCCTGGAAATGTCTTACAATTTAAAACCTGGTTCCTAAATCTCTGTCTTACTATTATATAATCTATCTGATACCTTTTAGTATCTCCAGGGTTCTTCCATCTATACAACCTTCTTTCATGATTCTTAAACCAAGTATTAACTATGATTAAGTTATGCTCTGCTTAAAATTCTACCAGACGGCTTCCTCTTTGATTTCTTAGCCCCAATCCATATTCACCTAATATGTTTCCTTTTCTCCCTTTTCCTACTGACGAATTCCAGTCACCCATGACTATTAAATTTTCGTGTCCCTTCACTACCTGAATAATTTCTTTTATCTCGTCATACATTTCATCAATTTCTTCGTCATCTGCAGAGCTAGTTGGCATATAAAATTGTACTAGGCGTGGGATTCATGTTTATCTTGGCCACTATAATGCGTTCACTATGCTGTTTGTAGTAGCTTACCCGTACATCTATTTTTTATTCATTATTAAACCTACTCCGGCATTACCCCTATTTGATTTTGCATTTATAACCCTGTATCCACCTGACCAGAAGTCTTGTTCCTCCTGCCACCGAACTTCACTAATTCCCACTATATCTAACTTTAACCTATCCATTTCCCTTTTTAAATTTTCTAACCTACCTGCCCGATTAAGGGATCTGACATTCCACGCTCCGATCCGTAGAACGCCAGTCTTCTTTCTCCTGATAACGACGTGCTCTTGAGTAGTCCCCGCCCGGAGATCCGAATGGGGGACCATTTTACCTCCGGAATATTTTACCCAAGAGGACGCCATCATCATTTAACCATACAGTAAAGCTGCATGCCCTCGGGAAAAATTACGGCTGTAGTTTCCCCTTGCTTTCAGCCGTTCGCAGTACCAGCACAGCAAGGCCGTTTTGGTTAGTGTTGCAAGGCCAGATCAGTCAATCATCCAGACTGTTGCGCCTGCAACTACTGAAAAGGCTGCTGCCCCTCTTCAGGAACCACACGTTTGTCTGGCCTCTCAACAGATACCCCTCCGTTGTGGTTGCACATACGGTACGGCTATCTGTATCGTTGAGGCACGCAAGCCTCCCCACCAACGGCAAGGTCCATGGGTCATGGGGGTTCATGAGTCATCATATCGTCACATAATAAAAAAGGCTCGAAAAGACTTAATACATTGTTATATAAACTGACTGTTACTCGCGGCTGCGCTCGTGTGGCAGTAGTTTTGTTACGATGAATGATGGTGAGCAAGCTGTTGTACTTGCAATAACGTCAGCTGCACTCAGGTATCTGCCTGATCGGGTAAGCCTAGTTCCAGATGTGCGCCAGAGCGGTGCGTAAATAGGTGCGTGGACAGGAGCACGCATCTGAAGTAGCTATCCATTATACAACTTCTGTATTACGCAAAAAATTCAATAATTTTTTAGCGTATGTTATGTACAAAGGCATAAAAAAGATGTTCATGTCCATAGTTCACCTTCTTAAGGATCCTTTATTCGCCTGTGTTCTTCTTTAGGGTTTAGTCTCCATACCAGCCTGGTGATGACAGAAGTAATGCCTCCGCATTTTTTATTTGATACTTCTTAAAGGTTTTTAAACAAAACAAACGTCATTAACATTCTCCATCTTTAATGTATGTGTATGTCTCAACAGAGTCACCCTGGCGACGAACACATTTCTCTCAACGAGAGACCAGTTTGTTGATACCGTCATCGTAGATTGTCAGACTTTGTTGACGGAGCCACAACCTCACACCTGCTCGCACTGCTTCATAGCTTTCAAAGTGAAGTCCTCGAAGGTGTTCTTTAAGTTTTTGGGAACAGATGAAAATGGGTGACGGTGAACCCAAGGCGTCGGATTATTACAGATGTCGCAGCACTCATGTGTGGTTTGACATTTTCACGTGAAGGAAAGGGTATTCCGAAACTCGATTACAGCGCGCTTTTTTCTCAGGCACCGACGTAATTACTTTGCACACCGCCGTGTTACACGCTTCAGTTCGAAGCCCTCTAGCGGCAGAGGCTGTAAATATTTGCACATGGAAAAATAAAGGTGTAGAATGTTAATAACGTTTAATTTGGAAAGATTTAAGTGGACCTGGACGTGAAATGACTGAAATCTTCGAAAACATTTTTGTCACCTTCTGAAAGACAATATTATCATGTTTCAAAAAATGTATTTCTTATCTACTTTTCAGTTGTTATTTTGGTCTTAAACGCTCTTCGAACAAATGTTTGCAAACCAATCACGCTCATGCGACAGGCAAGGAATATCACCATAAACATTTGTTGCCTGCCACAGTCATGGAAACAATAAAGCCAATATACAAGGACCTTGCAGATCCAAAATTACTTAGCAAATTGTCTACATGGCCGTACACAAAACCCTAATGAAAGTTTCAACAGCTGCGTGTGTCAACGAGTACCAAAAACAGTGTTTGTTGGATAGACAGTACTCAAAATTGGTGTGATAGATGCTGTCATGTGTTTCAATGATGGTGTAATCAGCAGGACAAAAGTAATGGACAAATTAGGTATCCAGCCAGGAAATAATATGATAACCGCTCTGACTGCCATAGATTGTCAGCGACTAGTTGAAGCTGAAAGGGCTGTGGAAGCCACCACTAGAGAGTCCAGAGTAAGGAAAAGGCTCCTGAAGAAGTCTACAGAGAATAAAGAAGCAGCTGGCCAGCAAGATTAAGCTGCTGGAATGTTCTGAAAGGGACATACGGCGAGTCAAAAACACTGTGAACATTCTTTTCTCATTTTCTCGAAACTACATTTTCAGAACATTAGGTACATGTAACTTCACAATGGTTTTATCCATGTTCACTAAATTTCTCTCAAGTGAAGAATGGGATAGTATCTTTGTATTATGCCTAATACATCGCAGAAATGATCTATGTTTGTCATTCTGTATATAATTTTAGCGGTATTTTCAGACAGATTATTAGTGTGGTATAATAAGGATTTTTCTGTTTCTTCACATATACTCCAAACTACAAAACGAGAGGCATAATGTGTTGGACCAGAAAATGGCACCAGACTGGAAACGTGTTATAAAAACATCTATTAGGGAAGATACTGTAATTCTTAAAGTATAACAGATATTTCAATAAATTTCCTTTTACAGCTTGAGTTTATGTCATTCATTGTTGGTAAAAAACCACAACTTCCTCCGCATTGTAGATCAAGAGTAATCTGCACTGAGAGCGCGATGTAAATATGCCGCCCTTTCTCGTCCAAATCCCCTTAAGAGTTTTCACATAAAGTATTCGGAGGCATTACTTTTGAGCACACTCTTATAGTAAGTGTAGAGCTTTAAATTACGTCTTTTTTCCGTGATCCGATTTTGATGAAATGTAGGGTTTCTGTATTTATTCAGTTGCACATGTGATGCTAGGCGTAATAGTAGTGCATGCAGAAAAAAAACAGCTCTCTTTTAACCTGTATGACGGAACGCCAATATGAACTCTTCGACAGAAACATTTAAGTGATTGTGTGCTGCGACACCTCCTCACTAGACAGCCACTGCACTGCATTAGAAATGTAGCACATTGAGACATCATTTATAGCTGCTTGTCAGTAACCTTTCCCCGCCAAAACATTTCCAGAATTGTTTTTTCCTGGAAATAACTCGGAATACTTTTAATAACAGCGATATCAAGACGACGCTTCCACAGTCGCTTGGTCGTTAAACATCCTTCTCTAATGTCTTGTCCTTCGGCACAGAAGTTGCCTGGTGATTTTTGTGGGTTTTATTTGCTACATTGTGCTTGGTACCTCGTCACAGAAGCAAGTAGTTTCTATGCCCACGTGTGTTTGACAGAAACCGTTCATAAAGACATGGTATAGTCAATGTAAAATAAACTCTGTAAAGACGTCATAAAGCCAAATATTGGATCGGTGAACTGGCGATAACATTAGAAAATGTATGTGTAGGACAACATGAAACATGCAGATGATGTTCTGCAAGTGGTGATGATAACTGATAAGAATCCCGATGTAAATCGTGCTTTACAATTATTGAAGATACGTGTGAAGATCAAGAATAAGGTGTTGAAACTGTAACAGTCGACAGCAATCTGAGCCTGACACGTGAAGAGAAACAGAAGATCATTCGCTCATGTTATGAAACTTCCTGCCCGATTGAAAGTGTTTTCCGAAAACCTGAATCTTGCTTATCTGGGGCTATGCTCTTACCGAATCCGCTGTTCGCATTCATATCCTTATTTGGCATTCAATTTCAACCTTCCGTGAAGTTTCAAGGCAGCATACACTCCGGTGAAAGATTCTTTTTACATTCGCTCGTGGTGTGTCTTAGGGTGGTAGTCATTGACCGTGGAGCCAAAAACCATATGCCTGTCACTTATTTTCGAACTCACTAATTCCTCTGTAAGAGAATGGCGTGTTAACAACTGCTCGTTGACTTCCAATTAACTGCATTTCTCTCAGAAGTTTCCTGGCAGTCAGTCACTCTCTTTCTCAGCGGGATGTCGCCTGACAAGTCCCAGCTGCCGCCCGCTCCTGTCTTGTGGGACACAGTGTGAGTCACGGCCGAGACAGAAGACTTTTACGTCGGACGGCGGCAGCCGCAGCAGCCTCTGTGAGCCGAGTTCTGCTCGGACGGCTTTTGTCTTCCGCACGCCGCGCCGCCTGCTGCGTTCTCGCATGTAATTTGCATGCTGGGCAATGAGATTATACTCGTCCCTCTTCCTGCACCGCGCTTTTTCTTTTCGTCTGCCGCTGGAACTCCTAGCTGGCATCGTCTTGGGCAGAGACGCCGCAGCGTCAGCAGGCTAAATCTGTCCCGCTACGCTGCGCTACTGTCTCCACAAGGAACCATTTCTACACTGCCGTTCTAGGTATTACGTATATTCAGAGAAGATGGTCACCGGTTAAATATGTACAAAGCAGGTTCTGGAAAGAAAAAACCTTAATGAAAACAACTTCCATTGCCAGCGACCAAATGGACCTAGTCTGCCGCGGAAATCGAGGAAAAATTGCTGTGGGTCGACGAATCATACAGAAGAAACTTTTTGTTCCTGTATGACACACACACTCCAAAGAAGAACCATCCACATCAGATATGCACAGACTGTGGGCCGCATGCGACCAGCCCTTCTCCGTTCCTTCTTGTGATTTTTTTCTCCTCCCGGAAAGGAGAGAGCGTACCCTTATAAAGCTTAGTTCTTTTGAGTCCTGTCGATCTGGCATTGGAGAAGGGGATTCCAAATGGAAATAATAATTTGGTCTCATGGCACTTTTTTTTTTACGTCGTCACGGGTACGGGGTACTAGCAATTCTGTACGCCCCTGAACTACATGATTACTTCGACTGGTTAGAAATCCCATTGTATACCCAAACGAAGTCTATCATTTTATGTTTATGTAATGATTACTAGTGAGGAATAATGAATATTTAGTTACATGTGCATTGGTGGAAACTGCATGATTACACTTACGTCTGCGGCCGTGGTGGTCCGAAACTACTCACAGCAAAGAAATGACGGCGGATATTGGAAGAAAATAAAAGTTTAAAACCCAAGTTGCTGGTCCTCTCCTCCATCAGTAGGTTGGAGCTTCACATATTTCCTTAGTGTTTTGCACTCTCGAATATCATTTGGAAAAAATAAACTCCTAAATCTTTCTGTGAAAGCTCTGATTTCTCTTAGGCTGTCATGGTGATCATTTCGCCCTATGTAGGTGTGAGTCCACAAAATATTTTGGTATACAGAGCAGAAAGTTAGCAAATGTAATTTAGCAAAAAGATCTCACTGCAACGAAAAATGCCTTTATTTTAATGACTGGCAAGCCAACACGATAACCATATCCTTGAAACTCTCTCACCTGTTTCGTGATAGTAAAAACAAGCTGAGTGTAGGCAACCTCTTCCATGTATTTGTTGCACCTTTTCGTGGTATTCACCTGTTTGTGGAGTTTCTAATATCGAAAGCTGTTGTGCTTGTTCCAATAGCCGACACCCAAATAGCAGTAGGTCTTTAGAACCAGCATGCCAAACTCATTACGGATTAAAAATTTGGCAGCAAAGACAAAGATGATTACATATCGCGATATTTGTACTGGAGGCAATACTTCAAAAATTTCTTATCAGTAGAAATCTTTCAATGAAAACGCTTTATTATAAAAATAGGAGCGAAGTTAATTTTTCTGAACTGTTTTTGAACTCAATAATTCCATGTTACATAACTGTATGCTGGCAAAGAGCATCAGCAGTCCTGCTATGTGACAGCAAACAAATACACCCTTATGGACAGTCATACCGTCTTCATAAATATCGACTGACTTTACGTGTTCTAATAAAATTGAAATTCTGCAGAAATTATTCTTTTAGTCACTTAGAGCTTGCCAGTGTGTAACGTAACACTTCTGAATCTCAGTTCTAATCTTGCTTATGTGAAATAAATGATGACTTGGATAGTAAAAGAAAATCTTAAAATAATAAGTCAAGACCGCAGTTAAACTCAAAAAGACAACATCAGCAAAAGAACCGGGCTCGACTTTAACAGTAAGATAATTAATGATAAAGCGACAAGATCGTTCGGTCATCAGATAAAGCTCGAAACAATTCGGAAAGAAACTCCGTAATAGCTGCTTAGAAGAAGAGAAAAATTCTAAAGATTAGGATATCCAGAAATGTTGATTGTAAATAAGAAATGCCGTAATATTTAAATATTTCTCTCGCTTCCCACGCCCGGGTTCCCGGGTTCCCGGGTTCGATTCCCGGCGGGGTCAGGGATTTTCTCTGGCTCGTGATGGCTGGGTGTTGTGTGCTGTCCTTAGGTTAGTTAGGTTTAAGTAGTTCTAAGTTCTAGGGGACTGATGACCATAGATGTTAAGTCCCATAGTGCTCAGAGCCATTTGAACCATTTAAATATTTCTGCTATCGTCGTAGCGTATTTATTACTTAAAACAATAAATTACTAGAATGGCGCGAGTGTGCGCTTGTGTATGTATATATTAGGCTCAAGACAACGGAACAAGATTAGTGTGCTAATGAACATTCGATAATTTTAGTTGATCGCATAAAAAATTGAGAAGTACGTAGATATAAATGTGACACGAAGAGCGTCGCAGGAATAAATCAATTATTTGGGAGATAAAACGAAGCGGATGAGCGCTTATTTAATTAGTGTTCTGTATCTCAGTCAGTAGAAACGGAACCCTTATAGGATCATTTTGCTATCCATCTGTCTGTTTGTCTGTCCGACTGTTAAAGACCTTTTCTCTCAGGAATTAGTAGACGTATCAAGTTGAAATTTTTCCCGTACTAATGTCTACAATCCTTTGGCGGTGTAAAAAAGTTAAGCTGCTAAGTGAATGCAATCAGAGGACATGTAGAACCATGGAATTTGGCAGTATGGTATGGTTCTGAGCACTATGGGACTTAACTGCTACGGTCATCAGTCCCCTAGAACTTAGAACTACTTAAATCTAACTAACCTAAGGACAGCACACAACACCCAGCCATCACGAGGCAGAGAAAATCCCTGACCCCGCCGGGAATCGAACCCGGGAACCCTGGCGTGGGAAGCGAGAACGCTACCGCACGACCATTTGGCAGTAAGAATGGTTTTATAGTACAAGTAAAGGAAAAAAATGAGACAATTGTTAATTTGTAATTCTATCACACGAAATGAATATTTATGTTGCCGTTTGTTTTCCGACTTCAAAATTGAAACTGAAAGATTCTCGAAAGTCTTGGAATCCCTGGGACCGATACCTTACCGGTATCAATGTCGACAGCAGGCAAAAATTGTCGAGATCTTCGATTCCCGGAATGGATGAACTATCTGTATGCATAACCGGGATGGGTGAACTGTCTGTATACATAATTAAGTTTGTACAGAACCTTCAGTGCACGATATCTACTCGCACCTGGCCATTGTTATAATTATATGGAAATGCAATATTGTCCACGAACATGGCCAAACAACTTAGTCTGTTTTCTGAATGGCGAGACATGTACCTTCTTGTTCTGCTAGATGTAAAGAGTTTCACAGACCTGTTGCCAACAACAGGTGTCGTCGCAGGAAGTAGTAAAGCCACTGCTGCTGGCTATTATCTCGCGACGTCGGCGTGCGGCGAAGGCCAGGGTGTGGTGAGCGAACTCCGTTCTGTAGAGAGACGAGAAATTGTCTGTGCAGCCATCGCAGACAGGGAACTTACCGCCCCCAGGGCCTACTGTTCTACGTACGATTCGTAGGTTATGCTTCATAGCAGAGCATAAAATTGAGTTGCTTTGTGTCTGCTTTATCAAAGATAAAATTCGCTCTAAACGTTGCTATCCGCCGTGAAAATGAAGAAGAATTACAGGACCTGTTGGATGGAATCAACAGTCTTACAAAATACGGATTAAGAGTAAACTGAAGAAAGACGAAAGCAGTAGGGAGTAGCAGAAATGCGATTAACAATAAACTCCAATCAAAGCTGGTGACCACAAAGCAGACGAAATTAAGGAATTCTGCTACACTGGAAGCACGTGATAGGCGAAGCAAAGTGGATACGAACACTGGATTAGTAGAGTTAAAAAAATGGCTCTGAGCACTATGGGACTTAACTTCCGAGGTCATCAGTCCCCTAGAACTTAGAACTACTTAAACCTAACTAACCTAAGGACATCACACATATCCATGCCCGAGGCAGGATTCGAACCTAACGTAGGCCCTAATCTGAGGAAGAAATTTCTGAGAATGCTCGTTTGGAGCACAGCTTGTATGGTTGTGAAACATGGACTGTGGGAAAACTGGAGCAGATGAGAAGCGAAGCGTATGAGATGCGATGTTATAGAAGAATGTTGAAAATTAGGTGGACTGATAAGGTAACAGAGTCGGCGTAGAAAGGAACAACTGAAAAACACTGACATCTGCTGGGACATCACCACTAATTTGGTGCTAGAGGGAACGTCAGAGGGTAAAAACTGTAGGGGAAGACAGAGATTGGAGTACATCCAACAAATAATTGAGGGCGTAGGTTGCTATTCTAAGACGGAGAGGACGGCTCTGAAGAGAAGTTCGTGGCGGTTCGCATCAAACTAGTTAGAAGACTGATGACTCAATAATAATAATTCGCTATTCACTTGTATGTTGATCATATTCGTTATAGCTTTGTGCCTTAGCACTCCATTGGTAACGGTGTAATTAAGATACGAGTATACTTTGTTGTAATTGGATACAAACAAGTATTGCCCAAATACCGAACGTTTCGCGGTAATCTTTTTTAGCAATGTTTGCAGTTTTACTCTGAGGATGTATTCAGAGTGTCATACTGTAAGAAGTAAAGTTTATAACGATAACTTAATAAACCTCTCACTGAGAGCGGGTAGTGCTACCGACATATAGGTATCCAAAGACACATGATTTCCATCGAAGAATTACATTCAGAGCACTTCCTCTACATTATATTTTCCTCCTCCTCTTCCTTCTACTTATTCTTCTTCTGGTACTACTACCATTACTACTAATACTACGGCCAGAGAATGTAAATCAAATTTCTGTTTCGTGCTTATGGCGCGACTTGCTATGCGTTCCTAGGAAACCATTCGCAATGGCAGCATTCCGCTGCAGCTACGAAATTTGACAGTTTGCGGGAAATGACTCTTTATTGACACTATACAGTGAAAACAATTGCTCTTTCGTTCGAATTCGTTTCACATTGCCTGTCAAAGAAAATGATAGCCCACTGATCTATTTCGCTAAAAAGCATTAATTCAGGGCTACAAATTATTAACAGAAAGCAAAAATGATACGAAATTTTAGTTTCTTTTCAAGCCTATACACACTGTTCTCCAATCTCGTAACATGAAATACTTTTTTAAAAAACTGGCCAAGTGCGACAAGGACTTACGCTCATGTGAGTGCCGTACAAACTTAATTGTGCATGCAGAGAGTTCATTCACCCTGGGAATCGAGAATCTCGATTATTTTTACCTGTTACGGATTTCGACACTGGCAAGATATTTATCCAAGGAATTTCGAGACTGTTTTAATTGTAAGTTTTAAGTTTTGATTTTTTGTGTAATTTCGTGTTTGGTTTTGTGGTTAATGATAAGAATGGGTCTGAATAGACGGACAGGCAGTCGGATAAGAAGTATAATTAGAAACTAACAATTTTCTGATTTTTTTTGTTTACTTGTACTCTGAAAGCTTACTTCCAGCCAAATATCGTTATTCTAGGTGAATAGGAAGTAACCTATAGGTTTTTATAAGAGAGTGTGCTAGTATATAAATATGTGACACAACTGACCGTATCTTTTGACTTCATTGACTTAGCTTACTTTTTGTAAATTGGCAAAGAGCTGTAGACCTTAGTACGTGACGTAAATTTCAACTCGATAAGGGTACCAGTTCCTGAGGAAAAGGGATTTTAACAGTCGGACGGACAGACAGATGGACAACAAAGTGATCCAGTACGGGTTCCTTTTTTTACCGATTGAGGTACGGAATTCTAAAAACAGTTATTTTCACCCAAAACAGCCACGAGAAACATTAAAATTGCGTGAGATCTTCCCCCTTTCGTAGCTACCCATAAACCTTTTATTACGAGTGAGAAATCAATGTTAGACGAATAGTTCAAATGGCTCTGAGCACTATGGGACTTAACATCTGAGGTCATCAGTCCCCTAGAAGTCAGAACTACTTAAACCTAACTAACCTAAGGACATCACACACATCCATTCCCCAGGTTGGATTCGAACCTGCGACCGTAGTGGTCGCGCGGTTCCGGACTGAAGTGCCTATAACCGCTCGGTCACAACGGCCGGCAGACGAATAGTGTCAATAAGCTATTATGGTTTCAGATGATATGCTGTAATCTAAAAGTTGTACACACAATACTAGATAAATATGTGGATTGGTGTACTTCGAAACGCACACAAGTCTTTGACTGAAGACTGTTGACTGAATACCGGAGCTCCTTTTCTTTGTGTTTCCATTTGCTTAATATCAACTGTAGCAAGTGGATTAGGTACGTTTTATCGGATACCTGTACTGAGTAGCGGCGCAGAAGAGTCAGTGATTCGTTTTTAATAACCTCAAGTGTACTTTAGTGGCACTCGGTGATACTTTTTTGAAGTGGTCTTTAGCAGATGAACTGCATTACCATTGCTGGATTACCAAATAAAATAAATATAGGGTGCTACGTAAAAAATGCGCTCTGTTGTTTATTAATGCGTAACGAAGAAAGTTAAGAAATAAGCAGTCTTGATGGTTAATGTCTCTTTCGTAGCTAAACAAAATTTCCTTGATAATTTTTTTTTTATTTTTATTTTGCTTCTGTACAGATAGTTAAAATGGGACACCCTGTATGATTTTGTGTGTGTGTGTGTGTGTGTGTGTGTGTGTGTGTGTGTGTGTGTGTGTGCGTGTGTTGGACGATGGTGCAACAGCATGCATTGTGGATGTTGTCGGCAGGTGGCAGACCGGCGTAGGCGTGGACGGCGCGGCAGGTTGGCAGCGCTAGTGCGCGTGCGCGCAGAGGGGGCGTGTCGCGAGTTGTGCTGTGGCGGCTCGTCTGCCCCGCGGCTTCAGCAGCGGCCGGCGGTCGCCCGCGGCGCTTCTGGACGCTCCACGGAAGGACACCCGCGCTCGCCAAAAAGGTACCGTAGCCCACAGCGCATCCAAATTGTTCACCGAGTGCTCTTCCGCAGGCGCGTGCACCGTTCCACTTGCAGTATTTCCCCGCGCCTTGTCACAGCAACAGTTCCAAACTTCGGGATTTTCCTTTTTGCCCCCACCGCAGGCGAGAGATCTGACTTTTTACGCAAGTACCTTCTGTATTACTACTGGCGTCCATTATTGTTTATCCCAAGTCTGTGCTCTCGAGAAATGATGAATTTGCCTTTAATTTCTGTGTTCCCGCTGTTTGTAATAATTATTACAATTTACTCTTATTAAAATATTCCGAGCTGTTATACCGTATTAGAATGAATTTTTTGGAGAAACCCAACGTTTCGGCCCATTCCCGGTGGGTATTATCAAGGGGGGGAGGGGGGTTGTAGCTCCTCGGAAGCTGCGCTGCACATCCTATGCTCGCTATTTGTCAGTCCGTCACTAGCAAGCCAGGGTTCGTTCGGTTTCATTGAGAGATTTATCCCATTACCGATATGTGTGGTGTTGGAGTTCATTTCGAATGTATCTGCTTGGTTTGTCCACTCATCGTTGGTACGCCTCTTGTCACAGATTATGGTAGCGTCCTGTTTATTATACTCGCACCAGAAGTCGCAGACGCTACAGTCTGAACTGTCGGCATCGCCCACTTACAGCAGTTGGACAAAAATACGGAAACACCGCTCGAAATGTACGTCTGAACATAAATGTAGATGCTAGCCAAGCCTGCACGTTTTGGTGTTGTATTTGACCACGAAAGGTACAAAAAAATAAAAAAATGTTCAAATGTGTGTGAAATCTTATGGGACTTAACTGCTAAGGTCATCAGTCCCTAAGCTTACACACTACTTAACCTAAATTATCCTAAGGACAAACACACACGCCCATGCCCGAGGGAGGACTCGAACCTCCGCCGGGACCAGCCGCACAGCCCATGACTGCAGCGCCCAAGACCGCTCGGCTAATCCCGCGCGGCCACGAAAGGTACCTGTGCGATGTCGTCTTTACGTTGCACGTGTCGCTCGGGTCAAAACAGTATACTGTGTAGTTGTGAGTGCATTATGTCATAGCGTAGTGAATTCGAATGTGGACAACGTTTTGCTGCTCGTATGGTGGGTGCTTCCGTAACCAAGGGAGGCGAAGTGTTTGGTGTTTCAAGAGGCACCAATCGAAGATTCATACCGCTTACAGGGAAAGCGGTAAACGTCATAACGATAAGTTGCAAAGCGAACAAATGTGTGTGTTGAGTGGTCGTGACGGATGGTCGTTTGAAGAGGATGGTGACGAAAAATAAGAGAATGGCACATGAAAAAGTCATCGCAGAACTGAAGTCGCACTCGCGAACCCTGTCAGCACGAAAACAACACGAAGGGTGCTTCGTAAGAGACTGTTGCAGGTGTGGCTGGAATGACAGACCACTCATCAGTGATGCCAATGATCGAAATAAGGAAACATCGTACTGAAGCCTTAAACAAGGACTGTGGAGCAATAGAGGAATGCCATTTGGTCTGATGAGTCTTGAGACTGACACCTCCGGCGGAAGACTGCGCATTTGTAGGATGGTCAACTGATGATCGAGCTTACGCCCCAAAAGTGAAAAATGGCGGGGTTTCGGTGACGATTTGGACAGCCGTATCATGGTATTCTGTAGGTCCTTGGCCAGTCTACGAGGTCGCATTACTGCCAAGGAGTGTGTGACTATTTTGGCAGATCAGATCCGTCCCGTGGTGAAATGTTTGTTCCCCAGTGGTGATACCGTGTTCGAAAGACTAACAGGGCCCCTGTTCGCGCAACTTACGTCATCCAGGACTGAATTATTGTCTCTCTCCTGCCCACCAGTCACCGGATCTCAATGTTATTGAGCCTTTGTGGTCTAACTTGGAGAGAAGGGTACGTGATCGCTATCCACCTCCGTCATCGTTAGTTGAGCTTGCCACTATTTCGCAGGAAGTTGTATGAGATTTCCTTGACTACCATATAGGATCTGTATTTATCCATTCCAAGATGGCTAGAAGCTGATTTGAATGCCAACGGTTTTCCTACACCGTATTGGAGATGGTAGTGTGTTATGTTTTTTGTTGTTTTCATTTTTTTTCCAGCCCCGGTCCTACACTACTACTAGTAACAATAATACGACCGATGTTTGCCATTAGGAATTCGATTCACGTGGAGCGCATGCGCGTAAGGAACGTTTCTCTTTCCGTACATGCTCTCTAGCAACGGACATTTCCAGCAAGACTTTAAAATTCTGGCGGAAGATTGTCGTAGGAGAGGACGATCGTTGAGATTGATATCTGTGAGGCTTTCGACAACTTGGTCGGATGTATTGGCACGTCATCTTTTGAAATAACTAAAATAGCCGACGATTTGGTCGTGTGGCAGCGGCTTTCCTCAGGGCATAGACTAATTAGACGTTGAAGTAGGCACTGCAACAGGGCCAAAACGCCCAATATTTCAGAATTTCGTCAGTTTAGTACAAGATTACGGGATAGTACACTTACAAGGATTTTGATGAGACTAACACTGGCAGCGGAAGTCAAAAAATTTAGAGGTCGGTCAATATTTGCCTTAGTTTGCTATTTCAGCGGCTGGTGCTGTCTTATTTGAAAAAGATATGTTGAATCGCTTCCATTTCGTGCGGAAGGTCTTCATTTTTGTAGCTGCTTCCAGATGAGAGGTTTTTTTCCCCCAGTGCAAAGATAACAGGATCATGGTCAGGTTCTGGATCGTCAATGACTGATCGTTCAGACTCCAAGGGAATATTTTTGAGTAAGAATACATCCTGTACTTTTACATCTACATGTGTACTCCGGAAATCAGTGTGAGTCGTACAGCAGGGAGTAAATTCCATTATTGCACGTATTAAGTCCCCCCCCCCCCTCCGCCGCCCCGCCCTATTCGCGCATGGAGCGCTGGAAGACCGGTTGCTGCGAGAGCCTGTAATTAGTCTAAGCTTGTGTTCTCGGACCCAATGGAAGTGGTGCGAAAGTAGAGGGTTCCACTTCGTAAGCAAGCTTCCACGATACAGTGTGGTAGTTAACTTCTTTCAACGTGACACTCTCCTGCGGGTCGAAAAAAACTTGTGAACATTCGTGCTACCCTTCTCTGTGTACGTCCTATTTGGTATCGATCCCACACGGTTGAGCTATTTTGGAAGATAGATCGGAGAAGAACTGTTTTGTAACCAATCTTGCCTGTAGATGTACTACATTTTCCCCTATCCTACCTAGAGGACTTGTAGTACACCACCTGCTTTACCTGCGACTAAGTCCTTGTCATTTCTTTCCATATCCCCATCATCTGTAACACGTGAGTATTTTTTCATCAGTTAACCGATTTCATTTGTGACTCATTGGTACTGTAGTCATAGGGCACTACGAGTACATTCTTACTTATTGTGAAGTGCAGAATGTTACTGTCGTATTAAATTGTTACGACGAAAATGAGTGGAGACAGTCCGTACCGAAACCATTCAACACTATTTCCTTAACTTCTACACTAAGACCGAACCTTCATCCAAACCACAGGTAACATTTCAGTCGACCCTACGTACCAGTTCTGATTCTGAATCGCCAATTCAGCATGTAAATTATTTCGTCCCTATATCCTACAAATTCACAAAGAAGTAACTAGCAGTACAGTGAAACCTTCATTACGTAGACCCCCAGCTGTGCTGGACAGACACCGAAACGTAGTGGGCCTTACACTCATTGGATGTAGATGACGTGGATATACAGGATTTAGTATAATGAACAGAGGAAACTAACATCGATGTGAAAATATACGACAGGACAAGCAAAAACTTTATGGTAAACTTGGGTCCACTAGCGAGCTGTTTGCGATTTAATTGCGGATTTGTGGTTACATAGCTATGAAACATGGTTTTTCTTAACATAAAATTATTCCCATGGAATTACATTTTCCTAGAGATATATGAGTCTCAGCTTTATCTTCGATAAGGATAGAAACCGAGGTAATGAATTAAAATTTGTGCCAAGGCCGGAACTAGGGTCTCCTGTTTACTAGGCAGATTTAGTAACCACTACACCACCGTGGCATTGTGGCTGCCAAGACTGCACAGACTACCCTAGTCCAAATATATTCTTCTCGGTTAAGTCCCCAATCAGTTGGGCTCAAATTTAGCGTACACAAACATCCACTTGATGAGTGACAATGTCAGGAAGATTTCTCATAGAATGTATGGCTAGGGATTCTAGGTGGCACCTCGCTAGACCACACATCCTTCCAAGCAAACTTGAAAAACGATGATGCTTTTGATTTCTGCAGTGGAGTCGTCCGGGAAAGCTTGAGGATATTCCCCTTGCCGGAAGTTGGGGAATATTGTACATATATGATTGGGCTCCGACACATTTTGCAAACGATGTAAGAAAACATTTAACGGTACAGTACGGCATACACTATGTGACCAAAAATATCTGGACGCCTGGCAGAAAATGACTTACAAGTTCGTGGCGCCCTCCATCGGTAATGCTGGAATTCAATATGGTGTTGCCCCACCCTTAGCCTTGATGTAGCTTCCACTCTCGCGGGCATACTTTCAATCAGGTGCTGGAAGGTTTCTTGGGGAATGGCAGTCCGTTCTTCACGAAGTGCTGCACTGAACAAAGGTATCGATGTCGTTCGGTGAGGCCTGTCACACAGTCGGCGTTCTAAATATTCCAAAGGTGTTCTATAGGATTAAGGTCAGGACTCTGTGCAGGCCAATCCATTACAGGGATGTTATTGTCGTGTAACCACTCCGCCACAGGCCATGCATTATGAACAGGTGCTCGATCGTGTTGGAAGATGCAATCGTCATCCTCAAATTTCTCTTCAGCAGTGGGAAGCAAGAAGGTGCTTTAAACATCAATATAGGACTGTGCTGGGGTAGTGCCACGCAGAATAACAAGAGGTGCAAACTCCCTCCATGAAAAACACGTCCACACCGTAACACCACCGCCTCCGAATTTTACTGTTGGCACTACACACGCTGGCAGATGACGTTCACCGGGCATTCGCCATACCCACAGCCTGCCATCGGATCGGCACATTGCGTACCGTGATTTGTCGCTCCACACAACGTTTTTTCACTGTTCAATCGTCCAATGTTTACGCTCCTTACACCAAGCGAGGTGTCGTTTTGCATTTACCGGCGTGATGTGTGGCTTATGAGCAGCCGCTCTCGACCATGAAATCCAAGTTTGCTCACCTCCCGCCTAACTGTCATAGTACTTGCAGTGGATCCTGATGCAGTTTGGAATTCCTGTGTGATGATCTGGATATATGCCTGCCTATTACACATTACGACCCTTTTCAACTGTCGGCGGCCACTGTCAGTGAACAGACGAGGTCGGTCTGTACACTTTTGTGCTGTACGTGTCCCTTCACGTTTCCACCTCACTATCACATCGGAAACAGTGGACCTAGGGATGTTTAGGAGCGTGGAAATCTCGCGTACAGACGCTTGACACATGTGACAACCAATCACCTGACGACGTTCCAAGTCCGTGAGTTCCGCGGAGCGCCCCATTCTGCTCTCTCACGATGTCTAATGACTACCGAGGGAACTGATATGGAGTACCTGGCAGTATGTGGCAGCACAATGCACCTAATATGAAAAACGTACGTTTTTGGGGGTGTCTGGATACTTTTGATCACATAGTGTAACATGGATAGATAGAGCGGGCTGCACCTTAATCTCCAGTATCCACTGACCTCACACCTTGGATTCTTCTGTCTGCGGTCACATCAAAAGTGATGTGTAAACACTCGCGTAGATAAGATGGGCGAACTGGAGCAGCAAATTGTTCCGTCTTGTCAGATTTAGGAGGATATCTGAGAGTGTTCGAAAGAGCTGATTACTCACTACAGAGAAAAGACTAGTAATGCATCGGAATGCGAAAGCGACACGTAATGTATCCTTCTACTGACAAGAGTGTGCAGTTGATTTTTAAAATGAAACCTTCTGAAGTACTACCTCATTCCTTGTGGAGGTAGGCCATGGGTGAAATTTGAGTCTAAATGTAAAGTACTTGTTTTCTTTTCCGGGATTAGGCTGTTAGCATCTTGCGACCTCATTTTTCCTACATTATCTTCATGGATCACCTAACATCTCTCCTTCGGTAGGACGTTTGGGTATTCAAGTGGGAATCCGTGGAGGGAAGGCGACTTTCTTTTCGAGGATCATCGACGAGAAAATGTAGAAAACCGGCATTTGAAGGTGACTACAGAACGACTGTACTGCCGCCAACGTACATTTCGCGTAAGGACCACAAAGACAAGAGAAACTAGGGCACGTACAGAGGTATATAGACAGTCGTTTTTCCATCGCTATATTTGCGAATAGAACTGGAAAGGAAATAGTAATCGTGCAGGGTGCCCTCCGCCACCTGGAAAGGAAATAGTAATCGTGCAGGTTGCCCTCCGCCACTTACCACACGATGGCTTGCGGGATATGTATGTAGATGCAGATAGATGTTACCTCAGGGCAAGCTTGGAAATCTTATTTCCCTTCATTCTAAAAATATAGGTTCAATATTTCCCTTGCTTTGGGAAATTCTGTCATTCGACCAGAATATATTGAATTGCTGCCTCATCCTTTGATTGAATTTTTTGTCTTTTAGGGAGGATATTTTCACTGATACGAGGAACAGCATTTCAGACGATTGTATTTTTTTCCATAATTTTTTTATTCATACACGCTCCCGCAGATGAATGTTGGCACAGCCCTAGTCTTATAAAATTTCAGTCTCTTCTCTCACCTTACCCTTCATTGTTCGCCGAATTGTTCCACATATATTGGAATCGATGGAGCATTATCTTCACAGAGTAGTCATCGTTAAAAGATAAACCATAAGACAGATAAGTGAAGCTTGAAATTTGTTGTGTAGCTTGGTGTCAATTATTATCTTCACTCTGATTGGGTTTTTCTTTCCCGTGCCGTAAGTTTTATTTTTGTTCTAGATATGTGAAAATTATAACTTTTATAAAAGATATTGGGCATAAGTAATTTAAGAAGCTTATATTCGTCCTATAGGATGAATGGATCATCTGCAAAAAGATAGTATTTATGTGCATGTAGTTATTCAATTTTATTCCGGGGTGCACATTCGCTTCCAGTTTATAATTACTTCGTATATACCAGACGGCTCATTTTCTCTGGTGTTTCGACAGATATTTGCAGTTTATTTTTTGCAGTATGTAGATGGAGTCGGCCCAAAGAAATAGTGCTGATCGTATCTTTTATGCGACGCCCAATGTCGACGGAAAGCGCCATTTTGGATCCCGTTACAAAGAAAATGATTTCGAAAGCGCACTTTTACGTGCCCGTTCGATAGAGCGGTCTCAAATTAGCGTAATGCGAAATTCGTCTTCTCACTATGTTTTATCAGGGGCAGTAAACCAAGAAGAACTGGCTGCTGTCGCCTTGTGGCAGCTCTGCTCAGTCGCTGCTGCAGTACTTGTTACTGTTAGTACATGTCGGTAAAATAAATATCGCATTAGGCTAATTTCAGGTCGCTCTATCGAATGGTCACGTAAAAATTGCCCTTCAAAAACCGTTGGAAGCGCTTTCCGTCGACACTGAGTCTCGCATGCAAGACGTGATGAGCAATATTTATTTGGAATGACTCCAGCTACACACTGTAAAAAGAAAAATTTCCTCCTTTAACTTATGCCCCAGATCTGAAGCAATTTTTGCCTTTACTTGGAAAACCTGAGTGAAATTTTAGGATAATCCATAGTGACGCAACCCCTGCGTGAGAAGCTAATCTTGACAGAAAAGTCTCATTCCTCCAGACATTAGAAGAATGTCCGCTCGGATTTTACATCTGAAATACATTTCTACGAAGTATTAAAATATTTCCTGTTGAAGTCAGTTGCGGCTCGAAGCCACACACACGTTCGCGGTAACTCGCCATGTTTCCTGAACGTCTTTGCTTCTAGTGTCGCATATTTCGCCCGTGACAGTTTTCGCTGTCAACTGAGGTGGACCCCGCAGAAACTAAACAGGAACACGCGACACGCATCCCTTCAGCAGAGGGTGTGGCGCGGGTGTGGCGCGGGTGGGGCGCGAGTGCTGAGTGCGCTGTGGAGTGTGGAGGCTGCTGACCTTGCCGGCTAAATGAGAACGCGCCTCAATCGGCTGGAAAACCAAGCCGGCTGGGCCCGCTGCGCTGCGGCGTCCCCAGATTCCACCTCCCAATTACGGCGCTGTTTGTGCTCCGCCGAGCCCGTGATGGGATTCAAATGTTCACTTATTGCCAGTAATTATAGCAAGCCACCGCGGCGATCGCGCGGAACGCAGCCCGCCAGCAAGACGCCAGCACGGTGGGTAACTGTAATGCGTCCGGCTCGAGACTCCGTCTCTAGGGGTACGACGGTCTGGCCGCATGGAGCGGGGTGGGGGAAGGTGTGGGTGCTGGCACAGGGAGCTCAACCATGCGTGGAGTTCTACCTAGTCTGTGCGCCAGGGCCCAGGCTTTGGGCGCCACAGGTAAAATGTGTATGCAGGGTGTGTCGTAATTAGTAGCGAAAACTGACAGGGGTGAAGCAATACCATGATACGAGGCCATGCTCAAAAGTAATGGCTGCGAGTTTTTTACGTGAAAATTCTTAAAGCTTTTTGAATAAAACAAGCGTTATTAACATACTGCACCTTTTTTCTCCATGTCACGTACGTGCAGCCACTGAAGGGTTTCCGAATTTTTGGCATGTAACATGGCGGTGTGTAACGTAACTGTGTCGCTGCATGAGAAACAGCGTGCTGTAATCGAATTTCGAATTCGAAGAGTTCGTGTACACGTGGAACACCGTCTCCTTCAGCTTGTCAGTGTCAGACCACACACGAGCGCTGCGACATCTGCAACGATACGACGTCTTGGGTTCACTGTCATCCATCGTCCTCCATGCAGCCCAGACTTGGCCCCATCCGATTTTCAGCTGTTTCCAAAACTTAAAGAACATCTTCGAGGACTTAACTGTGATATGATGAAGCTATGCAATCAGAGGTGAGGTTGCGTCTCCGTCAGTAAAGTCAAACCTTGTACAGTGACGGTAACAGCATACTGGTCTCGCGTCGGGAGAAATGTGTTGGCCGCCAGGATGACTGTTGAGAATTAAATATATATACATGAAGAATAAAGACGTAGTATGTTAATGTATGTTTTATTTAAAAAGCTTTAACAGTTTTCGCTTTTTAGCACTTGCTCGTAATTCGTAAGACTGGTGTATCCGGCGCCTGAATATAGGCTGTAAAGTACTAAAATTAAACTACGTCTGAACAGGCCTAGGAAGGCCCAACGGTACCGACCGGCCGCCGTGCCATCCTCTGCCTACAGGCGTCACTGGATGGGGATATGGAGGGGTATGTGATCAGCACAACGCTCTCCCGGCCGTATGTCAGTTTACGACAGCGCTTAACTTCGGTGATCTGACGGGAAACGATGTTACCACTCCGTCAAGGCCGTTGGCCGTAAAGTACTAAGGGATAACGAAATCCCTCATTCGTCGAAATGTAGACTGCCTCAGCTATCCTGTTTTTAATGATTATAATTCCAAAGTCTAACATAGGTCTGTATCCGTTACGGATGAAGTAATATGGTAAACATCTTCGCACTATCCGACGGAATGAGGGCATGTTCCGCTCTTGATGGCAATTCTACAATCTAATGGGAACGTCTAGTGTTATTCGTGGAGAGGTTCAAATACTTCAAAAAATGTTCAAATGTGTGTGAAATCTTATGGAACTTAACTCCTAAGGTCATCAGTCCCTAAGCTTACACACTACTTAACCTAAATTATCCTAAGGACAAACACATACACCCATGTCCGAGGGAGGACTCGAACCTCCGCCGGGACCAGCCGCACAGTCCATGACTGCAGCGCCTCAGACTGCTCGGCTGATCCTGCGCGGCTCAAATGGTTCAAATGGCTCTGAGCACTATGGGACTTAACATCTGAGGTCATCAGTCCCCTAGAACATAGAACTACTTAAACCTAAGCGAAACTAAGGACATCCCCTAGGCAGGATTCGAACCTGCGACCGTAGCGGTCGCGCGGTTGCAGACTGAAGCGCCTAGCCGGCCATAGTGGCTGAGCGGTTCTAGGCGCTACAGTCTGGAACCGCGCGACCGCTACAGTCGCAGGTTCGAATCCTGCCTCGGGCATGTATGTGTGTGATGTCCTTAGGTTAGTTAGGTTTAAGTAGTTCTAAGTTCTAGAGGACTGATGACCTCAGAAGTTAAGTCCCATAGTGCTCAGAGTCATTTGAACCATTTTTTTGAAGCGCCTAGTACTGTTCGGCCACACCGGCCGGCGTGCAGAGGTGGCAACGTGCAAGGTTCCTCTCTTCCTCATCGTTGCGGAGATGGCTATGCCCTATTTTTTTCTCTTCCTCTGAGCGCGTTCGCGCTGGGTACGCACTCTGCTGCGGAAAGAAGAGGGATGTCTGACCAACAGTATTGGAAATGATGCAGTTTTCGGGACTGAAGCAAAAATTAGGTGAAACTGTGTTGAGAGATTGGTAATGACAACTTAGATCGTCGTGTCTTACGAGGTACACCTCAGGACATTTTTTCGTTGTCTGTTGCTGACGATCAGAGCCTCTTCTTTACTAATGTGCTGGCCTATTTACTATTCTTGAGCAAACGTGTTACCTTAATGGCCATCAAGAACCCACTGCGTCGGTGTGACACAGAGCTATCTGTCACACCAGGTTAACAAAGGAAGAATTAGATTTCCGGGAGGAAGCGCGGCAAAATTCCGTCCGCGGTGCCCGGGTTCTATTCCCAGCTGGGCCGTAGATTTTCTCCGCTGTGGGACTGGGTGCTGTTTTTTCTCTCTCATCATATCATCTTCATCGACACGCAAGTCGACAAAGTGGTGTCAACTAAAAAGACTTGCACTAAGCGACCGGTCTATCCGACGGGAGGCCCTAGTCACACGAAATGTTATTTCCTTTCATCTCTGTTTAGTCGACAAGAAGGATACACGAGGGAACTTCAAAAAGTAAACAACACATGTTGTCCCGCACTAACACCGTAGCGCACCAAGACTGGCGTATTGTCAGAAGTGAGTACATGTTCCGGGCTTCCCGAAGACGCAGTTCTGCTGCCGTAAGGATAACAGGTGCGTAACAGTGAGCGACTCGAATGGCACGACGATTGGAAACGTACTCCATAGCTGAAGTGCGCGGGACGGTGCAGTTCGTGTGGGGAAAACGTCTAAATTGTTAGCAAATTCATCGCTACATTCTGACGTATACGAACCAAATGCAGTGTCGCGGCCAACCGTAATGAGTTGATGTCAACAGATTTGGCCAAGGCCACACAGACGTGAGTGTTGCTGATCAGGAAGATAGGCCGTCGACGACGACACTATGGGACTTAACATCTGTGGTCATCAGTCCCCTAGAACTTAGAACTACTTAAACCTGACTAACCTAGGGACATCACACACATCCATGCCCGAGGCAGGATTCGAACTTGCAACCGTGGCAGTCACGCGGTTCCAGACTGAAGCGTCTAGAACCGCACGGCCACACCGGCCGGCGACACGGACGACAGCATTAGGGAAATGGGAGAAGTGATTCGCAGCAATCGCAGAGTAACTATCGCGGATATTGCTCAGCAGATGCGCATGTCAGTAGGCAATGCTCCGTCCATCGTCCGAGATCGACTGCAGTGTCGGAAATAATGTTCGCGCTGGGTTCCGCGGTCACTGTCTCCTACATACATGTCGCCCCTAGACTTCCTTCGGAGTTACACCGAGGAAGGCAATCATTTCCAAAGCCGCATCGTTACGTGCGATGAGATATGGGTCCATCATTTCCCACGTGTAACAAAAAGAGCTTTCGTTGAAAGGAGACATACCTCCTCGATCTTGCGGAAGAAATGCAAAGTTCCATCATTAGCAGGGAAGGTAACCATTTTCATCGACTGCGAAGAAGCTGTGTATACAGAGTTTGTGGCAAATGGCACAACCATTAATGCTGATTCGCATTGAGCAACACTGACATCGCTGCGCAACGCCATAAAGAGAAAGATCCGTGAAAAATTATCAGAGGCCTCATTGTTCTCCTGCACGAAAATGCAGCACCCTACACGTCGCGCACAATCCAAGCTTTGTCTCAGTGTTTTCGATCGGAGGTTTGGAAACATCCGCCATACAGTCGAGATCTCGCACCACGCGACATCCATCTTTTCGGCAAGCTGAAAGAACATCTGGGGAAGGAGGGATGGGGGGAGGGGAGAGTTTTCAGTGATGAGAACGTCCACACAGCTGTTCTCGAATGGCTCCGAAGCAAAGGAGAGCATTTCTGTCGTTGGAGAATTGAACGATTGGTCGAACGAACCGACAGTTGTCTGCGGTGACTTAATGACTATGCTGGAATATTGTGTCATTTCTCTGTGTCTGTGTGAAGTCTCCTCGTAGAATGGTGGTGCACAGTCCTTGATCACCAGACCAAGCAATAATGCCCCGCGATACATCCACAGACTTTCCGCGAAATGTTACGGAATGAAGGTATATGGCCTCAGCTTTTCTAGCTTCCTTCCCCTTCTACTTCTCCCAGCGTGAATACTGCTACGCTGACATTCGCAAGCGGACAGAGAATAGATAATGTAGCTTGTTTAGGACAGTTGATGCCTCTGGTTCGGGATTATGCGTCAGGATCTAGCATTATGTATTTACCCTAACGTTGATAGTTTGCGCGCGACAAGCCTTTGAAATCACTATCATTAGTAGTTGGCACTACTCTGACATTTCAACTAGATCACCTGCAAACGAAGCACTAGTTTGCTTTTAATTGGCTACGTGGACGCTGCTCAGTACACTCACCGCCGCACATTGTCTTTGTGGTTTGGTAAAGGGAATGCTATTTATTGGTTGTTAGCCTCTCGGCAAGCTGCAGCTTTACCTTTCGCATTGACATTTTAACTGTTCTCTCTATCCTGACAGATTCTCGTAATTCGCCACTTAACTGATGGCTCAGATCATCCTAATCCAGTGGCTTGATGTGGACGACGCTCGTGGTTGCACCTTTTAAAGATTTGGTTATTGTCCTCTTGTAGTCGTCACAGTTTGACAGTGTTAATGTTGGAAATATATATTGGGACGATGTAAGCGCGATAGTGTTATTTTTAACGAAAAACCTCTAAAATTTTCAGTATTGCTGTTTGGATGAATTGTAGTATGAAGTAAATCTCCAAGAAAAGCCATTATAGAAAGCTTCATTTTTTTGGCTTATCTCCCTCCTTATTTGCAGTTTCAGCGACGCTAGAAAATTTTACTGCTTACAGTAAAAGCAGCCGTAAAGTAAGACTGAAAACCGACGTGGTCTGACAGAAAGGTGACCCTTTCGAACAAATTGTTTGTTTTCCTATGTTTTCTCTTAAATATTATGAACTAGCAAAAAGATATTTTGAGCCTGGCCAAGTGAATTAATTGTCTGAAAGGAAAACGTTCAATCTTGAAGCAGTTTGCCGAGCAGTATACCCAAAGAGTTATAATTTTATTTGTATTGTTCCTCCGAGCAACAGAATACAGACACTTTCACAGACACTAAGAACTTACATGGAGTATTCAATAGCTCTGTCCCTTCTCACCCTTTCCTTTCCCCATGAACTAGAACCGACGAGTATGCCTGCCGTTGCTGCGTCACCTTTTACTGGGTTGTTATAGACCCATACATGATTATTTGAAAAAACCTGCAGTTTTTTGTAGAAGCGTGTTCCGACAAGAAACAAAAATTACAGTGTAGTGAAACTGCGTCCTGTTCTTGTTAAAAAATAAAAAACTTTAATAGTTACGTTAAGTTGAAAATCACCGTAGATTGTAGACCTTGACGATAGACAACGTCCCTGAACGCGGAACAATTCAGCGTGAGTCCAGTATGTAGCTGTGTGGCACGGCGTCAGTAATTAGACGTTTTAGATCCTGATGCAACCGTTTCTTTGAAGTTTCGGAGTGTCATCCCCGGTTGGTCCAGGAACTTTTGTCTATCACTTATCGCACCTAGAAACGCATTTTCGTGCTAAAGAAAATACTACGTTACACAGTAGGTCTCGACCGACTAACTGGACATGTCTGTGCACATGTTCATCCACAGTACGATGCTGCTTCTGTGGTGTTCAATCCAACCTTCGATCTCATAGCATCTTAACTTTCTCGTGACACAAAATCTTTATAGTAAGTTTTACATGCTAACAATTGGATCCAAAGAGTAATCGTTTTTCTTTTCTTTTATTAAGAGCTTATTTTTATTAACAACGTAGCGTCTGATTGGTTTTGGACGACTAATGTGTTGTTTTCTTCGATACGATTAATGAGTTATTCGGAAGCGACCACTATTGACTGATTACACAATTGTGGAAGAATCGATGGAAAAAGTCACATCGTTGAAATATTTTTTAGTATGCGAACAGAGCTATTTAGAATGGATAGACCACATGAAATTAGTCGTAGGAAAGACAGATGCCGGACACATTCATTGAAAGAGTTTGCTGACAGTGTAGGCCACTTACGAAAGAGATAGCGTACGGTACCCTCGTTCGACCAATGCTTCAGTATTGCCCGTCAGTCAGGGATTCTTATTAGGTATGATTGATTAATAGAGGAAATGGAGGACATCTAAAGGTGAGCAGCGCGTTTTGTTGTGCATCATGGTGTTGTATCTGTTAAAATTCTGATTGCATACGTACCTAGAAAAGTCATCCAATATATTCCCTCCTCCTACATGTATCTCCCGAAAAGACCATGGAGCTAAAATTATATAGATTCGAGATGATAGAGTTTTTATTCCCGCGCACCATTCGCGGCTGAAAAGGAGAGGGGGAAATGGCAAGAGTAGAAGAAATTCCCTCCCCCATACAACCAAAGGCGGCTTGCGGAGTATATAAGTTCAAATGGCTCTAAGCTCTATGGGACTTAACATCTGAGGTCATTAGTCCCCTAGACTTAGAACTACTTGAACCTAACTAACCTAAGGACAGCACACACATCCATGCCTGAGGCAGGGTTCGAACCTGCGACCGTAGCAGCAGCGCGGTTCCGGACTAAAGCGCCTAGAACCGCTCGGTCACAAGGTCCGGCGATATAAGTAGGTGGATTGAAGCTTAGTGCTCCAACTTGCGGAAAAGAGGATCACATACGGATCGAATTCCTACATGGGATTGTCGACAATTAGTCGCGCCTCATCTGCACCTCACAAACACGTCACACAAACCGTTAGAAAACGAAAATACACACAGCATATCTACGCCAGTAGAAGATGTCACACGTAACTGACTACTATTATGATTAGAGTGATGTGTGATGGCAGAAGAAGCATCTGACAGCAAAAATAAAATACAAGTTCCTAATTGTCGGAGTTAATGCCTACTCGACAAGGCACGGATAACCTGAAAACACAGATAACGCAAAATACACACTTTTTTCCAGAAACTGCTGTTTACTGAATTTATGAAACATGTTAAAACCACTCATGAGAACCCACAGCATTTCCGACGCGATACTCGCCTGAAAATGACAACTTGGACGGTGTGAAGAAGAAAAAACCTCCCAGAAGGGGAGGACGAAAGGAAATGATGAAACTTCGCGGTTGAAAGGGTATATGGTGTTGCTTCGGTGATTACAGAATCGACTTGTATACTCTCCCGAGGCAAGCTGACCCACAGCTGTTGTAACTGACCTTTGGTATCCTGAACACTGGCACTGCGACGGAATCGACGTGGGAACTGGTTCCACAAATGTTATATGGCAGACAGATCTGCGGTATTGTTGGTCACTTGGGTATCTCAACATGACGCATACCGTTCATGCCATGCCATGTATGGAAGAGCATTGTCCTGTCGAATAATGGCACCATGATATCGTTGCAAGAGTGGTAACATACGAGGACGTAGATGTCCGTGACGCAGCGTTGTTCCGTTAGATTGCCTGAGACACTACCAGCCTTGACCTAAAGTTATACGCGATGATTCTTTACACCATGATGCGAGGAATAACACCACTGTGCCTCTGCAGAATAGTGGTGAAGTGGAACGTCTCCCTAGGTAGGCGCTATGCTCTCCGACGACGGATAGTGCGGAACCGTGATCCATCACTGAACACAGTTCGACGCCTTTCATCAACAGTCAACAACCCCTTGCGGTGGTCAGACTTGGTTGACTGGAACCTCGCCAGCCGCTGTGGCCGAGCGGTTCTAGGCGCTTCAGTCCGAAACCACCCTGCTGCTACTGTTGCAGGTTCGAATCCTGCCTCGTGCATGGATGTGTGTGGTGTCATTAGGTTAGTTAGGTTTAAGTAGTTCTAAGTTCTAGGGGACTGATGACCTCAGATGTTAAGTCCCATAGTGCTTAGAGCCATTTGAACCATATGACTGAAACCTCTACGACGAGTATGCCTGCCACCATTCAACATCGGCCCAGTGTCAGATCCGGATGCCTCACATATATGAATATTTCACACTCCGAGCTGCCGGCCAAATAGAGACCCGCATTGAGGCAGCTTTCAAACTCTGTCAGTGATGATAAAGCTTTCTCACACAAGTACATGACATCTCCATGTCCTACACAGTTATCATTCAACACTGGTGCATTCTGGTGTCCGCTCTACGTGTCACAGAGAACTGCAATTCTGAACTTTTATATACCCGCCGATGGCGGGTACGTATACGAAGCGACACTAGCATCCTACCATATCTTCTTCTTTGTCAGGCAATACGTTTACAAAATTATCCATAAAATACGAAGTATTTCGTATCGCTTGCTTTCAGTTTACTTGCGGGGAACAGTTATCCGATTCTTTTCTTTTTATTTCGCATTCACTTTTTACCTCACGACGGTTCTCATTTTCCGGACAATGGAAACGTTGGTCCGAGTGAAACGAATTTTATCTCGCATTCTCTAATGCAGTACCTCGGTGTGCGTGATAAAGGGCTTCTGGGTCGCCTCGTCTAGGCTCTCTTTCTCTACCGATCACACTTTGTCCACTGTATCAGCGTCGCTTAGCTACTCAAATCGCGTTTCATAGACATTACCAATTAACCACTCGCGGATGTTTTCGTCATTTACGTCTTCACACTAGAAATATTCATTGTAAATATTGTAGAGGACTTCAGGCTTCGTTTTTTATTTTTTATTTTTTTTAAAGACTGAACTGTGCACGGATGATCGAAATCTTTCTGTAGTACCAAATTCGGGACGAGACACAGTCTGTCGTGCGCAGAATTCGAAACCGTGCTACACCAACAAAGAGAAAGGATGTTATAGATGAACTCTTTTTTTATGGATCCCTCTGTGCTCCACCGCCCCCCTGCCCCCTGCCAGTTACCTTTCCACCCTTTCAATATCTTCCACAAGGAAAGAAACAAGAGGGAGAGAGAGAAGTGTTTTTCTGATGCCGGCTGCTGTCGTGAGACTGAGCGCCCGGCGGGACCTCCGCAGTTGATGTAGGTTATTCCGCGGCCCGCGTTATCTTATCGGCGACTCGCTATCGGTCGCTAACCTGCGCCGTGACGTCAGCAACAGCTGCTGGCTTTCACCCGAGCGCCGCTCAGTCGCGTGGCCTGGGTCGCGGTAGCCGTGTAGGCCCGCCAGCTCCCCTGCCGCCCTCCTTCTATTGTTGTTTCCGCACGCGAGATAGCCCGCGTGTGCCAGTACCGGCGACAGAATCCCGCGATTAGATACGTAGTCCAACTTTTAACACACCGAGAGTACGTTACCGCGTCTTTCATTGGCGGATGAAGAACTGGGTTATCAGTGCGTTCGTGGTACTCGACAGTGTTACTTCTGTTCACCAAATTGAAGGCGCACATGGCTGGTAAGTAGCGCAGGAACCTCCTAGATTTCACAAGAAGTGTCACTGGTGTACGGTGGCTGCTGTGTTAGACATTTCACCGTTCTGTCGCTGTTCCAAGGTCGTTCCTCGCCACAGGAAGCATCGCGGATCTCCACAAATCCAACAAAAATTTTTAAAACTTCTAACACTGCTGATCAGGTCGCTGGACGAATTTTTAACAAATGTTGTTAGACAATGGCCGCAATCCTTCTACGCGACTTCATGTCGCACGTGGAAGAATCCACAGATGTGGACGAGATTTTTACCTCTTTGGTCACCTACAGCTCGAATAAAACAACGTTTGTGATTGTCAGGTCTCACTTGCTAGGCGGCAGTTTTTGTTGCTAATATGTAGCATGTTCGCGATCTGTATAAATTACTCCACGTTTGGCCTCCCCTACTACCCACGTATCCTTCCTCGCCTTTCAAGACATGCAAAATAGCCAACATCACCAGCACTTGGAGCCTGAAAAACAGATGTGACTGACTGACAGCTGAACTCTACCACTCGACGTCAACCACCAAGTTATTTTAATCGAAATATTTTTATTTATCTTGGTGAGGTTAGGCCATCGGAACGATTTACCCATCTGACCAGATCTAAAAAAATACACTTTATACAGGATACAACACCTAGAAGTTACTGTAATGTCAGTAGTGGAAAAAAGCAGTTGTAACTTAACTAGAAAAAATACAGTTTAAATTAGTTTATGAAAAGTGGAACAAAAAAGGCAGATTACAAAAAGATTTAAACTGTAGGTTATGGCAACTTTTGATGTGATAGAATCACAAGCAGTGAAGAGCATTACTGACTGAGAAACGAGAACATGAGAAGCATAACCGGAAGAAGATAGGGACATTTGTTTTATTGTTCGAAAGAAAGAAAATATATGGCAGTAGCTTGGGTAAGAAAGAGAGGAAAAAACATAGTTACCTCTTTGACGTGTTCTTCGTCCGTCTGCAGAATATCTGGACTTAACGGCGTTCAGATTGCGTAATGTTCCTCGGTCAGGAGAAGCACAGCCAGCCATCCCTCCATACGGTCGCATCTTTTTTTCTACTGATATTTGTGTACAGCATTAACTCAAGTATGAGCTTTATTGAAATGTGCTACTATTGAAAACAACACTTTGTCCAGCGTAAAAGTTTGTCCATATAGGCCGAAAGTAGTAGTGCATTTCAATAGTTTGTATAGCTGGTGATAATGTGTACAAATCTGCCTTTCATTAACTTGAACACTTTTTCGGATTTGAGTTTGCAGTGTCCTAACTGAAGAAGACACCCTACAGTTCACATCAATCACGGAAAACTGGAAGGAGGATTTCCGAAAGCGAAATCCCGTATCGGAATCCCTGTGTATTAACAACTGTATTACTTACCACGGAAATACTTCACTGTAATATAACGATCCGTCGTGAGCGCTTTTTTGCATAGACCATACACCTTGTGAGTTTCGGCTTAATCCATCATCAAAATGGCGTTTGAAAGGACATTGATACACATTAGCTAGCCTGATCCCTACGGTACTGCACTAGTCCATGGTACGTATTGATACGTAACAACCTGACGAGATAGTATGTATCTGTTTCCTATTATACGAGTACTTGACTTGGTGATGGCGTAAGCAAAATTCATGAAGGTGTCTGGTCTATGAAGATATAAAAAAGAATCAGGAAATAACATCATATTAATTAGCGCTATTATGATCACAGACAGTTATTATGACTTTATCTCATTTATTGTTACCCCCTTCAATTTGTTGAGCCATGGTCAAAATAACTCTGCAGAAATTTAAAGTTTCAGAAATATATCTCATAACCTTACGCACAGTGCCAATAGTAATTATTTATTAATCTGAAAGCAAATTACAAACATTTTAAGCAATGTAATTTTTTTAAAAGCTCGTAGTAGCCTAAGTTGGGACAGATTCTGTTAAGTGGAAGAAATAATTGTCATCTCTCTTCAAGTGCGTACTAGATAGACCGAGCTGCTGAACGCATTTCACATTTGCAACTGTTACATGGCGCAACGAGTGCATGCACAGCAGGTCATGTAAATCGAGAACCTAATTGGCACCCGGTCTACGCGCGGGAAAGCGCTCCAGGTAGAGAAACGTCTCTGAAAGACCACTGATGCATCTGTGCAGTCGTGCCGGCGTACTTAGGGAGTTTCTAAAGACCCATCTACAACGTATGTTTCATCATTTTATTCACAATGACGATAGTGACAACTGTAGTTCACACTCTCGCATCTGATGGGTGAAAGAGGTAGAGTAATTTCTGTCGAATCAGTTTCTCAATTTTACCATTGCGCTTCGAAATCAAGCTCCGACAGCTCTCCTCGTTTATGTTTCAGTATGTGGTATTTTATTGCTTTTATTACAGCTATGAAACAGAATCAATTTTACTTGTGTTTTCAGTGGGAAACCTGTCGAGAACAGCAGAATGATAGCTTGCACTGTCCATAACACGGACAGAGCGTGGATTCAAATAAAGCAGCAGCTCAATAGCTGTTTCTGAAACCATTCTCGAAGTGTTTTTCCATTCATTTCGGTATGGTAGTCATGTTCAAACAATACGCAGTAGACTTCCTTTTTATATGACTTCATGCACTGTTCCTAGAAACGTCATTAAAAAATCATTAGATTCACACATAACTGTGGGCAATTTCATTTCCGTGGGGAACTCCTCCATGAAATTCGAAAACCTTTCGACATAAAACATATTGATCGAAGTCGTTGATTCCTATTACCCTCTTCCGCATGTTGTGTTTTTTCCCTGTAGACGGAAACTCCACATTTCCAGTTGCATGCTTAGACAGCTTGGTCCGCTGCATAAGTCGCCTGACAGTTCGTACATCAATATCACCACAGACCATCTCCTAATTCAGTACATTTCCAACTGCACTTCCACATTACTCTTCTTCTTCCTCCTTCTCCCCCCTCCCTGCCCCCTCTCTCTATCTTTCTCTCCCATATACACACACGTGCGCGCGCCCACAAAACTTAAGTCTGTTCGTCTATGCCACTGCACGAGTATTATTTCACACTGAAATTCAAGGTTCTCGGGAGATTTTTCTTCGGCTGTACAGCAAGTCTTGGATCTGAATGTTCCCTCTAGCACGTTGTCGGATATTAAGACTCATCTTCTCCTCTCTCTAAGTCGCTGGAAATAAAACGCAACACATTATGGAAGGAACACACAAAAAACGTTGTGGGGATGACTGCGTTTTCCTGGCACGACACTTAGAAAATGTAACAGATCTGCTAAGGAGACTGCCTACACTACGCTTGTCCGTCCTATTGTAGAATCCTGGGTGTGGGATCCTTACCAGGTAAGATTGACGGAGTACATCGAAAAAGTTCAAAGAAGGGCAGCACGATTTGTATTATGGCGAAATAGGGGCGAGAGTGTCACTGAAATGATACAGGATTTGGGATTGACGTCATTAAAACAAAGGCGTTTTTCGTTGCGGAGGAATCTTCTCGCGAAATTCCAGTCACCATCTTTCTCCTCCGAACGCGAAAATATTTTGTTGACGCCGACCTACATAGGGAGAAACGATGACCATGGTAAGATAAGGGAAATCAGAGTTCGTACGGAAAGATACAGGTGTTCGTTCTTTCCGCGCGCATCTTGGAATAGTAGAGAATTGTGAAGATGCCTCGATGAACCCTCTGCCAGCCACTTAAATGTGATTTGCAGAGTATCGATGTAGATGTAGATTCAAATCAGATACGCCGTGTGACGGTTGTTAAAACCTGTCGGTTGTCCCATCGCTACCGGTGGCTTCTGGTGTACCGACCGCGTTCATGTCTAGGTAGCAAGTGTGCGAAGTAACTGTTGTGTCAGCCAGACGTACAGACTGATAGTATTTAGGTTCTCGTCGGACGTCGTCTTATCGATTCCAGTGCCGGTGTGCTGCGCCTAGTTTCTATTTTGCATACTATAAATATTCACACCGACGCCGGTAGCAGGTGATCACTGCTAATGGGAAAAGCTGCTTCACTATTACAACGACGTGATACACTGTGCAGGGATTTCACCAGGGTTCATCAGTTTACCCCTTCCAGCTCTTAGCATACTTTCTCTAACGGCAAAGAGATCTAATTTGGTACTTATTCACTTTTATTCATACGGCACAAGTAGGCAGTGAAGCGTGAAAGTTTTCCTTCTGCTTTAAGAGGTATGCTGCGTTAGCTCCTAATTTTTACCCTACTAATAGCTGTAGGGCTCCGTCCCCGTAGCTAAGTGATCAGCGTGGCTGACTGTGATGTAGAGGACCAGGGTTCGATTCCCGGTACAGCCAGAGATTTTTTTCTTTTTTGGTGATGGGGCGGCTGGAACGGGGTGCACTCAGCCTCGTGAGGCCGATTGAGGAGCTACTTGGCCGAGAAGTACCAGCTCCAGACCACGAAAACTGACAACGGCCGTGAGAGCGGTGTGCTTATCCCACGTCCCTCCATACCTCATCAAGTGACATCACTGGCAGAGGAGGGCACGATGGTCGGTCGGTACCAGGGCCTGTGGACGGAGAGTGAAATAGCCGCAAGAGGATCTATGTTGTACCATATTTAGGTGCTGGTGGTGGCTACAGCCGCACCACTAAAGAGCTGTTTGATATGTAGGTTCTGAAAAAATTCTACGCCAAGCGGACCATAAATTTCAGGTCAGTGTTTCACAGAATATCTCACACAATTCCGGTAGCTTCATTCCTTGTTGATCTCCAATAATGCACTCTTTACAGCAGTCGAATTACCGTTAATTTAACTGCGGCGTGTCCGCAGCTCGTGGTCGTGCGCCAGCGTTCTCGCTTCCCACGCCCGGGTTCCCGGGTTCGATTCCCGGCGGGGTCAGGGATTTTCTCTGCCTCGTGATGACTGGGTGTTGTGTGCTGTCCTTAGGTGAGTTAGGTTTAAGTAGTTCTAAGTTCTAGGGGACTGATGACCATAGATGTTAAGTCCCATAGTGCTCAGAGCCATTTGAACCCTTTTTTGAACTGCGGCGTCTTTGACAACATGTAACCAGACACTGCCTCTTCAAAAGAGATAATCAGTGTTTGGCTTTCAGAAATAACTGTCTCACTCACTATAAAGGTATTGCCCAAAACTATATCAATTATTCTTTGTACGATGATTTCGCAGATCCTTTCACATGTGCCCGTATTCATGCCACGACTGTCAGAGATAAACATCTCAGTACTCCTCTAGCTATCTATCACTCTGCAGTGTTGTGCTGTTTTGAAACTTCCTAGCACATTAAAACTGTGTGTCGGATCGGTACTCGAACTCGGAATCTCGTCCTTCACCGTTAATATTCTTACCGACTCAGCTGTCTAGCTCCTCGCATCCCTACTTTTGCTAGTACGTCTCTCCGAATATTCAAACTTTGAAGTAGCTGAATATTTGAAGTAAATGGATATTATTGTAACTCTTATAATGATTTACAATCGCTGGAATATCTGCTTTCCTACTTAAAATAAAAACTGATGGTTGTATTGCACTTTACTGCTCATGGGAAATTTTAAGATAACAGAGAACAGGAATTAAAAAAGTCCGTATGTGTAAAAACAAATGAATGCACTAGAATAATAGTGCAGCATACTAGGTACGTGAAGACTAGACATGGCACATCAGAATAATTAACTGGAGTGTCCTGAACAAAAGATAAAATTCTGATCAACAACTAGTAGGAAACGAAATCCATCATGAGCATGTTGTTTGGAATCTTGTCTGCAGCTATCTTCAGACGTACATCTTCCTGTGGGCTGCTGGTAAAGGATCGGAGATTGTGGTTAAAATGAAGGTCAACCGACAGGAAGGAAACGCCAGTATATTGCTATAGCGGGTAATAAATTAGTGCACAAACCGTAGATAATAGGATGTACAGTGCAAAAATTGACTACGGCTTGATGATTAGTAGTCGGCGTTTGAAAAGTTACAGGTAAAAGGGAAGCAATTCTGATCAGTCATTGAAATAGTAATTATACTTCTTTAGACGTATTTTAAGTAGTCTCCAATGCAAAACTGTGTAATATAGTTTTGTGGCAAACTAAAATCTTTGCTGATTACAGATGTTCACCATTGTCTCGGATGTGCGGCCTGCGCCAGACATCAAACTGTGATACTCTTTTAACCTTCCAGGAAGTTACAAATTTTCACTTCTAAGAAGCCGTGAATTGTTCGTAACATGGAAGTAGAAGACCAGAGGATTATATTGGTGTTTATGCAGCAAGGAAGTGTAATTTCGAATAATTATTAGAGGAAAGGACGGATTTATTCTTAAGAAAAAATGAAACGAAGAGAAAGTAATTCGGCGTAATAAGGAGAAGAATAATAACCAACTAAGCATAAAGGTGAGGAAGACGTCAGAATTTGTTTCTACTTATACTCTTCGTAGAAAGCAAGATAACAAAATATGAAGCAGCGAGAAAAAAACAGGAAGAGCATTACAGAACCAGAAATCGTACAAGGATAGAAACCAATGTCGGACAGAAAATTGGTCTCGTAGAATTTAAATAATAGTTCCCTAAATTTCGGAGGACACCAATGCTGTTTTGAAACATAGGCAATAACAGACCTTGAACAGCAGAATCAGGTCGCATTTGCGATTAAGTGTCATAGAAGTAATGTAACAATTGAGTGTGTAGCTGTAAAGTATGAAATAAAGCGCTTTTAGGGTGAATAAATAATGAAATAAGTAAATGGGATGAACTTACACAATATGATAAGGCATCTAGTGATAGTTAAACTGATAAAGGACGATGGAAAAGTCTTAGGGATAGTTGTAGCTTACATAACTGAGGATTCTGAGTACATCACATACTCCGCAAACCACTGAGAAGTGCATGACAGAGGATAGCACCTGTGAAGGTTGTTCCCGTTCGGATAGCTCACGGGGTTATGTAAGGTCAGCTGACGAGGTTAGTACCGCATGGTGGAAATGAACAGTTCAAAGATGGCAGACAAAAATACATGGATATTCATCGGATCCACTGTCACTGTTATGACCTGACGAAACCACAATCTTCAGGTCATAACTGTGGATTCTTTCATTGCTGTTGGAGATGACTGATCGAAGTACAACATATGAAACATTAGTTCACTTTATTATCAGATTGATTAAAAGATGTACTTAACTTTAAATAAACAATTGCTGCAGCAGTGTGTCGATCATTTACAACTGTCCTTGAACAGTAAAGCATCACTTGATGCAAACAATTACAAACGTTTGTCGTAAAACACAAGTTCAAAAGTGCTGTTCCGTCTGGGACTTGAATAGCACTGGTCCCTTAACTAGATGGTGCTGACTGCATCATCGCAGATCACGAACAGGGAAGAGCTAGTCCATATCCGACTCTATATCGACCTTCTTGTGATGGCGCTGTGGTGCGAGGAGGAGGGCGTGACTCCGGGAGCGCCTCTCATTCGTCGTTGCTGAGTGCAGCGAGACGTTGCTAATGTCTGTGGTATCGATGCACGTTGCCGACTTTGGTGTAGCACTGTGATCTTTGGACGATACCACAGGCAGAATGGAGGGTGGAGGAAAACAGCCTGATCATAACGTCAGAGCAGGGAAGGGTACATTCTATAGAGCGAAGGTTTACAAGTAACTATGGGTAGGGAATGCACCGCTGTGGAGCTCTGGTCATAAAACGACAGTCAGTGTGCAACGAGTGGGTGGAAGTATATCTGGTCAGATGTGTGCTGTTTTGTGGTACCTAACACTTGCTGATCTCTTGTATTTTTTAGGATGAAAGTTTATTCATGCTTCTGTATATGGCCTTTACATTTTATTATTAATAACATTGCACCCTACAACACCACATGTCGACTGTCTTATTGTTGTCGTTTTCCTGTAGTACAGTTTATTGTCTTAACACACAGTGATATTACAGTACTTTCAACGTAGATGATTTAATGAACGAGTTTTACGTAGTCAACGACTCAGAAATTCCGCGTTTATTTTAAACCAGCCAGGGATGGGAATTTAGTGTCTTTAGCTTTGATCGTTCAACTGAAACCATTATCTACAGTTTATTTAGTTAGTGACTGCGTTCTTTAGCGTAACAGGTATTAGATGTGGAAACCTCAGTTTAAATGCACACACTTCTACACACTCGTCACTGATTGGTTGTCGTTTTGTGGCCGTATCTCCACAACACTGCAGTTCCGACGTGTGATTAGGTGGAAAACATTGCTCGTTTCCATGTCTCCTCTGACGTCATCAAGTTGTTTTACCCCACTCTGTGTACTACACACAGCGGTTTGATTTGCACTGCGTAACACGCTCCTGCTGTTTACCAAAAGGTTACCCACTCGTCACGTGTCACTCTTTAGTTAAATCACTGAGTGGAGACGCTGCACCTCGAGGCTGGAGAAAGTGCCGCGTTGGCCTCCGCCGGTGTCGCCGGCGCGTGTTGAGCGGAAGGTCGTTAACTCTACGGAGGAGGCGCAACCGGAGCCCTGCCTGCGTTCCGGCCTCACACCGCAAACTTGTTATCCGGCGCGCAGCCACGTCACCGCCGGATAAATGATGAGCGCTTACCGCTTGGCTTGCTTGCTCTGCTTCCCAGTGGGCAGGAAGAACCTGCCTCTTCCACACTTGGCGACGTTTTTCATAGGCATAGACGCTGCCACCATCAGCTTTTGTGGAACGTCACCATCAGCGTTCGGGTGTACCTTGTCTCGCGTCAGTGTATTTACGAAGCCGTAATAAGGATCGTTCCTCAATGGAGACTTTTCCTGGTGGTTGTTGGTGTCCTCCCAAAGAAATCGAGTAGAAGGATAAAGCAGTCTTCATGAATACAAATATGGCCGTGGTACTGTACTGGGCAGACCACTAGACTCCTGCCGTGGAGGTCCCGGGTTCAGTCGCAGATAAGGGTGGCGACTATTTCTCGTGTCAGTCCGTGCAATGCGCCCGCCACCCTCCTCTCCTATGTCTCGGCGGAGAAATACTGTGCTGCAAGGCCAAACGTCGTGCGCTACAGACTTAAAATACATATGTAGTGTTTCGCTATTCCTATTACGGGCTTCTAGGGGTTTCACCCTCTTCTAAGGGTTGTAAAGGCGATTTATCGATGGAATTTCGATGGGAGCCCTTGTCCGAAAGTGCATAATCTGGATGTAAGGTGGGTTTGAAGATGGTATCACATTCGGATAACCCACTTCACGGTACGCACACAAACTGAAAAGGGAGCTCCGTCATCAGTCTCCGTAATTATGGCCTCACGTACCGTTTTCGTCCCACTGCAACAACGGCTGCGAGAAAGTGTTACGTTCGCAACTAGGAGTGTTGACTGTATTTCTCCAAGGGCTCTGAAGAGAAAGAAAACAGGATGACGGATACTCTAGACACTGACCATGGAAATGGCTCTGAGCACTATGGGACTCAACTGCTGAGGTCATTAGTCCCCTAGAACTTAGAACTAGTTAAATCTAACTAACCTAAGGACATCACAAACATCCATGCCTGAGGCAGGATTCGAACCTGCGACCGTAGCGGTCTTGCGGTTCCAGACTGCAGCGCCTTTAACCGCACGGCCACTTCGGCCGGCGGAGAGACACTGACCATGCCGTTGCCTATTCCCATGCCATGGGATCTTGTAGGGCACATCATTCAGAACACATCGTCTTCCCTGTGTGCATATGGCGAATCGGGAGATTTCAGAGTGATCCGGTCCACAAGATTGTTTTGCGTCCGGACGGAGCATCTCCCGACATTGCGTTCCATGTTGGAGGTTTGTCTACCCGCCAGACGCCAGAAATAATTGTGAGACATCCTGCATATAAAGGAAAAGCAGAGTAAGAAGTAACACTGCTTTTACTTCGTGAACGGTTCAATGTAAGAAAACGAGGTTTTTGGCAAATAAAAGGGTGCAGAAGGACACGATATTTTCTTTTGTCTTTAGTACTCTTAACTCATATATCAACATAGAACGTACCTTTTCTTGAACCTACGCCATACGTAATAGGTACAGGGTCGGCCATCATTTTTCCGAATTGTATTTACTAACTTCTAGCGTCTAACAAGGGGCAAAGGAAAATACGTATTTTAAATCAGCGGCTTTTGTGGAAACAAGTAGTCAAAAGGGTTAGTATAACGATAGAGGCTTGTACGAGAGCCGCATTTGGTGGACTGTTGTTTTTCACTTTTAGCACATTTCTCGGATATTATAGCGAAAAGTTGCAACGCCAACATTACTGTATGTGATTTAGCAATATGTTGGTTAGTCCCAGATATTGAACTTCTTGTCGTTAAAATTCGTCATCGAAGTTGAATTAGCTTTATTCTTAAATTAATTTCATAACTTCCTCGACGACTTGTGATTCTGGAATTGCTTCTGTTGCTTTGGAGCGTAGTTAACACAAGATTTTCTACTAATCGTCGTGGCCTTTACTCTCGCACTGGCCTGCTGTATTCGCTGAACACGTTGAGTAACTGGGTCAGTTGGGCTCGGTCTTCATGGCACACGTTGTGTGCGTGTGTGTGTGTGTGTGTGTGTGTGTGTGTGTGTGTGTGTGTAGTACGAGGTTACTATTGTTATTATTATTATTTGTATGTCAGCCGGGTGTCAGGTGACGACCGGAGCGACGTCACGTCGGAGTGGAGCGGAGCGTCGACCGCGCAAGGCCGGGCTGCGCGCCGGAACAGGGTCACTGAGCCAGCGGCCGCGTGACGTCACCGCGGACCTTTGCCGAGCACAAATATCACGGCGGCTGCGCTTACTCCACTGCGCGCGCGCGCCTCCGCTGCCAGCTTTCGCTGGGAGAGGGCTCCCTGCACGCTGACCAGAAGCGCAACAGGACACCCTACCACTACATACAGTGTGTACGTGACGTGGCTGTAGGTGGTGGATACGTGAGAAACACCGGTCAGCATACTCCTGTGATCATCTGATATACACTGCTGGTCATCAAAATTGCAACACCTTGGAGGCAGCATGCAACAGGCGTCAAATCGGTTGAAGTGTTATGCAAATGATTAGCGTTTCAGTACAGCCGCGCAGAGTAGTAGTACTGGGCGGTGCAGCCCGTGTAAGTATGAAGGAAATACAGTGAAACTGCAGACACGAAGAGCTGAAATGCCTTACAATTCATTTACAGTGAAAAATACATTTATAGAAGATGTCAAACATCAACACACAACTGTGCACGTCTAAGTATATTCAGGTACTCCCGGCGTAAAGTTCGGATATCGATAGCGACAACATCATGCCTAATGTCGTCTTTCAGTTCCTGTATTGTGTGTGGATTTATTTCTTAGACATGGCTCTGCAATTGTCCCCACCGGAAAAAATTGCTTGTTGTTAGATCCGGCGAACATGGTGGCCATAAATGTTTGCTGACAATTCATTCCTCAGTGAAGACACGAAGGACTAGTTCCTCGAGGGATACCTTAGACGTGTGGCATATTGGCCATCTTGCTGGAAGAAGCAGTATTGTCTTTCACATTAGTGAGCACAAAATATATCAAAAATTTCCATGTATGCAAAAGTGGTGAGGGTAGTGTAAAAAAAATCAGTCCAATGATGCGCGTTCCTGTTACACCGCACCAAACGTCGATTTTTGCATCACAGAGTGGTTGCTGACAGGCGGTATTAGAATTCTCCGTTGCCCAGTACCACATGTTCTGTGAATTCACATGACCTGAAAGATGTAACCATGGTTCAAAAAAATGGCTCTTAGCACTATGGGACTTAACATCTGAGGTCATCAGTCCCCTAGAACGTAGAACTACTTAAACCTAACTAACCTAAGGACATTACACACATCCTTGCCCGAGGCAGGATTCGAACCTGCGACCGTAGCGGTCGCGCGGTTCCAGACGGAACATGGTTATGACTCGTGGTGTTATGGAAACCACCGGTGATGTTACTCAAAGGCCACGTGCAGTGATCTACACGTTTCTGACTGATATCCTCCCGTAACCGGTGCACCATATGGCCACAAATTAAGACTTTTCAATATCCGCTGGCAATTCCTACTACTTACGTGTCCCTGTTGGGCCAGTTTACGTTATAGACTTCTTTGGGTCCTGAATAATTCTTCGGCAGATGTCGGCAATAACTTCTGGTGTGTGAAATGAAGGAAGTCTTTGTCGTTTTACATTTTGCACAGATGCGCATGTGCACCAGTTTTTTTATACAGACTCTGTATTGCTCTCTTTGCTTGTAGTCCTCTGCCCGGATACTTGCCCCGAATACTTCTGGAGTTTCCTTAATCGGAACTGTTTTCACAGATCCTACCATAATTTCAGTTCTGTACCGCAAAGAGAAACGTCTAACTTCACTGATGAAATAAACTGAAACGCTGACAGAAGAATGCAAACAATGGATTATTGACGAAACTGTCCTTTTTATAGCTGTTTTCCTGTATTTCAGAAGTGGAGATATTACATTCGCATTCCAAGGGGAGGCGAGCTACATTTAACTACGCCACCCTATAATAACGCTGTCTACAGTGCGTTCGTAATGCCTCCGTGCAGTTTTAATGGGTAACAGCAAAGCAATGAAACAAGACATAAATGTGAGACAAAATAGAAATGAAAGAGGAACTCTCGAAGTGTGCGTACCTGTTCAGCGCAGTTCGATGTAGCTTCCATTTGTTGCCGTACTCGTATCTAAAAGATATTCTAGTTCTTACCACATACATGTAAGTACTTCATATGTAACAGGGTGAAAATCGTCTGTGTTTCTCTGTTTTAAACGATTCATGGTGTTGATGCGTTCACTGTACATATGTTCCTTCAGATAACCCCAAAATAGAAGTCTGTGTTAGGTCTGGGGTAATGGTAGCCTTGAATAAAATCACACCTCCATATCGACCACTGGGGAAATTTTCTTTTCAGTAATACGCCAACATTGTTGGCGTATTGTACAGGAGCACTGTCTTGTTGAAAGATGACACCCTCTGAAAATTGTGGCACTCCGTACAATTGCAACATGCCATGGTAGTTGTTTGACGTCGCAAGCTGCTCCGGAAAGAAAAGTGGGTCTATAACATTACTGTGCATCAGGAAATACCATACATTCACCTTACGGGGAGTTACGTTCGTGCCGCGGTGTGGGGGCGAGGATTTCCAAAGGCCTATATTCTGAGATCATAGCGATGAACATGACCATACGCATGGAATGTGGCGTCATCACTAAACGCGACCTTCTGAATAAATCGTTCATCACAGTCGATCGCATTAAGCTTACCAGTAACAAACTCGAATCGTTGGAGTATATCAGTCGGTTTGATGTAGTGCAACAACTGCAGTTTGCACACGAGAAACGGAGACGTTTCATGAAAACCTTATGAACTGTACTACTGTGTAGGCCTATTTCTCGCGCGCAAGCACGCACTGATTTTTTGGGGCTCGTTAGGAAGCTATCCCGTGTGCCTTATACGGACTCATCACTTACGGAAAACCTACCAGAACGGGGTTGGTCCAACAAACTGCCCGCCCATTAATGCTATTTCTGTGTTTTGGTCCTTTTTTGTACATGCGACGATATTCACGTTTAATATTGGTCGCGGATCCGAAGTTAGTACACACACTTAGCATAATGGACTTTCCCCAGTACCGTCCACATCTCGACTGACGCGGCCTGACCAGTTGCTGCTACACGATTCGTTATGTTGCACCATCACGTGCACACGCGCTCCATTGAACATTGTACTGCAGAAACTCTTTGCTATACTTTCCAATGTAGCGCAAGTTGCAACCTTTCGTTTCGTTTCCGTTAACCACAACAAGAGTTGATAACCGCACTATGACTTTAGAACGTACTGTATATACTGTATGTAAGGTAGCTCAGCGGGTTTCTGATTGCATTTGAGTGTTTGCCTCGCATAAGAAAGAGAAACGTCTGCCAGAATGTGTCGGAATTCGACAGTGACCTTCCGAAACTGCGGTTAGACATCCCGCGATATTTCTGCTCGCTGTGGTCGGGATCCCGGGACTACGGTGTGAATATGGAATCGATGCATTCATGTGGAACATACTCAACCCCATGCAGGATATCATCGGCCCCACGCGATTGGCGCCCGAGAGGAGAGATATTGATCGCTCGACCGTGCAGGATCACACAGCCGCGGTTACGCGCCTCGAGTCAGGAAGCACATGGTGTGTCTAAAAAGGTCGGTGAATGGTGTCATATTTGAACGGCAACTTATCGCATGTGTGCTTGCATGCACGTGGGTCAGAGACTTGAGGAGAATCGATACGCGGCATGCACTGCATGTGACTCGCTGCGTAAAAAGGCTGCGACCATTTGAACATAGTGTGAGAATAAGTCTCACAGCGCAATGAAGAAACGTGTAAACATCAAGTCTGCTACAAATTGGGGAAGACTGCAACGGAGACATATGGAATGTTGGTGCAAGTGTACGGGAGGGAAGCCGTGAGCAGAAAATGTGTTTACGAATGGTTTAAACGCTTCCGTGAAGAGAAGGAAATAACTGAGGATGAGCCACGTTCAGGTCGACCATCGAAAAGCAAAACCCCAGAAAAGATCGAGAAAGTGCGACAGACACTGGCACAAGATAGGGGACGGACTCTCAAATTGATTGCTGAGGAATTGGGCATTAGCAAGGACCCGGTGCACACCATCGTATGCGATGATTTGGGTAAGCGCAAGATTTGTTCCCGATTTGTGCCGCACAAGCTCACGGACGAGCAGAAAGCAAAACAGATGGAAACTTCTGATGATTTCATTTCCATGTGTGACAAGGATCCATTGCTTCTGAACACCATCGCCACGGGAGATGAGATTGGTGCTACTTGTTCGATCCAGAATCAAAACGGCAATCGATGTCATGGTGTTCACCGTCTTCCCCGTGACCAAAAAAACAGTCGTCTGCAAAAATCCACGGTAAAAACACTATTGATCACCTTCTTCGACAACAACGGCATCATCCACAAGAAATATCATTTGGCATTATGATATGGTCCCAGCCCACCTCTTGCCTTTTGGTGGGAAGGGGAGGAAGGATTTATGATTGGGTGCACCACACGAACATGGCAACATGGCCATTACACGTCTGGGATTTTAACGCTGGTGACTGTCCCCTGTCTTCAAGGTCCTTATGATGTTTCTTCCACAACACGACGCAAGACCACATCCTGCCCGTTTTGTCCCGATCTTCCTCGTTGTAGAGAGCGTTCGACTTCTTCCCTGTTCAGCAAGTTCGCCGGATATCCCCGTCATGGATCCCTGAGAAAACGGCCGACTGCAATTTGCCGGCCACTACAGTACATATTGAGAAGCTGTAAACTAAACTCCGTCCCAATAGACCTCGGAAGGCCCAGAGTTATCGACCGACTGCCGTGTCATCCTCAGTCAGCACACCGCTCTCCCGGCCGTTGTAAGCTTACTTGACCTGAAGCCGCTGCTTAGTCAAGTAGCTCCTCAATTGGCCTCACAAGGGCCGAGTATATCCCGCTTGCCAACAGCGCTCGACAAGATCCAGACGGTCACCCATCTACGTGCTAGCCAAACGCTTAGCTTCGGTGATCTGACGAGAACCGGTGTTGCCACTGCGGCAAGGCCGTTGACATGTATACACTTTAGGCGTGTTCAAAAGCCATAATGTATGATGGGTCATCAAAAAGTTTCTTTTCGAAGACCTTACCATCCAGAATCAGTATGCTAGTCAAGGAAGCAAGCAACCATCCCAGTGAACAAAAAATGGTTCAAACGGGTCTGAGCACTATGGGACTTAACTTCTGAGGTCATCAGTCCCCTAGAACTTAGAACTACTTAAACCTAACTAATCTAAGGACATCACACACATTCATGCCCGAGGCAGAATTCGAAGCTGCGACCGTAATGGTCGCGCGGTTCCAGACTGTAGCGCCTAGAACCGCTCGGCCACTCCGGCCGGCCCCCCCCAGTGAGCACCAGATTGAAGTTGCCCGTTTTGTAAAACACCATGTTCTGCTGCGTGATCAAGTCTGTAACTGGATGCAGCACATCTTAGTCCAACAGGAATCGTCGAGCTTCCAAAGCCCTTTTTAAGGGACCGAAGGCGTGATAATCGTATGGCGAGAGACCAGTGCTCAAGTGTTTCCCACTATAGTTCGCGTAACATCTGTGTTGTAATATTTGCGATATGGGGTCGTCTTGCGTCGAATCGCGACCAGCACGGACCTTGGTGCACCATTCTACAACGGAGGTTTTAGACAGACGCGCTGCCCCGTACACATTCTTCATCCTGTAGTAGATGTCTACCAGTGTTGGTCCCTCACCACCCAAACAAAGAATAACAGCCCGTTGGTAATAACGTCGCCAGTGTTGACATTTCCACAGTTACCACACGCACGTCGCAAAGACGCGAATGCCACACTAATCACTTGTCGACATGTCGGTGCTGATATACCCGCATCGGAGTCGCGCCATTTTGCATGTACGCTGCTGCAAGGGTCTTAGTTAATGTGAATTTGCTTGGGAGGTACAATTACAACTTGAATCGTGAGAGAAATAGTCAAAAGATGTATTTTCTATCTTCTTTATCTGTCCACTAGTTCTCAGATTATTTAATTGCCAGAACATGTTTTTTCGTCGTCTTCTTTCTGGTATATCCTAAATGTTAGTGGTTCGCGAATGATTTCTTCAAACAGTGACGCCAGATGTCACTGGAAGATAACGGAACAACGTCGTGTACATACAGGGTGTTTCAAAAATGACCGGTATATTTGAAACGGCAATAAAAACTAAACGAGCAGCGATAGAAGTACACCGTTTGTTGCAATATGCTTGGAACAACAGTACATTTTCAGGCAGACAAACTTTCGAAATTACAGTAGTTACAGTTTTCAACAACAGATGGCGCTGCGGTCTGGGAAACTCTATAGTACGATATTTTCCACATATCCACCATGCGTAGCAATAATATGGCGTAGTCTCTGAATGAAATTACCCGAAACCTTTGACAACGTGTCTGGCGGAATGGCTTCACATGCGGATGAGATGTACTGCTTCAGCTGTTCAATTGTTTCTGGATTCTGGCGGTACACCTGGTCTTTCAAGTGTCCCCACAGAAAGAAGTCACAGGGGTTCATGTCTGGCGAATAGGGAGGCCAATCCACGCCGCCTCCTGTATGTTTCGGATAGCCCAAAGCAATCACACGATCATCGAAATATTCATTCAGGAAATTAAAGACGTCGGCCGTGCGATGTGGCCGGGCACCATCTTGCATAAACCACGAGGTGTTCGCAGTGTCGTCTAAGGCAGTTTGTACCGCCACAAATTCACGAAGAATGTCCAGATAGCGTGATGCAGTAATCGTTTCGGATCTGAAAAATGGGCCAATGATTCCTTTGGAAGAAATGGCGGCCCAGACCAGTACTTTTTGAGGATGCAGGGACGATGGGACTGCAACATGGGGCTTTTCGGTTCCCCATATGCGCCAGTTCTGTTTATTGACGAAGCCGTCCAGGTAAAAATAAGCTTCGTCAGTAAACCAAATGCTGCACACATGCATATCGCCGTCATCAATCCTGTGCACTATATCGTTAGCGAATGTCTCTCGTGCAGCAATGGTAGCGGCGCTGAGGGGTTGCCGCGTTTGAATTTTTTATGGATAGGGGTGTAAACTCTGGCGCATGAGACGATACGTGGACGTTGGCGTCATTTGGACCGCAACTGCAACACGGCGAACGGAAACCCGAGGCCGCTATTGGATCACCTGCTGCACTAGCTGCGCATTGCCCCCTGTGGTTGCCGTACGCGGTCGCCCTACCTTTCCAGCATGTTCATCCGTCACGTTCCCAGTCCGTTGAAATTTTTCAAACAGATCCTTTATTGTATCGCTTTTCGGTCCTTTGGTTACATTAAACCTCCGTTGAAAACTTCGTCTTGTTGCAACAACACTGTGTTCTAGGCGGTGGAATTCCAACACCAGAAAAATCCTCTGTTCTAAGGAATAAACCATGTTGTCTACAGCACACTTGCACGTTGTGAACAGCACACGCTTACAGCAGAAAGACGACGTACAGAATGGCGCACCCACAGACTGCGTTGTCTTATATATCTTTCACATCACTTGCAGCGCCATCTGTTGTTGAAAATTGTAACTACTGTAATTTCGAAAGTTTGTCTGCCTGAAAATGCACTGTTGTCCCAAGCATATTGCAACAAACGGTGTATTTCTATCGCTGCTCGTTTAGTTTTTATTGCCGTTTCAAATATACCGGTCATTTTTGAAACACCCTGTACGATTGACAGGTCCCCAGAAATAGAAAATTCGGACTCAGTATTATATTTAGCAGGACATTTCATCTTAAATGCAGTACTGCGTGTTTTAAGCTGAAATAATCAGGTGAGTGTTTTCAGTTATTTATTAACACTCAGTTACAGTCAGTTTTTTTTTTTACGAGATCTGCCTTAAACATGTTTGGAATAAAAAAACAATCAGTTAACAGCTTATCCTAGAATAGGAGCGTGGGGCGGGTTGGCATCGGCTTATCGGCATATTCAGCTTTACCTCACTGGCTCTGCACGTAGCGTAATAGTGACATTGTGTATTTCGTACGTTCGGGCCTACAAAGAAATACATAGCATCAATTGGCGTATCTGTATATCCTTGTGGTATCTCTCACTGTTCCTCATGTACGTAGTCCTCGCGCTTACGTCATTAGCCTGGAATAGGCCGTAGCTGTGCGTTCTGCAAATCATCGCTATAAAACCTAACAGAATTCGGACAGGGCAGATTTGAGAGAAAATTCAAGGGCATTTCGCTTGTTTGCAACAAATATCACGTCTCAGATGTCGCTTTTTCTATGCAAGAAGAAGTGATAGCCACTGCTGTTTCTTAGGTTTTGTGTTCCATTCGATCGTATTGTCGAGCTTCCGTTTCAATAAATTATGCTGCCGTGGCATTGCCAGTTGGCTGGTTAGTACGCCAGACTGAAGTGTCCCTAAAATGAAACTGAGACATGAGCACCAGATTAGCGATTTACCATACGATGTATTTTTTCGTCCGTTTTTACTTTCTAATAACATGTGTCCTGGTTCATCCTTAGGGAAACTACAGTATTACTCGTACATAATCATTCTCAGTATCGTAGGGACGGGTGACTACTAGAAAATTAGCGTAATGTCTTGAATATCGGTATAATGCAGAAGAAATGACTCAGAATGTCATACGTAAATATTTTCTGGGGGCGCACATTACTCGAAATGTGTTTACGTTCAACAGTTTTATTGACAGCACAGTCCCACATTGTAGAAGGTACCTAATAGCACTTTTCGTAAAAATGTGTGGCTATGTAGTCACAGAAATTAACCCTACCGTATTATATCAATATTACTCTATTGTCTCGATACTTCTCACCGCACAAAGGACATCTCACTAGCATAATAGCCATCTGTTTCATAGTTAGCTGTGAAAATTTTTCCTCCTTTGTATTTAGATTTGCAGCCACAGGAACAACACTTATAGGTCATTGCTATTATTAATAACTGTGAAAAACAGGACTGAAATGAGTAAGGGAAATTGAGAATTGCGCGCACTTAAATAGAAATCGTTATTTTGACACATTCACAGTACGGAACCTAAAAGTAACGTATGTAATATTCCAAATTGTTTTATATTCTGAGCATCCGTAGTTGTTGAAAGGCATGAAGTTTGGAAGAATTTTGCTAATAGTTTTTATTTATAACAGCAATTTTATCACCTGTTAGCGGAATTCTTCCTATCATCATGTATGTAATATTGCTGTGGTTTCTCTACTTTTAAGTGTAAAAAGTACAAGAAGTTTAACTGCAAATGTCACAAAGATGCACTTGCACACAATGACCCACCACATGAGACAATTATACGCAGTTACTGGAGCACTGTGCATTCGGGAAGTTTATAGGCTATAGAATATACGTGAGTGAAAATAACTGCCACTTAACTTACCAATTTCTGTTAGGAAATCAGCGTACTTGAAATGGTTCAATTGGCTCTGAGCACTATGGGACTTAACATCTTAGGTCATCAGTTCCCTAGAATTTAGAACTACTTAAACCGAACTAACCTAAGGCCATCACACACGTCCATGCCCGAGGCAGGATTCGAACCTGCGACCGTAAAAGTCCCGCGGTTCCGGAGTGCAGCGCCTAGAACCGCACGGCCACCGTGGCCGGCAATCAGCGTACTGAAATGTGTTTAAACAGTAACATGAAATGTGTACTCCCTTTTATTTTCACATTTCTTGGATAGCCAATCTTCACAAACATAATCTTGGGTTGACTTCTCCAGTATATGCAGCATCATTCCAAGCAGAGCAGCCAACACACATTTAGCAAAGTTCTTTGTTTCTATATACTTCATCACAGACGCAGTATAACTCATTAACCTCTTTACTAGTGCAGATAGTGATTTCAGTAAGCCGGTAACTTGACCATCGTAATCATCGTCATGATCTCAAATGCTGGGAACCTGCGATGACTCTGGTGTTTCCTCCTTACTTCTGATTTTCTTTTTCTTGTTTTCTAGCAGCTCACCAACGAACAGCTTCCGTTTTCTTGTTCTTCAGTCCAGCCTGTTGTTTATTTTCATTCTTTGCTTTCCTCTTCATTTGTGCTTCTTGCAACTTATTTTTCGTAGGGGTTGCACACCTGTTTTCCTACAGCGTACAATTCCCCCAGTTCGCAGTTACAAGTGTTAACGCGATCAAATTATCTGTGCTCAGTTATTGTATTTAGAAAGCAAGTCCACGCAATGATGCAGTTAATTACTGTTTTAATAATGTTCATCTAAAAGTAAATCTGTATTAATTGTAAGCTCACCTTCTCATTTCCATAACAAGAAACTAGCCCGTTCTATTTTCCGTAACAAGAAACTAGTCTATTCTATTGGCCTCGCACGCATTCCGCACCTGAAATAGCGCATGTGTCCTTGTTTCTGTTTATCGCTTAGAGGAATCAGAAGAGTGCAGCAATAGTTGGAAACCATATTTATCGCGAGCTTCAGATATTGAATGCGTATGATTGTTCACCTTGCAAAATTACCCAGCTCACCATAGTATTAAAATGTCGTTCTTCGTGCAAAATGTAAACAAACAGCATTATACAGAAGCCACATTCCCATCCCAAGTCGATGTTGACATGCGGTGTGTGCTACATTCACTTCATAGCACTACCCGACCACGATACTACTCCACTTGGCCTCCCGTGGCCGTTATCGGAAGCATGCGGTGGTGTTACAGTAAAGAAGTGTAGTGGTCGCTAAAGAAAACACTTCGCGTTGAGAATGTTTTCAAGACAGTTGAGCATATACTATCAAGTGGTTCAGCGTATCCTCGTGAATGGTTCAAATGGCTCTGAGCACTATGGGACTTAACTTCTAAGGTCATCAGTCCCCTTGAACTTAGAACTACTTAAACCTAACTAACCTAAGGACATCACACACATCCATGACAGAGGCAGGATTCGAATCTGCGACCGTAGCGGTCGCGCGGTTCCAGACTATCCTCGTGAAATACCACGATGAAAACTCACGACAAGTCGACCGAAGCGCCCTCATTCCCAAGTGCAATAATATTGTGGTCAACTAATATTTCTAGTCTCTGGCGCGGCGCCATTTCTCCGTGTGACTAGAAGAACCAGAGACTAGGTGCTAGCTGCCCCGTTGTCTCGGGAATCGCTTCACCTGACTATTGCTTTAGGGCAGAGAGATGAGAGAATTCCAGTCGCAGCTGCTGCTCGCTGTTTTGTCTGGTAGAGCTCCTTATCAGCGTCACCTTCCAACCGCTCCGCAGACTGCTAGGCATGCAGACCGTGGCGGTCCAGTATGGGAGCAGGGGGAGTTGGGCTGGAGGGGGAAGGTCTCGCTGCTGGTTTACAGCCGAGCGAGCCTTCATTACCCGCGGGTAATGTCCTCTCGACCGCGGCACTGGCGCGCTCTGTCATTGCCAGATACCGGCCTTCCGTGCCTGTCACTTTGCCCGCGAGGTCATGCAGCTTGTTCCATCCTGACGTCAGCGTGCGTCACTTTAAGCAGGGACAGGTCCGCTGTGTTCGATGGCCACGCATAAGCAAACGTGATGACCTCATAGCGAAGAAAAAAATGGCTCTGAGCACTATGGGACTTAACATCTATGGTCATCAGTCCCCTAGAACTTAGAACTTCTTAAACCTAACTAACCTAAGGACATCACACAACACCCAGTCATCACGAGGCAGAGAAAATCCCTGACCCCGCCGGGCATAGCGAAGATTAAACAAGAAAAATTATTATACCTTCATCTACATTTGTATGATACTCCTCAGCTCATACATAACTGTTTAAGAGCTTAAAGAATCATTTTCACATTATTTCACGCCCACCACGTGGGAAAAATGAACACCTTTCCGTGTGCTCTCCGATTTAGTGTGTTACAGTGTTTATTTCTCTCTGTGAAGGTAGAAGTAAAATAAAAATATATTTAACATTCGGAGGAGAAAGTTGACTGAAATTTCGTGGAAAGAACTCGCCCTAACGAAAAATCCCTTTGTTTGAATGACTGACACCCTTACTCGCATATCATACCCGTGACACTCTCTTCCCTAATTTACGATAGTAAAAAACGAGCTGCACTTCTTTGAGCTTTTTCGATGTGCTCTCTGGTGAGGTCCAATACCGCACAGTAGTACTCCAGAAGACGACGGACTTGCGTAGTGTAGACTGTCTGGTAAAACTGTTGCTTCTTTTAAGTCCTCTGTCAATAAAACGCTGTCTTCCCGACAATATTGTCTACGTGATGCTTCTAACTTAAGTTGTTTGCAATTCTGAACCTGTATGTACAGTTTGTCTGATTTATCTTGTAACCAAAATGTAATAGAATTTTTCTTACTATCAATGTAGTGATTTCACACTTTTTATTGCTCAGAAACAAATGCCACTTTTCTCAAATATCTCGTCCAAATAATTTTGTAATCCGTTTTGACGTTCTGCGCCGGCCAAGCGGTTACAGGCGCTACAGTCTGGAACCGCGCGACCGCTACGGTCGCAGGTTCGAATCCTGCCTCGGGCATGGATGTATGTGATGTACTTAGGTTAGGTAGGTTTAAGTACTTCTAAGTTCTAGGGGACTGACTGGGTGTTGTGTGATGTCCTTAGGTTAGTTAGGTTTAAGTAGTTCTAAGTTCTAGGGGACTGATGACCTTAGAAGTTAAGTCCCATAGTGCTCAGAGGCATTTGATGTTCTGCGTACCTTACTATAGAACAAACGACCGCATCGCGTGCAGATAGTATAAGAGGGCTGCTCAGATTATCTCCTAAATCGTTTATATACAGGGTGTTTCACAAATCATGTTAAGCACTTCTAGATTTTGTAGAGGGAACTTAGTGGCTCAAGTTTTACACAGAAACCCATGTCCGGTAACATCGTCCAACGACGCTACATACCGTCAAAGTTCGGCTCCTGTAAATGTTTGTATATGCAGGGTAGTTCCGTATGATGTATCGATCTGAGGTAAGGGTCTGTGGTTCGGAAACGAACGAGTCGAAAGTTACAAGCGAAAATCATTCTGATACCTCTGACGGTGGAGCACATTTACCGTTACTGTTGTTGCTAAGAATATAGGTATGCAACTTCAGATGTGACAATATGGACCAAAACAAGAAAAAATGTGCAGTAAACATGTGCTCCAAAATTAATACCTGAGGAGCTATGAGCAGCAGTACCGGTGCATGTATTCCATTGTCAGAGGTCTCAAAACAGTTTTCGCTTATAACTTACGCGTTCGTTTCCGGTACAGGGACTCTTACCTCAAATTGATGCATTTATCATTCTAGAAAGTCTGTAACATCGTCACGAAGTCACCCTTTACATGCATACAGTTACAGGCTCTGGCGCCTATAACTTTGACGCTCTGTAGCGTCGTTGGATGAAGTTCCTGAACATGAGGTCCTATGTAAAACTTGATCTACTAAGTCCTCTCTACAGCCTCTGAAAGAGTGTAACATTTATTCGGCTAATCCCGCGCGGTCTTGGGCGCTGCAGTCATGGACTGTGCAGCTGATCCCGGCGGAGGTTCGAGTCCTCCCTCGGGCATGGGTGTGTGTGTGTTTGTCGTTAGGATAATTTAGGTTGAGTAGTGTGTAAGCTTAGGGACTGATGACCTTAGCAGTTAAGTCCCATAAGATTTCACACACAGTTGTGAGACACACTGTAGATCAAGAACAGCAGAAGCGAGCTTGTAAGTATCCCTTAGGGAATACTAGATATCAGTTCTGTGTCACTAGATGACTCCCCGTCAACTACTATGGACTGTGACCTTTCTGGAAAGAAATTACGAATCTAGTCGCACAACCATTTTCGTTTTAGTGTCGCTTCAAAGACATGGTAAGGAGGTAACAACGAAATAAAGCATGTCTGTTGTTCATCTGCATACTGTACCGTTGTATTACCAGGATGATCAGAAGATCTGTGAAGTAATCCTACTTTGTAACTTCGGTGCAATTTTCCGTCATAGCGTGGTAGTCGCTGATATATTCCCAAATATAGTAGTCCAGATACATTGATGAACCAAGAGCCCTCAGCGTTCACGAAATGTATGAACATGTTGTACCCTGCTGGCGACGTGACCAGAAAATAAGAAACACTTTTATGTATCGCTGTGAGTGATACGTTTACTTAACTGCGGCAGTAATGGGTGACACTGTAAAATGTATCCACCTGGGAACTACCATTTTAACTATGTAATCGCCAAGCACTTTGCGTTTTAAATATAAGGACACATCCTCACTGTAAATCCTCCGGTATCCAGCACTTGCTGTTATTTATAATAAAGGTGTTCACACAGAGATGTAACGTTTTTCGTACAGAAACTCCTCTTTTTATGTTCATATTAAATCTATGGACAGATATATTGATATAATCTGGCGTTAACACGAAAGCTGGAAAACAGTGATACAGTAATGACAGGTGCAGAAAATTGTCGATCGGCAATTAAGTTGCTGTGCTAAAGAAGCTAAATATTAGAGTAGTTCATTGCATAGATGCTGTTCAGTAAATCTAATACATGCACTTAATAACATGGACATGTAATCAGATGCAGTAATCCTGTAATGCTCTTTTAAACGACACTCAGCTGTTTATCGTTGTCTCCAGTTAGCTAATGGCTTCACACACAGCTTCCTCACTTGCCATTTCTAGGAACTTCCGGGGCAGGGAGTTACCGTAGCTAGGGATGTCAGACTGGTCGCAGGGTGCCCGAAGTGTATAGCTTGCGGCAGTGGATATGGCTAGGCCGCAGCATATTTCGCGGCACTTGCAGTTCGTGGCTCATTGGCGTCATGTAGTCGCCTCGTTTTTTAAATGATCGCCGTCGCACGTGGCGCGTATTGCGGCGAGATGCAAGCGACGGCCGTCTGGTGCATCAAGGCCGTCGTCTAGACGCTCCGCCGGATAAACAACTGTCAACTGTACACCAGATAAGGTGGTAGGCGGGTTTTAAAACAGCGTCCCGACATATGAAACTGTCATCCGCACATGGCTCTGCAAACTGCACGGTAAAAATACTGCTAGTCCAGGCTATTGTTACATACTTGTTGTACGAGAATTATTTTCCGACACAATCACTATCGTCTTTTCGGAGGAGCGGTTACAGCCGTCTCAAATGGCCGCCTTGCAATCTAAAAATAACATTTAAAACCTTTCTACAAATTATGATGTTCATGGAAAATACATTTTCTATTATAAAACAAAGAGACAGTAAAATGCCCATATCGAGTTCCTGCACAGGAGGGCCATGCGTTGTGGTTAACTGAAAAATATGATGCTACGTTTTATGTAGTAGATTAGAAGAATAAAATAAAAATACATCCAATATCAACCTTAAAGTCAAAGACGAAGTGCCCTGTAGTGGAGCTTGGCCAATGCTTTGTCAGTATTTTAGGAATTTCTATAATGTTTATGGTGTGAAGGAAATAAGAACATATGTGTAATAACAAAGTAATGAAGTTTTAGATAGAATCTTTATGCTACTCATTTTAACGAAACAGTTTAACATACGCAGTGTATTTTTATCGCTTTTGTAATCCATCACTAGATATCGATAGTAGACGGATTTTTATTTTTCGAGTCTACTATAAGAAACGAAGCAAAATACTTTAGCAGATTTTGGGTATGGGATTTTTTTATTGTCGCTTTGTTTTACAATAATAAGTATTTTACAGGTTTTAATTCTTACTTCTGTATCTGAAGATGGTTATTTGAGACGATCGAAGCCTCTTGTGTGAAAAGTTAATTGTGATTTCGTCGGAAATAAGTAAAGAACTTTAACTACCGAAACGGTTGTCGTTTGCTCATAACAAGTACGGGTTGAGGCAGAAGCTACGTCGACCTTGTCGATCTGTGAGATGCTTCTTCACATGCATTCGTGGGGTTTAGCTATTTTTCTCAAACATATTAAATCTCAGCAGTCGTATACCTATAATGGCATACAATTCTCGTGTTGGAGAGTGCTTCGTGCATCTTCTCCAGTCTTCTTTGTTGCGTGACCGCTACGGTCGCAGGTTCGAATCCTGCCTCGGGCATGGATGTGTGTGATGTCCTTAGGTTAGTTAGGTTTAAGTAGTTCGAAGTTCTACGGGACTTATGACCACAGATGTTGAGTCCCATAGTGCTCAGAGCCATTTGAACCATCTTCTTTGTTCCTCTCAGTTAGTGTGGTCCTTTCTAGATGAAATTATGGCGTGAACACTTCAACTATACCGTCCAACTTTTTCTTTTGTGTACTAATGACAGGTCCCAAGTGATGGAATCGACTTTTTGAGACCATCTATGCGGTGATGTAGGTTAAGATCCCAGGTATCACACCCTGCAGTCATTCAACCCGGTGGACCCTCGTTTGCATGTAATCCACGTAAAAAATTTCGGAATTTTGCGTGTAGCTGTATATAATTAAAAACTAAGAATGCACAGTCTGGTTGTGTGGTGTAATGGACAGTGTAAAGCATTCGCATGCGGGATTTTGTGAGTTCGAATCAAGTCCGGCGCTTTAAATTTTTTTATTTTTAAAACTTTGTTACAATGACTTTGATCATTATTTTTATTCAGTTAAATGGTTTAAAAGCAATTTTTTTTATTTCTATTCCTTTGTCACATCATTTTAATCATCATATCAACTTCTTCATTTGTTCTCATATTTCTGTCTGTGTTCTTTTTCCGCTTGAAATCTTTGTTCCTGTGACTGTAATTAATTTGAGGTATTAATTTCGATTTAAATTCCTTCGTTTTATCGTCCTTTTTTTCATCCATGTCAGTGCAGCCATTATTTCTGTTCCTCATTTTGCTTGAATTTAGTTTTACTTCTTTCATTTTAATCTTTATCTGCGTTATTTTGTCGATAGTGCATTACGAATTTAGGCGATGATTTAAATGTTTATTTGGTGATTACCATAAAAGGAAATGCATGTTTTGTAACACGGAGTACATTTTTGACGCCTCTGGACAGTCAAGATAAGTAGGTTATTTCGTCTTTTGTTTTTTGTCCGATAGATCGACATTTTCAAATATTTAAATGCTGTGATAGATATAATGAGAGTCCCGTTCTCAAAAATTCCGAGCGGAAAAAAATGAGTTTAAGGAAAAATTGAGAGCAGATGAAAATGTTCATATGGTGACTATATGATGTGATAAAGGGATAGAAATAAAAAAATGACATTTACACCAATTAATGGATAAAAATAGTGATAAAAGTCATTTCGATAAAAATTTAAAAATAAAACAAAATTAGAGCATCTGTCGAGATTCGCTTCTCACAACCGTCTGCATGAGAAGGTCTTATCCTATCCACTACGCCACACAACCACTCCATGCGCTACAACTTTTTAACGATTGCAACGACACGCAACCTTCCGAAATTTTTGTTTGTCAATTACTCGCAAACGACGGTCCACATCGCCGTGGATCCCCTTGCTGGGTACCTTTCCTTGTTAGTCAAAACATGAAAGTTATGTGCAACTAATAGCTTGCTGTTTGACTCTTTTACGTGTTCAGGGGAGAGTGTTATAGCTTGCGACACTTCTCAGACTTTTGTCTCTAGTCAGCCATGTAACAGAAGTCTCATTCCATTTTGAACCGTTGGCATTCACTTTATGTGCGCTGAAATCACAGAAATTACTACGGAAAAGTAAGGTTTTTCCAAATCTGAAAAACTGTTCCAAGGTACAATAAGATCATGTACCAAGTAACAAACATTCTATTCAAATTTAAAAGCCTTGCGATCAAGAAAATCTTGCTAACGCTGCATTTAATAGTCTATGCGTTACATTATTACTCTACGGCAAACTAAAAATCAGTAGGTGAAATCAAATTTTTTAGTTGTACAAGGGCGCACTGGAAAGAAATACCTCCGATTTCTTTTGTAAAAACTCTTAAAGTTTTTTTTTAAATAAGACAAACGTTCTTAACATTCTACATCGTTATTCTCCATGTCTGCGTATTTTTTCTCAACATAATCCCATTGTCGGCGAGCACATTAATCCCGACGAGAGAGCAGTTTGCTGATACCGTCACTGTAGAACGTTTGACTTCGTTGACGGAACGACAGCCTCACCTCTGCTTGCACCGCTTTATCACTCTCAAAGTGAAGTCCTCGAAGATGTTACTTAAGGTTCGGAAACAGATGGGCCATTGTCCGGACTGTAGGAACGACGAGCGTTGGCAGCGAACCCGTGGCGTCGGATTGTTGCATGTGTCGCAGCGCTCGTGTGTGGTCTGGCACTGTCACGCTGAAGGCGAGGGTGCTCCCCATGTGTTGACGAACTCTTCGAATTCGAAACTCGATTACAACACGCTGTTTCTCACGCACCGAAGTGCTTACGTCACACGTTGCCAAGTAACACACTAGAATTCGGAGCCGTCTAACGGCAGAGAGCAGCAAATACGTAAACATGAAGAATTAAGATGTAGAATGTTAACGACGTTTGTCTTATTTAAAGAGGTTTAAGATTTTTCACGTAAATAATTCCGAGGCATTATTTTTCAGCATGGTCTGGTGTTTTCAAAAAACAGAAGTTAAAAACTTATGTATGTGCTGTCTGTTCTTTTGGGCCTATCCGGAAAACTAGATACAATTTTTCCAGCAGCCACTATGAATTAAGACACAAAGGAGTTACAGGCATCGGCTGCAAGTGGGCACTGATGTAAATCAATGCCCACTCGCAGCCAACGTCTGTAATTCATTTGTGTCTTGAAGCTAAAAATTGGCAACTAACACAGATTTACATTTTCAAGACAGGGAAAACTGTTAAGACACCAAAGCAGCTCAGTTCGTAAGCAAAATATCATGCGTTCCATGGTAGAAGACCTCTCGTTTCAAGATACAAGACGAAGCATCACTGACGAAGTATGACGTAACTGTCCACATGCTATGTAACTAGTTTCAAAAATATACAGAATTTTACTCACCATAAATCTCTGTAATTGAAGAAGTAACGCCGGCCGCTGCGGCCGAGCGATTCTAGGCGCTTCGGTCCGGAACCGCGCCGCTGCTACGGTCGCAGGTTCGAATCCTGCCTCGGATATGGATGTGTGTGCTATTCTTTGGTTAGTTAGGTTTAAGTAGTTCTACGTCTAGGGGACTGATGACCTCAGATGTTAAGTCCCATAGTGCTTACAAGGGAACCTCCCCATCGCACCCCCTCAGATTTAGTTATAATTTGGCATAGTGGATAGGCCTTGAAAAACTGAACACAAATCAATCGAGAAAACAGGAAGAAGTTGTGTGGAACTATGAAAAAATAAGCAAAATATACAAACTGAGTAGTCCATGGGCAACATAGGCAACATCAAGGATGATGTGGGCACAGGAGCGCCGTGGTCCCGTGGTTAGCGTGAGCAGCTGCGGAGCAAGAGGTCCTTCGTTCAAGTCTACCCTCGAGCGAAAAGTTTACTTACTTTATTTTTGCAAGTTATGATCTGTCCGTTCGTTCATTGACGTCTCTGTTCACTGTAATAAGTTTAGTGTCTGTGTTTTGCGACCGCACCACAAAACCGTGCGATTAGTAGACGAAAGGACGTGCCTCTCCAGGACGTGCCTCTCCAATGGGAACCGAAAACATTTGACCCAGGAAAACACGTCTGATATATTCTATACGACACTGGTGACGGCATGTGCGTCACATGACAGGAATATGTTGTCGACCCACCTAACTTGCACACTTGGCGAATGGGTGAAAAGATTCTTCTACCTTGCCCGATTTAGGTTATCTTGTGGATGTGATAATCACTCCCAAAAAAGTGATGAAAACATAAGAGTGTGTCACATAAACTGCAACAAATGAATGCAACAGTTTCACAGTCGCACAGTTTTGTCTGTGCTCTGTCAAAACATATGTTTTCAACGTTTTCAAATTTTTCCGTGTGTAGACTGTCAAATCCTGCATATGTCCAAGCAAATCTGAACATGTCCTGGAATTTTGGAGAGCGAAATTGATTATGTGTGAGTGCCTGAACTCTGATAATTGTCTGAAAATAAAAATTTATACTTTTTACTGGAGGGAAGACTTGAACCAAGGACCTCTTGTTTCGCAGATGCTCACACTAACCACGGGACCACGGCGCTCCTTTGCCCACATCATCCTTGATGTTGCCTGTTGCCCATGGACTACTCAGTTTGTATATTTTGCTTATTTTTTCATAGTTCCACACAACTTCTTCCTGTTTTCTTGATTGATCTGTGTTCAGGTTTTCAAGGCCTATCCACTGTGCCAAATTATAACTAAATCTGAGGGGGGTGCGATGGGGAGGTTCCCTTGTTAGAGCCATTTCAATCATTTTTGAAGAAGTAACACTATCCTCAAATAGCTTATATATATATATATATATATATATATATATATATATATATATATATATATATATATATATATATATAATACGCAGCACTTAAATATGCAGAACTGTTCATATTTACAGACATTGTGCAAAACATAACCGCATGTCTCATAACAACAAAAACAGTAGAAAATGCCACTAACTGCTTTTGGCGATCTCTAGTGCACATTTCTTCGCCCATTTCTGTAATCGGACACTAGATTGAAACACCGCCCAGGAAACGTCGTGTGTTCCTTGCTGCACTACTATCCAGGTACAACTCTCTCCCCAACTCTCTTTCGAGCTTTTCATTTAATTGCCTTTGAAACATAAAAGTTAGTAATAGATGGATTTAATTTCTGAAAAGCATGTTGCTGATTAACAGCTATATAATTGTATATCATACCTCTCTTCAACCACCAGTGTTTATTTTCATGCTATCGCGTTCACAAAGACGTGCTTGTTTTAATCAGCAGTTGTCCATTCTTAAAAATTGTGAGATATCTACAGCTTAGCCTGAGATGACGCATTGGCCAAGTTATCGCTGTACGTTTTAGATATCTGAAGGATTCGTAGAATGTCAACAAGACAGATTTCAGTTCTTGTGTCTCGCGTGTACTCGCCGTTAGTACTACGGTGGCGTAATTCGCAGCCTTGGTGAGCAAGTGACCGTCAGGTAAGAGTCTTGAAACTACAAGGTAAACAAGTATTCTAGTTTTTGTTTCCACAAAGTATCGACGTTGTCACTTGTCTCAGGAATTGCGTCTCTTCGCGGAGTGCATTGCCGCGTGCAGTAACTTGTGCTTTCGTCATTGTGCTTTCCGGAGTCTTCTACTAATGTTAAAGTAGTCGATTGTTACTTAGCTGAAGGCTACTAGCGTAAATGTGCCGACAAAGAAGGGATTCACTAGCTGCGACACAATTCATCTATAGACACTAGTTGTCTGATACTATTTACGCAATACAAATCATTTTCTGCCAATGTGCCACTGCTGTTTAGAATATCCTGTCTCCTAAAATATCTATTTCGTTCAAGTTACATTGTTCCTCCATCGTTGTCTTATTTTTTTCTAATTTGTTTGATTGATTACAAAGTGTGTTTGGAGCCACGTACAGCTCCGTGGTGTGTGCGATGCAGGTGCTGAGAACACGGCGCGCAACCGTTAGAATGTCAAACGTGGGACGATTGCAATTACTTGAATAATCCCCAAACGTTACTAATTTTTGGGAAGGTATCGCATACAAGGGAGTAATCATGAAGTTTTAATTATCGCGTCGTAACAAATCAAAATGCAGCCATGAAACGTGCGTTTAGTCCTTCTCTACATATTCACCCTCCAATGAGACATGTTTTTCCCAGCGATAGTTGAATAGCTGGAGACTGATTGTAAACTCTGGTCTTGAGCTGTTGAGGAAACTTTTACCTCGAGAATCACTTCGTCGCCATTCTAGAAGTAGCTAGCACGCAGTGGTTTCTTCATCCGAGGAAAGAGGAAGAGGTCACTGGGCGCCGTGTCAGCAAAATACGAGGGGCGAGACAAAATTTGAAAGAGCAAAGAAGTAGCATATTTGACTCAGGGCTGTACCTACATAGCTCGGCCGCTGTCGTGGAGCAAAAACGCCCCCCCCCCCCCCATTCCCCTGGACAGCTTTCTTGAGTCTTCATCGTGGCAACCTCCCGTAACCAGGTCGGGAGATTTCGGTAGACTGGTCCTGTTACGATTTGCCCCTTACGAGCGCGTTATGTTAGTACCACATCATAACAGTACCAAAGAAATACCACTCACAATCAGTATCACTTTGCTCTCTGACGGTTAGCTCTCCTAGCTCTTCGTCTTTTTCGGCGGTGATGAACCCGCGTGTCTCCGCCGCTGGTTTTGCTTCTTTGTCTCGTCCTAGTGTTGCACCCGGCGCTCGCACATAGTTGTTAAGCGTTGAAGACGTCATCTGAGTTGACCTGACGTAGCTGCAACATTTCCGCTGCCAACTCGGTTCGACCGACTTTCCGATTTTGTGTGAGCAGTCCCGAAACCCATCGAGCGACGATCTTTGTCGAGTTCAAAATGTCGTGCAGGGTGCCGAAAACTGATACATAACAGAGTTTTTACCTCTTCCACTGTCGCCTCGGTTGTGATAATGTTGGTATTCGAGTACCAAGGCCACCACTTCTCTGGCGATTCCCCGCTTTGCATAAAGAGATTGATTTCTTTCTTCAAACTCACTGGTCACACTGGAAGCCTTTGTGCTATCTAACCACTACTCATGTGACGGTGGATTTCTGCCCTACACTTTCACCACCTTATCAGGAGTTGTTGCAAAAAACGAATTATCGCACGGTACTCCCCGCAAGCGGCTTCTAATCAAATTGCGTGCCTATGGAGTGTCGTCTGACTAGTGCGGCTGGATTCGTAATTTCCTGACAGAAAGGGCGCACACAGTTCGTATTAACTGACAGAAAGATATCAAGTAAAACAGAAGTGATATCTTGTATTCTCCAAGGAAGTGTTATTGGCCCTCTGCTGTTCCTAAACTATACAGGATGTTGGGGGGTGTAAGTGCAAATATTGATCATTGGTACCTTAATATTTACCCACTTCGATGTGTGAGTAGTTTTTTTTTTCTTTTCTGTGTCTAAAATTCTTCGCGCAAACACGTCACGTAGTTTACTACCTGATGGTTTCAGCACGGCCGTAACTGCACCATTGAGTAGATTACACCTGTCTCTATAGACTAACCGCTATGCGTCCACGCATCCATACTTCATCATCTGACCTGATGCCCAGGGCCGCGCCTGATTAGCCGAGCGGTTTAAGGCGCTGCAGTCATGGACTGTGCGGCTAGTCCCGGCGGAGGTTCGAGTCCTCCCTCGGGCATGGGTGTGTGTGTTTGTCCTTAGGATAATTTAGGTTAAGTAGTGTGTAAGCTGAGGGACTGATGACCTTAGCAGTTAAGTCCCATAAGATTTCACTCACATTTGAAAATTTTTTGATGCCCAGGGGAAAACAAGCATTAATGGCTTGCTCGTGCCACATGTACTTGGTAGTACTAACGAACCTACAAACGTACTACTCCTATAATTATTTGTCTGTAGTCACCAGTAAATATATCTGCATTTATATTCCGAACACCCTGTATAAATGATTTAGGAAAAAATGTGAGCATACTGTTTCCAGATGATGCTGAAATTTGCTGTCTAGTAAAGTCACCAGTAGATCTGAACGAATTGCATAATGATTTAGGCAAGACATCTGTATGGTGCGACAAGTGGTAATTGGTTCTAAATAATGAGAAGTGTGAGGTCATTGTCATGAGTACGAAAAGAAATTCGTTAAATTTCGGTTACAAGATAAATCGCAACCATTTAAAGCTGTCATTTTAACTAAATACCTAAGGATTACAATACAACTTAAATTGGAACGATCACAAAGACTGTCTTTTACTGGCAGAACACTAAGAAGATGCAACAAAGCCACGAAAGAGACTGCTTACATTATGCTTGCCCATCCTCTGCTAGAGTACTGCTACGCGGTATGGCATCCATACCGAATTGGATGGACGGAGGACATCGAAAAAGTTCAAAGGGCAGCTCGTTTTGTACTATCGCGAAACGTGAGAGAGAGCGTCATAAACATGATACGCGAGTTGGAGTAGCAGTCAAAAAAACAAAGGCGTTTTTCGTGGCGGCGATATCTTTTCTTGAAATTTCAGTCACCAACTTCCTCCAGCGTATGCGAAAATATTCTTTTGACGCCCACCTACTTAGGGAGAAATGATGATCGTAATAAAATAAGAGAAATCAGAGCTCACACGGAAAGATTTGACTGATGGATTTTCTCGCGCGCTATTCGAGAGTGGAAATTGTGTCAGCCACTTAGGTGTGAACTGGACAGTTGTTATGCAGATGTAGGTACTGATGCAGATACTCCACTTTATTAATGGGCTGCACTGTTTTGACGTGGCTCCTGTAGAGCCGCGTACAAGGTAATGTAGTGCGTGGGTTTCAGCGTGTACCGGGGCTGAAGATTTGTATCCGCAGCAAACAAAAATAATTATTCGTGGCTTCCTCTACTCCGCCGGGAGCAGCCTGGTACCTCTACGCAATGGAGACATTTTCAGTTATCGATATAAGAAGTACGCCCATTTCGCGTAATTCTGTGTGCCACATATATTGTAGTGCTCAAAACTATTTCTTAGAAAGCATTAGTTACAGTTACAAAAAGTTAAGTATGTAATAGAAAAAACTGCCAGTGAATGATTGAGAAGTATGTGGTTCTAGTCCATTCAGTACAAAACTACAGCCGACCAGTGTGGCCGAGCGGTTCTAGGCGCTTCAGTCTGGGACCGCGCTACCGCTACGGTCGCAGGTTCGAATCCTGCCTCGGGGATGGATGTGTGTGATGTCCTTAGGTTAGTTAGGTTTAAGTAGTTCTAAGTTCTAGGGGATGTTAAGTCCCGTAGCGCTCAGAGACATTTGAACCATTTGAAAAAAACTACATTTAGTGTCAACAAACTTAACTTACATCAAAACAGAAATAAGAATTCTTCTGGCTCAAAAGTAATTTGTAGGTCGAAGTACTTAAGAATAAAACAAACCTGTTTTGGAATATGAAGAAGAAATCAGTATTTCTTTGCATACCGATGTACAGCTGCACATCTATTTGGCACTGAATCCTTTTATCCAGTAAGACAGTAGCAAATTGACCCTTGTCTGAGCAGCTTCGACGACGAACACGTCGATCCAGTGCATCCCAGAGGTGTTCAACTGGATTTAGATCCGGGCTCTGGCTTGGCTACTCCAGAAGTTTGATTTTTTTATGCGAAAAGATTTTTCTTAAATGGCCGAGGAGTATTTTGAATCTTTGTCCTACGGAAATGTCCATCTATGTGTAATATTCTTTCTCCTTACGTGGAATCACGTTCTTTTCTTAAATGTCACTGCATAGGAAACAACCCGTCTTGCCTTCTATTTGGACTAGAAGACGAACACCCCGTAATGGTCGGTATCTGGTATTTTTTATTGTCCTTTTGGTTTTTTGGTCGACGGATATACTGCACACCGTCAGAAGAAGATGCATTAAATTTAGTTTCATCCCTCCATAAAGCCTTAGATTAATCTGTAGCATATCATGTCTGATATTTATTTGCAAAGTGTATCCTGGCCTACCTACATTTTGAATTTATGAGCGGTTTCAGTGATGATCGTGTACCATTTAAATCGTCTGCTACTAGGCGACGTTTTACAGTAGTAGAGACATGTACGTTCAGTCCATGATGCTGCCCCAGATCATTTCTAATTTGTCGAGCCGATTTTCTTGGATCAGCAGTCGACTGCTTACAAATCGTTCTGTCCTCTCTGCGTGTTGTTTTCCGAGGGCGACCTGACCTTGGATTATTGGCTACTTTTCCTTCCTGTTTTTGCCGTCGACTTCACCCACTTATTAGTTGTTGTGATATGCCATAGTCTCTAGCAACGCTACACTGCGACTTTCTCTTTTTCAAGACATGCACAACGGCTTGTCTCTCATCAACCGAGCATTCTTTCTCTTTTGGGATGCTTTTAGTTGTCTCTACAAATAAACAAACACGTCTGAATTCCTGAGTAACAATAGTTAGTGAATACTGTACCACCAAAACAAATTACAAAACACTTTTGAGGTAAAGGAATACATTGACGGAAAAGAAGTCGCAACAGCAAATAGGAATTGTGCGACATGAACAAAAGTTAGTAGGCTTGTTTCTACATCTGAAAGATGATGTCTATTCAAATTTTGCGTCCTATGAGGATGCAAGTGCCGGGGATGGCCGTGTCTTGATTAGGAGGAGGCCAGTTGAGGGCCTGTAACCAACATGTCTGTGTCCTAGACGCACTGGACCCACCCTTGGAGCTATGGTCTGGGATGCGATTTCGTATGACAGCAGGAGCACTCTCGTGGTTATCCCAGGCACCCTGACTGCAAATTTGTACGGTAATCGGCTAATTCGACCTGTTGTGCTGCCACTCATGAACAGTATTTCAGGAGGTGTTTTCCGACAGGATAACGTTCATCCACATACCGCTATTGTAACCAGACATGCTCTTCCGAGCCTCAACGTGTTGCCTTGGCCTGCTCGATCACCAGATCTGTCTCCAATCGAGCACACATGGTACATCACCGGAGAACAAGTCCAGCGTCATACACAACCGGCATTAACCGTCCCTGTATTGACCGACCAAGTGCAACAGGCATGGAACTGCATCCCACAAACTGACATCTAACAGCTCTACAACAGAATGCAGCCACGTTTGCCTGTTTGCATTAAGAGTTCGGATGGTTGCACCAAAATTAATGAACCAGCATTTCGCATTTGGAGTGGCTTATGTCGCCCTTGCATTGACCTTCGATCTTGCAGTGTTAATCGCTTAAATATGTTGGCCAGATAAAGGTATTCCCGAAATTTAATTACTGTACATTTATTATTTTTTACTGGTGCGATTTTTTCTTTCAGTTTATATAACTACATTGTTATGGTATGAACTTGGTTGTTTACTAGGTATCTAATCAAATGGTTCAAATGGCTCTGAGCACTATGGGACTTAACTTCTAAGGTCATCAGTCCCATAGAACTTAAAACTACGTAAACCTAACTAACCTAAGGACAGCACAGCCAGAGGCAGGATTCGAACCTGCGACCGTAGCGGTCGCGCGGTTCCAGATGTAGCGCCTAGAACCGCTTGGCCACCCCAGCCGACAGGTATCTAATCACACGGCGTGAAGCTCTCGATGAAATGACACAGTTTTATGCGGTGTTCCTTTTTATTGCTTCCAGACGGTATTGACAACATAATACAACAACTACGAAATAGTTTTGAGTGCTGCTGTAATTTTCCTGTGAAAAATATTACTTCTGTGTGACTTTGGCTGCGGGTGCATTGTTTTCTACAGGAGAACTCGCCTTTAATCATTGCAGTGTCGTGGTGAGTGCTCATCAACAACACAGTATGCCCAATCCACAACACGGGTCCTGTATCGAACACTTTGGAGGTGAGTAATAAACCTGAAACGTGGCATCCCCCTGTTTGGGCACGGCTTTCCCGGTGGCGGCCAGCTGCTCGCTGAGCCGGTGACGAGATGCGTGGCCGCCTGCGGTATCTGTGTTAGTATAACAGCGCCTGAACGGGCGACCTTTAGAGCACTCTACGATAATGACACGGCCGCAGGAGCAACAAGTCCGGCGTCAATATTTGCCTCTGCCCCCCCGTATCTGTGACCCGTGGAATCGTCTCACCTGCGTGTTTCAAGTTCCAACTGTAGTTTGTCAGGAACCTCGTCGGCACTCGGTTTGTCAACTGTACCTATCAGTCTTTTCCGGCTGTCAGGAAAGTTCGTGCTCACAGTTATCGAGTGCCGCTCAAAGTTTGTCTTAATGGCAACGTAACGAAGAGATCCAGCCAGCTTTTAAGGTAGCAAGCAGCAAGTTCTCTCATAGAACGGCGAATTTGGAAGTGAAATGTTAGGCAACTGTAACTTTTCTGCTCTAATGTTCTCGACTATTTTTTTCAGTTATTTTGTTAAATACACTGTGGACAACGTATTAAGTGGTTAACTGACGTTATCGTCATTGGCATAGTGAGATAGTTCCAATGTTCCTTCTTTGCACTTAGTGATTTCTATGTATTGCAAATAACTCTGTATATGGCGCTCTGACATCTGTCAGTGGTGTTCGATAACCCTTAGTCGAGTATATTCGGTGTTGTAGTCTGTGGGCGGCCACACATGTGTGTAGATGGCGCAACTAGAAATTTGTTTCCTTCCATTCGTTATATTTCATCAATGGCGCATTGAGGAGTCCGCGATCTATGTTGCTTTTGTCCGGCTGTTCTGTTCTCGACTATTAAATGTATTGAGACTTGAACTGTAATTGCAGTTTACTCTAAAATAACGAATTTGTTGCTATGTTTTGAATGTTATTGAGGACAAGAAGCTAAATATAATTTTGCTCTCGACGGAAGTTCATTGCAGTCTTTCTATTAGATGTCTGGATTCTTGCTTTTAGTATGCTACATGGTTGACAAGGTGATTTTATGAATTAATTTCAACTTTCATTTTCCTTGAACATATTAATTTATTTAAATTATTTAACTCCGTCGTATGCAAATCACAATATATTTCTTTTTTATGTTTTGACACCAATGTGGTCAAATTTATTTCCGTAAAATATCATACAAAGTTCATGGTCACTGATCTATTTTAGCCCTATTTACGACTTTCTCTTATTCACATAACATCCAACTCAGTGGAACTCCATTCCAGAACCTGCATTCGCACTACTTAGCGTGATGCAACGCCCGCCAAAAATCTCGCGACAAAATGCCATTAAGACGCAACTAGTATATAAAAACAATAAAATTCAAAGATTTGCGTGAGTTGACTTAATAGAGTGATTTTCATTCTTGAGTCTTTTGTTTACTCGTTAGAATAATTTGAATTTATGGAAATTAATTTTATGAAATTTTGAAATAATTATTTGGAACACTTTTATATTGTGATTATAAAAAATGATTAAAATATTAATAGTACCACATATATAATCGTTTTTTATTCAACCATTACTTCAAAAGCAAATTTGTAATTATTTTTCTGTTATTGCCTACAACTTATGTACTAGTTTCACATTTTGCTCATTGAAAGGGGTTTCTCTGAGTTTCGTCCAACATGGAAGTGCTTCTCATCACCCATAGTTTTGCCATTTCATAAGAACAAATAATTGATTATGTCGACATACTTCCAGCAAACGCGTCTACTCAAGTAAAAAATTTGACGTTCTTGTTCATGGAAAAATATACCGACATGTTTCCAGAATTAAATTCTCCACACTGCAGCAATGTGTTCTCTATTACGAAAATTGTTGATAGATTAAAAAGGCATATACGTGTTTTGGGACTCTGCAAATGTCGGACGGCTATATTATAACTTCCTTATGGTGACCAGTTGTTAGTCAAGGATTTCGTTTTACTAATTCTTACAAGCGGCCTCGTCAGTGACTGTTAGATGTCAACTCCTTTTGCTTTATGGAATAGATACGCAGATCGTATTTTTTAAACGATCGCACGGCTCCACTATCTACTGTGCCAATTCCATACGCTCTTTTGCTACCGCTAAAACACTCACAATCGCGTCACTCGACTAACAGCAATCATACAAGCAAGTGTACCTATCGCCTTTCTATAAGCTGGTTCCACAGTACGGTGTTTGGAATCAGTGGGACGTCATTGCAATTTTTATCGGTAGCCTTTGTTATTGTCGAATGTGTCCGTTCTTCAGCTAGAGCGAAGGTTTACATACTGTATAGCATTGGGTCTTCACTTGGTAAAATATATGACAATATGAGAGCGAGTCATAACGATTTCTTGGAGCCATAATTTAGAAGAATCAGCCTTCTTACACCTTTCTTGTGAACTAGGCAGTAAACCGGATGGATATTGAGAATAGTTGTTAGTTTTTAACCTGACGCACAGCTGTTCGAAACAGGGGTAAGGATGGGGGGAGGGCACTTTCTTTCTCTTGGAATCTAGGCTTTACTTGGCACTGGGAAGCGCTATGGGAAATACTGTGATTTTTAAAAGTTATTTCTGTTTCTCCCCTTTTGAGGACTCATCATTTACTGCTTTTTTTTTATCACACATGATTTTCTCAGGCATTCTGATATTTTTTCACCTTCATAATTTTAATTTTCTGTGAAAAGCTAACATTATTGGTACATGAACAATGCTTTTTCTTGTCAGTAACTTATTGAGTACCACAGATTTAATTATAACGATTATGTAATTTTAAATCGCTGAATGCAAACGGCGACATTCATAGTAATAATATAAAAATGTGTACTTAGCATATAATAATGAAGCATGCTTACCATTTCGGAATTAAAATGATGTAACTGAAAACCATTGAGTGGATATCTTTCAGTCGTTTGAGAGACTATGAATATTGTTTAACTTCTTTAAAATTTAATTTTTGGGACACTATGCGTTCTCAGACCCACCGAGTCATTTATATCAAAAACTTTTTTTTTAAATCTTATACACTCTTGAATAATTTTTGCGAGCCCCGATGCTCTGAAATGAAGACGAAATCATGTCAGGCCAAACCAAACTAGTGAAAAGACTGATGACAAAAAAGGGTAGTATTCCTGCCTTTCTGGTCAGATCCATATTAACAACGCACGAACATGTGAGTCTGGTTGTAGAGACTCTAGCCTATACCACACAGTTTGGGTAGATTTGGTGGCTTGTAAATTGTATAGTAGAAGCAGAATTCGTTCTAAGACCCCACTTGCTTTCTTTGCCCACTTAATCCACCCAACTGTGACCCAGTCGATCACTCTCTCGTTCATTCGTCATGTAGTACTCACATAGAAATTCTTCACCTTTTGTGAAGTCCATCTTTTGCACTTTTTTTCGGCAGTTCGTAAGTTCATTACGGATAAAACGGCGTATTTTCAGTGAAGAATAAATGGTTGACTAATTTGTCTTTTTGTATTTTCTTATGCTGGAGTTCACTGTCCTCTTACACAACTTATAGGAAGTTAATTCTCCCGCGTAGACTGTATTTCTCTACTTTACTATAGCTTATTATCTGCTATTGGTCACTTGCAAACACACTGCCGTGTTCGTACGATCGGACGTGATACGTTATTCCATCTTACATGGGGTCAAAAGAGTCCACGTGAGCATCGTCTGTTCATCAGTCCCAACTGGTCGTGAGCATACTTTCAAGTTCAGACACCGGTGTTCTCTGCATGCCTCGGCACACTTCATTCCACAAAATGTGCTGATGCCAAAAATAAAATACTGTACAAAAATACATCCTTTGGAGAATATTTACTACATTTAGGTTTGAAAATGCAGTTTCCGCTTTCGATGAGCCAGTGGTACACCGGCAGACTATTTGTAGATAAGCAGGTAACGGCAGTTTGAAATGTTTTTGTGGTTGTTGTCGCAAGAAAATCTAAGTTTAATATACCCAGCAAATATCCACATCTTTTTTGAGCATAGTTCTCCGAGGAGTTGACATCTAACAGTCACTGACGAGGCCGCTTGTAAGAATTAGTAAAACGAAATCCTTGACTAACAACTGGTCACCATAAGGAAGTTATAATATAGCCGTCCGACATTTGCAGAGTTCCAAAAGACGTATATGCCTGTTTAATCTATCAACAATTTTCGTAATAGAGAGTACTGTTCGACTGTAAATCGTATAAATAAGAAAGCAGGTTGTACAAAGGTGGTTTCCAGAAATAGCGTTCGTAATGTAATTGAATAGTTATAGTGAGAAAACGACGGATGCTTAAAATCGGACTGCCTTCAAGTTTCAGACACCATAAAACTGGATAACTTTGTGACACTTTTAGCACTTACTGTAACACAACATTATACAAATATATACTGCGATATTTAATTTCTACATATGTGGAATTTTATAAAAGCAATAAACTTTTTTGTGCAATGGGCTGTTAGGAATACGGAATATCAGTTGTCACGAAGTTACTTCCTCCCTCCTCAGCTGCGGACAACGAGGCGAGATGAAGTCCAATACAGGAAAAGTGCAGTTAAATTTATCTGTCAAAAAGATGGGCTGACCTAGTTTTTCTTTATGACACACAGTTATTGTTGTTGCAAATTTACCCAGTCTTAAACTAGGAATTTCATTTTACCCGAACGTATAAGGAATTTGTCACGAAGTTTGCCATTTTGTTGAGATTTATATTTCTAATTTTCTTAAAGTCTAAAGCCTTATCCTTACTGCATCAAAATAGAACAAAAAACTAAACCTCACTAAGCAAGATAATAAAACAAAACTCTTACACACGTATTAGTGCATGTGCTCAGTAGAACTTCGTGAGGAAAAAACAGGTCACGACACTTACATGTAACACAGTATCCTCCAAGCAAGGTAATTAGTTACAATCGTTAGACACTTCCCTATTGTTTCGGTGTTATGAGAAAAAAGCAAAGTCTTAATATATTTAACACGATGGTTCGAGCAACTGTATGCTACATTTAGAAACAAAGTTAAATGCGAAATAAAACATCGTCTTTTTTAATAAGCCGTTCACAAATGTCCGTAATTTCATTGAGGCTCCTTTTCTACAATTACTTCAGTTGTCACACTTGATGGTGCAAATACATGCGGCGTCACAGATTTATTCCTATAATCTACGTAAACAGCATTTTTTCTTTCCAGTGGTTGAATAAATTGTAGATAAAGTTTAACTTTAATTCAGAATTGTCTGCACGTAAGTAATTTATATCAACTTACTTTCAGTTAGTCACCTCTTCGAAATTATCAGCGATATCAAGAAACTTTCGAAGAAATGTACATACTCGTTTTTCCACATGCAAACAAAATGGCTTTTTGACAGGCGCAACTGTGATGCACGCACTTGTCACTTCAAATACCAGTGACGGAATTGTGCAAGATCACACTGCAGCAGAGCTATGTGTTGAATAGTGAACCGAGTTACAGTATTTAACAATAAAAAGCCGAAGAGCGCTGTTGTCACAAACAAATGCCTCATTTACGGAGCTGCTCAGTAGGAGATCAATAAATCTTCTCATGGTAGCTATTGTGGTTATTTGTTTATTCAAAAGGACTTCTACAGCTGTGGCTGCCCACTTACCAAGTGTTTTGTAAATAACTTTTATGTTGCGGTCATTCTTTAGCGCTGCTGTTACCGCTCTTTCGTATCATCTCTATCATATATCTATTTCTTTATTTCTCCTGCCCTTTCTTTCTCTTTTTTAACCTGAGAAGTGCTTGATGTTGCAGTCTGTAGCTTTCGAAGGTGAAATTTGAATGACCTAACATATTTCTTGTTACAAAAATAAGGCGACACACTGCGTCAACATTTATAGTATTAATGGGGCGGTATAAAAATGGCGGCTGCGTGATACAGGCCAAAATGGAGCCGGTAATTAAGCAATAAATTGGCGGTGTGATGCGGCCGCCATGCGAACACACGTTCATAAATATAACCCGTACGACTGCAGAAGGTCACACCGGCTATCCTTTGGAACCACAGTATAAATCTCGCACGAGGCGTTGCCAGATTTCGGCTCCGCCGTGACTGCACTCGAAAAGTCTCGAAAGGCGCCGCATGCACGAATCGCCGCCTCCTTTGCAGCTAGCTGCTGCTTCTGAAACAAGGGCGGCACCTGGAGGGATATGCGCATGTGAAGTGGCTGGTCTTCTAGGAAACAGAATGAGAAAGGTACTGGCGTGCTGACAGGCGGACTGTCCCGCAACTTACAGCGTATCAACGGAAACTTTTAAAGAACTGCAGAAGTTACCAGACTTGTACTGTAAGTGGGGATCAAAAAGATTCCGTTTGAGGGCGTTGCTGCATCGTATATGCAGCTAGCGCAGATCCGATGCCGGTACGTAAGGATTGACATGTAGGCAAGGGATTAGTGTGGCATTCGTGTCTTTCCGACGTGCATGTGGTATATGCGAAAACTGGAACTATGGTGACGTTACTACTAAATGCGTCCAAACAAGACCAACATGCTGCTGTTCTTTTCTTGTCTTCCGAAGGACGGAGACTGGTAGCCATCCATAGGAAAATGAAGAATGTGAATGAGGCACCATGTCTGTCAAAGACCCCCTTTGTAGAATGGTGCCCAAAGTTCCCTGCTGGTCGCGACTCGACACAAGACGCCGGTCGATGTAGGAGGCCAGCCTCAACTAGGAGACCAAAGTGGGAGACACTGAAGCAACTACCCTGTAGTCCTGATCTCTCCCTGTGCGATTACCACGCCTTTGGTACCTTAAAAAAGGCCTTGAAAGGTCGAAGATTCCTGTCGGACGAGGATGTGCAGCAGGCAGTTAGGACTTCTTCACGCAGCAGTACAAAGTGATTTACTAAACAGGTATCGTCTCCGGTGCGTCGGTGGGATGACTGCCTGAATGCTCATGGCGATTTTGGCTGATTGGCATTCTGGACTGTACGGCCCTCGAACGGAGTATCTCTGTATCCTCCATAGTGATCACTCAACATTTGACGCTGTTCTGATACACTCTGATGGCTGTTCCGTCTGTCACAGAGAATTGATACAAATTGTTCTGTCTTTCAGTTGCCAAATGAAATTGTAGATAGCTAGTATAAACGCTATAAACTTAAGTCTGTTGCAGTTTATTGGTAGCAGACCTATATCTATGCCACTTACAAGAAAATAAAGATTACTGCTAAGAGGTATTGCTAGAGGACAAATGCAGGGCCACAGAAGCGTGCATGACAAGAAGAAAGATAGATGCCCCATAGATGAAAATTACAAAGACCTTTTGAGACAAGAGAAATAGCTGAATATTAAGAGCTGAAGCAAGGAAGAGGAAGCTGGGACGTAGAAGGCGTGTATAAAACATCTATAAATGTTAACTTGTAGACAATATTATTTAAAAAAAAGGGAGAGGAATATATGAAGATTAGATGGGAGATACGATACTGCTAGAAGAATTTGACGGACCACTAAACGACGTACGGCTCCTGGAGTGAACGATATTCTCTCAGAATGATTGCGATCTTAGGAGGGCCAATCGTGACAAAACTACTCCACCTGCTGTTCGAGATATATGAGACAGGCGAAATGCCCTCAGATTTCAAGAAAGTAAGAATTCCAGTTTCAAAAAAGGCAGGTGTTGACAGGTAGAAGTTCACTTAAAAAGCTTGTATGTCAAATTTCGTCTTAGTGGCACACGCAAGTACAACATTGTCAGGAAAAACACGAAAGAATTTACTCGACGTAAGTGTTATGTTTTTGTGCTAGGAAATCTAAAATACCAATTTTGCAGAGTGAGGAGATGAAATTACGTAGTGTTAGATAACTGTCAGTAAACCCCCGATTCTTTAAAGAATCGAGTACCTATGTATGAAGCTTCAAACATCTGATTACTTTGCAAATCAGTTAATGTGTTAAATATTTGGACTTTGAGCTTGTGAGCGAGAAAAAGTTTAGAAAAGGTTTCAAATTATACTCAGACTTCGTTGCAAGTTGCTAATTGCTCTCATTATGAAACACTGTTTGAATGTAGTCGAGTAATTTGTGCTCCATTTTGTGCGAAAGCTAGTTTTTCACAGATCTAAAGCTTTATGATGTCATATCTCCTGAACTGTATGTCGTACAATGGTATGATTGTGCAGGTACATTCAGCAGTATATGTGGATACGGCCTGCAAAATGTTTTGTAGGAGTCGGTAGTAAAGAAGTAATAAATTCAAATGGCATACTGAAATTTGACTGCACGATAAGCGATACACTTGTTTCCTTTCATAATTTTTGTCAAAGGTGGCAACGAGAATAATTTTCGCAAAGGTTTGAAATTATATTTGTAGTATGTGGCTTAAGTGCTCTCATTCTCAAGTACTGGATGAAAGAAGTCCGGCTATTTGCGTGCCGTCGGTTACGCTGCCTAAAGACACACATGCAGTTACTAACTGCAATAGTTGTCTTACTTTGTTAAACTTTGGACATACCTCTGAATAAATATATTATGAAAGCGTTTTAAAATTTTGAATTAAAAAACACATTCAGTTACAACTTTTCGTGAGTACACGATGCATTTCGGACTCTATGGGTCCATCATCAGGTGTAATTTGTCATAATACATGCTTAATTTTTTCTCTTGAATGAGGTGAAATGCATATTCCTGTCACGAAAAGGTTTGATATTAGGTCATGAATTTCGTAAGTCAAACGCGGAAAATTTTGCGAAATAGTGGAAAAGGTGAACAGCGTAAACTTACCACATAATCCAAGAAAAGCGTTTTTAACTTTTTAGCACCAGCAAACGTTCCGTTCTCCATCATTTTCGTACATGTCAGTTCATTCAAGATGCATATCTGTATACACACGCTCAAAGTTCGATAGCATGGTCCGTGTGCCAACGTTGTATACAATTGGTAGTTGATTTGCAACGAGTTTTTCGAATTCAAGGAGAAACTGCTTCAGAATGGTCTAAGATGAGAACTGATGCGCGAGGAAGTAAAAATTGACTTTGGCAGTAAAAAAGCGATCAAAATTACTATGTAGGAGGAGTCTTTGAACTTCGAAACAGTCGTTGCATCAGAGTGAAGTGAATTTGTGCTTTGCCGGTCGGTATGGCTACAGCCGGCATTCTGTGGCGAGCTGATTGCGAGTCTTACAGCTTGCGAAGTTGCGCTGTTCGTTAGGCGCGTTGGTTCCGACTGCTGCACCGGAATAAGCCGGTTAGCCCCGTTTCTGCAACTTTTCGAGTCAGCGAGAAAATTCAGATGCAAATCGTCGAAAGTTTGTAGCGTACTGGTTGGAATGGTGATTCAAATTCTCGCCAAATACCATGTACGTGAAAGGTAATTGTATGCTAATGTGTCGGTTTACGACTGGACAACTGTTGCAAGGCGATGCCATTCTCTCTCTAGCTGTCTACTTGGCGGCGAGCAGTGTAGCATCGCCCCTGGCGGGGACAGAAATCATTACGATGAGTTCCGCGCAGTTAACTGTTTTTCGATCAAGTGTGACAAGGTATGATTTTTCGATAACTTGACGCATTTGCTTCCATTTGTTACGTTCGGAAGCTGAATGAAAAGGAACAAAAGCCAGTACCATTCGAGAGCCATAGTTGGCACAACTACATGATCGTACTGTATAAATATTTGATCGCGTGGGAAATTATTATACATGGTAAATAAAAGCTGTGGGTGTAAAAATATAAGCGGTAGTTGTATTTTAACGCTATTTTCTTCGTCGCTGACGAGCAGTATTATGCTTTTACCGATTTCGCTCCATCAGTTGTCTAAATCGATCGATTTAGCCAATAATGCTAAGCATCTCTCATCAACTTAAATTATTCAAACAACACTGCTAGTGATTACGTCTAAAAATACTGTGTTACTTGAAGTGATTACTGTTTAGTGGAATGCTGCATGAGCAATGCGATTAAATTAAAGCTCAGAGGTATCTTACTTTGATATTGTTGCGATTTCATTAACATGCTTTTCGTGTATCAGCTTTCCGTTGCTTATTCATATTTTACGCCCCAGAGTGCAATCGTCGTCCAAACGTCCACATGTCTTAGCTAAAAACATACAGGGTGAAAAGTATTTGAACCGACAAACTCTGGGAGATTGTAGGGGACATCAAAACAAATATTTTTCCCTAGTGCCATTTTTTCCTATGAGGAGTATTTAAACCGGTGGAGGCCGTGTTACGATCTTCAGTTGTTAGAGAGCGTATTACGCTCTTCAGTTGTTAGAGGGCGTATTACGCTCTTCAGTTGTAGGCAAATGTTGTCCACCAGTGTAGTAGTGCATTGTCTCTATTTACTAATGGAGCGATACACCTGGAGTGAGTACACTGACATGCTTGGTGCGTACTACGTAGCGCACCACAACGGACGAGCTGCACAGCGGGTTTATCAACAACAATATCCTAATCGCCGTATCCCGCATCATGCTACCTTTGCTGCTGTGTACCAACGTCTGCGTGAGACCGGGTCATTTAGCAGATTACCTGGGCAGGGACGCCGTCGCACGGTAAGAACGTTGCAATTTGAGGAAGATGTCTTGCAGCATATGGAGCGGGATCCTTCAATCAGCACTCGTGCAATTGCACGTAACATGGGGACGAATCAGACGAATGTAAGAACAGTCCTTCGAGAGCAATTGTTACGTTCATTTCACTTACAGCGTGTCCTCAACCTGGAACCAGTCGATTATCCACCCAGAGCACAGTTTTCGCAGTTGTACCTGGGGCACTGTGAAATGCATCCTACATTTCCATCCTCTGTGTTATTTACCGATGAAGCAACGTTCGGGCGTGATGGAGTCTTCAACATGCACAATTCGCATGTTTGGAGTCAGGATAACCCACATGCCACAGTTACTAGCGCTCATCAAGTGCGGTTCTTCGTTAATGTGTGGGTCGGTGTTGCTGGGGACTGTTTAACTGGGCCGTATCTGCTATCTAGGCCATTAAATGGCAGGCACTGTTACAATTTTCTCGCCAGAGCTTTGCCAGAATTGCTGGAAAACGTCCCGCTCCCTACAAGACAATGCATGTGGTTCCAACATTACGGGGCGCCGGCACATTTCAGTCATCGTGTGCGTCGATTGCTGGACCGACGTTTCCCAGAAACGCGGATTGGCAGAGGTGGTCCTGTACCATGGCCTGCTCGATCCCCAGATATGTCCCCTCTGGACTTTTTTGTTGGTTTAATTCATTTGTCGCCAGAGAAATCTTCCTCTACCGATTTAAATACTCATAGGAAAAAATGACATTAGGAAAAATATTTGTTTTGATGTCCCCTACAACCTCCCAGAGTTTGTCGGTTTAAATACTTTTCACCCTGTATTCATAGCAACTCCTAGTTGCGTAAATAAGTGAAGATTTTTGACTGTGGATGAGCACAACGCAAAAACTTTCGCTTATCTCCGCGTACGAGGAGTGATCATAAAGTTTTAGTTATCACCTCGAGAAACTAAAATTTTCTTTGTTTGCAGGTACATGACTACAGTCTTGGTGTGTACTGAAATTCCCGCGTCACAGTACCGCAGTACGTCGCTATGGGAGTCAAAACGAAATAACGCAGTCCATTGATGAAAAATGGAGATGTACCTGCAAACAAACAAAAAATTAATCACGATGCTTTACTTTTTTCGAGGTGATAATTAAAACAACCGACTACCCCTTGTAGACAGTGGAAACCGTTTGGCGAAATTGTGGTGAATATTCTTCGAAACAAATACTAACAGCTGGCAACGTGACGAAATGCGTTGTCCCCGTGAAAATGCCAACGTTTAGTAGGATGCAAAACTTTGTTCTCTTCAGATTCTCTACACATGGATAAATCCATCGTCATGCTTGCACACAACCAGGACTGAAATGCTATGCCATTCTTGTGCTCGTGTCCAGTATTATCGTTGAAGACACCACTGTCGACGTACCTCACTCCACTGCAGCCTCCAGGAAAGCCGAAGCAATGGTGGCTGTGTTAACAGTCAGTGAGGATGCAAACGCCATGGCTGTGTCCATGTGGAAACTCGCCTTTCCGCAGAGAACCCCGTTTCCTGACTAAAGGTGGATGACATGCCCGTACCGGCTTCCCCCCCCCCACCCCCACCCCCCCCCACCGTCGGAGGTTCGAGTCCTCCCTCGGACATGGGTGTGTGTGTTATCCATAGCATAACTCAGTTTCAGTTAGATTAAGTAGTGTGTAAGCTTAGGGACCGACGAGCTAAACAGTTTGGTCCCATAAGATCTTACCACAAATCTATAAAAAAAAATCTACATGCCCGTACAATCCTGCATGGCCGTGCAGACAACACGTCTGTCCTCTCGGACGCTAGTTGCGTGGGGCAGTTTATATGATGCATGACCTGCCCCGGCTTCGCACGTGTAACACTACGTATCTACGGCCAGACGACTTGGCTGGCGTAGTGGTAATAAATTATTATGTACAGAAACCTTCCTCTTGAATTATTCTGTTAGTGAAAACTGTATCACAAGCTCGACGATAGTTCTCGTGATTAGCCTTCAAAGGCAGATAGGAAAACGTGTCGGGGGACCTAAAATAAATAGAGGTTGAAGGTGTTACTCCTACACACTAGCGTGTGATGAAAAGCAATGCCCCCGAATTTTCTATGTGAAATCTCTTAAAACTTTGTAAATGACATCTTCATTTTTCATGTCAACATATTTTTTTCTCAATGTAGGCAACCTCGCGACGAACACATTTCTCCCAACGGGAGACCATTTTGTTGATACCACCAGTGTACAATGTTTAACTTTGTAGAAGAAGCCACGTCGTCAATTGTCCTTGCACCGCTTCACCATTATGAAAGTCGGATGGGGCCAAGTAGTGACTGTATGGAGGATAATCGATGACAGTGAACCCGATACGTCGGATTCTTGCGGATGTCGTAGCGCTCGTTTGTGGTCTGGCATTGTCATGCTGATGCAGAGGGTGCTCCATGAGTGGGCGGTTAGAAATTAGATCACAGGACACTGGTTCTCATGCACCGACGTAATTGCTTTGCACACCGTCATGTTACAAGCTACAGTTCGGAGCCCTCTACCGACAAAGCCTCGCAACTTGCCTCAGCGAAGCAGGAAAGTCGACTGAGTCACTTGCGTGACATTTAATACCTCAACCGATACTGAGAAGAGAATAAAAAATTCGGAGGCATTACTTTTCAGCATTCCTCGTACTTCGCGCAGGCTGAGAAACTGATATTTTGCATATCTAGTAATGGCAAGTTGACGTTTGTTGCATGTCATCTTTATGGTGTTTCAATTTTAATATCCAGCAGTATAGATTTTTGGTGGTCCATTGTTCTTAAACTTCAGAAACGTCGATATGTTCGTAATAATGTCTCACCAGGAAGTAACTGTCTTAAATGTTCGGAAAAGAAAAAAATGAAACCCCGTGCTCATGCACTGAAGACCACGCGATAGCCGACCGACTGCCGCGTCATCCTCAGCATTCTTCATCGGATACGGTATGGAGGGGCATGGTATCGGCACACCGCACTCCAGGCCGTTGTCGATGTTTCGACCTTGGACCCGCTACCTCACACTTAGGTAGATCGTCAGTTTGCATCGCGAGGCTGAGTGTATCCCGATCCGATCCGATCCTCTCACCAAGGAAAATCCCCGGGCAGTACCGGGAATCGAACGCGGGCCCTCCGCATGAGAGCCTATCGTGGTGACCAATCAGCTCCGGAGGCGGAATCCATTTTGCAACTTTTACTTCACTGAGTTCGTATCTACTAATTATGGTTGGTGCCTGGGAGTGCCCCCTCTATGTGACTGCTGGAAAGAGGATATCACTGTGAAGGATGTCGTGTCAGTTAGGGACTCCACCTTGTGGCAATAGCGTAGCCTCAGGTGCAAACTTCAGAAGATCAGGTGTGCAGATGGCCATCGCGGCTGTCAGTGGGCGGCCCGGAAATTAAGCTGACAAACGTCAAAGTAATTGCAGCGGTGCGGTGGTGAAGCGGAGCTCGTAGTTTGGGGGAATGTGCTGAATACGGCCTCATTAGCGGGGCCAAGGAGTGGCCGGTGTAGAATTCGCTGCTCGCGTTCCTGCAGTCGGTCCGCCACGCCACGTTTCCGCGCCAGCGCCTGCCATAATTACAAACGCCTCGCACCGCACCGGACTATCAAAAGTCACCGCGGCGGCGTCAGGGGCAGTGTGGACATAGATTTCCTACAGTAGTATCGTTTTTCTAGAATCATCACTGACCTAACACAAATAATAGAGTTCTGCGTCTGTCAATTGTTTGTTGTACCACTATGCGTTTCGACGGTCCACACTATAGTCTTCAGGTGGAGAATTGCGTTGTTACAATCTTGCTGTTAGGAGCAGAGTGGAGATGCAGTTTCATAGCAGCAGCTCAAGTGCCAAACAGGCTATATTTAGTCCTTTGCCGGTGGTAACGTTTTTCGGAAGAGCACTGCTAATGATGAAACACAAATTTGCGAGAATAATGTCTAATTACAACAATCAAAATGACGCTGCATACTGTTCTTTATTCTATGTGCGCTTCACTGTGCATTTCAGTGTTCCTTTACACATAAGTGTTATAAATATCAGATATTAGACTATATTCACCCTGAATACAAAGTTGCTAGTTTCTTCATGTTTGGAGAGCACTGCTGCTCCGGAAGTGTGTACTGAACTGACGATTAACCCCTCCATTTGCTAAAAAGTTCTTTATTTTACTGCATGTCCGGTTTCGTCATTTAATTGAAATCGTTCTCTAGTAGAATCTGGAACTCACATTGTAAATGCAACCAAATGTTGTACGTGATACAATAATGAATATTTAAATACGGTACGTTGCGTGGCAGAAATGTCGGAGTTTGCATTAAGAAATCCTAATTCACAAATGTAAAAATAGGATAAATTCAGAGGAAAAAGGAAAATTGTGTTGTGGGGATGCAGAGTCAATTTATTATGAAAGTAGAAGTCGGTGACATGTAAAAAGAGTGCCCGTTAATATTACAGGAAAATTGAGCGTGTCATGATTATTAAAAAAAAAAAAAAATGGCTCTGAGCAGTATGGGACTTAACTTCTGAGGTCATCAGTCCCCTAGAATTTAGAACTACTTAAACCTAACTAACCTAAGGACATCACACACAACCATGCCCGAGGCAGGGTTCAAACCTGCGACCGTAGCGGCCGCGCGGTTCCAGACTGTAGCGCCTAGAACCGCTCGGCCACTCCGGCCGGCCAGGATTATAACAAATGTACATATATAATATTACAATGCTTTGGTACTAAAAGCATTTATATCTTGACATTTTCGGCATTGTAAATTGCGGCTTTACCATAAAAATAGATTTACCGATAAAAGTAGAGTTAATTAAATTGTGAACTAGTTCCAGCCGACCGCCGTGGCCACGCGGTTCTAGGCGCTGCAGTCCGGAACCGCGCGACTGCTACGGTTGCAGGTTCGAATCCTGCCTCGGGCATGGATGTGTGTGATGTTCTTAGGTTAGTTAGGTTTAAGTAGTTCTAAGTTCTAGGGGACTGATGACCTTAGATGTTAAGTCCCATAGTGCTCAGAGCTATTTGAACCATTTTGAACTAGTTCCAGTGGACATACAGACCTCTAAGCAGCGGTCACTGCAGTTTTCTGTAACTGCACTAAATCTAGCCATTATTCTAACTCATTTTATTACAGTAATTTTAAAAGAATATCTTATTATACTTTTGTACTATACACAGTGTCGGTCATCTATTGCCCATGTCCAAGGTTGATTCTGTTCAGTGTACTAACATTAAATCTCTTATCTTATAAATGGTTCATCAACGTAAAAAATATCATAATATTATGTATATTTTAGAATGCAATTTTAGAACCGATTTTTGTACTTAGTTTCATAACTGTGACAACAAAAGAAGGGAAAAAAACTTATTTCATTGTTCTCTTATATTTTACACAGTATTGGTCATCTGATGCCCATGTCGAGTGCTGAGACTGTTCAGTGTGTAAACTCTTTAATGTTCTCAATGTAACACACATTAGATCTGATCGTACTATACAGTATCTGTTACGTAACACCTTTACTATTGTAACAGCTTTGAAACTACTCACGTGAAACTATGTGGTTCCAGAGACCTATCCAGGTTTCAAACATCTATGGTATACAAATGCAGACTGAAACGACGAATGAAAATTTGTACGAAGGCCGGGATTAGAACCTGTGTGTCCTACTCACTAGGCAGGTGCACCGATCATTACGCCACCCTGGCAGTGGCTTTGCACAAATGCGTGGAATACCCTACCACGACTCAGTCTGAGTTTCCATTTTCGCCTCAGCCCACATGGTATTCCCTCAGAACTCTTCATAACATTGCACACTTGGTATTCCTTCTGAACTCTTAATAACATTAGAGGGGCCGTGGTACAAATTTTCAATTGTCCCTTCAGTTTGCATATATACATCAAAGTTGTTGGAGACTGGGAGAGGTCTCGGAACCACGTAGTTTCATTTGATTAAAGCACATATGCCTGCGTTTCTGACAAGATACTCGTACTCCAATTTGTTCGATGCTGGGGGCGCTATTCCAATACAGTTGGAGAGCCTTTGAAATGCTGTTCTAGTTTACTGGGAATACCAAGTGGACTGAGGCGCGAATGGGAATTTCGATTGAGGAGGGTGGCCTGCTATGTATGGTATTCTGTGCAGTTGTACAAAGCCACTGGGCCAGGGTGGCATAGTGGTTGGCGCATCTGCCTAATGAGTAGGAGAGCTGGGTTGGAATCCTGCCATAGGTACAAATTATCATTCGTCGCTTCAATCTGCATATAAATATTTGAAACTATTGTTTTTTTTTTGTCAATGACATGAGGCTAGCACAAGTTTTGCAGTTGTTGAGTGTGTATACTGTCGTAAAACTTAAAATGGTGTCTGTTATAGCAATTTACAGGGAATTAAACAACACTTACATAGTGCATGTGCAAAAATATGTTAACTTTATAGTGCATAACATAAATACATGACGAATTAGTCGCGCAGAAACATCCATGGCGTACATTTCAAGTTTTATCAACGTAAAGATTATTTCATGAATGTTTCTGTATAGACAAAACGAAAAAATGTCTTTTAACTTTACAGAACTGTGAACGAAAAGCTTCTGTTAATCTTGGTGCACAAAACGAAGCGCGAGCAGGGACGGAAGGAAAGCTGTAATAGCCATCTTCAGGTTTGTAGTAAATTCGAAACCAGTAATGCTTTATTTTTTAAACGTACTTGCGGCTGGTTGCTGCTTAAATTATAAACATCCTACATCATGTTATGTAAAGTATTTAAATATTCGTTGTACCATTATGTACAACGTGTGGTTGCATTTAAAATGTCAGTTTTAAAAGAAAACAAAGTAGAATAAAAGTAGAATATAAAGTAGAATAAAGACCTGTTTAAAGGCTGGAGCTCCTGTTATCCATCAACAAAGATAACTGATAGGTGTAACTGCTGGAGCTTGGCTCTTTAATTCAGTTACTATATTACGTATTTTTTTGTATTCTTAAAAATACTCTTCTCATATCCAGTTCTCTCCCCTGCTTAGGCACAAGTGCATATTCTGTTGCAGTCCGTTCACATTTTATTAATGCAGGGCAGACAAAATAAAATTGGCCTAGAAAAAAAAAATTATGCAGTCGAAGATAGGCAATCCAGCTTACTTCAGTCTTACCTGGTTTGCTTGATGTAAGTTAGATTGCCTATCGTAAGGCGCAAGAAATGTTTTCCGGGCCAGTTTTACTTCACCCACCCTGTACAAGAAGGAAACAATCATTTAATATAATAACTCAATTGAGACATACATTAAATGAAACAGGCAATCTCGAGCAGTTATTCATCATCATCATTCGTAACAGTGGCTAGATTGGATTGTGCAAGAAATTGGACTGTGAAATTACTTCAGGCAAATGCCGGGATGGTGCCTACTATAAGACCAAGACCGACTATCTGGCCCGTACACGTCGAAGAAGACTTGTAAGCACATAAACTCCGGTATATGTGAATTATGTTTTTTGTTCTAAAGATATAGAATCGCTACATGTACAAAAACCAGGAACGAATTTTCAGTCTTCAGCAGGCTGTGCGCTGTCCTGAAACTTCTTGGCACATTAAAAATGTTTCCCAACCGGGAGTCCAACTTGGGACCTAGGCCTTACGCGGAAAGATTTAAATCAGCGCACATCCCATTGCAGAGTGAAAATTCACTCTGGAAACAATCGTCGAGCTGTAGTCAAGCCATTTCTCCACTTATATCCTTCCTTCCAGGAGTGTTTATCGCGCAAAGTATGCAGAACTTTTGTGGAGTTTGCAAGGTAGTAGAAGAGGTACTGGCGGAAATAATGCTGTGAGCACGGGTCATGAGTCGTGCTTCGATAGTTCAGTTGGTCGATCATATGACCAGGAAAAATATAGGTCCCAGGTTCGAGTCCCCGACCGGTACACAGTTTTAATCTACCATATAGTTTCATGTCGAGTACTCGAGTAATAGTGAACCACGAATGAATGAATCTGTTACTATTGCAAAATTTACAACGTTCTGTGTCATAAAACAAGCTGTACGATTACATCAAATGGGACAACTCACATGTAGGGATGCTTGCTTCTAGTCGTATAATCAGTCGATGGTTTTTTTCTACTTCTAGCAGTTCAGCGGTTACGGACTACTGGATGGAACGAAAAGTAAAAGAAATAGTCACGAGAGTAAATAGCACCTTAAGGGCTTTTGATAAACAGTTGTGAAGGGCTTTTGATAAACAGTTGTGAAGGGCTTTTGATAAACAGTTGTGTTGTCTTCAGTCAGAAAACTGGTCTGATTCAGTTCTGCACGCTGCACTATCTTGTGCAAGTTTCCTCATCTTCGTGTAATTACTGCAACCACCAACCTCTTCAGAATTCTTGCTGTAGTAAAATATCGGTAAAATCAACGATTACATGTAGAGTAGCGAAGGAAGCTTACGTCTACCGCATCTTCTTTGTTTTCGAGGAGTCTTCATCTGTCATAAACTAAACGGGCAACAGCACAAACAATGTGTTCACATTCAAAATGGTTCAAATGGCTCTGAGCACTATGCGACTTAACGTCTGAGGTCATCAGTCGCCTAGAACTTAGAACTAATTAAACCTAACTAACCTAAGGACATCACACACATCCATGCCCGAGGCAGGATTCGAATCTGCGACCGTAGCGGTCACGCGGTTCCAGACTGAAGCGCCTTTAACCGCACGGCCACACCGACCGGCGTGTTCACATTCCTAATCACCCATAAGCAGAGCAGCCTTCCGCGACTCAGCCATCAGTAGCAAAACTGAATGTGACGAAGTCGGTAATTTTTTTATATGAAGGCGCCGAATATGCATTACTTAACTCTGTAGAAGTGCAGCATCTTACATTCGCCCTAAGTGCACGGTGTCTGCATTATTTTCCACATTTCCGCGTTTTGAAGCTGCTACGCATTTGTTGCCCCGGTTTGCAAAACTCCATTTCTTCCGTAGTGCTTTTCTCCCGGCGAATGCTTGCTCCTCTTTGCGGCATTTCCTTTTAGTGGTAGCTCTCAGATGTGCAGTGCACAAGCAGCATCACGCGCGAGGCAATATGGCGTTAAATCCCTATTTTATCGCATCTGCGGCGAGAAACGTGATGTGCAAAACACGCTGCCCCCCACATCTCGCTCGCTCTGTCTGCGTTGTTTCCTGCGGCACGTCTGTTGTTTTGCGTCGGCCGGATAAATCATTTCGTCATAGGATTTTCGTCGTACATTTCCAGAGTATAGAAACAAGTTCTCCTGCAGCCGATGTCAGTTATAATGTTCCGTCTCCTGAGAAATATAAATTTTATTTTCATTAGTTAAAAGTAATTACTGCTATAATAGCAATATATGTTATGAGTGTTGGATCTCTGTAGACCTGCGCTACATTTAGTAGTGCGCTCATATACTGCTCAAGACGCAGTAAAAGCACGTCTGGAAAGTCACTTTTTAAGGATGAGATGTTCCGCCTTTATTTTTGTCTGCAGGTTAACAAAACAATGCTTCCATGTGATCCTCACGTCCATATTCGTTTCCTCTTACTCGATAGTACTGTACTGCAACTGGTTCCTGAAATCAACCATTTACGTTGTCCACGTTAAGGGTCGATTCTCCTTAGTCAACTTGCGATTTTTTTTAAAAAAGCTAATTAAGCAGTCAAGGTAAATCTTTTTGCACATTATTGATTGGTTGCTGGACAACATATTCTCATTTTTTAAAGAAATTCTGTCCTCGATAACCCTACCATTCGAGGAGTTACAGCTCTGTCCAAATAAGGTGTGTGCATGACGGAAGTCCTACAGTCTGCAAATCGTATCTGAAATCAAAAAACCAACAGTTCTCATAATCTGTAGGATATTGCACAAGGAGTAACAGCACATTTTCTTTTTAGCTCTTTTTCGGCTTTTTAAGCTCACTTGACCTTTTAATTATATTTCATTTTAATGTTTTAAACCGTTCTGTTATAAATGACTTTGATATAAATTCTTCTATACCTACTTTTTTCACGCAGTACTGTTTTGTGTAGTGGTTTCTTTGTCATTTGTTTTGTGGGCATTACCAGAACCACGGAAGCAGTTATTGTGGTGTCACCGCCAGACACCACACTTGCTAGGTGGTAGCCTTTAAATCGGCCGCGGTCCGTTAGTATACGACGGACCCGCGTGTCGCCACTGTCAGTGATTGCAGACCGAGCGCCGCCACACGGCAGGTCTAGAGACACTTCCTAGCACTCGCCCCAGTTGTACAGCCGACTTTGCTAGAGATGGTTCAGTGACAAATTACGCTCTCATTTGCCGAGACGATAGTTAGCATAGCCTTCAGCTACGTCATTTGCTACGACCTAGCAAGGCGCCATTATCATTTGCTATTTATCTTGTGATGCATGTACCGTCAGACCGATGTTCACCAATTATGGATTAAAGTTAAGTATTCCAGAACCTACGTACCTTTTTTGCTAGTATAATTACTTTACCTGTTCCAGACCTCACGCCAGCCTGCGTGAGCTTAAACGCGTGCCTTTCGGCTTCCTCCTCCTAGTGGCTTGGCTGTCTTGCCAAGTCACAACAGTTATTGTACGTTCATTTTGGTATTCTTTGTTTGTTTATGCATGTGTGTGCCCCCGAAAGTCCTGCTGGAACCCTTAACATATCTGCTGTATTTTACACACACACACACGCGCGCGCGCGCACTCACGCACACACACACACACACACACACACACACACACACACACACACACACACACAGAGAGAGAGAGAGAGAGAGAGAGAGAGAGAGAGAGAGAGAGACAAAGCACGCACACGCACACGAGAATAAGAAATTTGTTGTATAGGCGAGGCAGTCGCCATGTTGGCAGCACCCACAAATCTCGTGAAAAGCAAATGACCACGCAGCAACACAGTACTGAGGATAGTATGATGCTTTACGATTGACCTGAAACGCACCTGCTTAATTTGCAGTATGCTTAAGAGAGGACGAAGCGAGGTGGCTCAGTAGTCAACACACTGGATTGACATTTGGGAGGCCACGGTTCAAATCCTCTATCGGCACTCGCATTTACGTTTTCCCTGGTTTCCCTAAATGGGTTATCTCGGAAGGGACACAGCCTATGCCGCGCGGGATTAGCCGAGCGGTCTAAGGCGCTGCAATCATGGACTGTGCGGCTGGTCCCGGCGGAGGTTCGAGTCCTCCCTCGGGGATGGGTGTGTGTGTTTGTCCTTAGGATAATTTAGGTTAAGTAGTGTGTAAGCTTAGGGACTGATGACTTAGTAGTTAAGTCCCATAAGATTTCACACACATTTTTAAACACAGCCTATTTCCTTCAACATGCTTTCCCACTACGAACTTGGGCTCCGTCTCCAGTGACTCCGTCGTCGACGGGGCGATCCTAATATTCCTTTTTTTTCTTTGCATAGGACATAAAAAATGAAATAAAGGAAGCTCCTGATCTTCTGGTTGTTAATTTTTAGAAACAAAATTATTTGAAATAAATAAACGCGAAGCGTGAAGTTTTCTGCTGTAATTGGAACGAATATTTTCGTATAGAATATGCTATTAAGAATGCGATTCACGTTTTATCACGCACACCAACACCCTGACATGCGCTGATCTGTTTTTCGAGCATGCAGGACAAAATTCGTTTGACTATACCGAGCTTTTGACTCTCAGAAAACTGAGGACCATCGTCAGGAGGAAAACGGAAACAGAAAACATAAGTGGACGCTTGTTTCCCGAGAGTGAACTTAAAACAAATTACCGGGTGATCAAAAAGTCAGTATAAATTTGAAAACTGAATAAATCACGGAATAATGTAGATAGAGAGGTACAAATTGACACACATGCTTGGAATGACATGGTGTTTTATTAGAACCAAAAAAATACAAAAGTTAAAAAAACGTCCGACAGACATAGCAATAATTAGCATAACAAAGTAAGACAAAGCAAAGATGATGTTCTTTACAGGAAATGCACAATATGTCCACCATCATTCCTCAACGATAGCTGTAGTCGAGGAATAATGTTGTGGACAGCACTGTAAAGCATGCCCGGAGTTATGGTGAGGCATTGGCGTCGGATGTTGTCTTTCAGCACCCCTAGAGATGTCGGTCGATCATGATACACTTGCGACTTCAGGTAACCCCAAAGCCAATAATCGCACGGACCGAGGTCTGGGGACCTGGGAAGCCAAGCATGACGAAAGTGGCGGCTGAGTACACGATCATCACCAAACGACGCGCGCAAGAGATCTTTCACGCGTCTAACAATATGGGGTGTTTTTCTTTGGTTCTAATAAAACCCCATGTCATTCCAAGCATGTGTGTCAGTTTTTACCTCTCTATCTACATTAAGTTTTCAAATTTATACTGACTTTTTGATCACCCGGTATATGAAAAAATTATGTTTTAAGTGCGCTTTTGTAAATAGTTTGTCCGTTTCCGGCGAGTAACGCGTAAGTAATGCACCGAGTAACGCATAAGTAATGCACTGAGCTTTGATATATGACAGCATATATAGATTTCCGGGGAAAATGTGTGTATTTCGGATTATCCGTGCAGTCTCGGGTCCGCATTATCTCCTAGATAAGTGGTGAGAAACACGTGGCGCCAGCCGGCGAGAGGAAAGTGTTGCTAGAAATAGGCACTCGTTGCGCGGGGAGCGGCAGTGCAAGTTCGTAGCAGTGCGCGCCAGTCGAGAAAGAGCGCCGCATAAGTTGGAGCGTCGCCCTCGGGGTGCTGTGCTGCAGCCGCAGCCGCCTGCGCTGCGCGCCTCCCCGCCTGCCGCCTCTGTTCTTTTTCCTTTGTGCGTGCTGTGCTGTGCCGTGACCGTAGCCTGTGCAGCTTTCTCGGAATTGCGCTCGCTGCTTCGCATGCCTTCTTCTGCTGCTCCCTCCACTGGCGCCGAGGCACGTTTTGTCGTTCGCTTAAAACGCTGTAGTACTTACTGCTGCCCTTAGAACTTTCAATAGGTTCTGGAGCAAATGTGCAGCACCACAGTGCAACCGACGTTTGTGAAATTCGCAACAGCAGAAACGAATGGGTCGAGGAATCAGTGGATAACATTGTACCAGTAATAATACCAGCAATAAGAGACTGCGTACATACAGGCCAAACAGTACCCTCTCTCAGAGTAAGTGCTATATAGGTTATAAAGTACATAGATGTCGACCGATGGAGAAACTTGGAACCGGGTACCAACTTTTCTCCTCTACGTTATAGGCCCAGTATCAGCAGGTGATTATGCAATGAAGGCTCTCAAGTTGTTTTAGTTCTTTTTTCCCCAATGTATTCGCTTTCGGGCCGTGCCCATCCAGCCATCTCAACAGTAATGTCACTTACGACGAAAGGAAAGTAGGGACAGCACAACACCTAGTCCCCGAGCTGAGAAAATCTCCGACCCGGCCGAGAATTGAACCCGGGCTCCTTCGTTCAGCAATTCGCCGCGCTTACCGCGCAGCTACCGACGCGGAAGTCTTAGTTGTTGGCGAGGCGCAACCAGGAACACTTCCGAAGATGTCCAGTGCAGCTGTGGACGAGACATCAGGAGCAAAAAAAGTTATGCACCACGACCACACAGCCGGGAAAGTTCACCATCAGCAGGAGAGTATGAAAACAGTTCGATGGGGAAGGGGAATCGCCGTACCTTACATTTCTACTCGTATAGGTCTGTGCCAGCAGCAAGCTTATTGTTCTTTCCCATTCTTTTTCACTTACATTTTCAGCCTGATTTTCAAGTACAGCTCATTGTGGCCTACGTTGCCTAGTAGAATCGCCGTTGTAGCAGAGGCTGTTTGCGCACGTAAAACAAGCTGACCAACAAGACCCTACGACCGCATTTGAACAGTTAATGAAAAGCGTGGGAGAAATGTTCAAATGTGTGTGAAATCTTATGGGACTTAACTGCTAAGGTCATCAGTCCCTAAGCTTACACACTACTTAACCTAAATTATCCTAAGGACAAACACACACACCCATGCCCGAGGGATGACTCGAACCTCCGCCGGGACCAGCCGCACAGTCTACTGCAGCGTGGGAGAGAAATAGCCTGTTGGCTGTAGGATGTTGCTGGAGCGGCGGTCCAGCTTACAGCTAACGATGACATTCATGTCTTCATCTTCTCTGTTTTCTTGTTGTACGGACTTTGTTCCGACACCAAAAGTTAATCTTCCCAAGACCAAATCGTCTGGCATTCCGACTCTGGCGCTACCGTCCACCAGAATATAGACGCTTTCAAATGAACTTTTTTATTTGAAAAATTTCCGTCGAGATGCCCACATTCTAATCTATTCTGGCTTTCGTGTCGAGTTGCAGTACGTAGAATTTTGGACAAGTCGATGACGTCTCCGTGGTGACTAGGGATCTTCACGTTAGTTGGAGGCCGGAAATAGCGTGCGGATTATGATTTTCCGTTAGTTAAACAACAATTTCGGCTGCTGCTGTTCGTTTACAAAAGTCATGGAAGATCTGTAGACATTGCAATTGAAATAGGAAGTTAGTATCCTACCTCAAGCTAAAGAAAAGTCTAGTCCATCACCTTCCTACCATTCTCTCTTCTAAAATAGGTCGTATCTTCTCCAAAGCCGAGATTATTTTTGTGCCGGCCGTGACGCCCGTCGACCCTTGATTCTGTAGAAGGCAGGCGTTTTTAGCTTCCCTGTCTGTGTGTATTTTGGCTTATATGACGTACTTCACATACAGTTCAGCAACGTTTCGTGTACCATCGCACTTTATCCGCGTGCTACAGTCTGATAAATACTGCCGTCGCCGGGCAAGGCAGGCCACGCAATGGACAACGAGAGCGTCCATGTTTTAGCATCACTATCCTCCTGGGATTCGGTCTTGAGGTAAGCTTTCGATGACTAATTTAACTAACGACGATTTGGTTTCAGCCTTGATAAAAAATGAAATCGGCTATTGCTTATTGTTAGGATTCATAGCCAATGGTCCTCTTCCTCTGTCGACCAAAACTTGTCACAAAACATCCTCTACATAGGATGTCACAGTAGGCTGTATATCTGCCACCTGTGTGGTATTTCTCCACTATGATTTTGCGTGGTACTTGCGCAATTAGTCCTCCCGGTGTATAAGGTGGACGGGAGCGCAAAGAGGAAGTACCACTGCGAATTTCAACACGCTGTATACATCATGAGGAGGAGGAACAACCACAAAGTTTAGAATGCACAAACCAGTGGGGACGAGGATTGTCCCAATGAAGATCCACGTGGCTTGGCTTACCGTCATTCTTTACAGCTGGCGCCGGAGATGACTGACTTGTTTACAGCCGAAATATTATTAGAAGACAAAGTCTGGTTACGTCTAAATTCCCACAGTTTTATCGCTTGAGCCTGCGAGATGGTGAAAATTCGCTTAAAGCGAACTGTTTGTGTTTTTTCCTGTCCGTTACCTTCCACCAGACACTTCCAGATGGAGTTCCACTCATGAGTCTCGGACCGCTATAAGGGCCCTGGACATCACATAAGCGATCCATTTGAAAGTTTCATTGAACGATTTGTTATAGTCTGAATGTAAAAAAGGCGAGTTTAATTTATAGAACTTTACTTTCTAAGAGAGAAAATTGAGTCAGAATGTATAAACACCAAGCACTTCCTCTGCGAGTCATTCTCCCTTGCATATCATTGACCTCGCTGCCGCGTCGCGGCCCTATGGAACGTAATGTAGGTCATATATCATATATAATTTTGTATAATGTGAACTCTTTGCTATTTACATATTCTACCTACTCAAATGACATACCATGTAATATAACACGTTCCTATGACGAAATTGTCGTTTCATGGCCCACTTACAGGCATTCAAGTACTTTTTGTAGCGAAGTGAAAGGGCCCGACGAGACATACCCCTAGGCCTAGTCGTAACTTTTCGCTGGATGACCCGGCTTCCAGCACTTTTCAAAGGCAGCCGTTTTGTCGGTAGTTGTCGGCCTTTCGGTGGGCTGTAATAATCACAACATACGTGAAGAGATTAAACTCCCATATGGAATTGCGAAGAAAAGAGCTTCGTGGTACGACTCTTTTTATAAGGGTTGGGTTAATAGGACACATCCCGAGGCATTAAAGCGTAGTTAGGTAACTGAGGAAAGTGAGTGCAAAAAATGGTAGAGGGAGACGAAGGCTTGACAACAGTATGTAGGTTCAGGTGCCTGTAGGATGCGGTAGCTATACAGAGTTAGATAGACGTGGGCGGGATAGACTGAAGATCACACCAACAGTAAACAGTCAGTGGAACCAGTCACATCTGTTAAATATCTGGAGCGCTTTACAGTGGAACGACCACTAAGACGAAACATCAGGCACATAGTCTGTCATATCAATGAGAGTATTTGCTGCTAAGCAGTCTGTGCCTTTTGGCACCGTGTTGTGCGACTAGTTACTATTAGTAACAAGGTGTGAGGTTTGAGAATGGGCGAGTCAGCTCGAAACCGGTAACGATTGCAGCAATAAACTTGTGTATTCATGCAACTGAGACGGACAGAATAAAGATTTATCAAATTTTCCTCAATATTATACATTTGAAGACCTACCATTCCGCAGCAGCATGCCTCGAATCAGCAAACCTGACTTTGCTCGTCACTCTGGGACCCTTGCCCGATAAGACTAACACATAAAGGAGAGAATATCCTAAGAAGAGTAGCGCATTTCGTGACAGTTTCGTTTAGTAAGCGCGAAAATGACATGCAGATGGTCACCCAGACACAGCTACAAGAGAAGGGTGGTGTAACTGGATGTGGTTTTCTGTACCGGGAGCGAACGTTCCTAGAAGAGGGAGCCAATGTACTGCCTCCCCCTACGTATATTTCACGAACAGACCACAAAGGCAAGAACAGAGATATTAGAGATCGCCCGGAGGCTTGCTAACAATTGTTGTTCTCGCTCGCCATTCGTGACTGCAATAGGAAAGGGGTGAAATGACAGTATTACACAAAGTACCCTCCGTCATACCCCAAAAGGTGGGTTGCGTAGTATGGATGTAGAAACTGGTGCAAAGCAACATGATTTTACTATGGGCATTAGTATGCTATCGAAGAAACTATGGTAATTGTGACACTTCGCCGAGAAAATGTGTTCATCTGGTAGAGATGAAATCTTCTGAAGCGTGTGTCCGATAGTGTAGCGCAGCTGAATATGATGTGAGGTGAGTAATTACAGACTGAGTGCTATTTACAATGAAGTGGCGGACGTTGTGGGGCGAAAAGAGCAAAAGACGGAACAGGTGAGTGCGGTGTTGTATTCCTGCGCCTACAAGTCGGTGGCACAGTTGCACGACGAAGTAAGCGGAGGCGCACCCCGGAGGCGCCGCTGACCTGAATAAGCCTGGCCCCTCGCCACGGCACCGAGAGCTCGCCTAGCGCCGAGATTTATGTGCAGGCCCGTATTTACATCACGCGGAACGACTTTTTGGCGTCGCGAAACCGCCGCGCTCATTGTTTTGGTCGCGTGCGGTGTGAGCCCTTAGTGTTGCGGTGACTCATACTGGGGGCAAGGGAATCGTATTTCATTCAAATTACGAGCGGTTGCTTACTTTCGTTTTGCAGCTGTTGCACGCAAGGCAAGGTTGGTAGCTCGTATTGCCCCCTTTACCAGGGGTGGTTGACATTTGCTAAGCAGTGTGTGCTGTTTTGTTTAACTTGGTTATTGGGGCATCAAAAGACCATATGAACATGTGGAGGAAATGTCGCTTTTACTTGCGTTCAACGCCTAGTCGCAGGTCAAACGCAGAAAAAATGTTCAACATAGTCCTGAGACCTTTGGAAACCTTTGGAGAAAAGAGAACCACTTGCATGAATATCAAGAGCTCAGATGGAGACCCAGTTCTAAGCAAAGAAGGGAAAGCAGAAAGATGGAAGGAGTATATAGAGGGTCTTGAGGACAATATTATAGAAATGGAAGAGAATGTAGATGAAGATGAAATGGGAGATATGAGACTGCGTGAAGAGTTTGACAGAGCACTGAAAGACGTAAGTCGAAACAAGGCCCCGGAAGTAGACAACATTCCATTAGAACTACTGACGGCCTTGGGAGAGCCAGCCCTGACAATACTCTGCCATCTAGTGAGCAAGATGTACGAGACAGGCGAAATACCCTCAGATTTCACGAAGAATATAATAATTCCAATCCCAAAGAAAGCAGGTGTTGGCAGATGTGAAAATTATCGAACTATCAGTTTAATAAGCCACGGTTGCAAAATACTAACACGAATTCTTTACAGACGAATGGAAAAACTGGTAGAAGCCGACCTCAAGGAAGATCAGTTTGGATTCCGTAGAAATTTTGGAACACGTGAGGCAATACTGACCCTACGACTTACCTTAGAAAATAGATTAAGGAAAGGGAAACCTACGTTTCTCGCATTTGTAGACTTAGAGCAAGCTTTTGACAATGTTGACTGGAATACTCTCCTTCAAATTCTAAAGGTGGCAGGGGTAAATACAGGGAGCGAAAGGCTATTTACAATTTGTACAGAAACCAGATGGCAGTTATAAGAGTCGAGGGACATGAAAGGGAAGCAGTGGTTGGGAAGGGAGTGAGACAGGGTTGTAGCCTCTCCCCGATATTATTCAATCTGTATACTGAGCAAGCAGTAAAGGAAACAAAAGAAAAATTCGGAGTAAGAATTGTAATCCATGGAGAAGGAATAAAAACTTTGAGGTTCGCCGATGACATTGTAGTTCTGTCAGAGACAGCAAAGGACCTGGAAGAGCAGCTGAACGAAATGGACACTGTCTTAGAAGGAGGATATAAAATGAACATCAACAAAAATAAAACGAGGATAATGGACTGTAGTCGAATTAAATCAGGTGATGCTGCGGTAATTAGATTAGGAAATGAGGCACTTAAAGTAGTAAAGGAGTTTTGCTATTTGGGGAGGAAAATAACTGATGATGTTCGAAGTAGAGAGGATATAAAATGTAGACTGTCAATGGCAAGGAAAGCGTTTCTGAAGAAGATAAATTTGTTAACATCGAGTATAGATTTAAGTGTCAGGAAGTCGTTTCTGAAAGTATTTGTATGGAGTGTAGCCATGTATGGAAGTGAAAAGTGGACGATAAATAGTTTAGACAAGAAGAGAATAGAAGCTTTCGAAATGTGGTGCTACAGAAGAATGCTGAAGATTAGATGGGTAGATCACATTATCAATGAGGAGATATTGAATAGAACTGGAGAGAAGAGAAATTTGCGGCGCGTCTTGATTAGAAGAAGGAATCGGTTTGTAGGGCATCAAGGGGTCACCAATTTAGTATTGGAGGGCAGCGTGGAGGGTAAAAATCGTAGAGGGAGACCAAGAGATAAATACACTAAGCAGATTCAGAAGGACGTAGGTTGCAGTAATTACTGGGAGATGAATAAGCTTGCACAGGATAGAGTAGCATGGAGAGCTGCATCAAACCAGTCTCAGGACTGAAGACCACAATAACAACAGTCCTGTTTCAAGAATTTCCATCATACAGCGATGAGCTTAAACATTATGACCGCTACGTACCGCGGACTGAGTATCGCCTGGTTGTGTTGTAACCACTAACGCGGTAGAGAAAATATATATAAAGTAAGGCATAGCAAAAACATTTTTTTTGATTCCTCAGCCTTGTGACTGATTTGATGCTGCCGCCACGAATTTATCTTCTGCACCAATCCCTTCATCTCAGAGTAGCACTTGAAATCTACATCCTCAATTATTTGCTGGATGTATTCCAATCTCTGTCTTCCTCTACAGTTTTTGCTCTCTACATCTCCATCTAGCACCAAGAAAGTCATTCCCTGGTGTCTTAACAGATGTTCTATCATCTTGTCCCTTCTCCTTGTCAGTTTTTTCCACATATTCCTTTCCTCTCCGGTTCTGGGCGGAACCTCCTCATTCCTAAACTTATCAGCCTACATAATTTCCAACATTCTTCTGTAGTACCACATTCCAAATGCTTCGAATCTCTTCTGTTCCAGTTTTCCCATAGTCCATGTTTCACTACCATACAATATTGTACTCCAAACGCACATTCTCAGTAATTTCTTCCTTGCTCCGTCCATCATTGGTTATTTTGTTGCTTATGTAGTGGAGTTCCTTAACTTCATCTACTTCGGATCACCAGTTAAGTTATCGCTGTTCTCATGCTGCTACTTCACATTACTTTCGTGTTTCTTTGATATACTCTCAATCCATATTCTGTACTCACTACACTGTTCATTCCATTCAGCAGATCATGTTACTCTTCTTCACTTTCACTCAGGATAGCAATGTCATCAGCGCATTGTATCATATTGCACCATTTGACATTGTCGAACGCTTTTTCCTTACATTACCAACCACGACGTCAGATTTCTCTCTCTGGTGGCTTTACCTTTACTAAAGCCAAACTCATCGTCATCGGAAACATCCTCAATTTTCTTTTCCATATTTCTGCGTATTATTCTTGTCAGCAACTTAGATACGTTGGCTGTTAAGCTGCTTGTGCGATAGTTCTCGCACTTCTCAACACTTGCAGTCTTCGGGATTGTGTGGATGATAGTTCTCCGAAAGTCAGATGATATGTCTCCAGTCTCTTACATTCTACACACCAGCGCAGTAGGCGTTGTGCTGACACTTCCCCCAATGGTTTTAGAAATGCTGATTTATCCCGTGTGCCGTAATTGACCTCAAGTCTTCCAAAGCTCTTTTAAATTCTAGTACTAGATCCACTATCTCTTCTAAAGCGACTCCTGTTTCTTCGTCTATCACACCAAACAAAAATCTTCCCCCTCATAGAGATAATCAATGTACTTTTTCCACCTGTTCGCTCCCTCCTCTGCATTTAATAGTGGAATTCCCGTTGCACTCCTAATATTAACACCTTTGCTTTTAATTTCAACGAATGTTGTTTTGAATTTCCTATATGCTGTGTGTCAGTCCTTCCGAAAATCATTTCTTTTTCGATTTCTTCACATTTTTCCTGCAGCCATTTCGGCTTAGCTTCCTTACACTTCCTGTTTATTTCATTCTTCAGCGACTTGTATTTCTGTGTACCCGAATTTCCCTGAACATTTTTGTACTTCCTGGTTTCATCGATCAACTGAAGTATTTCTTCTGCCACCCATGGTTTCTTCGCAGTTATCATCTTTGTACCAGAGTTGCTCCTTCCAACTTTCTTGAGTGCCCTTTTTAGAGATGTCCATTTCTCTTCAACTGTATTGCGTACAGTGCTATTCTTTATTGCTGTATCTAGCTTTAGAGAACTTCAAGCGTATCTCGTGATTCCTTAGTACTTCCGTATCCCTCTTCTTTGCATATTGATTTTTCCTGACTGATCTCTTGCTTCAGCTTACTCTTCACTCCTACTACATTATGATCTGAGTCTACAGCTTCTCCTGGATACGCCTTACAATCCATTATCTGATTTCGGAATCTCTGTCTGATCATGATGTAATCTAACTGAATTCTTCCCCTATCTCCATCCGTTTTCTAAGCATATCTCCTCATATTGTGATTAGAGTATTAGCTATTACTAGCTGAAATTTATCACAGAACTCAATTAGTCTTTCTCCTCTCTCATTCCAGGTACCAAGTTCAGTGTTCTACCGTAACCCTTTCTTCTACTTCTTCCCCTACCATTGCATTGCAGTCCCCAGTGACTATTAGATTTTCATCTCCCCTTACATTCTGCATTACCCGTTCAATATCCTCATATGTCTCTGTATCTCTTCATCATCAGCTTGCGACGTTGGCTTGTATACACGAACTATGGATGTCGGCGTTGGTTTACGGTCTATTCTGATGGGAGTAACACTATCACTAACTGTTCACAGTAACACAGTCTCTGTCTTGCATTTCTGTTTATTACGAATCCTACTACCTTATACTTCTTCTTCCTACTACCTTGTCGTCTTTCCATTTCACTTCACCGGCTCCAACTATATCTAAACTGAAGCTTTGCAATTTCCCTTTTCAGATTTTCTAGCTTCCCTACGACTTTCGAACTCCTTACATTCCACGCCCCGACTTGTAGAACGTTATCCTTTCGTTGGTTATTCAGTCTTTTTCTGATGGTGACCTCCCCCTTGGCTGTCCCCTCTCGGAGATCCGAATGGGGAACTATTCCGGAATGTTTTGCAGTGGAGAGTCCATTATGACATTTTTTTCCGTTACAGGCCCTGTGGATATACGTTATGTGTCTTTAATGCAGTGGTTCTATTGACTTTTCGAATCTCATGCTGTTGATCATTGCTGACTCTTCCGCCTTTGTGGGCAGTTTCCCACCCCAAGGGCAAGAGAGTGCCCTGTAGCTCCGTCCACTCCTCCGGCTTCTTTGACAAGGCCGGTGGCAAATGTGGATGACTTATTATGCCGGAAGTCTTCGGCCACCAATGCTGATTATTATTCAATATTGAAACGGTGGCGGGGTTCGAGCCTGAGACCACGGACATTTTCATTACTGACCAGAGACGCTACCCCTAGACCACGGGTGCAATTGGAGCAAAACATTCGCGACCCAGATGAGGAAATCCGCGGTCAGAAGCAACTGTGACAGAGGACAGCTTCCTATGGCCCAGCGCCTGGGAACGAGCATCTCGGAGACGGTGAATCTGACCAGCTGTTCGCGTGCTGCTGTTGTGACCGTATGCAGGATGGAGCCAAAAACACCGACAAACATAAGGGATAGGTTCCTTATACAGAAATAAGTAAAGAAGTCCAGTAAACATGCGTCTAAAATGCACACCTTAAGAAGTGTGAGCACTTGTTCACCTTCGACATTATGAAACAGATCTACTGCAAGTTGTTTGCTTTCCATATTTTGGGACGATGAAGTATTGACCAAAGCAAGGAAAATATATCTAGTAAACATGGGGTTTAGCCGGCCGCGGTGGCCGTGCGGTTCTGGCGCTGCAGTCCGGAGCCGCGAGGCTGCTCCGGTCGCAGGTTCGAATCCTGCCTCGGGCATGGGTGTGTGTGATGTCCTTAGGTTAGTCAGGTTTAAGTAGTTCTAAGTTCTAGGGGACTTATGACCTAAGATGTTGAGTCCCATAGTGCTCAGAGCCAAACATGGGGTTTAAAATCCATACATTAAGAGCTATCACCACTTGTTCATTGTACCTAGTGTGAAACGCATCTTTCTGTTGAACAATTGCTCAGATCTTTTAAGATATGGCTTTAGATCCCTTGTATACGAGGCATTATTTACTTGCTTTGGTGTGATTAGCTTCTCCCCAAATCTTGTCGGTCTCTTTTCTTTTTTTTTTTTAGTTTTAGTTTTACAACTTTGTTTCCACCGTTTTAGCCGGCCGTGGTGGCCGAGCGGTTCTAGGCGCTACAGTCTGGAACCGCGCGATCGCTACGGTCGCAGGTTCGAATCCTGCCTCGGGCATGGATGTGTGTGATGTCCTTAGGTTAGTTAGGTTTAAGTAGTTCTAAGTTCTAGGGGACTGATGACCTCAGACGTTAAGTCCCATAGTGCTCAGAGCCATTTGAACCATCCACCGTTTTGCACTAGATGGCAGTAGAGACAAGTGGTGGTGCAGGTCTTAAGTGTCATGCAATAAGCTTAGGCATTTCTAAACATAACGCCATCAAAATATTAGTCGATTTTTGATTGCATCATAAAGCTGTTCTCGATTGAATATATCAACCTACGACCCCGATTCTTTTTATTTTATGCTTTAACATGAAGAAATCTGCGCCTGGGGCTAATAAAATGCTGGGTACGACCTGTGGTGAGGCACCTATTAGTGAAAGGAAACATGCAGAGAATGGTTTCTGCGCATCGAGAACGGTGATTTTGACGTTGCAGACCGGCATGGTGGTGGAAGAGAGAATGTTTTCGAAGCTACTGAAGCCAATGGAAAACATGATAGGAGATCGTTAACGAAAGCAATTGATGCGTTTGAGACGAGCACCGAATGACAAACGGCAGCAATACAGCGAGATGCACGAAAAGGTGATTTTGTAGCATGACAGTGCTGGACCCCATATCGCAAACCCCGTGAAAACATACTAGCCCACCCTCCGTATTCTCCAAACGTAGCTCCCCCTGACTACCAGCTGTTGCGATCAGTGCCGCACGGCCTGGCTAACCAGAGTTACCGGTCATACGAACCAGTGCAGAATTGGATCGATTGATGGCTCTCCTCAAAAGATGTCCATTTCTACAGCCGTGGGATACGTAAGCTGCCCGAAATAGAGGGAAAGTAATGGCCAGCGATGATAATTACTCTGATTCGTAATTTTTTTTTAATTTTTCACAACAAGACCTCGAATTTAGAGGAAAAACGGCGGAAGCAAAGTTGTACACCTAATACAAAATGTTTGAAGAACGGCGAAACTACGAATAGGCGACAAAGTAATGAACATCCATGCCTGATTCAAAATGTGAAGGCGGTCTTGCTGGCTCTGTAAGAGAAAAATGGCTCTGAGCACTATGCGACTAAACTTCTGAGGTCATCAGTCACCTAGAACTCTAGAACTAATTAAAGCTAACTAACCTAAGGACATCACACACATCCATGCCCGAGACAGAATTCGAACCTGCGACCGTAGCGGTCGCTCGGCTCCAGACTGGAGCGCCTAGAACCGCACGGCCACTCCGGCCGGCTCCGTAAGAGACAATAGACGGCTATTTATGACAGATATGACGACAGAGTACACTGCTGGTTAAGATACAGGAGTTTCGGAACACAGCGTTCAGCGTACTTTGCTGAACATGGTGTTCCGCATCAGAGGACGCTTACGTATTTCCAAGACCTAACAATAACGCCAATTCTGATTGCAGTGGGCACGGGATCCTCTACATTGGACCGTGGATGAGTGATGACGTATAGCTGTTCGAATACATCATGTTTCTTGTTACACTACGTCGATAGTAGTGTCCGTATACGCCATCATCCAGTCGAACGTTTGCTCGAAACTAGCAACGCGTCTCGGACACAGGCCAATGAGGACAGTATTATGGTTTGGAGGACATACAGCGAGGCTTCCATGGGTCCTTTGGTGGTAATCCAAGGCACCGGAACTGCTGCGGACTATGTGAACATTAGCGGACCACCTGCATCCCTTCATGTTTGAATCTTCGCCGAGGGCGGTGAGCCCTTCTAGCGGGATAACTGTCCGCGTCACAAGGCCAGAATCGTGCTACAGTAGTTTGAGGAGCGTGATAGTTGAACTCACATTGATATGTGGTCGACGTAATTCGCCTGATCTGAAAACGACATAACACAACTGCGACGTTACTGGGCTCACGAACCACCGCCCTGTAATTTACGGGATCTGCTTGAATTGTACGTGGTCACATACCTCTGGAAAACCTACTAATGTCTTGTCGAATCCATGCCATACAGAATTGCTGGGCTGTTTTGCGTTCAAAGGGCGGACTAAAATGCTACAAAGCAAGTGGTCCTAATAATTCCGTTTATAAGGGTAGATACAAGTATATTTTTGAAACGTCACCACATGTGTATCTGTGAGAAGTAAATTATAGAAAATAATTTGGTGAAGCAGAATGGAAAAAAAATTAACGTTGTCGGCCAGGAAAGGTGTGTCTGGGCAGAAATGAAGAATCAGAATTGGACACGTGCGAGCCACAATCCTCTTAATGTAAAAATTATATAAACTGTACTCCGCAGTGTGTAAACTTCTAAAGAAAAACTTGTTTATCATGGTAATCTGCTGCTTCAATAAGAACTTTCTGCTAACTATCAGTTCCGATCAGCCAGATCGGCTCTTTTATAATCATGTCCACTTGTCTGTCGTAGCTTGCCTTTCATATTATCCAGACGTACGGTTGTAAAAGAACCACGCAAATTACATTTTATTATTGATTTCGTAGTATTACGTTGTTAGGTACATTTGCCTTTTTTTTAAGTATTTCATTTGTTTATGTTTCAGATGTATCACATTCTGATTATTTTCACGACAGATTTAATTAAGTGTGTGGATAAAAATCTTATGTCAATTTTTACGGGTACTAGTTTCAGCTAGTTGACGAGCGATCTTCAGATCAATAAAAATTATTGCTTAATTCAGCTTATGTCAAGTAGCAGGCATTACACATTTTCATAATATGTTGAGCTGTTGACTAGAAGGTCGTCGTACACGAAAACAAGAGCAGTTCAGCTCAACAGATTATGGCAATGTGTAATGCCTGGTGGCTGATACACACTGAACCAATTAATATTTTTTATTGATCTGAAGATGGCTCGTCAATGACATGAAACTAGTTACCAATAAATGAATTTTTACACTCTTGCAATAGGATTTTTATGTACACACTTTAAATATCGGATTGCTTGTCTCACTTTTTGTCAATGTCAAATAACAACGAGGATTAATAAAATATTGTTAATAAAAAAATGGTTCAAATGGCTCTGAGCACTATGGGACTCAACTGCTGTGGTCATCACTACCCTAGAACTTAGAACTACTTAAACCTAACTAAGGACATCACACACATCCATGCCCGAGGCAGGATTCGATCCTGCGACCGTAGCGGTCACGCGGCTCCAGACTGTAGCGCCTAGAACCGCACGGCCACTCCGGCCGGTTATTGTTAATCCTTTCCAATTGGTATACAAGAACGACTTGTGATAATCTGTATGATCGGAACTAGTAATTGATAAAAAGTTTTGTTGAAGTCTGCTAGTTACCCTGATGATGGTGCCGACGGTAGCGCTGATTTATCCATGTTAACAGTGAATGAGCTCAGTGGATAGGTGCTAAATTACTTGAAGAAGTACAACAACGAGGCACTTTTTGTACAGCTTATTTGTAGCAAGAAGCGTTACAGCTGCAGTGTTCAAAATACAGTCGATATAAATGTTATACTGGCAAAGATATAAATGTTTTACGCCAATTGAAGTTGAACGAAAGCCCGAAATGCATCTTGGCGTAAATGAAGCTGTACAAAAAGTAACTGGTTGCTGTATTTCATCAATTAATTGAGCATGAAGTTCTTCAAACATACACGAGATAAAGGGCACAATATTGAAACTTGATTTTTGTCATCTTTCGCTATGCACCCTTTATGGTGCATTAAGTTCGATATTTCAACAATTCGTTTTTGCGTCTTACTTATTTGCAGTTATTTTTCTATATGTACGTCAAACAGTTGAGCATGTGGTGACGTTTATCCTTTGAAGATTTGAGTTATAGAATACACCATTTTTACAGCCTATAACTTTAAATTTACTACCTTGTAGTTCTACGCTCTCCTTCTTACATCCTGTGTAAATAAACATGTCAGTCGCATCCCTGTCGTATTACTCTTCTGTACACTATTGTAGTGCTGCCAGTTATTAAGTGCACGTTTGTTACGTGTTTGGCTACAAGTTGTACATACAGTGAGTGCGTCAACGCGTCGTGTTGGACAGTAGTCTTCCAGACGGCTGACGTGCGCCACCGCCTAGCCTGTCCCGGGCCGAGGAAGACACCACGTGCGGAGTGCGCGCATGACGGGACGCGACCGTCCGCCGGGCGCGCTCCGTCGCCATGGCAACAGATGCCGCCAGCGCCGCCGTCTCGCAGCGCCCTCCGTGGTCGATAGCAGGCGGCGCGGCGCGACTCCTCCTTCCTACGCACCCGGGGCTGTCGCGCCATGCCCAGCCAGCCTAGAAGCCTTACCCTGTTCGATGAAAATTATTGGTTGTTATACACTGCTAAAAGAGGTCACCCATCTGCGTTAGGCGACCGCCCGCCCTCAGGAGCTCAGTTCGTCAGCGCACCTGACTATGGCGACATGTCTGATCGCCGAAATATTGTGCCCGTTGGACACTATGAACCGGCAGTATACCCGTGGGCTGTTCGAGCATAGTTTGTAGATTGAGATCATTTCCTGGTGTCGTTAACTGCAGGCGGCCTCTACAAGACAGACCCTTTTTTCTCGCGACAACAGTTGAAATTTCGAATAAGTCCTTGTGGATGGTGTATGTCACTTTGACGGCAACTTCCTTTTTCAAGCAGCTCGTCTTACCATAATGTAAAGTTGTGCGTACGTTCTAAGCTGTTGTGTCCCTCCACATAAAAACACAAACAAACACAGACCGTCAAAGGCACCGAACAAGAATCATGTGAAGTGGCGCTCGAATTCCAAGTGCGTGAGGGCAGCGAGGTGCTAGCGTTCTACTCACCAAGCAAAAGCGGTGCTCGGGTTCAAGTCCATACCGACAACGCCGGTGGATTAGCTGAAGATCACAGAAGCTTCGTGCAGAGTTCGTACGTGCCCACATTTGGAGGCGAGCAACTCACGGGTGAAATTGCGAGGCAACCGTTCCGTAAACTCAGCTGTGCCCGCTGACAAGAGTTATAGCCACCCGAATAGAAATCCAACGCGAAATCCAAGTACACAGCGACTTAATAAATACTGGGATAGGTGTGGTACGATCCGAAACGCTACATACGTTGCAGTGAATTGTCTGGCGCGCACATTGCGCACACTTGATAGGGCGCTTGACGCCAGAGGGTTTTCCCGCCGCAGTCGGCACTGCAGCGTTCTCTAGCGGTGTCTGTGTCAGACTTCGTCTCTCAGCGATATTCTCTTTGCTCAACATATCAATATCCTCACCTAGCAATAGATCAAACATCTTTGCTTCTTCGTCGCTGACAAATCATGGTACAGGCCCTTAAACCATTCAGGTAATGCCGTTGGTGCAGAATTTCGTTGAGTTGTTTATATCTGCCCACTGGGGATACGGTGGGTCGCTGAATGTTCGCCATAATGAAAACTGTCTCTCCTGCTTGAACGTGGAAGCTTGCCTTTTGTCAGCTGAGCAAAACAAAACACGCCCAATTCATTGGAGAACCCTCCACACGCCGTCTCATTATGTTTATCAATTGAATTTGAGGCAGGTATGCAGCCTGGAGAAATAACGTTTCATTTTAATCAATATTTTGCTTGCGATGAGAACAAAATTGTGTTTTCCGTTGACATTGAGCGTCACTTGCAATACCCACTGGGAGAGGGGCACACGACGTTTCAAATTTTGAATCCCCCTTGTACGCTCAATGCAGTTCGCTACGCCTGGCACGACTCTGCCAGTACTGTGCCCGCAGATAAGGCAACACAGCGAGCAGCAGGTGCCGCCTGAGCAAGGACTACTGTTGACCGATGGCTGCCAGCTGCCACTCGTCTCGCCGGAACGTCACTCGCAAAGTGTGGCGTAGTGAGTAGTGACTGCAACAACGCGGAAAAGGAGACCGCCTGAAGAAACCGTCAGCGGCGTGGCCAAAACATACGAAGGAGACCGCGTGTAGAAGGCTTTCTTGCATTCTGCTCGAGTGTTTGATTAAAGCAATGCATCGAAGCAATTCGGCGTCGTTCTGCTAGATATTTTGTCAGTCAGTGCGACAGAGTTACGAAAATGCTCTATGATATTCAGTGGCAGTCTTTCGAGGAAAGAAATCTATCTTTTAGCGAAACATCATTTAAGGAGTTGAGAGAAGCAGCATTTCCGACAGTCTGTAGACAGATTCTGTCGCCTCATTTGTCAATCTGGCATGAAGAACGTAATTACAAATTGAGAGGCGTTAGAACTGGGGCAGAGGTGTACAGGCAATCATTTTTCCCTCGCTGCATTTGTGAGCAGAAGAGGAAAGGGAATGAGGAGCAATGGTACAAAGTACCTTCCGCTGTATATTGTGTAACAGCTTGCGACGGGTGCACAAGGGATAGCGATGATGTTTTAATTATAACCTCGAAAAAATAAAAAAAATAAAAAATCAAGCTGCGACCATAAGTCCTTCTCTACGTATCCGAAAATGCGAAACATTCTTCCCACCAAACTTGGCAGAGATCCCGGCTGTAGAAGTCTGCATTTTTGTTGTTCAGGAAATGTACGACCTCGAAAAGCATCTCGTCGTTCGGGAACTCCTGTCACGCAAATGAGTTCTTCATCTGACGAAGGCGAAAGACGTCAGGGGAATACAGGGGTGAGACATAATTTGATGTCCCAAAGAATCAGCAAGAGTATGTCCCGTTCTGTATGAGTCGGGGATATATGCTGGAGCAAAAACACCCAGTCGGGCAGCCCCCCCCCCAAATCTCGTCAGGAGATTGCGATAGTATGGCCCTGAGACGGTTAGCTCCGAGAAACAGCATCCCCTTACCCGATGACGGTTGGGTCTTCACCTTTTTCTATAGCAGTGAGTCTACATAGTTCCATTATCTGCTTCGCTCATTTGCTCAGGGGTCATATACACCCAATATTTGTCCATGTCGATTGGGCGGCTGTAAAAGTAATTTGGATGGCCTGACACTGATGCAACATTTCCGCTGCTGCCTTGATTCGGCGGGCCTTTTTGGATGGTGGGAGCAGTCGCAGCACCCAGCCGACATCAATCTTTGTCATGTTCATAATCTTGTGCCAGATGCTGAAAACTGATCCATAAGTGATTTTCAGCGCCAGGGCTTCCACCTTGATTGGGATTCGCGAGTATTCTCAGATAGGTTGTATGGCACGTGGTTCGTCATTCGCACTTGTTTGACTAAACTAGATGCGTTTACGCCACCTAACCATTGTGTCTTGTGATGGTCCATTGTTGCCGTACACTTTCCACCTACTCAATAGCGACTGTTGCAGCTTTGTTCCCTTCCAAATGCAAAAAACAAATAATCCGCAAGATATACCATTTTATTAATGGCAGAGCAAAGCAAAGCTCTGCCGCTCTGGGCACAGGTGGACCAATCGGGAATGACAGACCGCCGTATCACCTTCGGACCGTTATGTCATTTGTATGCGTTATGGTGGGGCATAGGGTTAGTACATGCTCACCCGGTCGCTGTCGGCTTTACAGAGATGGGAGCCGCTTTCTCATTTAAGTAGCTCCTCAGTTGGCATGGGGTGGGGGGAGTGAGTGGATTCCATTCCAGACCCCCAACCAAGGAAAAAATCTCTGAGAGCACTGGGCATTGAACCCGGAGCCTCTACACGACAATGATCTACATCGACCACTCAGCTACGGAGACCGATCTTGATCAGTGCGCTGCGTCGTTTTGTTTTGGCTCCTGTAGCGGCGTGATATCGTTATGTGGCATGGGGTTTTCGTGCATGACAGCTCTTTGCGGCTCGTAGTGCGGCTTTCTGAGTATGTATGTAGAGGAGACGCTCAGATGTATTACAGCAGAGACTATTTTATTGTATAAAATCTTGCCGACGTTTCCCTTCAGCTTTCAGATTTAGTAACTGTTCGTGACTAATTTGTCTTTATAATACAGGGTGATCCGTTTGAGATCAGAAAAGTAAAACGTTATGTTTATTATTTTAATATATGACGGGCATTCAATAAGTAATGCAGCTCATTTTTTTCTCAGCCGGTTTCGGTTGAAAAAATACGAAATTTGTTGTGGAATATCGTGGAATATTCTCGCGTCGACCTCTATAGTTTCATGAAGCTCCGATAGGTGACGGCGGTATACATAGCCTTCAAAATGGCGTCTGTAACGGAGGTGCGTTCCAAGCAAAGAGATGTCATTGAGATTATTTTAGCTAAAAACCAAAACATCGCAAATATTTATAGGCGCCTACAGAATGTCTGCGGAGACTTCGTAGCATGCGGAATCGTTGGGCGAGGCGTGTGTCACCAACGCAACAAGATCGCGCAAACCAGTACGATCTTCCGCTTACAGGCCGGCCGCAAACCGCTGTGACTCCTGCAATGTTGGAACGTGCGGACACTCTCATTCGAGGTGATCTCGCTGCACAGCCGGACGTCTCTGTTGGTAGTGCTGACACATTCGAGGTGTGTGCCCGCAGCGTTCCGCAGCCTCTAAAAGAAGACCACAAAGAGCAATGAAGGACCATCTGTGCTAGCGCGTTTCAAGGCTGATCGTGTTTGTACGGAAGTTAGCACGCTCAATGTGTCTCGAATGTTAAGTGAAAATGGTCGTTACGCCACAACAACGCTCTCATTGTGTTTTATGGTATGCGAAATTTTCAAGTATCGTAGAGAGCCAACGAGTTTCCAGACGTTCGTACAACGTTAGGTATGTTCGATCACATGGAGACATTGCTAGATGGCGCTGCATGTCGTTGGAAGATGGATTGCCGATGCGGAAGGCAGCTTGATAGGAGCAAGGAGAAAGATACTCGACATGCCAAGAAGCTCATACCGCCGCTTATCAGCAGACCTGAAATACATCATACACAACATGTCAGAGGATTGTTGGACGGTACCTTAACGTGTATCCCTATCGTATTCAGCGCACGCAAGCACTGACACAGCTGAGTTACGGAGCTCCACTCCAATTTGTTATGATGATGTGTGAGCGGCAGGAAGCAGACGACCAGTGGTTGAATTGATAGATGTTCACGGACGAAGCAACATTTAATGTGAGTGGCCGAGTCAGCACGCCTAACTGCATCATTTGGAGAACCGAGATTTCACATGTCTCATACGAAATCGAAAGAGCCAGCCCGAAAGCGAATGTGTGAATCGGAGTGACTCAAGACAAAACGTTCGGCCCATTCTTTTTTGCGGTGGAGACCTTTCGTGGTGTAAGTTACCTTGACACGATCGAGTAGTATGTGACCCCCAATTACAGCAAGATGGGATGCTGGACACTTTTGTCTCCACCGCATTGATACGGGAGCAGTTAAACCAGACACTCAGCGATCGCTGGTGCAGCCGTTGTGGACCTATCCCACGTCCTCCTGATGGCACCAACTCAGTGCCTACACATTTTTTTGTGTGAGACTTCATCAAGTCAACACTATATTCGTAAACACCACAGAAACCCGTTCGGAAGCTCTTTAAGACTGTTCGCAGATAACGTTGTTGCCTGTAAGAAAGTGGCAACGCCGGAAGGTAGTATCAGTTTCCAGAATGACGTGCAGAGGATTGCTGAATAGTGCAGGCTCTAGCAGTTGACCCTGAATATGAACAAATGTAACGTATTGCGCGACTGTACAACCACGTTGTTGATGACAAAGTGCTGGAAACAGTATCTACCATATCTACGAGTAATTATCCAGAGCGATCTTAGGTGGAATGATCATACAAAAAATAGTAGGAAAAGCAGATGCCAGACAGATTCATGGGAAGTATCTTAAGGAAATGTAACTCATCCACGAAGAAAGTGGCTTACAAAAGCGTTTGTTCATCAGTCACCAGTCTGGGAGCCTTATCAGGTAGGGCTGATAGAATACAGAGAGAAGATCCAATGAAGAGCGGCACGTTTCGTCACGGAATCGTTAGTGGGCGTGAAAGCATTACCAAGATCCCCAACAAACTCCAATGGCAGACGTTACAAGAGAGGCGTTGTGCATCACGGAGAACGCACTTCCCTTACTTCCTCCAGCGTACTTCTCGCAAAATTACCACGACGAGAAAATACGAGAAGTTAGACGTAATGCAGGGGCCTACCGATAATCATTCTTCCCAAGCGCTGTTCTCGAGTGGAACAGGGCAGGGGTAATCAGTTAGTTGTACCAGAAGCACCTTTCGCCTCACGCCGTTCGGTGGCTCTGGGAGTATGATGCAGATGTAGAATCTGCGCGACCTACGGAGGCATGTTAGAGTGGCCTTTCAGCAGATACTACAGAAATGCCGCATTCTCAACGGCGGATATGTTAAGTGCTAATGTGCTATGACACAAGCTCTAGACGTTCCTACACATGTATGTACCGTAAACAAGCAAAAAATATGCACTGTTTCTTGTATATAATATTTTACTTCTCTGACATTTCAAATGGATTACCCTCTAGAAAGGGCGTGCGCCGTGTGCGCTGCCGTAGGGGCACCGCCGCATACCAGGGGCGTTAGCGACGGCAGGGGTCAAGTGAAGGCGCCGGGCACCGCCGCGGTCTTTTCCCGTGACCTCTCTGGCGCCCAGAGGAGCCTCGGCGGTAACCCGGAGGCGCGGCCTTGGACGTCGCGCTGCCGCCAGCCGGCAAGTAAATGGCCCCTCACCAAACTGCGTACCGAACCGAAATGTCAGGGCCGCGCTCACATGTTGGCCGGCCGCGAGAGTAATAACTGCCGGACCGAGTGTAACCGCTTCCTGTTACGTACAAGCCGCTCACACTGCAACGTCTCCACTTGACGTTACTGCCGGAAACGTCGCGATGCGAACTGTTGTAACAGCCATACGTATCACCAGGACGTTGCAGTTGGACATGCAAAATTCGGTGACACTTCACCAATGATCTCTCCACTCACACTGCGTCTTCTGTAGATACATACGAGGGCAGTTCAATAAGTAATGCAACACATTTTTTTCTGAAACAGGGGTTGTTTTATTCAGCATTGAAATACACCAGGTTATTCCCCAGTCTTTTAGCTACACAACACTATTTTTCAACGTAATCTCCATTCAATGCTACGGCCTTACGCCACCTTGAAATGAGGGCCTGTATGCCTGCACGGTACCATTCCACTGGTCGATGTCGGAGCCAACGTCGTACTGCATCAATAACTTCTTCATCATCCGCGTAGTGCCTCCCACTGATTGCGTCCTTCATTGGGCCAAACATATGGAAATCCGACGGTGCGAGATCGGGGCTGTAGGGTGCATGAGGAAGAACAGTCCACTGAAGTTTTGTGAGCTCATCTCGGGTGCGAAGACTTGTGTGAGGTCTTGCGTTGTCATGAAGAAGGAGAAGTTCGTTCAGATTTTTGTGCCTACGAACACGCTGAAGTCGTTTCTTCAATTTCTGAAGAGTAGCACAATACACTTCAGAGTTGATCGTTTGACCATGGGGAAGGACATCGAACAGAATAACCCCTTCAGCGTCCCAGAAGACTGTAACCATGACTTTACCGGCTGAGGGTATGGCTTTAAACTTTTTTCTTGGTAGGGGAGTGGGTGTGGCGCCACTCCGTTGATTGCCGTTTTGTTTCAGGTTCGAAGTGATGAACCCATGTTTCATCGCCTGTAACAATCTTTGACAAGAAATTGTCACCCTCAGCCACATGACGAGCAAGTAATTCCGCACAGATGGTTCTCCTTTGCTCTTTATGGTGTTCGGTTAGACAACGAGGGACCCAGCGGGAACAAACCTTTGAATATCCCAACTGGTGAACAATTGTGACAGCACTACCAACAGAGATGTCAAGTTGAGCACTGAGTTGTTTGATGGTGATCCGTCGATCATCTCGAACGAGTGTGTTCGCACGTTCCGTCATTGCAGGAGTCTCAGCTGTGCACGGCCGGCCCGCACGAGGGAGATCAGACAGTCTTGCTTGACCTTGCGGCGACGATGACACACGCTTTGCCCAACGACTCACCGTGCTTTTGTCCACTGCCAGATCACCGTAGACATTCTGCAAGCGCCTATGAATATCTGAGATGCCCTGGTTTTCCGCCAAAAGAAACTCGATCACTGCCCGTTGTTTGCAACGCACATCCGTTACAGACGCCATTTTAACAGCTCCGTACAGCGCTGCCACCTGTCGGAAGTCAATGAAACTATACGAGACGAAGCGGGAATGTTTGAAAATATTCCACAAGAAATTTCCGGTTTTTTCAACCAAAATTGGCCGAGAAAAAAAATGTGTTGCATTACTTATTGAACTGCCCTCGTACAAAACGCGAAAGATATCGTTCAGTCATAGGTCCGTTGAGAGCACCCACCTTGACTGCAGTGAGGATCGCTGCTATTTTAATAGTCTGCTGAGCTGTTGTCAGTGATAATTGCTTTTAGGAATGCATGGTGTCTGATCCTTCGGACATATCCGGAAGAACAGACATCACGCATTCATATAACTGATTCGGCTCGACGAACAATGAATCCACTACCATCAGTGCGGATGCACAGAGGCCTGCTGTGGGAGTCCCAAAGTAGCGAACATCAAGGACATGGACGGGGACTGCGAATAGATGGCGCTAGGTGGGAATGTGGGTCAGCCGAGAGGCTTGCTGGGAGAGTCCGCGTAGTTGCGATAAACACTGTGGCGCCGTGGTCAATGCGACTGCTGAGTAAGCAGGAGATCCCGTGTTCGAATCCTGGTCCGCCTCATATTATCACTCGTCGCCACTGATTCCACTTAAAGTCTCAATGCAGCTGACATCAATAGCTCCTTCCTTTTCCTTTCATTTCCTTTCTCTTCCTCCCTCTTCAATTTACGTAATGATAATTAACCTAATTTTAGGGCTGCAGAAACATGTTTTTATTAGCTGTTATCGTACAATGTGTGTCACACTTTACAACAAGTACTATGAAAATGGTACCACACAGTGTGCAGCGCGTAGGGTCAATTACCCATAAATATCACAAGGAGTCACCCGGACGGGTGTAACCAAAATGCGTTTACGGACTTTGAGGACAGATTCCTTACACCGAAACAAGAACAAAGAGTCTTGTTAACTTGGGTTATAAAATGCATACCTTAAGAGCTTTGAGCTCTTGTTCATCTTCTATACTGTGAACCACATCTCTCCTACTGAACAAGTTCTCCTAGCTCGTAAGGTATGCGTTGTAGAGCCCATGTTTGCTGAACCATTTTTTTCTTGTTTTGGACCATACTACCCCCTCCCAAAATATGGGAAGCAAAACAGACAAGTGGCAGGGACGGATACCTGACTGGATATGGAGGAAAAAAATTCCTATGAACATGTGTCGGGAAATGGGAAATGCATCGTCAGTCCTCTTCAAGGACGAAGCAACCTTTACCAGAACCGGCATCATCCATCTGCATAATCATCATCTGTAGGCTACAAACAGTCCTCGGGGAATGGTTGAGGCGTCTCATCAGTATCGGTTGAGCATCTGTGTGTGGGCAGGGACTGTTGGCGACCACATACGTAGGTTATTATTCCACAACTTCTCGACGTAAGGAGAACATACCTGGGCTTCCTGCGGAATACTGTGCCTGGGCTGTTCGAGAATGTGCCTTTGGCAACAAGACAGGTTATGTGGTTTCTGCATGACGGAGCAACACCCCTCTTCTGTATTATAGCTCGTCGACACCTCAACATCTTCCCCGGGCATGGAAAGGACACAGAGGCCCAGTAGCATGGTCAGCTATATCACCGGACTTAAAATCCTTAGATTTTTACCTCGGGGGCATCTGAAAAGCTTTGTGTATGCTGAATCAGTTCGTGATGTCCTGATGTGCAGACCCTTCAACAGCGTGTTCACGATGTCTGTGACGCTGTTCGGAGAGAGGCCGGAACTTGCGAAAGAGTGCGGCGTGTGAACGCGTGCATGCCTCTGTGGGATCCTGTGGAGACCACTTTGAACATCTTTTATGACGCGGATGCGATGCAGCCTTGTACTCTGTTTCGGGACGATTTATTGCCGTTGCACGCACGCCGTCCATTTCCGGACACATGTTCGTAGGACCTTTTTTCCTCATTTCCAGTCAGAAATTCGTCCCAGCAGTTTGTCGGTTTAATTAAGGTTTACCCTATATATGTAGCTCCACCTAGCCGGCCAGCAAACTTGTTAAGACACCGTGTGGCAGCTCCTATCACATCAGCACCTTTGTAATTCTCTTTATCTGCTTTCTGTTGGCGTTGTGATACAGACTCTGATTCAGTACAGTTGTCGGGGTTAGGCGTTGCGCAACCGACACACCCGTGAGGATGCATCTGTGACTTATAACGTAAGTCCTAACGCTTCCTCCAAAACTCTTCTCACCTAAAGATCTTAGGACGAAATGAAGGCGATTAGGACTCGTAAAGAGGCTTACAGGCAATGAAATGTACTGTAGAAAATGATTTAATACATTGAAATAGCAAGTAGTGTCGGTACTGTACCGTTTTTGCTGTTGTAATAAAGGTCTTATTTAGATCATACAGGTTCTAGTACACATATGTGTTTGATTTTAGTTCGCTGCACTTCACTGACACGAATTATATTTTCATTTCATGTTTTGTAGGTCTACTTACAACTCAAGTACTTTGTTTCGATGTTGTGGGATGCGATCGTCTTTTGTTTGTGAAAGTGTCTGCTAGTCTTCTATGTGTATATTTACATTTTTCGACTGGTATCTGTACGAAATATACAGTACATATAAAATATTTGGAATGAAATAGAAAACAAAAAAGTGAGTAGTAATAACAATTTAAGACTATGTAATAGCAGTAATATGGAACATAAGAACTGTTTACAATCTTGGCAAAGAGATTTCTAAGGAAAATAATGTTGGTAGACAGTATATAACGCATACTAAGTGTGCGACTGCGGCTGTGGAAAAAGAGACCTAAAACAAAGAAGAGGATACGTGCACTGAAATAAATTGATTGGATCGAGGGGGACGAAACCAGTGAAGAAGCAGTAACATGTATTATCAGTGCATACCGTTGAGGCATGCTAAACCTGCAATGTATGGAACATAAAGCGACAGTTTGAAAATTTGTGCCATCTGGGTCTCAAACCGGGATTTCCTAAGCAATATCCGTTGTTCCGGGATAGCTTCTTGAGATTGGAAGGTAGGAGCGGTGTTTGGGCTTGAGTAGAGCTATGAGGGCGGATCGCGTGTCGTGCCTGCATACATATTTTCTCACGAAACAAAAGGTTCGGGTTCGAGTCCCAGTCCAGCACACAGGTTTAATATGCTAGTCAGTGTCTTTGAGCATGAGAACGAAAATAAATAAGACGCTTCAAGAAAAGTTTGGTGTCTCACAGAGTGTCTTACTCTTAAAATTTACAGAAACAAGAAAGACATCGTTTCTTCTAAAACTTCTTTCTTGTGCCTTTGTCCCGCATCGGCGCAGGGTTGTGAACGAATTTTGCGTAGTTAGTTATGGGGTGGCCGGATGCCCTTCCTGTCGCCAACCCGTTACTCCCCCCCCCCCCCAATCTTCTTCTTCTTCATTAGTTTTTCTTCAGGTACCATCCGCAAATGGAATAGAAATGAGGAAAAATGGTCTCTTGTGTAGATTCCACCAGAACCGCACTGTAGCATACAGAGCGCGGATGTAGATGTCAGCAAGTGCCTTTGTCTTCTCTATATTATCCCAACATTATGTAAGTCTTAAGTCATTAAGTAAATGGATTTGATGTGTATTAGTGTGTAGTAACATGCTGAAGAAGACATTGCACGAAACAGTGGAATAAAGTTGTTTTAAGAAGTCGAAGCTTTACCATACAAGACATGGAGACTTTGGGGTTAGCTGAAATTAGGGGTGCGTGCCACATTTTCTTAAGTGGTCTTTGTGTCGTTTGTGCTGAGACGAACTGTGTCGTGCACTTTCCTACTGTGGACCCTGCTACCTGTGTTGTTCCCTACCTTGGATTTTCCAACTGTTTTAGTAAGAACAACCTGCCTTTATATTTTTTCTAGGCTTAGCCCTGGCTGTGCGTATACTACGTAGGTATGTTTAATTTACTTATTTTTAGCTTTTTTCTTTCTGCGATATTACTGCAGCAAATTATTAAACTTTTGTATTATTTTATGAATGTTAATATCTCACTGAATTTTTTTGTAAAGAAGGTTAGCGATTTAAACATCTTCTTTAATCCCGCGAGTTGTTACATTTTTTAGATATCTTAGTCGTTTGAAAAGTTTTATGTATCTTGTTTTTCTTTTTTGAAGGGGTAGGTCAGTGGAATATTTTTTAGTTCGAGCTGTTGCGTTTATTGCTTTCTCCTTCGTACGTATATTGAATTTTTTCTGTAGGCAAAGCAAATAAAACAGGAAATACCTTCGTTTGCTCTTCTGTGCTTCCGATGTCTGCGATAGTTGTGTACAGTTGAATTGTTTCAAACAGCTGTCAAATGACCCTTGCATAAGAACAGTTCCATTTTCACACAGGATTTTCTCCACTTCTTCACGACTGAACACCAGGATTCTTTTGTCGAGTCGTCCCAGTAGCTCCTCTTCTTACTCTACACAGTCCAGTCTTTCAGTTCTCATAATTTGGCATATTTGCGACGAATTCTAGACCTTAATCTGTGAACCCCTTAAATTCCTCTTTAAAAATTTGGAAGATAGGCACTGTCTTTTCTCCGCGGACTCTTTCCCTGCAGTTAAGGATTGGTTTCTTGAGTTGCCTGTCTTTTTTGTCAAATGAGCAAGAACGTTGCTGTTCAACCACGGCACTAAGTAGCGTACAACACTGCACGGAAACGAATTCTGTCGGCGGTGACGAAACATCTGCTACTGGTGATCGACTGTTGTAAATCAGCAGGGGGGGAAGGTTCTGTTCAAAATGCCACGGTGAAAAACCACTTGGTCGGAAGTGGCACGGTTTCTGTGGCGGGCACCTACGATAGGGTCGGAAACGCCACTGTCGGAAAGTCCCCATAGCGAGATATTCAGACTGGCGAAATGTCAGAAAGCGGTTGTTGGAATCTGCAGAAAATGAGGCCAGATTATGTGAACTCTCTGGACATTCAGGTAGCGGTGGATCTAAGGGAATATTGGCGAGCGTGGAAAAACACAGACCAAGGTTGCAAGAGCTGATCTCGAATCTCTCCTTGCCAGCTGGCTCCTGGCTCTTTGCACTCTGCGTCGCTTCGCAGCTGGCGTAACTGTCGCACCTCCCTACCTCGCCCCGCATCGCTGTGAATTCTGCATCTGCGCTCGCGCAAATAACAGAGCGTGTGTGGCGCGCAGTGTTTTTCGTTTTCTGCCGGCACTGGTTTCATCGTTAAACCGGGAGGCCTTATCTGATGACGTGTGCCACTGGCCACTTTCATCAGTACTGAAATAGCCCAGTGGGGCGGCTCGGCGCAAAACTGCCGTCGTATCGGAAATCTCGACGGCCGCTCTGTCACTCGGTTCGTTCATTAAGGCCTTTTGGACTGTACGCCCCAATCACCGATCATGTGTGGTGTGTGTGTTTTATTCTGGAATATAGTGACTCTAGAAACAAGACTCCGTATTTACCTGGCCTTTAGGTTTTCAAGTCACTGAATAAAGAACATGTTGTGTACATAGTTCCGCGTAGTCAGCGCGTACACAACTTTCCCACTAGAGCGCGCCCAGCTAAGCACAACAGCGCAGGCGCAGCGCTCGTCAGTCTCTGCACTACGAGATGGCGCTGCCTTAGAGACGGACCAAATTCTGCTTCCGCCGATGCGCTTATTAATATGTAACGCAGCCAATGAGATTGCTGCTAATGTAGAACCTTTTCTCCTCGCGAATCACACTCGCGCAGTGATACCTGAACGCATGAGGTATTATAACGAGTGTACAGACCTCCGATTAGTCAGTCTGCATTTGTCTGCACCAGTCTGTAACAGTCTGCATTAGTCTGTACCAGTCTATAGCCAAGTTTCAGTCTGCACCTAATAAGATTACCATATTCCTGTACATAGCCATGAAGATAAATGAATAGACACTGTGTCAAGTATCAGAGATGTGAGAATAAGATTAACGTACCAAGACCAAAGGAACTTCAGATTGTCAATTGTAAGCAGCATCCAGAATCAAGTTACATAATGTCTATGCTTTTTATTATTTTAATAAATATGTGTGAAAATTAATCAAGTTCTGTTTAAAGTTGGCCACCGTCAATCTGCTACTCTAAGCATGCAAGTGGCATTTCTATCGTCTGACCTAACGGCAGAAGATAAACACGCCACGATAAGACCACGAGACATATTGCTGACACTCGCCTACTTCGTTAGAGCGACAAGAAGGTCTTACAGTACGCACACCACAGAACATCACTCTGCGTGTTCTGAGAAAGCCTTACGACTTCAAAGACCACTTGCAATTGGCAGTGTACAGAAGCATCATTGTTCATGTATTGTGTTTTCCCTTACGAACCCGGGTTTGTCTCTTGTCGTAACTGATTTACATAATATTGTGGCCTCGTCAATCTAACTCGCATATTCCAAAACCTCCTGATCTCGTGCGCTTGGGAATTCGTTCGTCTGGATTGTTCATTCTAGTAACATATGATCGGCAGATTTTCTCTGAACGAAGTACATGGAAACTTGCATATTTTACATGTTGCAGCCTCTGTTAGGTACGGCTTAGACTTGATGTAGTGTTAATACATGACCTGAAGATTGTCGCTTGATTTAAAACAGGTGCATCCGTATAAACATTCCTTACAACAGCTTGTACTGATTCCATTACGCCTTTCTGTAAATACAGTGCGTGACAAAATAAGTGAGGCACCCATAGGAAGGACATGCTCGGATGTCAATATAACTTCGTATACGTCACACCATCGGGCGGTATGTAAACGATTAGAGCTGCAATTCTCTGTGCCAGGTAGGTCGGCCACCAGAATGCATTTGTGTTCTTCGTGCTTAAGCCTATACAAAGGGTGTGAACAGCGTTAGATGTTAAGTGATCGCTGTGAAGGACACAGAGATGCCGAGTACTCGCACAAGACAGCGTTATCAGCACCTGACAGGGTTTGAAAGGGTCTCATTGTGGCTCTCCGTTTGGCCAGCTGGTCGGGCCGTGCAATATCCAAATTATTGCGGCCCTTGGATGTGACAGTGCGCCATTGTCAGACGTCATGGGAACGTGAGGACAGGCATATTAGTTTTGGAGAGGCACATCTATGTTACGACTTCTGGTGTCTTAGTGTGGGGATCCATCAGGTATGACTCCCGGCCACGACTGGTAGTGGCCGATGAAACGCTGACGGAACTACTATACGTAATGACGTCCTTCGTCCTCAGGGGCTACCTCTCGTGGGGCACTTATCATGGCGCCGCTTTTCAGCCGGACATTGCTCGTCCACACGGCACGCGTCTTTATGAACTGTCTGCATGATGTTGAGTTACTCCCGTAGCCAGTAAGATCTCCAGTTCTGTCCCCGATACAACATTTGTGGGGCTAGCTCAGACGTCAACTCTGTCCCAGTGGCACTGTCCAGGATATCAAGGACCAGTTTCAACATTTGTGGTCCAGCTTGATGTAGGAGAGGATACAACGACTTTATGACCCCCTTCTCAATCGTATCAGTGCATGGATGCAGACCGCAGTGAGTTTGCAACGTTATAAGTGGGCGCATACTGCCAAATTCTTTGTTCATTTGATTTGATTTTGTAATCCCTGAAATAACGTCACGTATTCTCTCAACCCCTGCAGTTTTTTATACTCTTCCCCTTCTGGGTGCTTCACTTTCTTCTGTTCGGCAACATACGTTATAGCTGTGAGGCAGTGTCTACATAAATAATATATTGACTCGAAATGCCGAATAAAGCTCACTCTGATAACTTCCTTAAGACACTCTCACTTCTTAACCCTAAAACCCTCACAATTCTCATCGTATAAGCACATCACATTAGAAGATCAATCGTGCAACTTGTAATATTGCACCCATATTATACAGGTGATGGTAGCGCCATTTGACAATCCACTGCGGTCTCTTAACTTTTCAGTCTTTTCCAGAGGACTTTCTTACCCTTTCGTTAGCGATATGTAATACCATATCTAATTTACAAAAACTTAACAAGAGCATATTGGACGAGGTGCTTAGTCGGGTGGGATAGTCAAGTTAGTCAATTGCCGTAAAGCTATGCCAGATTTTAGTAGTGAACTGCTTACAGCGTCCGGTGCACAGTTTCCTCGTTGCAAGACCTACAGCATGCGGGGGACGTATCGTTTTCCAGGGCGGGACAGGTCGCCGGCTGCGCTCGCAGGCAAAGTTGGGCTTAGCTCTGCGTTCCTCCTGCGGGCCACACTTAATTGACCACGGCGCTTTCTGCACGGAAATTGCGTTGTGAGCGAACGAGCGGCACAGGCAAAGCGACGGAGGAAGCCCCGAACTACTCGCAACTACAGTGCTGCCAACTGTAATCTAATTCGACAAACTAATTTGGTTCAGATGTCTTAAGTTACTTATGCAGCTTCTTGGTAGGAGACCAACTTGGCTAGTAATTGTTCTGGTAGAATAAACTGAGAGCACTCATTAGACAACGTTCATTACCACTGCACGTAGAAATTTAATATGTCATCATAGCACCTGTGTTTACCAAGTCATCTAGTAACAAAAATCACTTGCGCATCTGATTTCAGGTGTTGTGATTTTAACCAAGTTGTAGCTCTCAGTGAAAGACATGTCTCAGTGTGAGAATGCTATTGGTGTGGAATGTAGTTTAAGGGGATTTCGTAATAGACGTCGTACTTGGATTAGACGGTGATACTATCTTAACGTCAAATTCATTTCTAAACAGTACGCAGCGTATGAGCATGTTATCATCGCTGTTAGAGAAACAACCTTTTTCCAATTTTGTTTCCATCTAGAAATGAACGGAAACATAGATCGACAGCCTCTGAAGAACGTTAATTAACCTTTGAACTATCGGAATATCTACACGCAAGCATTTTGTTCTTCTCGATTCCATGTGATGCTGTTACAACAGTAACATTGTGAACGTGTGATCCAAGTTACAATTAATCTTTTTACAAAAGTTACTGGCCCTAACTTGCGCGACGTTACACAAGCAACAAATGATACTGTAGCCACCATGAAGATGACCGATAATAACGAATTAAAACAGCTGTTATTAAAAAAGGGTCAGCAATATTGCAAGCGCATTATTTTTGTTTTGTTTAATCGCCAGACATGATTCACCACATTCGTCGTGTCTTCAGTGGGTTTTTCGTTTATTGGTTTTTTTTTTTAAATACATAGTATATGCCTTGTGGCTTCCAAATGAAATCAGTGCAAAGTCTGTAGAGGGCAGAAAGTCATCATTGCTGCAGTTGATTTGCCCTCAGCTGTACTTGATTATTATTTGGATGCTAACTGGATTGTGTAGGCAGAAATTGGTTGTAATTAGGAAAATTAGTACCGCTGCGTTTTAAAAATGATTTGTTATAAATGCTTAACAGGTGCTCCTCATGGCCTGTTAAAAATGTTTGGAAAACATTTCAACCGACGAAAGCTACTGACAAATGATTATTTATTTACAACTGATTTCGATCTTAAGTAATCTTCAGGTATCTTATAGTTATTTACATGACTGTAAATAAATATTAAAAACCTACAGATTGTAACTGTGTGATAGCTTTTTGCTTGGTACAGATTGTGTCCGTTTAAGTGAAGGGAAGGGAATGTTTCCACCTTGTGTCTTGTCTACAAGAAAATGAATGGGGGGCGGTCAAAAAGTTTCCGTTTGAGGGCGTTACTATAGTACAGCGTATACGCAAGCTATCGCGGCTGGGATGCAGGTAAACAAGCACTGACATGTAGGCAAGGCGTTAGAGTGGCCTTCGAACCGAAACTTTTCGTTCGACACCTTATAGTTATCACTTTCAGCATCTGTCTAGACCGGATAAAGCAGTCGAATTCGTCCATACTTTCAGAGGATTATGAACTGATTAATTAAGAAACTGAGGAAATTGACAGGCTTTACAACACACAAAGATTAAGATTATATTTTAAATGTTCATAGAGTAGAAGCAAGAACTTTTACGTTACCGAGAACAGCTTTCACAAAAGCACGTTTGCAGTCAAGAATTCACTACCAACAACTATAAGCAAAACATTGACACTGAAAGAGAAGCAGAAATTGTTAGTAGCTTACTTAAAAAGTAGTGGTTACAGTGTCGAACAATGTGCTCTTACTCTGTAACAGTGAATCCCAACATGGCGATAATTACTCCCTCAAATTTTTTGACGGTTAAAAAAAAGTGTTCGGTCGCGCTTCGGTAATAAAACTAAACTATTTTTGCATATCATTACTTCTATCACTATTTTGTAAGACTTTAATATCGATTACATAATTTACCAATATGTATGTTTTTTTTCTTCAAATATTAGCATTAACGCCTGACACAATGTGCTGGAGCTTACAGCTCGTGAAACGAATGTATGAACAACATTTTCCTCACGTAGTCCACCCACTGCACATATACTTTGTACCATACATCTGTGAGCAATGATTCTCCTTAGACCCTGATTGTTCTTCGAGGGGAAACCTGCGCGTAGATTTATACAAACATAGAAACGAAATTAATATTAAAAATAGAATACACCAGAGTATTTGTTGTAACGAAGGGATCGATATTCGGTAGAAATATAAATCAGATTTTTGTTAATTTAGGCCTCTTCCTTCGTTATTTGACCTCGCGCGTACGCTAGTGTAGGCTACAAACCTAGCACGTGTCAAGACTGACTTAATTGTGTCGCAAGATGATCTGAAAATCGAAATCGGTTGTAAATAAAGAATTATATAATTATCTTGAGGTAGAAGCTTTCCTGCCAGTTTCCTTACAAATGAATTTTGTTTTGAAGGGGGTACGCCTTGAGCAAAACACAATTTTTTTCTGTTCTCGTAAAATTTCGAACTAAATAACTTATCTACGTTAACTTCTCTATGATCGCAGATTATAGATTGTGGAAACAAAACAAATGTAATGGAAAACATAAAAAACCTGGGAAACCACAGCGTGAAGGAGCAAGGTGTGTACACAAAACTTTGTCCGTTTTTCAAATTTCTAAATACTTTCTTAAAAACTCAAATTTGTATGTGTGCGAGTAGTAAAGATAGTTTTTCCTGTTTAATGGAAAGAAGAAAATAAAAGTCCACTGATGATGCCGAAACTCCGGCGAAACATGTCTAGATGATAGAAGAAAAGAAAAAGAATTGTGCTTCGCTTAGGGCGGACTCCCTCCGAAAACGAAGAATTATAGAGTAAAAAGCGGCTCTTGGCGGCTGAAGTATACTTACGAGCCGCACGTATGTATTTTAACGTTTCTACACTTGGCTGTTCGCTAATGTCAAAATCAAAACAGTGCTGCGTGTACTCGTCTGTTTTGTAAATCGTAATCTGCAGTTGGAGCGCAACTGCAGGATTTGACTACCGGAGCGTGCCCGCTCCCTGCTTTCTGCAGACGGAGCTGGTAACACTAGCTGCGCCGCCACCGGCTGTGATGGTGATGCATAATAGCACTGGAGTACTGGGTCAGTGGACTGTCGAGGCCGTGGGTGGGTCGCGCGCGCGTGTGGCGGCGGTGAATCAGGCAGGCAGCTGCAGCTGCGGCGCTAGCAGCACGTGCGGCCGCGCCGGGCTGGGCCGCCCTTCTGGGAACGCAGAGTTCGCAGCCCTGCTGGCGCAGCGCCCACGCCAAACACACTGGAATAAACACCTCGTCTAGCGGCCGAGCTGCACCCGCTAGTGGGGTGACGCCGTTTCTGACCAGCGCACGGACGCTTATAATTCATTTAGTTTTTTTCCCTTCTTCTTTTTTTATTTTTTTTCAAGTGCTGATAATTTGTCAATCGTCTCTCTCTCTCTCTCTCTCTCTCTCACACACACACACACACACACACACACACACACACACACATTTCATTTGTATAGCAGGTAGCCCACGAACGCCGTCCTCGGTTGGCGTTAGTTAATCACGGATACCTCAGACGGCAAAAGGTATGCCTCAACAAAACGGTAGAGGGGACTCCACATCAACAGCTCGTCGCTAGAACACTTGCTTGCTGTAGGAGGGGTGCCGACTTCGATTCCTGTGCTGGAGGAAGGGGTCTGTGTAGAAGAATGATTGTGCCTGAGCGAAACAATACCCACAAGTGCCAAACAATATTCATTATCTATTTCAAGGCATATCAACGTATGGCAGTTCGTTTATTAACAACACGTAACGCACCAGTTAGTACTTCACAGCTGGCATAAATGCTATCTTATCTTCGATTGCAACAAAGAACAATGAGTATAATGGTTTGCTGTTCCTTTAAACCTATCTTTTAGACTGACATATCTTTACAATTGCATTATTCATAATAGGGATGTTCAGATGCATGTCCACCTTGTTGGATGCAGTTATGGAACCACCTCTCGGTATTAGCATGGACACCTCTTAACATTTCTGCAGATACTGAAGCACAAGCATGACGTATTCGTCCTTTTAACACATTTGGATATTCCGGTTCCTTTTCGTAAACACTGACTTAGATGTAACCCCACAAAAAAATCTTCAAGGGCGTTAAATCAGGCGATCTCACTGGCCATCGAGTGCAACCACCACGACACATTCATCGGTACACATTGTTGAGATATTCCCAAGTCCTCTACAATAATGGGGTGGTGCACAGTCGTGCTGCAACCAGTGCCCCGCAGTTAACTGAAGGGAGCTCGCTTCTAGGAGACGCCCAGGATTCAGCTCGTTCTATAGTAATTACAAATACAGCCGACCGTTTAGTCTGGTAGCGAAATAAACTGCTCCAAGGATGTGGTCTCCTAGGATGCCTCACCACCCCGTGCGCTTGCATGTGATGTGGTCGTAACCAGTGAGGATTTCCATGAGTCTAGTAGTGCAGATTGTGTATATTGACAGTGGCGCCTTTGGCGAAAAACCATTCATCTCCCCATAAAATCTGATGAAATCCGGGCTACTTTATTTACGAGACGTTTGCAGAACGATACCCGATTTTGGAAATTGTTTCCATATAGCTGTTAGTGTAGGTGCAGCTTAAAGGAGTGCCATTTTCGTTCGTCCAGAATCCCTTGTACCGCAGACCTCGATATCTCCAGGTCTGCTGTAGCTCTCCTTTTCCTGATTACGATGAGAAATAGGTATTACTGGGCAAGATCTAATGACTTTCATAATATTAATAATAATGACCATTAATCGTATTATTATTATTATTATTATTATTATTATTATTATAGGTACAAATAATTACTTACAGTCTAAATGTAATAGCACTACGTTGTACGTTGTTATTTTTATTTAAGCTATGCTTACCGTGCGTGGGATGCGCTCCAAAATACTGAGTAACATTCCGGGCAACATCGGGGGCGTCGCAGGTTGGTCTTTCCACGACGCGTTGTACCTGGAAAGCTCCCTCGGCGCTTAAACGGATCTCTTCACGTCTAAAAACCTGCGCAGAACATGGACGTGGCGTTGGAAAACGTTGCGAGTACAGCCTTCGGGCCTCAATTGCACTGCAGTGCGTCTCCCCATAGCAGGCGAGACTGAAAGAATACCAGCGTGCGCTCGGTATGTTTGCACGGGGATCTCGTCCGTGAAGTGGAAGCTGTCCTGCCCACTGGGTGCAACCGGCTGCATATAGTGGCACATGGCGGCACGAATGACGCCTGCCGCTTGGGTTCTGAGGGTATCATCGGCTCCTTTCGGCGGATGGCTGATTTCGTGAAGGCAACAAGCATCGCACGGTGGGTGCAGGCTAAGCCGTCTACTTGTAGCGTCGTTCCCATGGTTGATGGCGGTCTTCTCGTTTGGAGCACAGTGGAAGATCTAAACCAGAGGCTCAGACGACTCTACGACGGTATCGGATGCAAATTTCTCGACCTCCGCTATAGGGTACAGAATTGCAGAGGTTCCCTTAATAGGTCAGGCGTGCACTACACGCAGGAAGCGGCTACTAGCGTAACTGAGTACGTGTGGCGTGCACATGGGGCTTTTTTAAAGTTAGAGGTACCCTCCGTGAGAGATTTGACGCAATGTTCTCAGAAAACGTTCGTCGTCGCAGATCAGAGATAGAAAAGGTTAATATGATTTTAGTAAACTGCAGAAGCATCCAAGGAAATGTCTCAGAATTAGTAACGCTTACTGAAAGTAATAAAACACAGATAGTATTAGGAACAGGAAGTTGGTTGAAACCGGATGTTAATGACAAGGCGTTAATGACAACGAAATCCGAAGCTCAGATTGGAATATCTATCGTAAGAATAGTTTAGACGCTAATGGTGGCTGCTTGTTTATTGCAGTAAAGAATTCTATAAAATCTAGCGCGTTATCACGGATTCCGATTGTGAATTAATCTGGTTGAAGTTAAGTATCAAGGATCGTTCAAAATTGGTAATCGGATGCTTTCATAGACCACCTAGGTCAGCAGCTCTAGCACCAGAGCGCTTTATACGAACTTGCAGAATATTGTTGGTAATTTTCCTGGTCGTGTAGTTGTAATAGGGTGTGCCTTCAACTTGAGGTACAGATTGGGAGTGTTGTGCTATCAAAACTGGTGCCAGAGACAGTGATTTGTGTGACATCGTTCTGGATGTCTTGTCCGAATATTACTTTGAGCAGATAGAGAACCAACTCGTGACCGTAACGTCTTTGGCCTCGTGGCAACAAGCAGACTTGAACTTACCGAATCAGTTAACGTAAGGGAGGTGTCCGTTATCATAAGACAGTGACAGCATCTATGAGAACGGGTCTGACAAAGAATGTTAAGAAAGGTAGGAAGATGTTTTTGCTCCTTCTCCATAAAGTAGAAAATAATTTAACTTAGAATATAGGCTGAGACATTAAATCGTATGTAATCTATGGTTCGCCAAATTATGACTCTGAAATGCTCATTTTAATGTAATTAAATATTACCGAATTAACCTCTGCCAGCAATGGATGCGGAAACGTATAGATATGTTACAGGCAGAAGATAAAACTAGAGAGGTCTGAACCGATACGAATGCTTACCGACAATCGCTCTTCCTGCGAACCATTCGCGACTGGAACAGGATTTGGTGGGAGGAGGGGGGGGGGGGGGGGGCGACAGTAGTATGCGAAGTTCACTCGGCCACACGGTGCTGAGTGACTGGCGAAGTGTAGATGCAGAAATAAACGGTCCAGAAAAGGTCTTGCACGGTCGACATTCATGACTTTCATAGTTAGTCGATTTTTTTAAAGCCGGCCGAGGTGGCCGGCGGTTCTAGGCGCTTCAGTCGGGAACCGCGCTGCTGCTACGGTCGCAGGTTCGAATCCTGCCTTGGGTATGGATGTGTGTGATGTCCTTAGGTTAGTTCGGTTTAAGTAGTTCTAAGTTCTAGGGGACTGAAGACCTCAGAAGTTAAGTCCCATAGTGCTCAGAGCCATTCGAACAATTTATTTTTTATTTTCTTTTAATCATAAATGTCTTATTAGTACTCGTCTGACCGCAGGATGTGTGAAATGTACTTCTACAGAGACACTCCAAAAGCCACGGTACGTCGTACCCTGTACCCTGTATCACTACTACAAGTATCTATATGCCTCCGTATGAGCCATAATTTCTCGCGTCTTATCTTCGTCGTACGCGCAATGTACGTTGGCGGAAATAGAATCGTCCGACAGTCAGCTTCAAACGCAATGTAGACTGTTTTTCACTAATTTTGTATGTTCCATAGAGGTTTCTTTCTCGTCTTGCACTACATTTTGTAATTTAACATAATTTTGATATGTTTCTCATACCACATGTGACATATTTTCAGTCCTCCCGTTCGGTTTTCATTCAATATCTTCATCCTGTTGTGCAGTTTCATGATCTGTTTACACAGTTTCAGGCAGATATTGTAATAATAGAAGGCCGCTCCCTTTGCCCCAGCTAGTCTGCTGGTGATGTCTTCCTGATACGCCACGTTCTGTTACCTTCCGTTCTTGATTTCAGTGTTCTTTTTTTCGAAATGCCGTATCCTCCTCGTGCTCCTCCTCCGGCTCCTCCTCTCACCCCCTCCTACCCGCCGTCGATATGCAACTGAATGTCGTTTTGGTTCTGCCTTGTTTCATTACTTTCCTGTTACTGTTCGCTTGGTGAAGTTAAAGCCCGCCATTTTTAACGGCTTTATGGGATTAAGTTTTTTCATTAATTTCCTAAGTTAAGAGAACTTATAGCGTTTCAGCATTCTTTACGGCATTGTACCGTGCAGTTGAACGTTCTAAAAGCGCTGTGAATTAACAGAACATTTAATTCTAGCGGGGTGTAAATTTTCTAAAGTTATTTTGAAACGTTTAATTGTGTCTGCTATTGAACAAGCGCCCATTGCTGCTGGTAGGGTGTAGAATATTGTGCGCAGCGAAGAAGTTAGTTGGCGAAAGGCGTGTACTACATTGGAAGAGACCCGCGCGTCGTAATAAAAGATCGGAATTTAACGTCTCTTCGACAATGAGACCTTCAAAGACAAAGCAAAAACTAGCATTTGTTTTAGAAGAATTGTCCCGGCATTTACCGTAAACGGTTTAGGGAAACCATCCAAAACTTAAATTTCGATGGCTGTATGAGGAACTAAAGCCATCCTCCCGAAGAGAATGCAGCGTCGTACCATAGCGGGACCTAGCACGGTCGCGACCTGACCGTCCAAAGTCGTCGTCACACGCGTCGTGGTACTCAACGTGCAGCCTGCTGACTCCATCTCCACCGGGCTGCTGGAACGCTCAGAAACAATCCGGCCTGCGCGCACGGTACGTGTGCCTCAGCCTTATATACACGATTGCAGCGCGCACCAGCGGCAGTGTCTACCCCCAATAGCTGAGTGGTCAGCGAGACGGATTGCCGTCCTACGGGCCCTGGTTCGATTCCCGGCTGGGTCGGGGATTTTCTCCGCTGAGGGACTGGGTGTTGTGTTGTCTTCATCATCATTTCATCCCCATCCGGCGCGCAGGTCGCCCAATGTGGCGTCGAATGTAATAATAAGACCTGCACCAAGGCGGCCGCACCTGCCCCATAAGAGGCCTCCTGGCCAATGACGCCAAACGCTCGTTTCCATACCAGCGGCAGTTGTCGGCCGTATCTGTCTCACAAACCACGCAGTTTGTTTAACAAATGGACGCCCTTAAATACCTAAGTCAGCTCTATTAAAAGCACGTTTCCTCCCTTGTTGTGCCTACGGTACAATTGATTCAAATGGCTCTGAGCACTATGGGACTCAGCTGCTGAGGTCATAAGTCCCCTAGAACTTAGAACTACTTAAACCTAATTAACCTAAGGACATCACAAACATCCATTCCCGAGGCAGGACTCTACCCTGCGACCGTAGTGGTCGCGCGGTTCCAGGCTGTGGCGCCTAGAACCGCTTGACCACTCAGGCCGGCTGTCTACAGTACACATAAATAAAACTTCAGTTACCATGCACATGTTATAAGGCAAAAAGGAATATTCCATGTTCAGTCAGTAAGGACAATAGTATATAAAAGTCAAATTACAAATAATGGGATACGAATTTACGGTAGTCTCCCACATAAGAGAAAAATCATTTCTTCATTCTCGCACTTTGGTATAACCATTATGTCCTGACCACTGTTTTTGTTCAGTAGTAGAGCCTTTAGAACATGTGAAATACAAGACTTCAATCAACAAACTGCAAAATGTCTCACTACAAATAGTACAAACTCTCTTGTAGATATAGCCAGTCGAACAAACACAAACCTGAAAGCGACAGAGAGAGAACGCACTTTTATTTAAATAACATTGATTATTATGATATATTATGACCCTACGACTTATCTTAGAAGAAAGATTAAGGAAAGGCAAACCTACGTTTCTAGCATTTGTAGACTTAGAGAAAACTTTTGACAATGTTGACTGGAATACTCTCTTTCAAATTCTAAAGGTGGCAGGGGTAAAATATAGGGAGCGAAAGGCTATTTACAATTTGTACAAAAAGCAGATGGCAGTTATAAGAGTCGAGGGACATGAAAGGGAAGCAGTGGTTGGGAAGGGAGTGAGACAGGGTTGTAGCCTCTCCCCGATGCTATTCAATCTGTACATTGAGCAAGCAGTAAAGGAAACAAAAGAAAAGTTCGGAGTAGGTATTAAAATCCATGGAGAAGAAATAAAAACTTTGAGGTTCGCCGATGACATTGCAATCTGTCAGAGACAACAAAGGACCTGGAAGAGCACTTGAACGGAATGGACAGTGTCTTGAAAGGAGGATATAAGATGAACATCAAGAAAAGCAAAACGAGGATAATGGAATATAGTCGAATTAAGTCGGGTGATGCTGAGGGAATTAGATTAGGAAATGAGACGCTTAAAGTAGTAAAGGAGTTTTGCTATTTGGGGAGCAAAATAACTGATGATGGTCGAAGTAGAGAGGATATAAAATGTAGACTGGCAATGGCAAGGAAAGCGTTTCTTAAGAAGATAAATTTGTTAACATCGAGTATAGATTTAAGTGTGAGGAAGTCGTTTCTGAAAGTATTTGTATGTAGTGTAGCCATGTATGGAAGTGAAACATGGACGATAAGTAGTTTGGACAAGAAGAGAATAGAAGCTTTCGAAATGTGGTGCTACAGAAGAATGCTGAAGATTAGATGGGTAGATCATATAACTAATGAGGAGGTATTGAATAGAATCGGGGAGAAGAGGAGCTTGTGGCACAACTTGACAAGAAGAAGGGACATGTTCTGAGGCATCAAGGGATCACAAATTTAGCATTGGAGGGCAGTGTGGAGGGTAAAAATCGTAGAGGGAGACCGAGAGATAAATACACTAAGCGGATTCAGAAGGATGTAGGCTGCAATAGGTACTGGGAGATGAACAAGCTTGCACAGGATAGAGTAGCATGGAGAGCTGCATCAAACCAGTCTCAGGACTGAAGACCACAATAACAACATTATGACATAATTCTCGTTGCGCTACGATGAAATCACGAAATGTACGACTGTGTTTTATATCTTACCATCTCCTGAACTCCTGAATGCTTTAATTGCCGGAACGTTATTCACTGTTGCCTGACATTTAGTCATAGCATATCGTACCAAGAACAAGTTTTTGATAGATCTAGAATGACTGGATGCCTTGAAACGGCATTTTTTCACTAACACCCAGTTGTAAAATGAAAATTTTTTTATCACCAGTATGATGTTTCCCGTCAGTTCACGTCAGCAAATCGTACCAACAACCACACGTTTTCAGAGATCTTCATTGTGCCTAAGCTGTGAAGCAGCATATATTCATACAGAGGCCGGCCGGTGTGGCCGTGCGGTTAAAGGCGCTTCAGTCTGGAACCGCGTGCCCGCTACGGTCGCAGGTTCGAATCCTGCCTCGGGCATGGATGTGTGTGATGTCCTTAGGTTAGTTAGGTTTAATTAATTCTAAGTTCTACGCGACAGATGACCTCAGAAGTTAAGTCGCATAGTGCTCAGAGCCATTTGAACTATATTCACACAGACGTCAGTTGTTATATGAAACCCACCAAATGTGGGCTTCAACTGAAATCCAATATTGCGTTTCCCATCTCCTCATTGAAGAGAAAGATGCCCTGTATGCGATGCAGATGGCGTTCTTTCATCTGATTGGTGTAAATTTACGTGAATTCACGTTTAGAATATCTGACAAGCGTTTTATTGTTCTGTGCGTTGGGAAAAACTTCGAAATATGCTTTTCTACGGTATGAAATCAGAAAGACATGCAGCATGCTCAGCGTTGACGAGGGTTAGTTAAGAAGCGGACTGTTCACGACTCTGAAGTATCTGGAGTGGAAGGCAAACGCTCTACTACTGTATCGTCGAAACCATGCTAAATGCACGCACGCTAAATACAGTTAGCTAACTGAAGTTTTGATTATCATCACGCAAAAAAAAGTTTCGGCCATTATACTTTATGGTGTTAATCCTTCAGAACGTATTCAACCATAAAAAAAATTTAAAAAACCTCAAACTCCATCTACCGACCTCGGAAGGTCCAACGGTATCGACCGACCGCTATATCATCCTAAGACGATATGCGCCTGTTGATGCGGATATGGAGAGGCACTTGGTCAGAACACCGCTCTCCCGGTCGTTGTCAGCTTTCGTGACTGGAGCCGCTACTTCTCAATCAAGTAGCTCCTCGGTTGGGCTCACAAGAGGTGAGTCTACCCCATGTGCCAACAGCGGTCGGAATACCCGGATGGTTATCTACCCACGTCCGACAGCGTTTAACTTCGGTGCTACGAGGGAACCGGTGTTACCACTGTGTCAGGGCCCTTGGCATCTGTTCCACGTGTAGTGCAACAAGAAATGTCTGCCACGCAGTGGTGTCTTCATGCGAAGAAAGAACTCACTGATGCCGTGTCAGGAGAATAGGGGGGAGGAGGGGGGAGGTACCAGTCTCTGAGAGATTACAATAAAACAGCTAACGCGGCAAATTGCACTTTTAATCACTTTTGCTAGCATTCCATCTTAACATATTTTAATCTGTTTGCATGTTGCTTTCAGTATGTACATAATTGCAGGCCTATATTGGTGACGTCAATCTGTTGTAGAATTATGGAACGTGTTTTATACTCAAAGAATTATGTCGTTTTTTGAGAATGAAAATCCCATCTATAAAAATCATCAGGGATTCCGCAAACAGAGATCTTGCGAAACTCATCTCGCTCTGTTCCTCTTTGAGAGGCATAGAGCTTTAGACAACGATTCTGAGGTTGATGCCGTTTTCCTTGACATCAACAACGCATTTGACACCATCCTGCACTGCCGTTTGGTGAAAAAAATACGAACTTACTATTTATTGGACCAGATTACCAATTTAATTGAAGACTTCCTTGCAGATACGACTCAACACGTCGGGTTTAACGGAACAAAATCAACACATGTAACGGCCATAGCCCGAAATTGGTCAAAAAGGGAAGTTGCAGGCCAAGTTGCGAAGTGACCAGTGTCGCTTTAAACAGGCCGGCCAATGTCCATTCTTTTCCTGATTTCGGGATTCGACCGGCTACGCGAAGTGTCTTGAACCGATCGCCCAAACTACGAAGAAAGAAGGAAACCAAATGTGATAGAACAATTTCAGATTGTACAAGCCAACAAATGTGGTTTTTGAGAATGAATGTTGTACAAGTCAACAAATGTGGTTTTTTGAGAATGAAAATCCCATCTATAAAAATCATCATGGATTCCGCAAATCGCTATAAATTGACCGGTCAATGTCCGATTTTTCTCAAGTTCGGGATAATCTCACTTACAAAAAATACAAACTTTATACAATCTTTTCATTTTATAATTCCTTTTTAATACAGCTGTTATTCACTGATTATAACAAGCTAAACTTTTATGACATTTGGAATTACACAATATTTTCTCATTTCTGCCTTTGCAAAGATTTGTGACGCGTTTAGTAGAGCAGTTGCATCAATTGTCTCCTTGGTCACGTGTCAGTAACTGTAAAGAGGATATGGTTCGTAATGATTTTTCTTCTTTAGCCACGGATTCTAGCGTGAACAGTTTCTTGTGCAGAACAGAGAACTCGTTTGTGAAATGTGGTTGCTTGAGAACTCCATGTTTTCTTCCCAGCTTGTGCCTTCGACGTTCATGACAACTGCAAGAGCGCTTGTGGGATCTCCGCGATCCCTGTCAACATTTGGTATATGGATGCGAACACTCTCTCCAAATTTTGCAGGTGGGAATTTTGCATCTGAATTTTTAAGCTCCATTACACCTTGTGCTTGAAAATTGTCGTGTGCTCCTACACATTTCTTCCTGATTTTTTTGTAACAAAGTTTGCAAATAATTTTCCCTCCATATCCTTCTTTTGCTTCATTACTTCTTCCAGTAATTTATGCATATCTTTGCCCGAGGATATGCAACAATGAGCTGCTGTACACTCTTCATTACAAACCACACTGAGTATTTTCACCATGTTATTGTCAGGTAACTGGTGTCGACTTCCATTGCGTCAGTTTCATTGTTGGGAGTAGTCCCTACATTTACAGCATCCTCCATTTCTTGTTCGACTTTCTCAAGTTCGTCCTCTGTCACTGTGTTATCAATAATTTCTTTAAGCAGATTTGAAGTGCTAAGCCCCACTTTTGCGCTATTGCACATTGCCTCGTATGGCGACTGCTGAATTCTGTGAAGAATAGAACTTTTTTCATGAATTGGATGAATCGAAGACTCTCAGCCTAATGTCCTGAGTTATTTGTTTGCATCCATGTTATGATCATATTCTGTACATCCTGGATGTCCCGTTCGATAGAATCTTGGCTTTGTCTATACTTGGATTTTCGATGTACCAGTTTCAGTTCAGGTTAATTATTGTTTAGCTCATTTATCACTTTGTTCGAAAACTCTCTACCATTATCTGGCTGCAGCGCACTTGGAGCACCTATAGGTGTAAAGATGTCAAGCAAATGGTAAGCAGCTTTTTCTGCTCTTTTGCTTTTCAGATGTCGGAATAATATAAAGTTGGTTAAGTGATCTTGGTAATTGAGTATGAACATTCTTTCCCCGTAAGTGCTACTTTGCATGCCTATCGTACCTACGTGACATCTTGAATTAAATTCTTTAAATATTAGAGGTTTGGAAAGTAAACCTTTCTTTGGATTATACAATTTAGTCTGACAAAGTTTTCCTAAGAGAAGATACAGAGTAATGACATCTTTGGTGACATTTTCGTACTTAAACTGCAGTTCCTTTTCCATCCGCGTGCGACTTCCATGTCGTATTTTGAAGTGAGTATCGCAGTTTTTCCATCCGTGTGCGACCTCCATGTCCTATTTTCAATTGAGTATCGCGCAATATTCCGAACAGTTCTTCTGTATGGACATAGTACAAAATAGCGCTTTTGTCTTCTGTAACTGGTGCAATAAGGTTTCCGTTCCCGTCAAATTCAATAACGTCATATTTTCTTAGTCGGCGCGTGAATATCGTTCCCGGAAGAATCATAGGAACAATTGAGATCAAATGTCATTACATGTGATCAGCCTAGGCCCAATTACCAAGTAATTAGTACCGGTATGTTCGATTACTGATTTAGGGCAGGTCCATTAACTACGTGAGCTTAAGACGGAGAAAATTAGTCGGCAAGACCTCACCACTTCTCATTTAAAGGGTTAGGTCAATTAAAATCTCACACTGACTTTTTAATTCAGTAACCCCGTTATTATAAAAGATAACATTTTGTTTTATAAAATTCATCCCGAATATAGACGACATTAAAGTACGCACAATCTTTATGGAGACTGTGATTTGAACTGAATGCATTGTAGGTGCGTATGCCAGCGTTTCCCCGATCTGCAAGGCGTGCCGCACAAGCGCCAGATTGCATTTGCGAAGTTCCTTCCCAGAGCGGCCGAATTCACGCATGGCAGTTGAGAAAGAGTCGTGATAATCTGCAGCTCACAAATGTATGTAATTGTGTTTAAAGTGAATTTGTACCAAAACTTTTATTATGTGTGTGTTAGTTGGCCTGCAGACAGGTCGAAACGAACATCCCAGAGAGAGGTTAATCTTTTGTGAAAGTTCACTGACAAGAATTCTCTTAGCGCTCATATAAAATTAAAAATTGAGAAGGTACTTAACAATTAAGCTCGCAAGACGGTACAATCAGTGTTATCTCTCATCATATGAGTAGTAAGGTTCAGTGAAGTTAGTCTGCGTCAGTAAAAGGTCAGTTTTTTTAGCGATCTGTCGAGACAGTTAGGCCTACTATTTTCAGGAACCTTTTTGTCGCTCGGTCCGACGGTTATGAACGTGAATACTAGGGCCTACTCGGGGTTGGTGTCTTTAAAGCAAGGTGTTTTCACGTCGTAAAAATGTATGTAGTAACACTTTCTGTCTAAAAACATGTTTTTATTTAAGTGTTTTTAATCAGTGTTTGACACAAATAAAAAGCTCTTCAGTTCACGTGTATGTTCTAATGTTTGATAGTAGAGTGTTTTATACAGATTGCAGGAGAGGAAGCACACGAATGCCGATGGAGTGAAAAAATGTTATCATTTTCCCGTTCGCTTTCACAGAAAAAATTCGATACATGAATGAATGTCGTGTGACTAGGGCCTCCCGTCGGGTAGACCGTTCGCCGGGTGCAAATCTTTCAGTTTGACGCCACTTCGACGACTTGCTCGTCGATGGGTATGAAATGATGATAATTAGGACAACACACCACCTAGTTCCTGAGCGGAGAAAATTTCCGCCCCAGCCGGGAATCGAACCTTGGCGCTTAGGATTGACATTCTATCGCGCTGACTGCTCAGCTACCGGGGACGGACATTTGATATATGAAAGACAAACTTTAAGTATATTTAGTAAATATATTTTCTATACCGCAAGTTATTGGGAGGGGGGGGGGCGTCCATTACATTTCACGGAATTTCACAAATGGGCGAAGTGCGAAAAGCAGCAGGTACCACTTGCACAACACAGTTAACACAAAAAGTGAGAGAAGTGCTGCCTACTCCACTTTGTTGCCTCATCACAGTACGCAGTGCGATTCAGCCAGGGATTTCCCAACTATTACCCTTTTCAACTTCCTATCTTGGTTAAATGGGATTATTTGCGTCGTGTGCTTTGAAGACAAAATGTAGAAGTCAGCTAAACAAAGAAAAGAACTTCGAGTGTCTGTTTCTAGTATTAAAGCCTCCTTCGATAAACTTTGCTCCGTAAACTAGGCGCAAGGGAGTCACTAATAATTATTAAACTCGTTTTTAAATTAGTAATGACAAGTTGATTTTGTCCAATTGTAGATTGCTTAGGGCTTAAGACTGTGGTACAGCCTTTTTCTTTTTGTCTTCCCAGAACTACCTCACGAGTTGGCTGATGGCCTACCTCTGTTCATTTGACATCATCCTCCCAGGTTAAGGTATTTCAGTTCTCCGCCCATTGGGAGCCAATGTCACACCTTTCGAAAGCCTTTTCACAGTCGTGCTGGAGAGTCATCACATTACAAAGCTGCTTCTTTGATTGCTGCTTGTCTGATTGACGTATCCCTGCAAATCGTTAGCAGAATGGATTGTTGTCTATACGAGGAACAAGCCGGTTAGCAGTACAGTGTAGAGACTAGAGGCGTGCTATATAAATAGGAGAAGGCGCGTGAGAAGTGCTGCTGACTCCTCTAAATGTCACCTGGCCAGAGGCGCGCTGCCAAGCAGCCGAGGCCAGGACGTTGACGTTTTTGCGCAACCGGTGCTGATTCAGCCGGCTGCTTCGAAAGCGACCACAGCTAAAGGTCGGCCGACTTACATTTCTCAGGATGCACTCGCTTCCCCCCACGGCCGTCTGTGACGCGGCACAGCCAACCACGGCGCGGGGTCGCTGAGCGGCAGGCGTCCACCTGCGTGCATAACGCCCTCACTGTCGTCGAGGTAACAGCAGGGCGAATAAGATAGGCCGGTGTCGACCAATAAGAAGGTTTGTCATAAAGTTTTAACTATCATTGAAAAAAACTAGTTACGTAATTAATTTTTTGTACCAGCATGAATTATTCACTTTTCAGCGGAGTGTGCGCTGGTATGAAACTTACTGGTAGTGTAAAACTGTGTGCCGATTGAGATTTGAACCCGAAACCTTTACCTTACGCGAGCAGGTACTCAAACAACAAGCTACTATTATTATTCTTTTTAATATCATTTCATTCAGCAACAAATATTACAAAACGTAATACAAAACATAATACAGTATTTAAAGAAGATGTATAAATGGTAAGGGCTTTTATTTTTTATTTATTGACGAGGATTTATTGCTTAATTACACAGGAATTTCCCTCTTGCCAGTGACATAGAAAATCTTGCCCGCGGCGCTTTTAAAGAGAATTGAAGGAATACTCGACCCACAACTAGGACAATATCAAGTAGAATTTTGGAAGGGAGGTATTGTTCACAGCAAGTACAAAATCTAAAGAGCATAATAGAAATGAAGAAAATCGGAAACTTGAAATGTGTTACAACTTTTGTAGATTTTAGAAAAAGACATATGACTTAATTGATAGAAATGCACTTATCAGTATTATAAACGAATTCGGACTCGACGATAAGATAACAGAAATGATTAAAGTAACTTCAATAAGCACAACATCGAAAGTAAAATTTATGGGTGAACTACCAAAACCTTTGAGATAAATTTAGGAGTAAGACCACGAGTTGGCTTATCACCTCTACTTTTCAACTGTGCTTTAGAGAAGGTAGTGAGAAAATCCATCAATATCAAAACTTTTCAACTAGGAAGAAACTGAGATAAAACAAACATAGATTGTGTAGCTTTTGCAGATGGCTTGGCATCGATAGAGCCAAAGAACAAATCACAGAACTACAGAAAGAAGCAGACAAAATAGGACTAAAAATTTCACTTGAAAAAACACACTTCATGACAAATATCAATCATGCTTCCCCCCACCCTTATCCCCCTCAAATGGTTCAAATGGCTCTGAGCACTATGGGACTTAGCTGAGGTCATCAGTCCCCTAGAACTTAGAAATACTTAAACCTAAGTAACCTAAGGACATCACACACACCCATGCCCGAGGCAGGATTCGAGCCTGCGGCCGTAGCGGTCGCGCGGTGCCAGACTGTAGCGCCTAGAACCGCTCGGCCACCCGGCCGGCCCCTTCAGATCGTGACATTATAAGAGCACAATATCTAAAACTGTTTTAAATCCCAGGGAGAATGGATATCAAACAATACAGCCATAGAAAATAGAGTACCTAAAATGGAAAGGCCATTCCATATGACAAGAAAACATATTTGACTAAAAAAAATGTCGTCGAACATAAAACTAAGACGCCATCGGTGGTAAGCCCTGAAACACTGTGTGCGACAGAAACGCTTGAACTACTAAGATTTGGGGATCTTGAAAAACTGGAAAAAGTTGGTAGAAGAATTCTAAAGAAAATACTGGGACCCAGAAGTAATCGTGGTTTTGAATACAAATTAAGGTTAAACAGGTATCTTTATTTTAAAACGGAATAGCTGACAGATATAATGAGAAAAAGAAGACGACAGATTAACCAAGCAAATCTTGAACGTATTAAACAGCTACAAATCCAAACACGCATGGTTCACCGTAATTGACAAAACACTGGAATTAGAATGGACATAACAGATAACGTAATACTTTCTACAGAAGTAACACAAAAGGCAGGACTTAAGCAAACAGAGACGACGGCGAAAGGAAGAACAGGAACGACATTGTTGAAGGATGAAGGGAGTCTGGAAGCAACGAAATTCAAATACAAAGAAGCAAAACCAAAGTCGATTTATCGTAACCTCCAAAAGGATTATTCGAATAAATAAATGAATAAACAAAAAATGTAAGAACCATGTGAGTGTCCTTGTCTTAGGTACTGGAAATGCTTTGATCTCCGACCATCTTTGTGTATCATTTGATGTGCTGAGGGACATGGAGTTGTTTTCCCAGTTGTTTCAATAAATTTTCTTTGTCGTATAGAATCTTACATTTTGAGTCTTCTCTAAAATACACGCTGCCGTTTGGAAGGCACAAATTATGTTTGCTGGTTTCCTTCTGTCTTCTCTGTTTTCTGTCACGATATCCCAGCCCACCTTTAGTAAGTCCGACCGGGTAACTGTTACTTTGAGAGTATTTATGAGATCTCTTGCTATAGGTTATCCGTCTTGAGCTGACGGCAGTCTAATTAAAAGGAATTACACCAAACACGTTTCGCTTTTATTTACAAAGCATCTTCTATGGTTATTCTGTTAATTGGATACATACGTTTGTACATTTTTTGATTGTTTTAGGTTAAAAACGGAGTTTTCTGTATGAAGTTGTTCTGCAAGCTACTTACGGTCTTACGGTGTTTCTGTATATAATCCGCTCCTTCCGTTCTTGCTAGCAGTGGTTGGTGTCGACAGGCTTCATTTCACCTCTCCATTTGGCAGCTTTTAGCATTCTGCAGTATTTCCTGCGCTGAAGTAATTACAGTTAACTTTGTTAACTGTTTTTCATTCTGCACTGCGACGATGTTTATGCCTATTCGTTTGTTTTCATTCACTTTGTGAGTGTTTCCAACCTATGAAACGATTTTGTGTGTGTGTGTGTGTGTGTGTGTGTGTGTGTGTGTGTGTGTGTGTGTGTGCGAGAGAGAGAGAGAGAGAGAGAGAGAGAGAGAGTTATTGAAATTGTCTGTATGCAGGTAGAGACGTGAGAGGAGTGCAGTTGTGGTTTTTTTCTTCAAGCGTGTGGGTGGGAAGGGAAGTGAAGGGAAGGGAGGAAAGACTTTGATGGGCCTGGACAGTGATTATGGAATAGAATCTGGGAGGAAATGGAAGTGATTGAGCCTGTGGTTATGTGTGTACTTTCAGTGTTATATTAAGTGGTCAGTCAGTTTAAAGAGTGTGTGATTTGCCAAGTTCATCTGATCATTTGTAAGTAGTTTCTTTTCTGTTGTGGGTTTTTGGATGTGGTAGTTTCCTTGTAAGATGAGGAGGTGTTTTTTGTTGTTGTTTATCCTTATGATTTCCAGGTCTGTGTCTCTGGTTGTAATTTTATGTTCGTGTTGGTGTAAGTGTTCTGCAAAAGTTGAAAGATTGGTCCTGTACTTCCATGCTCTTACATGTTCTTTGTATCTGCTGTCAAATGTCCTCGTTTGTTTGTCTTATGCATCTTCCATCACGTGTCTTGCATTTCAGTTGGTATATTCCTGATTTCTGATATAGATCAGTTTTTCCTATTGTTTTTGGGAAGTATTTCTGAATTAAGTTGTTGGTTTGGTGCGCTTTTTTATGCCTTGTTTTTTGAAAATGTTGGATATTATGGGTGTGTATTTGTGGTTGTATGTCATTGTGTACCATCTTTTACTTCCTATTTCTTTCACACTGTGTGTCGTTTCTATTCTTGCATTTTGTGTATTTGTTTGTGTGTGATTTTGTCCTTGTGTTGGTGACAATTGGGTGTTTGTTCTTTTCTGTTCCTTCATTTTCTTGTTCAGCTTTGTTACTAAGTTCTGTTTGTATCCATTATTTGTGGCTGTTTGTATCATAGTATTCATTTCTTTTTTGTAATTGTCTGTATCTAATGGTACTGTGTTTAGTCTGTGGAGCATGTATCTAAGTGTTGCATACTTTTGAGAATTGGGGTGTGGTGATGTATAATTGTGTCTGTTGTTGTCTGTTTTCGGTATATTGCAAATGTGTGTTGGTTGTTTTGAATGTTTATGGTGATCTCCAAGAAATTTAAGTGTCTATTTTGCTCCTTCTCTATTGTAAAATGTTTCTTATCGTGAACAGAATTTATGTGTCTGTGTGTGTAACTGGTCAATTTCATTGTTTGGCTCATCCATAAGGCATAAGATGTCATCCATATATCTCATCCAGTATAGGATGTTGTAGCTATTTGACACTATTTTGTTAAATATAATCTGTTCTACATGATTCATAAATATGTCTGCAATGGTTCCAGACTCTGGAGATCCCATTGGTAATACTGTTTCTTTGATGTATTCTTGTGGAAATGTACTGTGTGTCTTAAGACTGCATAATAGACTTGGAGAATTTTCATCCATTTTTTCGAAAAGGAACTGAGAGCTCCATTTATTTGTAGAGGCTTGGGACAATAGTTCGCTAGAATGGCTTTTTTGTGCAAACAGCAGCTGAACATTTGAACATCCTTTATACCACGAGTAAGTAGCGAGGAGTAAACTGCCGGCCGGTGTGGCCGAGCGGTTCTAGGCGCTTCAGTCTGGAACCGCGCGACCGCTACGGACGCAGGTTCGAATCCTGCCTCGGGCATGGATGTGTGTGATGTCCTTAGGTTAGTTAGGTTTAAGTAGTTCTAAGTTCTAGCGGACTGATGACCTCAGATGTTAAGTCCCATAGTGCTCAGAGCCATTTGAACCATTTCTTGAGGAGTAAACTCCGCTATCGCTGAGATTCTGCCAAATATGAAGGAAATCGTGTCGACCGAAAAGTGCCGCACCGAATGCCGGAAGAACAGTGTCGCATCGCACTGTTAGATGAAATGTAGCTCCGTACCGAGTAGCTCCGAGCAAAGCAGGGAAATACCGAGTAGCGGTGAGACAGACCGAGCCTCGGGCCACACGCGTGCAGCACCCATTGCACACAAGTTTTGCACGCCTTGACTGACCGACCCTGACGTCGTATGTCCAGCGGCCGCTGGTGACCTGCGCTGCCCCGTAACACAGCGTAGCGGCCCCTCTGGTTAATGCGACGTCGTCCGGCGGTATTTTTAGGTGTTTGGCGGCCAGCTCGTTACCATCAGTTAACAGGCGCGCCGTGGCGGCCATCGTTAGGACGGCGTGTTTCCAGGTCAGCGGCGCGCGAAACCTTCCAGCGGCGCGTCCTCTGTCGCGCGGCCTGCGAAAACTAATTAGTCTGTGATTGGCCCGCTGGCCGGGACGGGGTACGCAGCTGCTCCCCGACACTCGGCGGCGCAATGACTGCGTCAAAGCTGGCGCCGCGGTGGCTGCAGCTTCTCTGTCGCCCACCGCACCGGGCGTGCGTCATAACGCTTCCTAGAGCGGGCGATGTACGGGTGCTGCACGTAGAGCTTGGAGACGCGTGCGACTCCACTGCTCTTTGATCTTAACTACCGTGTTGTTTGCTAAGTTTGTGGCCAGCCTTGCGCTCCAACTGTGAGCATTGTATCAGAGACAACTCAGCAAAACCAACCCTCTTTTTCGTAACATTTACCCCGCGGTATACGTTCCCTCTTTTTTTGTTAGTGGCTATTTTTTACTAACTTTGTGGCTCGCTGCCCTTTTTGTCGCGCAGTGGTCAGCTAATTGAAAGGCGGGAAACGTGTGCGTCTTCTGTCTGTGTAAACTTTTCTTCTTTCAGGGTGATTCAGCTGCACCTATCTATGTGTTTTATACAACCCACAAAGCGTTCAAAAGCCAATCGCCGAATTTTCATATTCTCTCGCTCTCTAGATACGAACTATTAATCCTACAGAAAAAATGAATGGGAACCTTTTGTAGGAAATTTAATATAGTTAAACTTTGTACTACGTTTTCGCTAGAGGTCGTAGTTTTCGAATTATTCAAGAAAATCGTAGAACAGTGTCCTTCAAAGGCGTTTTTCTTCGATGGGTCGAAAACCGTGGCTTCCAGCGAAAACCTATCCAATCAGAGAATTTAACTGCATTAAGTTTCCTATAAAAAGGTCGCATAGCGAGTGAATGTGAAAAGTCTGTCGTTTGGCTTTTGAAAGTGTTGCTGTTTGCATTAAACACATAGACAGGGACAGGTGAATCAGGCCTTAGGCTATATGACACGTTCTCGGTAGATAGCATCAGTGAGTACATTATTTTTATTGGTTTCTCCATGTTTGATGATGCTGATTCCGTAACTGTTGTTCAATTAATGAAAAGCTGCTTCATTTGCTTAATTGGAACTTTAAGTCCACACATGAGCAGTTTCGCCCTTTATACTAGGCCATTATCAAGGGTATCTGCAAGTTTTTCTATAGAGACACTGCTGTTCTGCAGCATAAATTTCAGATACATTTGATAAAGGCCCAGTATACGGTCCATTTACATTGCAGTGACCATCTCCCGTCGCCGTCAACATACAAATTATCACTCGCAGATGGCAGGTAGTAGCACTACCTTATATAAAGCGTGTCGGAGAGATGCATAAAACAGTGCAGTCGTTGTGGTAATGCGGAAAAAGAGCAATTTATCTGACGTCCAAAAGGGCATGATCATTACCTTACGGGCTAAGGTTGGAAGCATTTGCGAAAAGACAAAGTGTGTAAATTGTTCGCGTGCGCCGTGGTTCTAGCATACAGTGCATGGTTAAGTGGCGCTATCCAAAACCGGCGCCGAGGCAACTGTGGTGCACTGCGGGCCATAAATAACAGCAGTGAACGACGGCTGTGGAGATGTATACGGGCGAATATACATGGAACTGTTGATCAACTGACCGTCCTTACGAACCAAAGGCTACGAACAGTGTCTCCTCAATGACCAGTCAGCGATCGTTGCTGTCTAGGGACCTCCCCAGCAGATGCCTGGCTCGTGCGCCCATGCTGCCTTTCATCGGCGTTGAAGGCTGGAATTTGCACGCCGGTACTCCAACTGAACATCCAGGTGGCCTTTTCAGATGGATGACATGCTCTGTCGGACAGACGGCCGTTGGCGTGTACGGCGTGAAACTTGTGAAAGCAAAGAGTCCAAGCCGGAGGAGGAAGCTTTATGGTTTGGGGAATCTGTTCGTGGTATTCCCTAGGTGATCCCGTCATTCTGGAAAGTACGGTGGAGCAACACAAGTAATCCTCTGTCTTTGGGAACCATGCCCACCCCTACATCCAGTTTGCTTTCCCTTGGCTCCATGGCGTCTACCAGCAAGAGAATGCAACATGTCACACAGGTCGCAGAGTACGTGCGTGGTTCGAAGAGCACCGGGATGAATTTACTGTACTCCCCTGGCCACCAGACTTCCCCTGGCCTTAAACCCAATCGAGAATCTATGGAACCGTCTCCATCAGGCTGTTCACGCCATTGACCCTCAGTCGAGAAACCTAGCACAGTTAGCCACGCCACTGGAGGCGCCATAGCTCCACATACCCTTCGGTACCTTCTAGAACCTTGTTGGCGCTTTTCTTGCACGTCTTGAAGCGCTCCACGCTGCGAAAGGTAGCTATTGAGGCTTTTGGCAGTTGGTCACATTAACGTGACTGGACAGTGTATACAAAAGCGGTCGTGTGTGGACTTAACGAACTAGAGCGGTTTTTCGTTAAGAGTACTTTTAGATATAAAACTGGACGCTCGCATAAATTATTTAGTGGCATGTATGATTTTCGACTGACTAGCAGTTGTGAACAGCTCATAAGTACTTCTTGATCGGAGGCTGCGTCGGGGCGTGCTAGCAATCAGTCAGAGAAAGACAGAGAATATACCACAGGCAACCAGCGACGACAGTGAAGCAAATTGAAGAGCCCTTTGCCACGTTTTATATGGTAAAAAAGGGGTGTGATATGGGATAGTGGTGGGTAATGCTTCAAATAAAGGTAAATTAAGACACTTATTTGTCCCAGTCACCTTTGATTTACTCCGACGACGCGTTTCGAGGCCTTACACTCTATCTTGTAGTGGATCTGTGGATTACATTGAATTTTTGTTTGTTACGCTGTCCACTGATCCACGTGAGGATGAGGTTGTAAGCCCTCGAAACGTATTGTGGGAATAAATAAATAGTACAGTACTCATTAAATGCCCAGCCTCTTAGCTCTCATGGCGTACCAACATCTGAAACTGTTACCTTAAGTGCACCTACCACTCGTAAGCGTTTGAGCAGTCTTGCGAACGTTTCTACACAAGATAATTTCCTCCCAGGGAACTTTCTTTTGCATATAGCTTACGCGCTGCTTGGCCATGCACCTAGTGCATATCCATTATTTCACTAGCTGAACGAATACATTGTTTCGTAATGTGACGGAAATTATTCTGAAAATAATACAAAAGAAGAAAAAGCAATAAAAATACACTCCATGGGTCATTGCAGGGAACTCGTTTTAAATCGCCAACGAAGAATTTTCTGACCATGAACTTCTTGTAACATTTTGGTGTCAAGAACACAGCCATAAATTTATGTCTCCAGAATAATAATTACGCAGTATATGCAGACAGGCGTAAAAAAACTGATCTGTTTACACGATGAACAGTGATTGTTCCGGCTACTACCACTTTGCCCTCAGACGAATGTGCTGTGAGAGTCAGTCTACTAACTCAAGCAGCATCCGTTTGTGAAGAAAGCACGTTCCTCCATTCATTCATGGCGCAATCTCGATGTGCTGACTCCACAATAAACAGGATGATTCCCGCACTTACATGAGCAGGTCGGTCGGTGTCTCCCGTTTTGCATACAAATAGACTCCTCTGAGCCCCCCATACACATTTTGTCGGGAAACAGAAACTCCTGGAGGGAGCCGTTAGCGCGGCAGATATCATCGTCGTATTTCACCATACGCTCTAGGTCCGGTTTTCTGTATTGCGGTGGTGTGGTTATTCCTGCTCGAACTTGTATTGGTCGGCAAACATAAATTTATCTCGGAACTCTCGCCAAAGCCTTCAAATGACGCTTTGCGGCACGTAGAACTGCTGAACCACATTATCTATCTGACCTACCCCAAGGCGTCCGAAAGTAGGATCTCCGAATGTTGTTCTTGTGGCTTTATATTGTTACCCAGATTTTACACCCAATTTGCGACAAAAGTGCACACATGTCTGAGACATGCACATCTATACTCGGCAAGTCGCCTTATGGTGTGTGGCGGAAAGTATTTCGTGTGCCACCATCTTCTTCTCTTCCTTCCATGTTCCTTTCAGGAATGGTTCTTGGGGAAAAAAGCAACTGTCGGTGAGTCACTGTATGGGCTCTAATTTATATTAGTTTTACGTGGGGAGAAAGTAATGTGTTGCTGGACTCTTCTCGGAACAAGGGCTCTTAGAATTTCAACAATAAATCTCTCCATAATACAAACACACACACGGGAAGAGATTTATTTTTAATTTATTATTGTCATACGAACTTACATACTAAATTGAACGTAAATAATTTGACGCTTGATTCGGATCATTCGGGTTGGTGTTACTGGGTGGTCGACTCCCTGTAGAGGGCTGCCTCGATCATCCGCCTCTTGCTGCGCCCTGGTGTTGATAGGGGACCGACGGTTTGTTGTTGTTGAACAGTTTGTTGACCGGCGTCTTTGCCAGCATTCACTGCAGTGCTTTTACTCTGTAAGTACCAGTGGTTTCTGCCTGAAACCAATATTTTATTAATTTCCTTTTGAAGTACCAGTGCCTTTAGTATACAGGGTGAGTCACCTAACATTACCGCTGGATATATTTCGTAAACCACATCAAATACTGACAAATCGATTCCACAGACCGAACGTGAGGAGAGGGGCTAGTGTAATTGGTTAATACAAACCATAAAAAAATGCACGGAAGTATGTTTTTTAACACAAACCTACGTTTTTTTAAATGGAACCCCGTTAGTTTTGTTAGCACATTTTACAATGCAACAAACGGCACTGATTACGTATTTGTTTATATGTTCAGATGTGCTAACAAAACTAACGTGGTTCCATTTAAAAAAACGTAGGTTTGTGTTAAAAAACATACTTCCGTGCATTTTTGTATGGTTTGTATTAAACAATTACACTAGCCCCTCTCCTCACGTTCGGTCTGTGGAATCGGTTCGTCAGTATTTGATGTTGTTTACGAAATATATCCAGCGGTAACGTTAGGTGACTCACCCTGTATAACCATCGATGCTGTTGTAAGACGGAGACATCTAATCCTACACCGATTTACTTCTACGAATGTATGAATACAGCAGTCACTTACAGCGTTCAAAACAATACTCGGCGCGGAGATCGTGCAACGTAACTGTTGGAGATTGTGAGATGCAGTTCGTTTTATAGTGGCCCTATTGAAGAGATAAATGACTGTGAAAGTAAATATATCTAAGGTTATTGTAACGTAAATTGAAGCTTGCTACACAGCTTTTATGAGTGGGTTCGAAATGAAAGCAATGAGGCAGTATATGGGCCTATAATTTGTTTTAGGCATTATAAATTCATGGACGTTTCGAGATGTGGGATTGTGTCTAGGAAAAATGCGAATTTGCTTTCTAATACATATATCACTTTATATGATGGGTGGCTTAAAACTTTGTGCCCCAGTAGTTCCAAAGCGAAACCACCTCCTCAAAACAATTGATTGTTTTTCTTTTGTTAGTTTCTTCTTGTATTTGTTGCTTAGAATTATAATTGTTTTCATATTCTTGGCATTCAAAGGATTAAGGGCTGTGTATAATGCAATAAAAATTTCTTCATATTTTGTTTCCTCACTTTGAGCCCATAGATAAGTTAGAAATTGTAACTTCTCAGTTTATCGCAGGTGATAAATGTAGTGCACTTTGTGGGGGACTATTCAAGTGGCGGCGGATCTTTTGCAGCCTGGGAATCGCTTACGGTGTGGTGCCGAGAATGTTGTGGCGAAATGGTTGGGCGGGATTCTGATTATCCGGCCGGGTATTAGTTTACTATGTTTCCAAACGTTTGCGACCGTTCAACACAGTTCTGTGCTCCGGAGTGTCTGGTTCACTGCACGTGTCGCAGGCTTCTGTCCTGGTCAGCTGTGTAACTGCTACGATGTTTCACCGGTGTTGCGGAAATTTTGTGTTAGTGGTCATCTTGAGTGGATTGCCGCTCCATGTATTTTCTTGACAGTCTACTCTCTGGGACTGAGGGCGCTTCCTAATATGTAGCTCTTCAGCATGGAGTATTACCGCATGTAGCCGAATGTAAATGGAACCTTTGCGTGATCCGTGGTCTGCATTTGTCGAACAAAACCGCTGTCAACTGGTCTGATTATTTTCTGTGATTTTGGTTGTCATGTGTATTAACAGAGCAGCGCCCTTCGACATGGAATCGATAAAGCCGAGGCCTTGTTCTTCTGGTTTTATTGTGCATGTGGTGCGGGCAGCCGTAAATATGACTCCAGCGACCCAGTTCTTCGAGCAGGTTTAGAATTTGGACCATATACGAAGATTTCGATAGTAAATATATCACACTTCGGCAAGAATAGTGACACAACTCAAGAAAGCAGTACTTGAGAAAAATCGGTTTGAAGAATTCTAGCCGGCCGGTGTGGCCGAGCGGTTCTAGGCGCTACAGTCTGGAACCACACGACCGCTACGGTCGCAGGTTCGAATCCTGCCTCGGGCATGAATGTGTGTGATGTCCTTAGGTTAGTTAGGTTTAAGTAGTTCTAAGTTCTAGAAGACTGATGACCTCAGAAGTTAAGTCCCGTAGTGCTCAGAGCCATTTGAATTATGAATTAAATTTTTGAGCTGTATCCCTTTTTTGATTTTCTAATTTTTTGTTTTGGTAATTTATCCATCATGTAATGCTTTTTACAATTTTCCATCTCCTTTTTTACTGTAATATAATACGACATCCGAATCTACATCAGACAAAATCAGTATTTAAATTGAAGTAAAAAATACTAATATGTTGAAATTGTTGTTTTAGCAAAATACAAAATGTAAAACTGTAATTTATGAAAGTTAATAAAATTGCAATTAGGTGCAATTTAAGGAATATAATTTTCGAAAACATAGAATCAGATATGGGATTATATAATATAGGAATACTTTTCGCCGAGAGAAAGGATTCAATATGAACAATCCTTATAACAGAAATTTCGATTTTTTTCTTGTACGCTGCAACGTACGACATTTCGCAATATTTACAACTGCTGTAATCGTCAAAATAGTGTCTATTCCTTCATGCATACATGCATGTCTGAAGGACGTTGTCTGTGTGGCTGGTCCCGGCGGAGGTTCGAGTCCTCCCTCGGGCATGGGTGTTTGTGTTTGTCCCTAGGATAATTTAGGTTAAGTAGTGTGTAAGCTTAGGGACGGATGACCTTAGCAGTTAAGTCCCATAAGATATCACACACATTTGGACATTTGAAGGACGTTGTAATGTAAGATACAGGCACAGTATAAACACAGACATTCTAAAAATCTATGATGTCAAAAATTACATTCAACTTAACCTTTTATGTATTGAAAGTTTCACAACTCGGAATATGTCTCTTTTATTGAATGGCCCATGCACACCTGCCAGTAGCAACACTGAAGTGACACTGTTCTTGCCGCGGCGTATCATGAAGTGACCTGCAACAAAACTGATACATCTGCCCTAAGGTGGACAAATTGTGAGATAGGGGTATGACTTTTTCGTACACATTGGGGCACTTCACTCTTAATTTTCAGTGACAAATACTAAATATTGCCGTTTTTCACTTGTGTCACATTCGTTGCTGGGGTGCGATGCGGTTATTAACTTCACCCATCTGTCAGTGTCAGGATCCAACCTGGGAGGAGGGGAGGGGTGGGTCGTGTGATGAGTCGTTGTCCCCCCCTCACCTCCCCCGCTCCCCTAAGGAAAAGTTTACCAAAAGCGTTTACATTTTTACGTGCATCAATTTTCAATCTTCTTAAGTAATTTCCACTCAGTTAAAGAGCTGTCTCAAGAGCACAAGAAATTCTAGAAAATTGCATCAGTTACTCGCTGCCTGCACGCTGACATCTGCAGGGAGCATTACAAGCAGGTAAAGCTGGACATTCAAACACTGGTCATACATCCTGCCGGCCACAAAGTGCAGTATCGTTCTTCAGAACACAAGTAGAGGAACCCGAGTAACAGAAGGCAGAAAGAAAAAGGCCTAAAGAAAACGTATACACTGACTTTCTCGCCGTAGGAGGGAACGGCTGAATGAAGCAGCCATCCTGTCAGTTACACGCTCGCATAGTCATAGTGTGCACACCTGTGTTCACAGTCCGAGTCCTAAGTGAAACATTAGTAATTGCGAGTGCATGATTCGATTTTATATCGTGTAAACAGATTTTTCGAGTACGTTTTACAAAGGCGACGTCCTAACGGAAACAAGTTATTGTTATTACAGTTTGTAATGTTCTGTGCTTGCTGTGTAATAAATGTCTTTCAGTCACATAATAAATTTGTATAAGCAGTTATGCTGGTATGAGTAGTATTTTTATGTGGACTATAGGCCTGTTTCAACCATCATCAAGTTATGCGTAATGGACCATCTTATGAATGTTGTTACATTTGTTGGACTACATGTGAGTTACTCATGAATAATACGAGTATGTTTTACGTAGGTGTGTAAAATCATACTATTGATAGGTATGTAAAAACGTACTATTCAGAAACAACTCACATGTAATACAACAGATATATCAAAATTTAAGAAAGTTCTATTACAAATAACCTGATAATGGCTGTATAACTGAAATGGGACTATACTTCAAATAAAAATAATACTCATAGCAGCGTAACATGTTATACAAATTTATTACTATTATTATGTTAAAAGATTTGATGTATGTTATTGTCATTATTACTAAATCGTAAGCAATATTGAGAATATTAAAAGTGGGAGTCACTGCATACGATATTTGGGGGTAGAGGGAGGAGAAAATAAGAAATTGTGAGTCGCCCTTCCCACCCAGAACCCATCCTTTGATCCGTGCCGGGATACACGATCAGTGCCTCTCCTTTCGCACCTGCCAATGGAGTTTCTTGAGCATCTCTGTATAGCTCTCGTGTCGGCTAAACTATTCCGTGACGAAACGTGCCTCTCTTCGTTGGATATTCTGTATCTCTATCTCTCTCTCTCCCAGATTGGTGAGCACGATGTTACGAGTGTTACGTGATCTACTTCTTTCGTTAATGAATCGCATTTCCTCAAGGCACATACAATAAAATTAGTTTTACGTGGCTATTCGCCTTAGGTCGCTCTGGGTGGCTGCTCCTCGGTATTTTACGTCTGTATTTATGAGTGTAAGGCACGTAAAGTACTGCATCCCGTCATCCTTGAGCCTCGTGCCTAGTCAGAACAGAATGTTACTTCCTGTGCAGGAAGCACAAAGTCTATTTACCAGGTGATGACTTCCTACAATGGATACTTTTCTCGCGTAAGGTTTGGGTTCGCACGAGTTCTTTCGCTCCAACCATTCTGCAACGAGGCAATAGCTTTGCACCTCGCTGCACGATGTGTATTACCGACAGATGTGGAGAAGTGATAGCTTTGCAAATATTAAAAGGTTTCTGCGCGTAACTATGAAGGAGAAAAAAGAACATTAATACATACAATATAGAACCCTTGGCAACTTCAGTAAATTATCTTCCCTTGTCTTTGAGAGGCGGAACGAGCTACTTTGTTCAATTAATATGAGTTGTAACAGTAATTACCATTTTACCATTAGCTCCCAGCTGCCTCTCGACACGAATGTCACCGTCTGACCTGTGGACAAGAGCTTTAGTTTGTTCATCCCGCTGACTGGCTGTTTGGCAGAACTAGAACGACAGTGAGCACTATTTAGGGTAGCCGTTTTCGATTTGTAGAATGTGAATTAAGTCCTCAAAAAATATGACGAGAACTCACTTTTGCCCTCTGAAGAACTATATATATATATATATAATATATATATTATGGACTCCGTCTACATGCCTTCCCAGGCCCTTTGTACTTACTGAGCGTCGTGTCATCACCTGCCGATGGCGTAATTGGATGCGTTACGGAGAAGCACACCGCTCTCCCAGCCGAATTCAGTTTTCGTGACATGGAGCCGCTACTACTCGATCAAGTAGATCCAGAGCTGGCATCACGAAGCTGAGTGCACCCAGGAAAAATCCCGGGCAGTAACGGGAGTCGAACCCGTGCACTCTGCATAGCTTTCACAAAGTTTAGAAATGATGTCACGTAATATGATGAGCTGCTGTTGAAAGTATTCTGTAATAAGCGACCACTTTCGGTCGAAGACCGCTTCTCAGCACATATTGGGTTAACGCCAAGAATACATAATGATATAACTAAACATGTTTATTCCTTGTGGAAACGGTCTTTATCCGAAATCGGTCGCTTATTGAAGATTATTTTTAACTCTTGATCTCATTTGTAAAGAGATAATTATGTTTACGATGTTCAATAGCTTTTAAATTTTTTTCTCTTGCAGGATGATCTCTTTATGTTCTGAAGATATGATTTTTCTCCGTTACAGGTTGGTCTCCTAATAGCCCCAGCGTATTTCCAGAGCCGTTGCAGAGGTGGTGCTATTTCACCGTTCCACAGTGAGTGAAGAACCACACAATATGTTTTGTGGCAAGTTTGTGCCACGTATTTGTTTCACTGTAAGTTGCACTTATAATCAAGGCCTTTGTTGTCCTCTTCTTCATTATACACAGCTGGATCAACCATTGCAGGCTTTCGTCGTCAGTATTGATATCTTTGAAAACGTTGTTTGTATTGCATATTTTTGTGTCCAAAATTTCGTCTCCTGCTGCGGGAGACATTCTCAGAGGCTACGAAGGCTTAGTTAACTAATTTTCAAGCGTAAACCTGGTTGTGAAAGTTTGGCACGCTGTCAAGTGAAGATAAGTCTGTGGGCACTATTTGCCCACTGAAGATATTATGGACTCCGTCTACATGTCTTCCCAAGCCCATTGTACTTACTGAGCGTCGTGTCATCACCTGCCGATGGCGTAATTGGATGCGGTATGGAGAAGCACACCACTCTCCCGGCCGAATTCAGTTTTCGTGACATGGAGCCGCTACTACTCGATCAAGTAGATCCAGAGCTGGCACCACGAAGCTGAGTGCACCCAGGAAAAATCCCGGGCAGTAACGGGAGTCGAACCCGTGCCCTCTGCATAGCAGAGTCTATTGTCATTTGTCTGTATGATGATTAGCGGTTTCGAACGGATAGGGAACATCTTCAGACCCATTGTAATTGCAGAGTAATCCGTCAGTTTTAATTACTATGTGCAGACCCCGTAAGTCACAAAGTATTTCAACAAAACCGGTAATCATTATGAAAACAAATGTGAGAATAGACTGCGGTGCAAATACCAGCATTAGTTCTGGCTGGCTAAAGTTTTCTCTGAGGTTGTTTCCCGCGGTAGAGAGCGAAACGGTGGGCATAGAAAAATGCCTTGTCCCATCGCTGGTATCAAATGGTTACCGATAAAAATACGAATGGCAGGGGAATTTAGAAACACTTTTTTCGTGGAAAACGGTATACGCTCAAACCATTTGCGATGTAAGATTTTCATGTAGTTTCCTTTTTTGACTTATTAACGCAGTAGCAACTGGTATTTGTTGTATGATTTCGTTTAGTGAGAAAATCGAAGGTGGCCATTGCATGTCATTAGCTACAGTACAGTCAAAAAACGGATAATGCGAAAAATCGAGTAACATGAAATGGTAATGCAGACCCTGTTATACAGGATGTTACAAAAAGGTACGGCCAAACTTTCAGGAAACATGTCACACACAAAGAAAGAAAATATGTTATGTGGACATGCGTCCAGAAACGGTTACTTTCCATGTTAGAGCTCATTTTATTACTTCTCTTCAAATCACATTAATCATGGAATGGAAACACACAGCAACAGCACGTACCAGCGTGACTTCAAACACTTTGTTACAGGAAATGTTTAAAATGTCCTCCGTTAGCGAGGATACATGCATCCACCCTCCGTCGCATGGAATCCCTGATGCGCTGATGCAGCCCTGGAGAATGGCGTATTGTGTCACAGCCGTCCACAATACGAGCACAAAGAGTCTCTACATTTGGTACCGGGGTTGTGTAGACAAGAGCTTTCAAATGCCCCCATAAATGAAAGTCAAGAGGGTTGAGGTCAGGAGAGCGTGGACGCCATGGAATTGGTCCGCCTCTACCAATCCATCGGTCAACTAATCTATTGTTGAGAAGCGTACGAACACTTCGACTGAAATGTGCAGGAGCTCCATCGTGCATGAACCACATATTGTGTCGTACTTGTAAAGGCACTTGTTCTAGCAGCACAGGTAGAGTATCCCGTATGAAATCATGATAACGTGCTCCATTGAGCGTAGGGGGAAGAACATGGGGCCCAATCAAGACATCACCAACAATGCCTGCCCAAACGTTCACAGAAAATCTCTGTTGATGACGTGATTGCACAATTGCGTGCGGATTCTCGTCAGCCCACACATGTTGATTGTGAAAATTTACAATTTGATCACGTTGGAATGAAGCCTCATCCGTAAAGAGAACATTTGCACTGAAATGAGGATTGACACGTTGTTGGATGAACAATTCGCAGAAGTGTACCCGTGGAGGCCAATCAGCTGCTGATAGTACCTGCATACGCTGTACATGGTATGGAAACAACTGGTTCTCCCGTAGCACTATCTATACAGTGACGTGGTCAACGTTACCTTGTACAGCAGCAACTTCTCTGACATTAGGGTCATCGTCAACTGCACGAAGAATTGCCTCGTCCATTGCAAGTGTCCTCGTCGTTCTAGGTCTTCCCCAGTCGCTAGTCACAGGCTGGAATGTTCCGTGCTCCCTAAGACGCCGATCAATTGCTTCGAACGTCTTCCTGTCGGGACACCTTCGTTCTGGAAATCTGTCTCGATACAAACGTACCGCGCCACGGCTATTGCCCTGTGCTAATTCATACATCAAATGGGCATCTGACAACTCCGCATTTTTAAACATTGCACTGACTGCAAAACCACGTTCGCGATGAACACTAACCTGTTGATGCTACGTATTGATGTGCTTGATGCTAGTACTATAGAACAATGAGTCTCATGTCAACACAAGCACCGAAGTCAACATTACCTTCCTTCAATTGGGCAACTGGCGGTGAATCGTGAAAGTACAGTACATACTGACGAAAATAATATGAGCTCTACCATGGAAATTAAGCGTTTCCGGACGCATGTCCACATAACATCTTTTCTTTATTTGTGTGTGAGGAATGTTTCCTGAAAGTTTGGCCGTACCTTTTTGTAACCCCCTGTATATATCGTCAATGCACATGTGAGATCTCATTTGGTTTATGAAAGCATGGAGCGCAATGCACTATTAACGTAAACAATGAGAATTATCTTTTATTCTAAGCACTGATAACATTAAGGAAAGAATTAATAAATTAAAACATATCTTTCTCGTTATGAATGATAATTACGAAGGCCATAAGCCCTGGCCAACAAGTACATGAGAACGCTGAATAGTAAGAACAGTGAGGGCGAAAGAAGCCATTTTCGCAGCTTCAGTACATCCCCCGCTGGACCTCGGAGTGAGGCCAGGGGCCCATCGCAGATTACGAGCGGCGGCATAATAGCGTCGAATCAGCGCCCTAGGCCGCGGCGGCGGTTGTGGGAAGCGCGGCGCTGACGAGCGCTGCGGGCATTTCAAAGAGCGGTCGACCGGCGGTGGCGGTAGTCGGTACCGCAGCCTCGACAACATACTTCGTAGTCTCATACATTTTCATTTAACATGAAACTCGTTCAACACGAAAAGCTTTCTCTTCTCGAACGAGAATATTTGCTGGCTCTTCCTTTTTTCATTGCTGAATCGCAGTAAAATGTATTTAACACTTTTGTTTTGTTATCTTAAGTCTTTGGGTGCACTTATTGAATTCGTTGATTGATGTGTTCAAGTCGGTGAATTGTATGCAGGAATCAGTGAATTCCTACAAAATCGTTTCATGTTTTCTTTTTTTTTTTCGAATAGTGGTGGTGTAAATTTACACAGGTTATGCGCACTGCCTTGGCGGAAGATACATAGTAAAATTATTCATTATGTATTTTTGTGTTATATAGCAGAGACTGTAGAATGAAAACAAATCGGTGTTCCGCTTAACATGAAAATGGAACTGTTCAAGGCATTTGATTAAAAACAGAGGCCGAAAACGGAAATCCATACAGAGTTTGGCATTGCTGACTCTACACTGTTGACAATAGTAGAAATAAAATGACGGCAGCATTTCATCATAATATATTAGAACTAGAGAGGGAAGATGCGAGAGCTGTAGAGATTGCGTTGCTTATTTGGTTCAAAACAGCAACGTCTCAGAATGCCCCAATATCAGGATCTGTATTGCTGAAAAGAAATGATGAACTTGCAAAGCAGACGCATACTGCAGTTTCTGAATGTCCAGGCTGCTTGTGAAGGTTAAAAAAAGGGACAGTATAGTATTAAAAAGTCCGTCGTGAGTATAACAACGCTATTCCGTCTAAACCAGTCATTCTCTGCAACCTACGTTGCCTTCAGTACAGCCGGCCGCGGTGGTCTAGCGGTTCTGGCGCTGCAGTCCGGAACCGCGGGACTGCTACTACGGTCGCAGGTTCGAATCCTGCCTCGGGCATGGGTGTGTGTGATGTCCTTAGGTTAGTTAGGTTTAAGTAGTTCTAAGTTCTAGGGGACTTATGACCTAAGATGTTGAGTCCCATAGTGCTCAGAGCCATTTGAACCATTTTGCGCCTTCAGTACATAAACAAGACACCGTCCAGTGAGTGATCTTTCAGTGTACAGCATGTGCCTTTAAGAACTAACTTTAGCAGAAAATGGATTTACGTCATCGTGATAATATTTGACGAGAAAGAAAACATCACGTTTTAAAATTCTATTAAGACGAAAAAAATATTTCCGTCCTCTCAGTTATAAGGTTAAGCCATCCCAGCATGAAATATCATGAGTTTAGTCCGTGCGCCCCTAGAAAGACACATTTGGAGCAGATCTTATAAAAATGCTCGTAAATTGGAGCACGGAGTAGAGACAGGTTCTGGGAACATTACTTTAAATGGGATCAGCACCATTTGTAAATAAGAATTGTAGCTTTTATATACCTTTGACTTTTTATTGTTCTTCATCACTTGCATAACACGTCCAAATCCTCTCACAATTAATATAATCAATCTTAATGTGTTTCAAATAGACCGCGTTAATTATGCATCTGGATACAATGACGACAATAAACCATTTGCGTCCGTTTCTCTGAAATGGTGAAATTGAACGTTCTAAAGAATGGATACACATCGTCTTCCTCTACGGAAGGGGAACCATAAAAAGCTAGGCAGAGATAAATTTATGCTTCTGCATGTAGCTAGCTATCTGTGACTTTACGTAATCTCAGTTCGACGTTACTCATTGAGTTATTGTTAAAAACTTACGATATAATTTCTACCCGCTATGGAAGGTGGAAAATATGCAAGATATTACAAGGATACATATTAAACGTTATTCAGTGTACATATATGAAATCCGAGCGTTTTGTGTGCCACATGACGCGACATATTGATTAACAAAACAGTATTCGTGAAGCATCATATTGCAGGGATGGGACAGGTCTGCTCTTCTTTTTCGTTTGTGGCTGATTCGTGACCATGTTGCAGGACACTGTCACAGAGAACCATAAAAAATAGGGCGTACAAATAGCGCGAGTGGACTTGCAAGCGTGTTTAGACGAAAACTCTCGAATGCTCGTTCCACGAGAACGTGAATCGTTGTCTAGATAGAACTAGATTCGCTGGCTGGTTGATTGATCGGGCACGTTGTAACCCGTGGGACGGCGTTTCACGTGCGGAGAGACAGAGAATGGTGTCACACAGACAGCTGAATAAACAGCTCAGCGCTTCCCCGTTGATGCTCTGCGCTGCATACGAATTAACGGCTGGCGCGGTCCTTTCAGTTTTACAGCGATACTCGCCGCATTGCGCGAATCGCATTGCACACTGCCCTGCTCTGTGATGTGCGTGCAGAGAAAACTTCCGAAACGCTTCCGTCGCTTAGCCGCGTCACTCTGTGGATTTAGCTCCGAGCAAACCGAAATAGAGTCAAAACTCGCTAAGCTGTGTTTCCTCGCACAATATTCTGACAACTTTGTAGGCAAGGATGCTCATTTTTTTTCTTTGTCTTTCCTAGTCGCTGGCCTCCTTTGCTGCTTCGTTTTGTTAATTTCGAGACCAGTAGAAATGGAAGTTTCCTCTTAAACAGCTGTTTTTTTTCCGGGAACTGGTGCTGGCCGAGCATCATAGTTAACGTTCAGGTGCCGGTGTGACATTAGGTTATTTGCAGCACCCCGAAGTAGTTATTCAGTCGGCGAATTTTTTTTTAGTATAGCTCCCTAGCCTATGATTGATAAAATAGAAAAGCTACGCGCAAACAGCGGATGTGCCACTTTTAAATGACAAAAATGGTGTTTGATTACGATTTGGCGTGTTACTTTCGTAAAGAGATACCGTAATTTTGCTCGAAAAGGGTTAATTGGAATATATCTACCATATCCGATCAAGGCATTGATGAATAAAACAGTGTCTTGCAAACAGATTGCGTGCTCCATTTCACAAATTTCATACCCTTTATACATATTTCCACAAACTAATACTTGCTGAAATATGGGCCATACTGTCCTTTGATGCCATCTGTCTGTTGGCTGTTGGTCTAGTGGTAAACCTGTAGCCTGTGGGCTGTGGTAGCCTGTGAATGTCAATTCATATTACTAGATTTCTTATTCGTCTGTAAGGCATAACAAATCGACTCCTGTAGGCCGGCCGCGGTGGTCTAGCGGTTCTGGCGCTGCAGTCCGGAACCGCGGGACTGCTACGGTCGCAAGTTCGAATCCTGCCTCGGGCATGGGTGTGTGTGATGTCCTTAGGTTAGTTAGGTTTAAGTAGTTCTAAGTTCTAGGGGACTTATGACCTAAGATGTTGAGTCCCATAGTGCTCAGAGCCATTTTTTTCGACTCCTGTATGCATTTCCTCGCTGCATTTTCAAACTGTCCGTCAAACTGTGCTGTATCGCTTTATTCCTTTGTTTTATTTTCTTTTCCTAATTATGTACATTTTACATTACTGTGTCGCTAAAATGCAGTGTATAGGATGGTCGAAATACTTACCCTAATTGCTCGTAGTGCAATAAATGTACCAAACACCTGATGTAATGCATAAAATATCAACTGAATTACATATATGTATCTATTTTTCGCAAAAAAAGAATCATTCAGTAAATGACCAAACAAACATTAGCAACCAAACATTTTTAAAACTGATAAAATGTAGTCCATGAATAACAATACCGCTAGCCACCACAAAAACAGTATCACATAAACTAGACAAGATACCCACTCATGATCACCTAGCACACTACCATAATCAAGTAACTTGAAAAAACAAAAGACGATCACATCCCACAACATCAGAACAAAGTACAAAGAGGTGTTAATAGTCCTAAACAACGTGAAAACAACTATATGTACCGTGTCAGTGAAGTACTGTGTACCAAAATTAACACCTAGGTGCAACCGAGCGAGGTGGCGCAGTGGTTAGACACTGGACTCGCATTCGGGAGGACAACGGTTCAATCCCGCGTCCGGCCATCCTGATTTAGATTTTCCGTGATTTCCGTAAATCGGTCCAGGCAAATGCCGCGATGGTTCCTTTGAAAGGGCACGGCCGACTTCCTTCCCCGTCCTCCCTAATCCGATGAGACCGATGATCTTGCTGTCTGGTCTCCTTCCCCAAACAAGCCAGGTGCAGAGGAACGCTAGAAATGAAGTAGAATGCGAAAGCCGTGAGTACGGTAATAATAGTTCAATTTTTTTTTTAGCTCTGGCAAGAAATATCCTCACAGCCTGGTGGGGAAATTTGTGTAGAAGTGACATACCATAAATACGGCAGACCGCAATACTTGAAGATGCAGACGGGAAGGTGACAAGGTGACCAGCTGTGGACCGAACGACAAGCCGTGTCGGTGGCGGAAACTGGGTTACGCAGGCGCAGTGCGTCAATATGACCTGTAGAAATTCGCGTGACGTGGTCACATTCGTTTCATTTTCACACAAATTTGCCGAGCATTTATAGTCTTTGTACTGCTTTTACTATTAATTGGGTTCTTGTTGATACTTCCCACATTTTCAATAATTTTTATGCACTGTGAATGGATTGTGCCCCTACAACTAATGGTTAACCGGTTGTATTCGTCCCACTGTCGTCCGGTTCGATTCACGGTAGGTGTTTTTAATTTTTAATAGGGTTTTCTAGAGGATGATTGCTATTTTATAGCATTAGGTCCCAGGATATTTATTGGCGGTTCTTAAAGCTTTTTTTCAAATTAGTCACCCTTGAGGAACTGTGGACCTATATTTTCCGCTTATCTGACGATACGCTAATTGCATCATTTATTCGTAGACATGGAACGTTCGGTCGCGTCCATGTTGCAGCGTAATGTCATGATTCACTACGTAAGTAATTTGCTCTACCTCTCATTACTGATTGTAACTATAATTGGACCACAATTGTAGCGAACGCTTTTTGTAACTCAACCTGATGATGTGATTTGTAGGCGGCGAAACCGATCGTGAATAAATTATTTACAGGAGTAGTCATGTGGTTATTATTCAAGATATAAAAATATCTAACGTAAATGATCGTGTATTTTGGTTGCATTTACTTAGAAGCTTTGCTATAAATTTCAAGATGATATCCCTTTCTGAGAAAGTGGGGTCCTAACAGCTGAGCAGACAGGCGGGCAAATTGTTTACTCTCGTAACATCTGAAAGCGCTTCATTTAAAAGATAATCGCGTGAACAGCGGTAACGTGGATGAGGCGTTGTCCACTGCCGCCGGCCGGTGTGGCCGAGCGGTTCTAGGCGCTTCAGTCTGGAACCGCGCGACCGCTACGGTCGCAGGTTCGAATCCTGCCTCGGGCATGGATGTGTGTGATGTCCTTCGGTTAGTTAGGTTTAAGTAGTTCTAAGTTCTAGGGGACTGATGACCTCAGAAGTTAAGTCCCGTAGTGCTCAGTGCCATTTCTTTGTCCACCGCCAGGTACCGTTCTCTCGGTGTGTCAGTGTGCTTACAGTGAGCGCGCAGCTGACGTTCGCGTCGCCGCGAGCTTGTTGACTCGCGTGGCGCGGCCTTGCGCGCACAAGGTGAAGTCGTCGACCTCTGTTATCAGCGGCTGGCTGGCTGGCTGGCTGCTGTGGAAAACCACAAACGGCTGACCACGCCGCCTTGCGGCGCTTGCTAGACGCTAGAGCTCTCGCAGCGTCGTAGCCTCCTGTGTCGACAGGAAGATGGAGCTCGTTTGCACAGCCAGCACATGCGATACCGAAGACAATGTTTTACAGATGGCGCCGTGGAGCAATAATAATAAGGGGGAGTAGCGCTACAGACTTCACGCTGTGCGTTGCTTTGAAGTCGGCGCTGCCATATTAGATGCGCCAAAACATTACCAATTTTTACGATTGCTTCTTGTTTTGTGCACGGAACACTTGTTTTTAAATAGTAAATGATACAGTGCTTTCGTGAATAACACAGTGTTAGAAAGGCATTTTCAGACGTTTTTCTGGTGTTGAAGGCGTATTTTATCCAGTACTACAACGCATTTTGCCTCGTTCATGTAGCTTGCTTTTTGTTATACGTTTTGGATAACGAAGGAGAAAAGTATGGGATGTGAAAAAGGCTGCTTCCGTAATCCAGCATTTTCCTTAATACGGACTGACGATGCTGATGTTCGGTCCTCTTTCCTCCTCAAAGTATTCGTCCAGAGAGCTTTACGAGTTGGATTGATAGCAAACCCAAAGTCAGATGTCAGAAGTAAAACGACTACATTAAAAGCAAAGACCGCAAACAAAATTAATGTTTTATAAAACGTAATATCGCTTGAACGATCCCACATACGAATGAAATGTGATTCCTTTACACTTTTAGACTACAGTCAGAATGATTAGTACGCCTGTAAATGACACAAGCTGATATTTTTTATCAAAACGCTTCCAGTAGAAGCTAATTTTTCGGGTAGCTGACATGGTGGACGCCGGCTTCAGGTTTGTGACATCATGACGACTCCCCATATTGTACCTTACTGGATGTCGCAAAGCGACAGAATTCTGAGACCTGCAGTGGCCAAGGCGTTGTGGGGCGACGGTTTAATAATAATAATAATAATTAATAAGTCTGTATTAGAATATTCTTCACCGTCTTTTACGAGAATCTGGAAACTATTTCTGTGGTCAGCTAGAAAGCGATGGAGAACGACCATAGTTCCCAATCTGCAAGTCCACGTTCTTGTCCAACCCACTGAAAGAAATGTTTCTGTTCTCTATTTGCACAGTGGGATCAGGACTAGGATTGTAAATGAAGATTTTGAGCTCTAATCGATAGAGATACTCGTAAAATTTCACACGCACAACATTGTTTTTTCATTATGTTAATGCAGACAGTAAATCTCTCTATCCTAAACAGCACTATGAGCAGTTCAGAGGCGACTTCTGCAGTAAGTTCATATCAAATTTTCTTTCGCCTTGACTTCTGATTATCAAAATAATTGTTCGCCTCAAAAGTGGAAAATAACTATCCCCACTTGCCACGCGGATTTGTTAACATTACAGGCGGCACACTAACAGTTACTTCCACGAAACGTAAACAATCCAGGACGGTGTACAGTCCTCGCGAGTTCACTTTCTATTATTACTGAAAATATGCGTTTAGTAACAGCCTGTCTCTGACGTCATCCGAGGGAGCACGAACTCCGGCGTTTGACTGACGCGGATCGCACAGTAGCTGGGTGCGAAGTAAAACCTAGTCTTGCTTGCTTGCCCTGTGTCATCTCGAAGCTGCAGCTTCGTTAGGTTGGAGGGTTAGCAGGTCTAGCTGCTTTTCCTTCTTCTTCCACTGGTTGATTTTCAGTTCATTGCGTCTAGGTTTATTTTTTCTGGTTTGACACTCTTCCTTTTCCTTCTTCTTGCTGCCTGGGCAGCGTTGCTATTGTCGTAGCAAGTCCGGCCATTTCAGTTGTCTCTCGCCAGTGAATCTGGTTCCCCAGATCCCTGATGAGAGGATTCGTAAATCTTCTCGTGTCAGCATAGAAAACTCGCCGACTGCTTGAAGCGGTTCTTCAGCATCGGCACGCGCGTTAGCCGATGTAGTCCGGCCGTGCTGATGTCAAGCGGAAGATGTAGTTTCGCCTAGTCTTGCCTCTCGGGTTGTATCTATATGTGTGACGCAGCGGACGGCCAAGGGAACACCGGCAATCATCCGTCCTATTCCCACGATAGCAGCCTCTAAACGGCCGCTTTCTCGGACACATAATATTTTATGTCATGTATTAATTTAGAATCTTCGTTATTTTGGTATGCATGTAGTTGGTTAAAATCATAGGTATGTTTTTAGCTCGCGTGCATTTAAACTTTGCCGCCTAGATTTTGTAGAACAGAACTGACGGTAGAACCTGACCTCTGAACTACAACTTTAAGAGACCTTGTATTTGTTATTATGTACATCCAGGCCTTGAAACGTGTTATAGCTCTATTATTTAATAGATTTCATCATGTGCTGTAACAAAAACTTTCTAGCATTAATATAACAGATACTTAATCTACTACAAATAATGATGTTTTAGTTCCAAATTCAGTTTTTGCAAATTACTCGAAAACTATTAGAGGTAGCTCAATGGAGTTACATAATTAATGTTCTTATGTTGAAGTGCAGCTTCATACAAATTTTCAGTTTCTAAGCCTAATATGTAGCACCTACAATTTTTCTTAAAAATGTGGATTCTGACCAAAATATTTCTTTAATCACATTGAGACTTGTACCAATTAATTTTGACTTACATCTGCACATTACGACCAGTTTTTGGGTTTCTAGCTCTATTATTTAGCGCCACTTATTTTTTTTCTTAAAACGATGTATTTAGGGAAAAATATTGACCTGATCATTCAGAGATTTGACCGTTTACAAAAAATGTTCAAATGTGTGTGAAATCTTATGGGACTTAACTGCTAAGGTCATCAGTCCCTAAGCTTACACACTAATTAACCTAAATTATCCTAAGGACAAACACACACACCCATGCCCGAGGGAGGACTCGAACCTCCGCCGGGACCGACCGTTTACAAATTAATATACTAATGCACATGCCAACTAAGTATGGAAAAGCAACTTCAAATTTTAATTCCATTCTTAAATTATGGTGCAAACTTGTGTGCTACGCACATACGCGTTGTGGTGACGTGGAGCTGCTAGCAATGAACTGGGGTGAGTCCCGACACACTCGATCGCCTCTGTAGTTCTCCAAAGATACAGCGCTTGTTTCGCCACAGCGTGAAACACGACAGGCGCGGTAGTACATTGCAATTTCCGTACAAGTTAGGGGAAGTGCTAACACTGTATTCGTCAAGTCAGCGATGTATGCAGTCTGCTATGTTGGTGAAACCAAATGCTGGATCTGGAGTGTACATGGTGAAGCGCTATTCATCATTATTACGATGTTGTTGTTGTGGTCTTCAGTCCTGAGACTGGTTTGATGCAGCTCTCCATGCTACTCTATCCTGTGCAAGCTTATTCATCTCCCAGTAATTACTGCAACCTACGTCCTTCTGAATCTCCTTAGTGTATTTATCTCTTGGTCTCCCTCTACGATTTTTACCCTCCACACTGCCCTCCAATGCTAAATTTGTGATCCCTTGATGCCTCAGAACATGTCCCTTCTTCTTGTCAAGTTGTGCCACAAGCTCCTCTTCTCCCCAATCCTATTCAATACTTCCTCATTAGTTATGTGATCTACCCATCTAATCGTCAGCATTCTTCTGTAGCACCACATTTCGAAAGCTTCTATTCCCTTCTTGTCCAAACTATTTACCGTCCATGTTTCACTTCCATACATGGCTACACTCCATACAAATACTTTCAGAAACGACTTCCTCACACTTAAATCTATACTCGATGTTAACAAATTTATCTTCTTCAGAAACGCTTTCCTTGCCATTGCCAGTCTACATTTTATATCCTCTCTACTTCGACCATCATCAGTTATTTTGCTCCCCAAATAGCAAAACTCCTTTACTACTTTAAGTGCCTCATTTCCTAATCTAATTCCCTCAGCATCACCCGACGTAGTTCAACTACATTCCATTATCCTCGTTTTGCTTTTGTTGATGTTCATCTTACATCCTCCTTTCAAGACACCGTCCATTCCATTCAACTGCTCTTCCAAGTCCTTTGCTGTCTCTGACAGAATTACAATGTCATCGGCGAACCTCAAAGTTTTTATTTCTTCTCCATGGATTTTAATACCTACTCCGAATTTTTCTTTTGTTTCCTTTACTGCTTGCTCAATATACAGATTGAATAATATCGGGGAGAGGCTACAACCCTGTCTGACTCCCTTCCCAACCACTGCTTCCCTTTCATGTCCCTCGACTCTTATAACTGCCATCTGGTTTCTGTACAAATTGTAAATAGCCTTTCGCTCCCTGTATTTTACCCCTGCCACCTTTAGAATTTGAAAAAGAGTATTCCAGTCAATATTGTCAAAAGCTTTCTCTAACTCTACAAATGCTAGAAACGTAGGTTTGCCTTTCCTTAATCTTTCTTCTAAGATAAGTCGTAAGGTCAGTATTGCCTCACGTGTTCCAGTATTTCTACGGAATCCAAACTGATCTTCCCCGAGGTCGGCTTCTACTAGTTTTTCCATTCGCCTGTAAAGAATTCACGTTAGTATTTTGCAGCTGTGGCTTATTAAACTGATTGTTCGGTAATTTTCACATCTGTCAACACCTGCTTTCTTTGGGATTGGAATTATTATATTGTTCTTGAAGTCTGAGGGTATTTCGCCTGTCTCATACATCTTGCTCACCAGATGGTAGAGTTTTGTCAGGACTGGCTCTCCCAAGGCCGTCAGTAGTTCTAATGGAATGTTGTCTACTCCCGGGGCCTTGTTTCGACTCAGGTCTTTCAGTGCTCTGTCAAACTCTTCACGCAGTATTGTATCTCCCATTTCGTCTTCATCTACATTCTCTTCCATTTCCAGAAAATTGTCCTCAAGTACGTCGCCCTTGTATAGACCCTCTATATACTCCTTCCACCTTTCTGCTTTCCCTTCTTTGCTTAGAATTGGGTTTCCATCTGAGCTCTTGATATTCATACAAGTGGTTCTCTTTTCTCCAAAGGTCTCTTTAATTTTCCTGTAGGCAGTATCTATCTTACCCCTAGTGAGATAAGCCTCTACATCCTTACATTTGTCCTCTAGCCATCCCTGCTTAGCCATTTTGCACTTCCTGTTGATCTCATTTTTGAGACGTTTGTATTCCTTTTTGCCTGCTTCATTTACTGCATTTTTATATTTTCTCCTTTCATCAATTAAATTCAGTATTTCTTCTGTTACCCAAGGATTTCTACTAGCCCTCGTCTTTTTACCTACTTGATCCTCTGCTGCCTTCACTACTTCATCCCTCAGAGCTACTCATTCTTCCTCTACTGTATTTCTTTCCCCCATTTGTGACAATTGTTCCTTTATGCTCTCCCTGAAACTCTGTACAACCTCTGGTTTAATCAGTTTGTCCAGATCCCATCTCCTTAAATTCCCACCTTTCTGCAGTTTCTTCAGTTTTAATCTACAGTTCATAACCAATAGATTGTGGTCAGAGTCCACATCTGCCCCTGGAAATGTCTTACAATTTAATACCTGGTTCCTAAATCTGTCTTACCATTATATAATCTGTCTGATACCTTCTAGTATTTCCAGGATTCTTCCATGTGTACAACCTTCTTTTATGATTCTTGAACCAAGTGTTAGCTATGATTAAGTTATGCTCTGTGCAAAATTCTACTAGACGGTTATTCTTTCATTTCTTTCCCCCAATCCATATTCACCTACTATGTTTCCTTGTCTCCCTTTTCCTACTCTCGAATTACAGTCACCCATGACAATTAAATTTTCGTCTCCCTTCACTACCTGAATAATTTCTTTTATCTCATCATACATTTCATCAATTTCTTCATCATCTGCAAAGCTAGTTGGCATATAAACTTGTACTATTGTAGTATTACGATACAATGAACAATTTTTGTTAAATAAAAGGTCGAACAGGGAAAATCCAGAGAAGAGAGAGGCTTTATATCGTATCAAGTGTACCTTAAACTTCATTATAGTTGTACTATTTAAGTACACGGAAATTAAACGCACAATTTTCATATAATGTTGCCGTGTTGCTCCTCAATTAAGTGCCGACGTTATGCAAATCATACATCTTAGTAGTGAGTTCAGTTGAAGAATCCTGTGCAATTTGTTCCAAGAAATATAACAACTTAATTTTTAATTAATGATAAGCTGTCGCACAGGATAAATACCACAAGGAGAAGCTAGCCACCTTGGAAGATGCAGTCTTCTGACAGAGAAGAAAGATGAAGGCTAAAGGGCACACGAGGCAAAGACATAGAAGAATCACATATAAGTGTGCGCTACGATCGTGTTGAATGTATCGATATTCACATTGATGTTAACATCGATATTCGCCTTTAGGAACTCCGTTAGGGCAATAAAAGTAAAATTCAAAACTATAGTAAGACTAACTATATTTAGGTGATGTGTGAATCAAGTTGAAATTCGGGATATACCCCCAGAAAATAATTGTTGGTACTTATGCAGCAAACCATTCGTCGTGAGAAGTCGTGCGCCTGAAAGTAACGTTTGGGAGAACTTTTTTATTCGTATACGCCGGAATTGGTCAAAATATCAAAAAAGAGACTGCACCGCCATTTGCCAGCGCATAATAACTTCGTAATAGTTACACTAATAGAAAGAATATTCAAGTAAATTATGGGATTGCAACCGGATGTGTCCTCGTAAGCCACCGAATAGGAATCTGCCACTGTTGGAGGTGCGTATGTTAGACTATCCGTATACAAACAACTCCTGTTCAAATGGTTCAAATGGCTCTGAGCACTATGGGGCTTAACATCTATGGTCATCAGTCCCCTAGAACTTAGAACTACTTAAACCTAACTAACCTAAGGACATCATACAACACCCAGTCAGCACGAGGCAGAGAAAAAACAACACCTGTCTCATCAGTTGCGCATACAGTAGTTATTGGAGGGTCCATATCATGTTTCAGTTGCATGAGTGGAGCTTTCTTGATTGCCTCTTTAACTTAGTGACATCCTTTTTCAAAAAGTGTTATTGCGGACGAAGAATAGAGAATCATTTGTGAAACAAAATCCCTTACGAGAACCTTGTCCCACAGGGGAAGTGTTCTGACTGTTGCAATACATATTAACCATTGCTAAAATAATTTCGCAACACTCCCGGTGTTTTGTATAGTTGTTTAATTTTCTTTTCATCCGACTACTTTATCTCTCAAAGCTACCCATTCGTCTTCTATCGTATTGCTTTCGTGTGTTTCAGTCAATAGTTGCCAAACGCTTCCTTTGAAACTCGCGACAGCCTTTGGTTCTTTCAGTTTATCCAAGCTCTGTCTCCTTGAATTCCTATTGTTTTGCAGTTTCTGCAGTCTTAATGCGCGGTTCGTGTAAGTAAATTATGGGCATAGTCGACATTTGCTGCTGGAAACGTTTTGCAGTTTAAAATGTGGTTCCGAAATCCCTATCTTTTGATTACATGATCTGAAACATTCCGAGGTATCCATGTATCTTCCATGCATCTAACCTTCAACATATAGATACAGTTTAACTATACTGTGAGTTGGCTTTCTGTAGAAAAGAGGCCCCCACATACCATCATTCTTTTTCCTAATCAAAGCATCAGAGGAAGGGAACGTTCACAGTGAAACGAAAATTCGGGTAGAATGAATTTCGTGCAGGATATTCGGCTTGTCTTGTCACTGCCGTGAGGCTAAATGCGCGTCCTTAGGTGAACAGAGGCCTCCATAGCGCCACGTGTAGCAGTGGCGGAGACAGAACGTGATCGGCGGCGGCCTACGTGCTCCTGAGCGATAAATGCCGTGTACGTGCCTGGCGCCTGTATAAATACTACTGACGGAAGTTTACCTTCGCATCAGAGAGGGCGAAAGCCCTTCTTCCCTCGCACTCCCGATCTCCGTGAGATTTATTTAGGGACACCGAGACGCTTTTTACTATCGCTGCCGTTGCACACGGTGGGATTATGTCTGCTATGTGGCTGATAGACTTGTCTCTCACCATCGGCGCAACCGCTGCTTCTAGGTGCTCGAACGACCGCAGCTCGAATTCTTAAATTATTATTGCTCTGCGAGACACATTATGCAGTAGACGCTGCGGGATGGGGACTTCACTTCCAAGATAGCGCCTCCACGTTCGCCTTGATGCGGGGTATACGTTCTCGGTGCGCGCCACAGTCGAAATTTGGAACAGTTCGTCGTATCTCTGTTTACAAGTAGTCGCTTCACGGTGTAGGCCTTCCGCGTCAGTCTTCCAGACCTTTTCCGCATCTGCTGCACACCTTCTACCATCCTTCGCTTAAAGCATAAAGCAAAATTTCATGGGGCTGTTTCGTGGAAGCGAACTACGTTCCTCGCTAAATGCACGAGAAGTTTCAGCGGGGAACCAAGCGAAAGAGAGTCGTACCTTTTGGAATCGCCACACTAGCATTTGTCTACATAGATAAGTGGCGAATGTCGTGTAGCCAATATAGATTATTTTTCCTTGTTCGTATCTGCTACGTAATGTCAGTACGAACCAGGAAGTCTACCGCACAAGACACAGCTACCTGGTCTGGTCACAGATGGTTTCCGTAGCTCGTTCCAATAAACAAAAAGCTCTGATGTTAATAACTGGCTAAACTGTTGACCAAACAAAAAAAATCGTCTGGCGAAGTTTCCATATGCATCGGAAAGTCAGTCTGTAAAGTGCGTTTCAAAGTCTTTTCATCGAACTTCTAACGCAATCACTTTTGTGGGAAACAAAATGTTCGGCGATGCTTCTCGGCGACGCTAGATGTCTTTTTATTGAATTCGCCGGCCCTGGGAAAACGAGATTTCATCGAACTTTCAGGGTCTGCTAACCGAGTGCGCCGCGTACCACCTACCCCAGTAAGTTGGTAGAGTGGTTTTCAACAAGAAAACCTGAACAATGAGTAACTCTAAGCAGGGAAAGATAATTTAGAAGCGGGAACTGTAATTTGCACGGCCTACCCCCTTCTTGCGGAGCAGATGACTGGATTATAGGCAACATACGAGTGTGTTGCACACAGTCCACACAGTGCCTTCGCCCTGGCGCCGCTCAGGAGCATAACCAATAAAGCGCCTAATGTCGCCGGGAAGCGTCAGCAAACATTTTGTCTCTAACAAAAGTTGCTTTCTGGTTCTTGATCTATTATCTTTAACACTTCCGATGCGGAGGCTTTGGAACATCCTGTGTATTCATGTCACACTGACACGTACACAGGAGAGACCCTTAGGATAGCCTGATATAGTGTAAACTTTCCCCTCCCGCCCTATCTCTGCGTGTCTTCGACTTATTAAGTTGCTGGAAAACAGTTGCAGAAAGGTTACATTTAGCCACATGAATAGACGCTAACAACCCTCCGATACTTGGATGTACTTGCACGAAACACAAAAAGCTGAAATCAAAACTGGTTGTCTCTATACCACGAACTGCTATCTTTACACTGTGTGTCTCACAGCGCTGGTCACTAATTTCGCTCGTTAGAGCTCGCCAGTAATGAAAATTACTCGGTTCGAATAATTATTACCTAGAAAATGCTGAATACGATATGTAGCTTTAATTCTGTATATTGTAATGCACAAATGTTTTAGGGCAAAACACATTAGTCATAGAAATACTGACTGTTTTAATGTACATGAACTGGGGGAAAAGGAGGCCAGCCCGTACCTACTACGGTATGAGAAAAACAGAGGCGTGTCCATAACTGTCAGAATGTTATCAGTGAAACGTTTGTAATTTTTTGTTGGCCAACCTACACTTAGTTAACCGTTTGAGTACCAGTGGTTTCTGCTTGAAACCACCATTTTATAAATGTTTTAAAGTACCAACGCATTTAGCGTGAAACCACCGATCCTGTTGCGAGGCAGAGAGCTCTAGTGGAATACTTGAGGTACTTGTACAAATGTATGGCATGGTAGCAGTCATCTATAGCGTTCAAAGCCACAGTCGGCGCGGAGATTATGCTACGTGATTGTATGAGATTGTGATATGCGGTTTTTTTATACATGCCATATTGAGGAGAGCATTGACAATGAAAGTAACAGTACCCACAGCTATTGCAGCGTAAATTAAGTTTGTATTACTGCTTCTATGAGTGATTTCAAAATGAAAGCACAGGGGCAGTATGTAGTGTTGATACAAGATTTATTAAATTTTGGGCCCATTTTTGCTTGTTATTTGGGACTATGATTTGTTTTAGGCATTATGAGTTAATGGAAGTTTCGGGATGTGGGGTTGTGTTAAGCAAAAATGTGAACTGGCTTTCAAATATATCACATGAAATGATGGGTGGTTTGAAACCGTATGTCCTAATCGTTTCAAAGTGAAAAATTCCTGTAAATAACTGAGTGTTCATTTTTTGCCAATTTCTTGTATATTCGCTGCTTACTATGGTAATAGAAATTAATTTTGAGAAAAATTCTAAAATTATATATTTTCACGTATTGTTGGGACACAAAGGGTTAAACATGCTGGTGTTTTGTTCTCCACTTCTGTCGTAACCTTAAACCATATCCTCAGCTTTGTTGTGTTTTGTTATTTTGCAATACATCATGAGTCAAACAGTGACAACAAAACAGTCGTGAAGAGATCGATGAAACACTCCAAGAAGGAGGATTTTTACATACTGTTGTAAGAATCATGTGCAGAAAAATGGCACCTGCAATTTTTCACCATTGTTTCTGCCGATTGGATAGATCCTACAGAGAGAGCTTTTTTAAAAAATATATATCCTTCCAATATTTGTAGTAAAACTCGTACTAACAGAAATTAAAGTATTTTTCTCCACTGATTTCCAATGATACTAGTCATCTTCGGTACCACATGAGTAATGTGTTAGTACTTTCAGGCCATTAAATAATGTTACGCTGTTTTCACTAAGCAAGGAAATTAATTATTTTCATGTTTTGTAAATATTTAAAGCCGTAGAATGAAGGTAGTGTAACCACATAATTTGGTATTACGTCTCTCGCCCCGAGCAGGATCATGACACGTTAGTTTCGATTGTGTCTTTAATTCATTAAAAATGTTGGTATAACAATTAAAAGGAGTACAATTACTTAGAAAGTATGCTTTATTAAACATAAAAAAGTGGTTTATGAATAATTGTTTTTTGAAATTGATCCGCTGTAAAATTTATTCATAATTTTGCCCTCTGCTCTTCGTACATGGTGGTAACAGTCGAGGCTGTGAGAGATACGAGCAGCCATACGGCGGCATTCATGATGCATAGATGGCGTCACATTGACGTCAGTCATCGACCTGCTTAAATCGAAGATATTGAGGTACATAATTGCTGAAGAGATTCCTAGTACGTGAATAAAGCCGCCATAGTGCACGTAATATGAGTGCAGTGAATAACATACGTTGAACGCTACTTTTAATGTTCTGTAAATGGCACTGAGGAAAGAAAGAAACAAAAAAACTTCTAGACAATTACACCAGTGCGTCATTACTGTGATCGGAAACCACTGTCAGATCTTCCGTTCCTTAGAGTGAAAACTAGATCAGCATTCCGTCCCAACTACTGTAACGTTTCTGGCTTTTTGGAGCCATAGCTTTATTCCCCCGTATCACGTCTCAGTCGAACGAAAGTAACAGTAGCTGACGTATGACGCCGTAAGGTGGCGTGAAGTGGGAATGACAGATGGTAATAGACAATAACAGCAGTCGTGAGAAATTGCGTAAACTGTGTTCTGGCGTGCGGGCCAAAACTATTTTATTTTCGGTTATTAATTATAAGTAAATTAACTTGCAGGTTTTGTTTATAATAGTATAGGAGAACTTCTCAATACTGCGTTATCATTTCCTAATCAAACCATCATTTTTGCCATTAACTTTCAGTAGACATTTGCGTAAGTAGAAAGAGCCGAATCACTTCGTGTGTCATTGGCTTCGTGCCGAATGACCGACTAGCGAGGTGGTTCGCAGTAAGCAGTTCAGCGTTAAGTCGGACGGAGTATAGTTCTTTTGCAAATTGTGCACCATACAGTGTTAGTTGGGTAGGCGGAGAGCTAAGTTGGATGAATTGCACTGCGCGCCAAGTTCGTGAATCTACGACCAGTGCAGATCATTATTGAGTCCAGGAGAGTGTAACGCTGTCTGCGAAATGTTAATAACACTTCCTACTCAGTCAGAAAGTGAGAAAGAATGGTATTTTGAACGGTAAGAATTATTAGTAACTTTGCTCGTGATTCCTGTAGGCGTACGCATTAACATTTACTATTATTGTTCAGTTTGCTATTTTATCTGAAGAAATGTTTGTAATAAAAAAGTTTCTGGTATCCCTATAAACTACAGACCTCGTTATTCCATAAGAGAGAGTCTTAGCCTGTTTCTTTGTGGTTCCATTAACACCTCACAGCGAAAGCAGCGGATTCGAGATCTGCTTGCAACACCAGTGCTTGAACGACGGCATCACACGAAGCGGCCAAGCTGGTGGAAATATTAGAATTCTTGTGCTAGGGCCGTTACACGTTATGCTACTCCAGTGCGAATGGAGACTTGTGTATGATCTTTGGTAACGCAGAGAAGGGAATCGCACTGACTGATATTCATATGCGATTGTAGGATCGTCATACTACACTAGTTAGTCAATAAATTTAACAGCAATGTACAACGCCAACTTTGCGCTGAAGGAAACCATAGAGTCCAACTTAAATCGATTTCTTCAGTTGATAGTATATCCCTAAATAGATATTCGAATGGAAAATTAGTAGTGTGTGACATAATTGGTATGTTAATAGCGCAGTTCTGAGGAAGCAACATTTTAAACAACAATTAGTCTTTAGCGAATAACCATTGGCTTGCAAATATTTTGTTAATTTATTGGCATTCGATAAGTGCCCATGCAGCCATCTCAACACTGGAAATGTTATACTGTTTGGTTTGACAGTTCAGAATCTACTTTAGCTTAACTCGTAACATGATACGAAGTTACTAACAAAGGACAGATTCCAAAATAAAAAATATATTTACATCCACAGTATACTGAAACGATTAAACAAGACGAAAATGTGACGCAGGGTATGCTTTAAGAATCCTACTGGTAACACAATAGTAAATGATAAATTGCCGTTAGTACACATCTGGGATTTTCCAAATTCAGTCCATATTAATTACTATGTATCTAAATTAGCAATAAAGTGTTCCTTTAAATGTCTTGTAAGAATTGTTTCAAAAGCTGCGGATAGAGAATTAAAAATCTGTGCAAGTCTATAAGTACCATCTAGACAGAAGATGAGAACAGTATACAAGAACCAGATTTGGGCATTACAGCTGTACGTATGGATACGCAAGTATTCAGGAACATACGCACGGGAGGTTTATAAGCGGAGCGTCAGTTCATTGTACATTGGTTTTCTCCTGGCATTCTAATTACCAAGAACATTATATTAGCAATGCAGGAAGCTATATGTGTATGTTGGCAGTGTTAAAAAAGTCGTACAATGGTTTATAAGTAGCTGTATCGTTAGATGCCAACAAAGTCTGGAGACTACTTGGGAACCGATGACCAAGCGCCCGAAGATTAACTGTAAGGACGTTCATGTAATGTGCGTTACGAGGTGCCCTCGACCCATTCCTCTCGCCAGTCCGGTGACAACAGCTTTCTGAGCGGGAATATCAATCTCCGAGAGGGAGTTTATTATATTTAGTAGCTCCATGTAGAGATGCTTGCTTTGCTGGGACGTCTACTTGTTCATTTTCGGGCATCCCAGAGTGACCTTTCGTCCCTACCATCACGATGTTGCGATAATTCCTCTGCATCTGAAACGCAACGTCGATAATTGCTGCAACTTTGGGGTTGATACAGCTATTACAATGGTTTCTGATCAGTTGTATGGCTGACTATTATCTCTGCTATGGTCGTCTGTGCGAATATCAGATCTTCCAAAACGGCAATCACCTCTGCTGTCATAATCATGGTGTATGGATCCAGCTTGTATAGGTCTTGTTATTTGCTTCAGGGTACCCACTAGGCACTGCTAGCGCCGTCACTAGACTCGGACCCATGTGTATACGCCACGAACGCATCATGATAGTGATACAGAAATTCCTTTACCGTTGCGTATGTTGGGTACTGGTTTTGAAAACCTCAAACTGGTCCTGCCATCAATCTGCAGAGTCGAGGTTTCGTATGGCCAGTTAAGTGCGGTGGAAGACTTTTATACATATTGTGTCTTGACGCCTGCGTCTCCATGAAGTCAGCCGCGACGTATGAAAGTTACTTACTTAGCCAGTATCTTCCGCACAAAGCAGGATCATAATTCCAGTTTCTTTTTTCCCGTCAGGTTCCCGTATTCTTCGGAATAGAGCCGCAGGAAGAATTCCTTGGAGAAGAATATTCGTCGCAGCTTCCGCTTCTACCAGTAAATTCTAATGTTCGTGATTTCCTTATTACTCATCCCACAGACACTAGGTGTAGTCTGTTTTGAACCGTCTTCAGCTCCGATAATTTTTTGTGTATGCGAAAAATACCTGGTTGCACAATGATTTCAGATTAACTCGAGGTTCTTCATTATTTGACCTGACGAGACTGGTTCGACAGCGGCAGTGTTCAATAGGACCATTCGCAGCAAAGCACTGCCCTGCTTAAACTACCCTTCGGATTAATGAGACTTAGAGGATACGCGAGTATTTGGTTCAGTGTGGCCCAGAGTCCTGGATGTGCGCTGAGATGCAGTCAGTACTAGGAGTTGACGATTAGCTTTGTCGTCGAAACGCAGGGCAGTTCCAAATGAGTATAGCGATTAACAGACGCTACAACTATCTTATAGATAGTGATACGTTGACAAGAATTACAGAGTAACAGAAAGGTCGCGGGATCGAATTCCAAACGGAGAACGGTTTTGCCAGTCTTCATTATAACCTAGCTTTCACCTCTCAGCAACACGATTGGTTGCGAAAAACGACATGTGATTCAGATTCCACCTTTTGTCACAAAAATCAGAAAAAACGTTTTCAGTAAACAAAGGACTCTGTCACAACAGATGGGTACATGTCACAGAAACCGCAAAAAACGTTTGCAATAAACAAAGGACGTTCTCATGCCTTCCTGCAGGCTCCTAGGACTACTTCAGAGCTTCTCTCTCTGAAAGGTGCGTTTTGAAATCTCCCTCTGGATGTCGGCAGGTGCCGCCGACGGTATTGCTGAATTGAGGGGCAGGGTTTGGGGGGGGGGGGGGTTGGCTGTCTTAGAGGGATCCCATGCTGCTGTTGTATTCAAGCATGTGTCAATGCCGCAGCCCTCTGTGATCACAGCACGGGAGGGTACAAAAACTATAAGCACCCTTTGCGGCTTCAGCTCACTTTCACATGTCATCGAACGTTTTTGAAACGTCTCCAGTGGATCCACACTGTTCACGAGAGCAAAAATTGCGGTTGCACTGCACTCCTAAGGGGTGCGATAATATTCAGTGTTGTTTCTGGCCCACGATGTCGTTTGGCAAGGGTTGAAGTGTCCTGGAGGTGTCAGCAGTGTCGAAAGTTTCCACGAACGTCGTCCTATTGCTCACCGCACTTCATACTATTATTTTCGACTGTTAAATGAGTGTAAATCAAGAGAAGGGGTGGATTCATTGACGCCGTTTATGCCACCCCGCAAGGCCACTTCGTGTAGCTTCTAACAGGCGTTGTGTCTGAAATGTTTTCCTTGGTCACCCGTAAGAAAACCGCGTATTTCAGTTCCGGGCGTTGCGGTTCTGACTTCGTTCGCAGAGGCGTCAAAAGAAGGGGTGGGTAAGAGGGTGTATGACGACCTCTCATCGTGTGATACGTCAGCAGTGGCTTTGGGCGGAATTGTGGTGAAATTTGGTGGCAGTGTGACATCATTAACCCACTTTTCACCTCCCATTAACTTTTGAGCCCTGGACTATTTTTTCTCATGTGTTGTCACCTTACTCTTGAAGCGCCGCCGAGCCCAATGGTGACGTTGCAGGGCGTCACGCGTGTGCACCATTATAGAGGAAGTTTGTAGGCTCCTTTGAGCTAAATTTCAAACTTACGCGTCGCAATGGGAGGCAATTATGGCGTTTCGAAAAAGTGGTCCTTTGCCTGCGTTGCGCAGTGTAGTTAAAGCCATTTGTAATAGTTACATTCATTTTGAATTGCCCTGTACTGTGCGCTAGTCTGTCGCCAGTTCAGTTAGAAACATGAAAACATGCCCTCAAAGCTAAAGTACTTCGCCAGCCCCTTTCCGTAGAATTACCAAATAACATTTATAGCAATTGATAAATCTAAAACGAACACATCCATGAATAATTACCACTTTATCTCATATTTATGTAGTTATCGACGCTTTAGTGTAACGCCGTAGCTTTTTCTGCGATATGTATAGCATCTTTTTTCACTATTTTCTACACTGTTTGTGTAAATGACATTGAGAACGGGTTACCTTTGAATAAACACGGTATTAGAAATAATCGCACGTAACTAGCTAATTAGAGATGCATCGGTAACTGCATAGGACAAAGGTCATCCGCATGAAATAATATGAACACCGCAGCAGCTACGGCAATTCAGAGATGATCTGTAGAGAATAATATTCGAAAATCACGTTGCTCTACACACAATCCACGAGTGGGATTATTGTTGGCGTGAATATTCGCACTGAAATTTGTCGCTTCATTAAAATGATTATCCTGATAATAATAATAGTCATCAACCATCGAATAGAATCAGGCTTTAAGGAAGTAACATTCGTCCCTAATTGGAATTAGATTCGCCAACGATTGCTGTGTCACAACACGTTCTGCGCATGGATTGTAAACGGTAGGAGAGACAGCGCATGTAAGTCGCCTGGACGTAGGAAGTTAGCTTATCATCGTTTGGACTGTGCGGCAGATAAATTATTGTCGAGCCTATCGGTGACCTGATTCCGTCACACAATGCTTATTAACTAATTGCGCTTAATATCCCAAAAGAGACCCACATTTTTTTTATCTACTGCTAAAGAAAAGGAGAATACTATGCACACGATAATGTGATTGTAAAACGTATAGTCGATAGCGTTTTAAGAGACCAGTGAAACAATTTCGGATCACAGGCTGCTGCTGTCACGAGTGAAAAGGACGCTCTAGTTCAGTATTGTGAGTAGAGATTTAGTTGTCTAGTATCGCGACAGTTTCCTACAGTTGCGGTAAAAATAATAGGATTCTTCGGAAGCGAATGCACCTGATGTCATACAGAATCCAGATTAATTATCACTTAAAGAAGTAGTCGTTTTGTTGGAATTTTGTGGTCATCACCGAAGTGGACGATGAGCCGGAGCGAATCATTATGCGTTTCAATTACCTGCAAAAATCGATGGAGACCTAATGTGACGCTCGAAAGTGGTTTACTCTGACTTCCTAAAGTGGTTTATTCCATTTCTTAAAAAAAAAAAAAAAAAAAAAAAAAATTATTTTACCGACAGAAATATCGCATAACACGTATGGTTAGACATTTTGGAACAGTAATTATGCCTCGTTTTACTTGGTCGTAAAGCATTGTCGACAGGGAGATTCGGAACAGTAGGCGTAGCCGCAGCACTAGAATGCTTGTCACATGTCCTTTGCTAAAACGTGTGTTTTGGGTCATTGGTGTATGTTACACTGATGAGCACATGTCAGCTTTCAGTGTGAGGTGTCATGTTTGTTTTCCTGAAGAAAACAACAGCGCTGATTTTAATGCCCCATCTGGCAACGAGGTCATTAGAAACGGAGTGCAAGCCCGGATTGAGGAAGGATTGGGGAAGGGAATCGACCGTGCACTGTTAAAGATACCATCTCGACATTCGCATTAAGCAGTTTAGGCAAATTAGGAAAAACTTAACTCTGAATAGCCGGACGGGGATTTGAATCCTCGTCCTCCCACATACAAGCCCAGTGGGCCATCTCGTCTCGCCCGATGAAAATTGTGACATTTATAACATAAGCATTCGTTTGTGAGTAGTGACACGTAGCGGTTATCCCTGAAATTTAATAGGAAATGTAATAAATTTATAGAGACAAAAATCACTTCAAACCCACAAAATAAACGCTGAAGAAATTTTACTGACATCGCTGTACAAGAAGAGAGTTCAGTGTCAGCTGCATTTTGTGATATCCACATAAATGTCATAAAGAAAAACTGGAGACGCTGGTGTCGTTGAGGTGTCAGATTAAAAGGAAATATATTTAACGTGTTTTGATAAAACTCCTACAAACGGAAGAAAATCTACAACGAGCACTGAGCCATGGAAACCGTGGACGTATAAGGATACATCGCTGGATTTCTAAAGGATACACTGAACTGATAGCTGCTTTCTGGGCTACAGACCTAAAATAACAGTAGATAATACTTCGTTGGAGAAAGGTCGTACTTCAGCTTCTTGGTATATATAGCCGGCTCTGACAGTGACGAAGGTATTGACTCGAAACAAGCGAAGTTTGGAAATATGTGCGGTACTACCCACAGCAAGGTAATCCAGTAAGACATGATAGAACACAAGTTCTACAAAACTACTGCTCTCCCATTGCTGCTGCGTCGTAGCGAGCACACGGTTCCAACACAAAAATAAACACAAGAAAACATTGGGTACATTACAAAGTGCAGGCACGATGTTCTTAAGAGAGCAAGAAGCTGTTCCAGAGCAGGTCGTATAAGAAAAGAAGCTTCGTCAGAACTAAAAAAAAAAGGTTCAAATGGCTCTGAGCACTATGCGACTTAACTTCTGTGGTCATCAGTCGCCTAGAACTTAGAACTAATTAAACCTAACTAACCTAAGGACATCACACACATCCATGCCCGAGGCAAGATTCGAACCTGCGACCGTATCGGTCGCTAGGTTCCAGAATGTAGCGCCCAGAACCGCACGGCCACTCCGGCCGGCTCAGAACTAAAAGTGAAAGCGATGGTAGCTGGATATACTGTATATGTACCGCTACAGGTGGTATAAGGCAGACCGTAAAAAGATTCGTAAAAAATTGAAAAATGTCATATTATCGCCTGATCTGCTGGCAAAATACTTTATTTACGCAACAAGTTTCAGTCGTTGACCGTCACCACGTTCATAAAAACATTCACACCATCATTTTATGAACCTGGTGGTGGTTAGACGACTGACACTGCTTATGTACATAAAGTATTTTACCAGGAGCTCAAGGCGATAATACGGTGGCATTTTTCAAACATGGGCTGCGGGGCACTACCTCATGGAAAAAGCTTCCGGATGATAAAAGATGTAGAGATATCATTTGTAGAAAGTACACTTATTTTCAGTCGGCCGGTCCTTGTTTCAGGCAAGTACACCGACATTCAGATCTTTTAAAAATGTAAAAACAGATTAAAAATTTAAATAAAAATGACAAGTGTGTCCTAATCCTGAGTTTAATATTACAAAGCTAAAGAACTTTTTATTTTTTTGCAAAACAAAGGTTGTATGACTTATGTTATTCATTACTACACAGTAACCCGTCTTACAGAAACTCTCAGTTTCACAGTCTTATCTAAACTGAGGAGTGGGACCCAAATTGTCATTTCATTTTGTATTTTTAACAGATCTGAAGACGGGAGATAGTGCTTGAAACCGGCTGTCTTGAGATTGTAAAACAGCGATCGATAAGGGTCTGGGAATAAGGATCGCATATCACCCCTTACTGACAAGTGTAAAAAAAAATGCCATTAATGCAGACGGAACAAGCATCAAGCGTATTCCATGGAGTGCAGAAAAACAAAAAGATAATGATGAAATAGAACGTTTAAAGTGCTAAACGTGCGGTATAGTTGTTGTCACCTTAGTATTACTTGGAGGGCTTCTGTTGCCTTTACAATGATTTAGGAACTTTTGTTCAGGGATGGGCTTACGACGTGAGTGAGTGTAGCCGACGCGCCCCACATGGAGCGAGCAGTGCCTTGCTCACGTAGTTCGCCGCGTTCCGGCGGCCGCGTCCCTTGCAAAGGCAGCCAGCACTGGGCTAGCCGGCCGGCCAGATAGCGGTGTTTCGAGCCGGCGCTTTCGCCGACTTCCTTTCACTCGTCTGGCGGAGTGAAAGGCGATGCTAGCTTGACCCGAGTACCATTCAGAACCGCCGCTTAATCCTCGCCGCGCCGGTGGGCTGCCGTGTCAGGAATACCTCAGCTCTGAGGCGCTGGGGCGTTGTCCACCGAGTCACTTGCTGCCCGTGGCAGGATTTGTATTACATTGAAATGCCAGAAATACTGCATCCTTCTGCTGTTTCTGCATCTGTTTATATGTCGTTACGTGTTTTGTTAATTTATGTACTCTGCCCGACAAAGAAAGTGAAACGTCTAGAAGCGTACGACGAAACGAAAAGAAACTTCACGAATTGGGAAGATGTGTGCTGTTATTTCAGTGATTACAAGAACGAGTCAAGTTTATGCTTCAAATGGTTCAAGTGGCTCTAAGCACTATGGGACTTAACATCGGAGGCCATCAGTCCCCTAGAACTTAGAACTACTTAAACCTGACTAACCTAAGGACATCACACACATCCATGCCCGAGGCAGCATTCGAACCTGCGACCGTAGCAGCAGCGCGGTTCGGGACTGAAGCGCCTAGAACCTCTCGGCCACAGAACAGAACAGAACATAACAGAACTGGACAGGAAGTGCTTGGGAGGTATAATCTGTTCGTAAATAGAAAAGCGAACAGCACTCGTGGTGGGAAGTCGCATTTATGGGAAGAACACTACACAAGTTCCCTAGAGGATGACTAAGAATGAATTCGCTGTTTAGTAGTGTAGAACAATGTGCAGAGATCGACTTAGGACTCTGACCATATGGCTTTCTTGCTTTAATATTACTAGAAACTCATATCTGTAATTCATATACTGTTAATTCACTTTGTGGAAAATAAACACCGCCGGGCGTATCTTCGCATTGCGTCGCCATTGATTCATATGGCAAGTTGCAGAAGATTCGGTATAACTTTGTGAGCACCCTATAGTTGCTTATTATCACTAATGGGGTAGAGACCGGGGAATCACGTGCTCTTTCAATATGTCTGTTTTTAACCCACTTCATTTGACAATAACATTAATTTGATGCTACTCTAATAATTGTGTTTTCTCTAGTTGCAGAAACGTGGAAACTATTAGTTCTAGACAAAGACGTTTACTGGGACATTTTTTGTAGGAAGTTTAATGTATTTTAATTTTGTACCGGGAAAAATTTTCGCTACGAACCGTGGTCCATCATTTATTTGCCGCGCTGGGTAGCCGCGGGTCTGAGGCGCCTTGTCACGGTCCGTGCGGCTCCCCACGTCGGAGGTTCGAGTCCTCTCTCGGGCATGGGTGTGTGTGTTGTCTGTAGCGTAAGTTAGTTTAAGTTAGATTAAGTAGTGTGTAGGCTTAGGGACCGATACCTCAGCAGTTTGGTCCCATAAGACCTTACCACAAATTTCCATTTCCATCAGTTATTTAATAAAAACACAAAAAAGTGACCTTTCAATGCACCGCCAGCCCGACAGGTCAGGTTGTTCGTTACTCTCCCTCCTACCACTTTACAAAAATCTACTAAGCTTTTTTGATCTTCGTTGACTGGTCTCTCATGACATCTAGTGGCCAGTTCGGCAGGGGCGTCCGGATACTTTTGATCAGACAGTGTGTGTGACATACTAAACTAAAACATATTTGTTACGCCGAAGATCATTCCTTAAAGTTTACGTAGTTATATGCAAGACTTGATCGCTTGGTTGAAACTCTTCTTCTGGAGATCATTATTCATTAAAACAGCTTTTTGTGGTTTCACGATGCTGTTGTTTAAATACTTTAAAACTGTGCGGTGCTGTGTACAGACAAAAAACTAATCCTAGGTAGCTGGACGGGGATCTGATCCGCCATCGCCCCGATTGCTGTTCCGATGTCTTACTGCAACACCAGCTTGCTCGGTAGGAGGGCTGGAAACAGTAGCCGCGGGGCTCTCGCCTGGAAGTGGCGAACAATTGAGCCTGAAGACGGAAGAAAACGTGCCTGCTGCGCGTAGAGGAGTGGAGCGGCGTGGCGTGGCTTCCGCGTCAGTGACAAGGCGGCACCGCGTGCCCTTGCGGCGCCGCGAGTGGCAATGACCGCGCTCGCAGCTATTGTAGCCCGCCGGCCGGCGGTCATTGTTTCGCCAGGAAGCGCCCCCGCGGAATCCGTAATGAGCGCGGCGGGCTGCCTGGTCGCGCCTCGCGGGGGGGCCGCCGGCCGATTTGCAGTCGCCTCCAGTCTGCATTGTTGATCGCTGCGCCCGGTCCGCATCTTCCTGACAATGCCTGCCAACGGTTCCAATGCACTGCGAACACTCGGATAAAAAGATTCGCCGATTACGTGCCGCCTCAGATTCATGTGTAATCACAACCTTTCGACGACTTCCTCCGTCTTCATCATCAAGAGTTATCTGCGGCCCCTGTGATGCTTTATGTACCTGTTGGAATTACGCCACTGAGACGTCACAAGTTATGGAACTTCCATATGCTATCTGACATTACGTCCATTTTTTAGAATGGAGGACCATATTTTTCAGCGCTACCTAGCGCTACACAAGACTTAATGGCTGTACGTATGTATGTATCTTCGTTCCACATCTCCCCCTGTAGATATATATGTATGTATGTATTTTCCACATCTCCCTCTAAACCACTGAACCGACTCTACCAGACTTGGTACACGTATCGGCTACTTTATGGAAATTATCGCTAGGGGGGTAAGAACCATCTTTCTGTCAAAGGGGAGGGGGGGGGTGAAAAGGAGTGTAGCCCACGACGCACGAATAACCATACTTTAGTCATCCAGGGTTCGAGAATAAGACCACTTAATGACTTATAACAAACATTACCCGTAATTTCAAACATTTAAAAAACCTAAACCACATATACACACATCAAAAAACGTTTTGCATCACTCCCGGTTCCCAGAACTCCTGAAGATAGACGTTGACTGTGGATATTGTATCACAGACACAGTCCCTTTGACTGTTAAGAGATGCCACTAAACCCGCCCATGCATGAGCAGCGCCTATTAGACGGAGGGGGTCCAGTCATTCCACCAGGAAGGAGGTACACGGCTCGTGTTGTCTGTAGTTCAGTCATGCCTAGACGGTCAATACCGCAGTTCGATCGCATCCGCATTGTTACTTTGTGCCAGGAAGGGCTCTCAACAAGGGAAGTGTCCAGGCGTTTCGGAGTGCACCAAAGCGATGTTGTTCGGACATGGAGGAGACGTGTTTGGAGGCAACCCGGTCAGACTGAACGCCTTAGACACACTGTCTAGCGAGTGCAGCAAGGTGGAGCTTCCCTGCTGTTTTGGGGTGGCATTATGTCGAGCCGACGTACGCCGCAGGTGGTCGTGTAAGGCGCCGTAACGGCTGTACGATACGTGAATGCCATCCTCCGACAAATAGCGGAACCATATCGGCAGCATATTGGCGAGGCATTCGTCTTCATGCACGACAGTTCGCTGACCCATCGTGCACATCTTGTGAATGACTTCCTTCAGGATAACGACATCGCTCGACTAGAGTGGCCAGCATGTTCTCCAGACATGTACTCTATCGAACATTCCTCGGACAGATTGAAAAGGGCTGTTTATGGGCGATGTGACCCACCAATCACTCGGAGGGATCTATGCCTAATCGCCGTTGAGGAGTGGGACAATCTGGACAATAACTCTCGACAGCGATGGCTGGCTCAAATGGCTCTGAGCACTATGGGACTTAACATCTATGGTCATCAGGCCCCCAGAACTTAGAACTACTTAAACCTAACTAACCTAAGGACAGCACACAACACCCAGTCATCACGAGGCAGAGAAAATCCCTGACCCCGCCGGGAATCGAACCCGGGGACAGCGATGAGGCCGTCCGTTATCCGTACACGATAGTGGCCTCTAAACATGACGGACCCACTTCCATGCTGAACCCGGTGAATTGCTTTCCTCGCACAAACATCGGTAAGTGTCGCCTCGACACTCTTATTCGACGACGGTCTAGGCGCCACACAAACCCTGGACTCGTCGGCGAAGATACACGACGACATTTATTCTGTTCCCTGGCATAGTACTAGGCGGTCGTTCCGAGGTATCGTTTAACGATAACAGCACTCTCCCTTTCACGATTAGAGACAAAACATGCTCTACCGAATAAAGATGAATATTTACGTTTAGCTCCATTACACTGGTGGCTATGGGGGAAAGTGCCCTATTATAGGGTACCGATTTTAAATTTAAAATTACCAGTGATTAGCAGTCTTTAAATTATGGAAAATGTGCTGTATCATTATTAGAGAATATTTAAATGCTATTCTTAAAAAAAATCTTCAGAATATTTTCTCATTCAGTAATAACAGGACAAAATATTAAAACGCGTAATATGTATTTACCTTCTGAAAATATGGTTCCTAATTCCGGGGCCGGCCGGTGTGGCCGTGCAGTTAAAGGCACTTCAGTCTGGAACCGCGCAACCGCTACGGTCGGAGGTTCGAAACCTGCCTCGGGCATGGATGTGTGTGATGTCCTTAGGTTAGTTAGGTTTAATTAGTTCTAAGTTCTAGGGGACTGATGACCTCAGAAGTTAAGTCGCATAGTGCTCAGAACCATTCGAACCATTTGAACCTAATTCCGGGTTTACGGTTTCCTAATTCCTGTTTGTTTCAGAAGTAAAAAGTGTAACATAATTGTCGGTTACTCTGCAGACGATTCAGCCGTAACAAGAAAAAATGTTCAGTCTTTGTGCTTTTTGATACAGAAAGTATCATCGTCGACACCTGCACGAAGCTCATGATGCCAGCGAAAGCGACAGATGCAGTTAATCCAGTTTTCTCTAGAAGTATCATTTGATTACTGTTGTTCTCAGTTAAATGCTCTCCTCGCCCTCTTGATATTCAGATGTTGAGTCTTTTAACATGGTTTTTTTATTAACACTTGCATCGGTGTCTTCCTCAACATGAACCTGCTGCTTCGTGACTCTGTGGTTCTCTCTTACGAAGAGTTTCCTTTCGGTAGCCCCAGATATTGGTCTATGCACATGAAGCTACTGGAGTAAGTTTTGTTGAAGGCGGTGACTTTCCTGCAATCATGCTACTTGTTTTCTTTTTACCTTTAGCTGGGGACTGCTCCAAAGCTGTTTTAAAAGGAGATGATGTCAACACTGCTGCTTTACCTGATCTTGGTGTTGCAGTAGATGGTGAAATGAAATGAAATGTCGTGTGGCTAGAGCCTCCCGTCGGGAGATCGTTCGCGTAGTGCGAGTCTTATGAGTTGACGCCACTTCGGCGACTTAGGTGTCGATGAGGATGAGATGATGATGAGTAGGACAACACCACACCCAGTCCCTGAGCGGAGAAAATCTCCGACCCAGCCGGGAATTGAACCCGGGCCCCTTGGCGTGCTGACCACTCAGCTACCGGGGCGATTGTGGAAGCAGGGGAGGTGAGCTGATTTCAAAAGCAGAAACCCCTGCTTCTTCCATTCCAGTACCTGCAGTCAGCAGTGGCGCCTCTGAGGTCTTATGCTGCAGATTGCTGAGGAGAAACATTCATAGACAAAAAAACAGGGATCATAAGGATAGATTTCACGTTTTTTGAAACCATTTGCACTTCTATTATTGCTGCTGTGCAATATTCCCAACCATTAATGGGTCAACGTCTTTGTCTCTCAGTCACTGCAAAGGTGCCATGTGGAATAAAATTCAGAATATGTAATGCCAAATTTCGGGTGCCCTGTGTAGTGCAACCTGTTACTATCCGGTATTAGCGTATTTATCAGTTAGTTAAGAAAGAACAATAGATACTTTGATAGTACGTCTTACCTGGCTGGAGGAAGGACTTCCAACTGGACTGTGTAGAAAATGTTTATTTTGACCATCATGTAAAAATAACTGTGGAGAACGAAATGTTAAGAGCACCGGCACCAAACTCACAATGGCGTATCAGAATGACCTTCGCTGCTGGTTGTCGGAGCGAGCTACGGAGTGAAGCACCAAGCAGGGTAGACAGGGTATAGTGACCCGGAATGTGGACACTATACCCTACTTAGTGATTGAGAAAGAGGCTTCTAGAAAAATGCTATGCAAGTGTCAGAAGTAAATTACGTCCACATGCTAACACCTTTTTATTGGTTCAAAAAATGGCTCTGAGCACTATGGGACTTAACATCTATGGTCATCAGTCCCCTAGAACTTAGAACTACTTAAACCTAACTAACCTAAGGACAGCACACAACACCCAGCCATCACGAGGCAGAGAAAATCCCTGACCCCGCCGGGAATCGAACCCGGGAACCCGGGCGTGGGAAGCGAGAACGCTACCGCACGACCACGAGATGCGGGCCCTTTTTATTGGTCTTTTTCACTGATGCACATGTACATTACCATGAGGGGTGAGGTACACGTACACACGTGGTTTCCGTTTTCAATTACGGAGTGGAATAGAGTGTGTCCCGACATGTCAGGTCAATAGATGTTCAATCATTTGCTGCACACAATTGCAATCTCTGGCGTAATGAATGTCGTACACCCCGCAGTACATCTGGTGTAATGTCGCCGCAGGCTGCCACAATACGTTGTTTCATATCCTCTGGGGTTGTAGGCGCTTCACGGTACACATTCTCCTTTAACGTACCCCACTGAAAGAAGTCCAGAGGTGTAAGATCAGGAGAACGGGCTGGCCCTGCTGATGCTGCTCGCCGACCGTGGCCCGTGTTTGTTACAACACGCAACTGACTGTCGGAGGTTTCAAGAGTCAACTTTAGGTTACAATATCTCCGGATGTAATTAACATTTCACAATGCAACAAACGGCACTGATTACGTATTTGTTTATATGTTCAGATGTGCTAACAAAACTAACGGGGTTCCATTTAAAAAAACGTAGGTTTGTGTTAAAAAAACATACTTCCGTGCATTTTTGTATGGTTTGTATTAAACAATTACACTAGCCCCTCTCCTTACGTTCGGTCTGTGGAATCGATTCGTCAGTATTTGATGTGGTTTACGAAATATATCCAGCGGTAACGTTAGGTGACTCACCCTGTATAATAAAATTGGCGATACCCGTACCCTCGCTACGTAGCTTGCACGCAAGTGCTGAATCGAACAGAACAGTGATAAAAGTGCTCGTAGACTACGAGCTGTCACTTTCGCGCCAGGAGACATTTCTTTCAAGGGCGTTGTAACTGTGCTGCGTTGCGAAACGCAGTAGCTTTGCAACGGCGAACATGAAGACAGTAGATCCGCAAAGGTAGGACGGGAAAGGTCACCGCCACTGTCGTCTGCCTTTCCAACCTCCCCCGTCCTCTTCCACCCCCCCCCCCCCCCCACCCATCGCGCCATGTTGAACTCTTGCGCACAGGGCCTGTCGTTGCGACAGGACTCAGCGCCGCGTTGCGTCAGCGCACCGCACATTCTGCTCTGTTTATGGAAGCCAAATGTAATTTCCTCACTGTGTGAGTGTGCGTGTGTGTGAGTGTTTTCACAGCGTGCAGTTCGCGTCCGTGGGCGGAATGGCGGTGCCCGCCGGGTCCGCGCAGCGGGTCTCGATACTCCGGCTGCGTGGTCGGTGTCGGCCGGCGTGTTGGCTGCGGTCGTCGCTCCGTGTCTCGCTGAGTAGCGTCTTTGACATATCGGCCGCCGTCACGAAGTAATGCCTTTGCTTCACACTCGAAGGTACTTGCCAGTATCATTCCATATGCACTATGGATGGCATGCTTCCGAACTGAGTACTCTTTGACTGAATTCCTCTTCCTGTGTTAGGACTCACAAGAATTCGATGTTCTAGTATTTGGACAACTCTAGACAACATTCTGGTAAGATAGGCTTACACTTTCTGATGACAAGTGTCTAGACGTAGTGGCCATTCAAGAGAGATGTGACCATCTTCGTCGTTGAGAGATGTGACCATCTTCGTCGTTATGACGGCTTGAATTCTGCTGGGGACACTTTCAGTGAGGTGTCTGAATGCCTGTGGAGGAACGGCAGTCCATTATTCATCAAGAGCCGAAACTAGAGAATGTAATGATGTTGGACGCTGGGGTCTGGAGCGAATTCGGTGTTATGGCTCTTCCCAGAGGTGTTTCATTGGGTTCAGATCGGTCTCTGAGCTGGGCTGTTACTGTCCACAAACAATTGCCTCGTAGATGCTGCTTGATGACAGGGTGCGATGTCATGCTGACGTAAACAGTCGTCGTTTCCCAGCTGTTTCTCCAATGCGCGCAATACACAGTGCTGTAAAGTGTGTTATTATCCTTCCGCATTTAGCGTTTTCTTACGCGCAACAAGGCGACCACGCACGAACAACAGAAAACACGCCAATACCATGACACTACCTCCTCCATACTTCGTTGTTGGCACTAAACATGATGGACGGTAACGTTCTCCCAAATCGAAATAATTCCGTGGAATTGGCACGGGATATAGCGTAAGTTATCACTCCGTATCACTCGTTTCCAGTAACGACTGTCCAGTGGCGTCTCTCTGTACGCCGCCTAAAGCGTCGTTTAGCATTGACTACAGAAAAATGTGGCTTACTAGGAGTTTCTCGACCGTTGTACCCCATTATTTTTAACTCCCTACGCACAGTCACTGTGCCGGCAGGACTGCTGGTAGAACTTTGGAACTCACGAGTCATTCCTTCCGCTGATGTCACGCGGTTTTTTGCAGTCATCCTCCGCAATGCTCGACGGTCCCTGTCCGTCAGTACGTGAGGCCTCCTCGCTCTTGGTTTAGCTGTAGTTGTCCCCTCCCGTTTCCACTTCACAGTCGACTGGGGCTGCTGTAGAAGGCTTGAAATGACCGCGATGCATTTATTACTCAGGTGACACAATGTCTAGCCCTCGTTCGAAGCCACTGAGCCCTCCTGTCCTTCCCGTTCTGTCGTCGCTGCTTCCCTACTGCTACACAATGCTTCCCGCCTCCATTTATACTGGCGGGTCCACTTCTCGTGACAAGCAGCAGTAATCTATTCCGCATTACCTAGTGGTGTTCGGGTACTTTTGAACTGATGGTGTAGTTTTCTGATGAAAAGGAAACCCGCAGTATTTGGTCCCTGTTTTGGATAACAACACAATCAGGGCGGAGGAGGAAAACTGTTGGAAACTGTGATTAAGACGCTGACGAGGGATTTAGATTACCATTTGCCCCGAAACCTTATTGACTATTATTTTTTCCTTTTTCTAAATACAAAGTGTTTCAAGAAGACTCGTCTTATTTGAAAAGATTTCATTTTCTGCACGAAGAAGATAGAAACAAAAACTTTATCTCGGCGCCAGTTGCAAACTGCCGGCTCGTGCCGTCGCCTGTAGGGTTTCCTCTGGTCTGTTGCATCGCTCGCTCGCCCATTACTCAGTCTGCTTCTAGTCGAAATGGCGATAACACAGCAACAAAAACCGTTTTGTCTTCTCCGTTGCGGCTGGTGCATTTCAGCTCAACTGTGCGGCGTGATTTTTCACGAGAGCACGGAATTGCCCCTTGTGCAGCGTAAGGATGGCCGAATGTCGATTGCACTATTGGTCAAGTCGCCTGATCTCCCTGTAAGTGATTTTGTTATTGTTGTGACTTCTGGAAGCCTTCGCCTGTGGATCGGGTGAACTGCGACGTCACGTAGCGACAGCAGGGAATGTTGTATTTATCGAGGTATGCTCGCAAAGTACGGTAGGAGTATGTCTGTCGTGCAATCACTGCCAAGTGGTTATTTCACAGTTGCAGTTTCGGCCTTTGGGCCTTTTTTAAGTGTTACTGTAAAAGATTTTGCTTCAGCACAAGTCAGACTTTAAAATCCTCCGACACGCATACATGTCATCGCCAAACATAGGCTTTTCACTGTAGAAATACAGTAACATCAGACTGTTACTGTTTTTTTGCAGTCAAAAGGTCTATTTTGGACGATGACATGTATATATATCGGGGCATTTTAAAGTCTGGCATGTGCCTAAGCAAAATCTTTTGCAGTAATGGCCCTAAGGCCTAAACTACAGTTGTGAAATAAATAATTTCTACAGTCAACGGTGAAAATGATGCCCTTCAAAAAATTCTACATGGCTGTGAACCCCGACCATCAGAAGTTAATAAGGTTGGTTGTACATGTTGTGGTCTTCAGTCTGAAGGCTGGTTTGATACAGCTCTCTATGTTAGTCTGTTCTGTGCAAGCCTCTTCATCTCGGAATAACTAGTGCAACTTACATCCTTCAGAATCTTCTTACAGTATTCATCTCGTCGTCTTCCTCTACAATTTTACCTCCCCACCCCCACAGTCGCACTCTTCCTTCCGGTACTAAACTGGTGATCCCTTGATATCTCAGACTATGTCATACTAACCGATTCCTTCTTCTAGTCATGTTGTGCCATAATTTTTTTGTCTCCACAGTGCTCAACAGTACCTCCTCATTAGTTACGCGATCCACCCATCTCATCTTCAGCATTTTTCTATAGCACCACAAGACTTGTGTTGTCTTCTTGTGTACATTGATTATCGTCCATGTTCCACATCCAAATATTTTGGAAAAAGACTTCCTAACACATCAATCTATATTCGATGTTAACAAACTTCTCTTCTTTAGAAACGCTTTTCTTGCCATTGACACTCTACATTTTACATCCTTTCTATTGCGGCAGTCTTCGGCTACTTTTCTGCCGGAACAACAAAAGTCATCTGCCACCTCAAGTGTCTCTTTTTTCCTAATCTAACTCCGCCAGCGTCACCTGATTGAATTCGACTACGTTCAGTTGGCTTTCTTTTGCTTTTGTTGGTGTTCATCTTATGTCATACATGTAAAATTTTTCCACTCTAAAATCGAATGTTTCTTTTGAAAATAAAAACTTTGTAACCTTATGCGGAAGTTAAAATTTTGCTCCACGTTTCTATCTTCATAGACGTAGAGGGTGTAGTCGTGTGAAATCGGATGAATATTTTTGAAGGAGAGAAAAAATGTTCTGTCTATGGAGTTGGTTGTTTCTCATCGATGACAGTTGACTTAATTTTGAAATTGCATTGTACTATCAGTACATTTTCGTAACGTCTGGTAAATACTATGCACTGTATAAATGGAACACAATGAACTGTGAATTATTGTCTGTGTACAGATGAAGATGAAGCGCACAAACGGAATGGCTGAAGGTCTTTTCACTGGATATATATCAGTTGAATTTATAAACATTCTGTCGTTTTCATAACGTTTATGAATGTAAATACAAAATTTGCAAAGCTGTTTGTATTGTCATGCTTGTTTACCTCTTGTTCTACATAAAATAAAATAAACCCATCGAGGATGCTGAAACTTCACTGATAAATGTATGGTCGTTAAAGATGAAAGTTGAGTTTCCTCAAGGCTGAACATCAGTATTTCCTGCACGTTGTCCTGCAGTGTGACGTAGGCTGACTGCAGTGTCACAGCAACTTGTATATCACTTTCCAGGCCACATTACTATCAACGAACTACTGATAGTACCCGAATGGCAATCTGAAAAAGCGCAGCCTAGGCGAAGGGCGTATTGATCGCTTATCCTGGGGCATAGTTTCATGGATAGTGTTGGTAGCTCGGTTGTAGCATGTCACTTCATCCTGCGTTCTTATCTTGGAGATACGTCCTAACCGTTGGCATGTGTCCATGACTGTACACATTGTCTTAATTTTTGGTCGATAAAAAGGACGCCTAAGGTTATCATGTAAATACGATGATAGTCACACACAGAAATGGTAATCACCTTCGGAACATTTTTTTATTAGAAAAGTTACGTGATGATTCAAATTGTGTAACGAAGGCTTTTCATATCGAATATATTATCCACAGACTAGTCAGAATGATGTGTTGTGTCCTAAAGCATTCATGTTTTTGAAAATCAGAAGGCATTGTTTCCGCAGTCCGTCGCGACTGATAGCCAGCGATACACTGTAAAAACAGAGTGCTGAATGTGTTCTGATACGCTCGTAAGCTTTGTCTGCAATATGACATCTCGAAAAACAATGAAGCGGCGGTTTAATTTCCACCAACTTTAACTCAAGCCGTGCGTTGTCTGTTGAACGATATGTAGCATTTCTGTGTCTCTATCATAGGGATATCGTACTTAATAAAATATGATTCTGTATGGTTTGCTCGTGTATGGCACCATACTCTTCGTAATCGTAATTCTCAACAACTGGCATGTCGCGAGACATATCGTAACTGTATATGTTGAGAAATTCTTATTTTCATAGCCTCAGTTACATCTATCGTTGATCGTTGACTGAGCTGCAAACGGAAATAAAATAACCCGTTTGATTGCAGAGAAAATAATGAAACATTTAAAGAAATTTGATATTGTGATTTTACTTGTGTAGCTACAAATGTATATCGATTACATTCTTTTAAATACAAGGACTGATCCTGAAGTAATACATTGAAAGAAAATCTACCATAGCAGTCTGAAATTCTTTGTTACAGAGTCAAATGCCAAACAAAAGTTACTGAAGCCAGTTTGTACTGCACAAGGATTGAGGGGTAGAAGGTACAGACAGACAGACAGACACACACACACACACACACACACACACACACACACACACACACACACACACACACACACGCAGAGAGAGAGAGAGAGAGAGAGAGAGAGAGAGAGAGAGATATGAAGGAGGGGTGGGGTGCAAACGGACAGCACAGTGTACTATTAAATTGCAAAGGTAAAACTCTTGACGAAAGTCAAGTTTAAAAATAAGATTTTCCCTTTTATGCAAAATTTATTTATTATAATCTGGATTTGTGACTAATCAAGTGAATGTATATTTCAAATTTTTAAAAATATTTTACCATTTTATTTACCTGCTTAAGCAGGTACTGTTTTATTTAATTTCATTTGTATATTTGAGAATGATAATGAATGACGGAAAGTTAGACACAATACGAGTAAATGGAACCGAGACTGTGAAAGTGCACCGAAGTGACAAAAGTTGTGGGAGACCTCCTAATAGTTAGTTAGGTTTAAGTAGTTCTACGTTCTAGGGGTCTGATGACCTCAGAAGTTAAGTCCCATAGTGCTCAGAGCCATCTGAACGATTATTAACTCCTAATATTGTATCGTACCTCTTCCTTCCCGGCGTAGTGCAGCAACTCGACTTGTCATAGACTCAGAAAGTCGTTGGAAGTTCCCAGCAGAAATCTTCTGCAGTCGTCCATAATTGTGGAAGTGTTGTCTGTGCAGGATTTTGTGCACGAACTGACTCCTCGATTATTTCCCATATTGGGCGATCTGGGTGGCCAAATCACTGACTGGAACTGTCTAGTCGCGAACGATTGCGGTCCGATAAGATGGCGCATTCACCCACAACATGAAGTCCATGAATGGCTGCAGATGGTCTCCAAGTAGCCGAACAGAAACATTTCCAGTCAATGATCGGTTCAGTCGGAGCAGAAGACCCGGTCCATTCCATGTAAACACAGTCCACGTCATTATGGGGCCACCACCAGCCTCCACAGTGCCTATTTGACAGCCTCGGCCCGTGGCTTCGTGGAGGCTGCGCTACACTCGAACCCTACCTTCAGCTCTTGGCAACTGAAATTGGGACTTATGTGACATCCAGTCGCCTAGTGTCCACCCGATATGGTCACGAGCTCAAGGAAGGAAAAGCTTTCGCGTCGGTCGTCTGCTGCCGCAGCACATTAACGCCAATTTCGCCTCTCTGTCCTAATGGATACGTTAGTCGTACGTCCCAGGTTTATTTCTGCTGTTATTTCACACAGTGTAGCTTGTGTGTTAGCACTGAGTATTCTACGCAAACGCCGCTGCTCTTGGTCCTTAAGTGGAGGCCGTTGTCCGCGGTGAGGGATAATGCCTGAAATTTGATTTTGAAATTTGTGGTAAGGTTCTGCTGGACATAACTGTTGAGGTCATCGGTCCCTAGGCTTACACACTAATTAAACTAACTTAGGCTAAGGACAACACACACACACCCATGCCCGAGGGAGGACTCGAACAACCGACGGCGGGAGCCGGGCGGACCGGGACAAGTCGCCTCAGACCACGCGGCGAAATGTAATATTCTGGGCACACTACTGACAAGGTGGATCTCGGAATATTGAATTCGCTAACGATTTCCGAAACAGAATATTCTATGCTTCTAGCTCCAACTACAGTTCCGTGTTCAAAGTCTGTTAAATCTCGTCGTTCGGCCATAATCACGTTAGGACCCTTTTCGCATGAGACATCTGAGTACAAATAACAGTACTGCCTTTTATACGCTGTGTACGCGATACTACCGCCATTTGTGTTTGTGCGTATCTCTGTCCCATGACTTTTGTCACCTCAGTGTGAATTTTGCTGGTAATTTTCAATGTGTGAGTGACCCAGCGACACGTGTGGTCCTGTTGGCAGGACCGGGCCAGTACAACAAGCAGTGAGGGACGCAAGTAGCACAGGCAATGTGTGTCGCGGCCCAGGCGGCGGAGATGGATAGCGCGTAACGCCTCACTTCCTAGTGGCCGGCCCTCAGAATAGCGATCCTCTCTGGACACCCGCCAACGGGGCTGCGGCCTCCGTCCAATTGGCGGCCAGGTGCCGAGGTGCCTGTGTGGTGGCTACTAGCGTCGGGCGTCAGGTGTCGCCTAATGGGCGGCGCGTGCTCTCCGTGTCTGTAGCCCACCAAGCGGACGCACGTCAGCGGCTTGCAGAATGTCACAGTCACACCAAATCGTATCCCCATTTCTTGTCTCCTGGTCGATCGTTTTTTCCCTTGCTTTACTCTCTGTTCTTTCGATTATGACTATGCCTGTCATGTAGCTCAGTTCTTTCCTTTTGTATTCATTCATCTCGTATTACCACACTGCTTTGTCAGTGATTGTGTTCATACCATGTTTCGTCAACTCTTTCTACACCTCTTCACTTTTTTCCTTTCCTCTCTTATTTGGAACCGTTTTGTATTGGAAACATTCCCATCTGTAAATCTTGTTTCTTTATTTTGTTCTGCCTTTTTGCTTGTTTACCCCATCTTCTTCTAAGTCTCTACGAACTATTTTAAACTAATTGGGTTTGCCTTACAATTTTTCAAAATTGTGTCAGTCTGCTACTACTCGTTCTTTTGATGTATGTGCCCATTTGGTCTGTAATTTTTCCTGCCTGATTTTGTACTAATGTTGTACTTCCTGATTTAAACATTCTTGTGATCACTGTCACAAATCACTGTCTCTGATGCGCACGTGCTCTCTGACCGATGAAGAATTTTTGCATCTCTGTACAATGACGTTTTGATCGTAAATGTCTTCTATTAGGTGAAATACTAAGTACATCTTTCTTAATACTGCTCTGATGAGTTCTTTTACCCCTCCATTAGGCTGGATGACCTGTCCTACATATTTAGTGTTGTCTATTCCTCAGATATTTCCATATTTTATATTAAATATTGGTCGGTCCTAGTAGTCTAGTGGTAAAGCTCGTGGTTGAATACCGAGAACAACAAACCTGGATTTTTCAGTCTACGTATTAACGTAGCGTTCACCTTTCAACGACTTGAGCAGTCGCCAGAAACAATTCGTGCTTGGAATTTCACGTTAACTGGAGGCCTATTTTTCCCCAGTCGGATTGCTGGTGTGGAACACCCAAGTCGCCGAAAGAGGCGTCCAGTTGAAAGAGCTGTACCAGGGCTTTGAGCCACAGGGATTTATTATTTTTATTAAATTTTGATGACGCAGTTCTTTTGTTTGTCATTACCTCTGTTTTTTTTTCGAAAGAGGTTTGTTGTCCTCCTTTTGTCCTCCTCTTCCTGCTGGTTGTTTAACTATGTGTATTTGCTTTTGTACTACCTTTTCGCTGTCTGCCAGAACCGTTACATGCTCCACAAATGGTTGACAATCAATTTTGAGATTATTTTTTCAGTCAGTTTGTGTTCTACTTTCTCACGTTACATTCCGTCAGTTTTCTCCTGCGTTATGTGATCATTTTTTCAAGTATCTGAACAAAACTGGAGAAAGTCCCTCTCACTGTCTAACTTCTGTGCAATTTTAAATAGACCTGAAATTTCCATCACGAATTTTACTTCAAATTTTGTTTGTTATGTTTCTTTTAAGAGCCCTGTATTTTCCTACCTGTTTTAAATTCTCCCAGTTTTGAATAAAGTCGGCATCTCTGCAATCAGAATCATTTTTAAAATCTACTAATGTACACTTCTTTAGCTCGTTTAATCCTTTCTTTATATATTAGCTTCATATTAATGAATTGTTCTGCACAGGATCTACCTCCATTTTCGTGTTTAATTATTATTAGTTGCTGATACTCAAAGCTGCGTTCTGCCCTAACTCACGGCGGAGAGCCACACGGAGGTGCGTGGGCTTAAGAGCGCTATACATCGAGCTTAAAGCAGCTATACGTTATACGACGTATGGATTATGCAACAGATTTGTTTTTTGACGTGGTTTATGTTAATTGAATTAAGAAAAAAGAGTTCATCTCTTTTTTTTTACTTTCTACAGTAGCTTATGTACTCTTCACGCTTCAAGCTACCAAATTTCATTGAAATCGGCTCAGCAGTTACTTCGCATTTATAATATAAGGGGCGAGGAAAAAGTTTCCGTTCGAATGCCGTACGGCTCAGAGTCGGTATGCCATTCTGGAAAAATCGCCATGAGCATTGAGGCAAAGATACCACCGACGAACCAGGTTGGATATATCCCTTTGGTAAAACAACGTGCTCTGCTGTGTGAAGAAGTCCATGAGTGCCTACTCCATCCCTCGTCCAACAGGAACCGCCGACACTTACGGCCTGTTTTAAGGGACTGAAGGCGTGATAATTGAATGGGGGGAGATCAGGACTATACTCTCCCACTTGAGCTAGCCTAACTTCTGTGTAAAAAACATTTGCAATGCGTGGACGTGCGTTATCATGTAGCAACAGCACCCAATGCTGCTGTTTTCCGTGACATTTCGCCTTAATTGCGTGCGTAACTTCTCCAGCTGTGCGCTATACCGTTCTCCAGTGATGAAGACACCAGGTTCCATGAAATCGATAAGCAATGGGCTCTGGTAATCAATGAACAGGGTGAGCATCACCTTTCCAGCACATGGCTCAAACTTTGCGCATCATTCCATAACGGTGCCTTTCGGCAGACATAATGTTTGCATGCATACTTTTCAATCTCCGATGGGATCCACCTAGTTAGCTGAGTGCTAAGCTGTTTGCCTACCATGCAGCGGGCCCGGGTTCGATACCCGATCGGGTTGGGGATTTTCTCCGCTGGTGAACTGGATGTTGTGGTGTCCTCATCATCCTCTCATTATCACCTAGACGCGAGTCGCCCAATATGGTGTCACCTGAAATAAGACTTGCAACCTGGCAGCCGAAATTCCACGGATGCCTCATCCCCGCAAACAATGCCACACGATAATTCTCCGATGGATGTCTACAGATGTTTGTCCTTTGACAGCCAAGGAAAGAATAACAGCACGTTGGTTCTGTTTGGACGCATTTGGTAATAACGTCCCCAAAGTTCACAGTTCACGTTTCCGCTTCTACCGCACGCACGTCAGAAATACACGAATGCCACACTGATCCCTTGCTCCTATAGTGATATCCGCATCAGACTCGCGTATACGATGCAGCAGTGTCCTCACACCGAAGTTTGGTGACTGCCCTTTATATGAATGTGGAAGTAGGGATAAATACATTGGGGACTGCATAAGCATTGTACTCATTACGCTGAATCGTGTTGTGTAGAACATAACAGCTAATAAAAGAACTTCCACAAATATGATGAAGTTCAAGAGTCAATGAATAATTTTTCTCCGAAATTCGCGTTATATTCTTCAAACCAATAAAAACTATGTGCTGCACACTTTCTAAAGCGCCCCATGTTTTCCTCAGCTAACATACTGTATATATAATATTAATATGGATTTGTCATCTGGTATGTGATACCTCAATCGCCCAACTCTGTGTATTATTGTTACTATGACTTTTCTTTACGTTAGTATCAGTATTATTCATATACTTAGTTAAATGAACTATGACTACACAGACTCTATACGGAGTGTCAAAATTAAACTTTAGGCCGGCCGCGGTGGCCGATCGGTTCGAGGCACTTCAGTCCGGAACCGCGCGACTGCTACGGTCGCAGGTTCGAATCCTGCCTCGGGCATGGATGTGGGTGATGTCCTTAGGTTAGTTAGGTTTAAGTAGTTCTAGGTTCTAGGGGACTGATGACCTCAGATGTTTAGTCCCATAGTGCTCAGACCCATTTTTAAACAGATCATTACACCAAAACAAGAAAAAAAGTCCAATAAACAAGGATTCTTTAAGTGCGTACCTGAAGAAATAACAGCACTTGTTCGTCTTGGATACTATGAAATGCATCTCTTCTGCTTCAAGCTCTTTGCCTTCCTTTTTTTGGGAGGAAGTAGCACAGACCAAAACAAGAAAATTAAGTTTAGTAAACATGGGCTCTAAAATGCATACCTTAAAAGCTATGAGCACTTGTTCACCAGAACAGATGTTTCACACTAGCGTAGATGAACACATGTTCATAGCTCGTAAAATGACCACTTGCTTACAAGACGTTTTCTTCTTGTTTTGGTCAATACTTCCTTCTCCCAAAATATGGAAAGTAAAGAGCTTGCCTTAGAACAGATCTGTTTCGTAGTATCGAAGATGAACAAGCGCCCATACCTCTTAAAGTACGCATTTTAGTGCCCTTGTTTACTGATCATTTTTTACTTATTTCTGTATAAGGAATCTGTTCCCGAAGTTCGTCGGTGTTTTCTTAGGACACCCTGTATAACGTTTTGTTTTGTAACATTTTTGTCTAATAACGTATGTGACCGCAGTTGTGACCGACAAGATACAGTGATTTTAGTTCTTTGACAGTTCTTATTTTACACTGGAATAGAATGTGTCCATTTTTTTTTCTAAATTTTTATTTTCTGGCGAGCTTCCAGAGTGGTGGCTTATCGGTGAATTTCGAAACAGACATCTGGGCTTGTAGAGATCCTTGCGACACAAAACACGCTCGATACGGTGTCAGACGAAATCAGCTGCGCATGCTACAAGACAAAGCTGGCTCTTCTTGCGAGAGAGCGACAGCTCAGCGGGGCGCTTCGCGGAAAGGCGACATCCGCTCGGCCTGAAATCTTCCAGTCGAGGCCGCCCCTGCGTGACCCCAGGGCGCGCGCCCCGCAGCGATAGCCTCGACGTAGCTCAGTGTCAGCTGGCAGCGTTTTGTCCGCTCTTGTGTGCGTCGCATTTCGCTGGCGCTCCTGTCGTACGTCACTCGTTACTGCGCGCCACTCGGGCTGAGTGCAGCCTGATGCTGCGTTTTTGTGGGAAACCGATGTCACGGTCCCGCTACCCTTCTTGACTTTTAATGAGGCTGTGTTATCGCTGTTGCTGCCTTACTGTTGCTCGTGAAAGTTTCTTAACAAGAAAAGCGCGCCCTTTCGACTACAAAGACAATATGCCTGCTTCGCAGGGCGTGTAAGAGGCCGGCAAATTAAGTTTTGTAGCAGCCATTAGCCTGTATTATCCAAGCTCAGAATGTGAGAGCTCTGTCATTCCCGCTATTGCGTTATGTTGGGTAAAGGATTCTTAATCCAGAAAACTTTTCTTTTTCACTGTAGTTGACAGAATCGTCTTGAGAAATTCAGCAACTATTTAGATCAGGGTACTAAGATGTGATTCTGAACAGACAAGACGGGTTGCCGATGCAACTACTTACAGTGCGTTTAAAATTAGTTGCAGCATTTGACGTTTGGCTGACCGGAGGGGACGTGACGCGGTTGTCCAGGTAACACCAATGGCGAGCCGGCTTTCCCTACCACAACGCCAGCGGTTATGCTTGTAAAGAGCTCCTGTTTCCATACTACGAATAAACAGTACCGCTTGGTGTTACGTATTAGATGAATCAAAGTTCGTCAGCTGTCGTTGTAAAGTCTTATTCCCAGGCGTTGAAGTCTTCTGTAGTCGTCAGATATTGTGAATAAGTGCTCTGTGTTGGCGTTGCATTATTAACAACACTGCAGTAAATCTGAATACGTGATTTGCGATAATAGTGTCGTCCAGGAACAAATTCACCGGCTGGGAAGATAACGTCCTGCTGCAAAACATTACTCGGAATTCGACAATAGTAAAGCACGAAACTCCGTACCACTCTCTTGTGATGCATAAAGCTTCAATAATGCAGTCGAGGAAAGTGGTATATTTTGCTCTGGGTACAAAGAAATGTTCCACGAGATAAAAGTTTAACCTAGCATGTATAAGACGAAGTTAATGGAACGCGTACTGCTGTCCAAGCCAGAACTGCACGCCGGCAGGTCGACGACCTGGCTAACGGTAAAGGGCATAGTTTAATCAGGCTTCCTTCGTATCATGCTCATTTAAATCCGACTGAGAATATATGGGCCTAGATGAAAAGTAATGTAGCAAAAACAAAAAGAAATTTACGGTCGCTTATGTTGAAATGCTGACAAAAGAACTCACAGCAAATATTACAGGACAGGACTGCCTTTGAGTTGTCAGCCATACCAATAAGATAGTTGACGAGACAGATTCACGAAGAACAGTGACGAGTTTTGAGGAATACGTAACTTGTCTTGTTGCCATGTTAAAACCAGCTTCTTTTGTCGAAAAACAGCAGAGGTTACAAATATTCATTTCACTAACATTCTAACACAGTTGACATTGCGACAGAATCTTGAAATAGTGTATTATTATTAAACTGAGTGCAAGTCAGGTCAGTGACTATGAAATGGCCCATTCTCAGTGTAAAATAAATGTGTAACCTCTTGACTAAATCCACAGCTGTTCTCCTTTCTCCAGCTGTCGATGGCCCTCAGTAATTACATTATTTCATTGAAAAAATCTGTAGTCGCTTGAATACCGCGATAGATATGGACGTTTCGCATATTAATCATATTGCAAAACACTCTCGTCTTTTCGCACTATCATTTGCCAAAATTGTGTTTCTATATCTCCAACCATTTATGAGATATGAGGAATTCATGAACATTTCATTCTAATTTTTTTTACTGACGCACGAGTTCGTGACGGAGTGCTTTACATGCATTCCCTGGTTTTTGTTTATTTAATTATTTAATATAAATAATTTTGTTGTTTTTTGTCTTAGTATGTTTTATAGAATTGACTTTTTAAATTATAGTATTTTCTCAAGAGTGAAAACGACAGTGTTATATAGCTCCCAGTTTAAAGAATAATTCAGTATATTATCTTCATTTAACATGCAGCAATATCTAACCTAACAAGCACCAAACACAAATTCATAGCGACACCTGTTTTTCACTGCGAACTAAGAATTACTACTGACGAAGTATCACAATAACTATGATCATTAACGAAATGATAGGAGTTTTGTCATGAAGGTGACTAATTAAACTTTAAGATGTTCGAGAGTGAGAGTTTATTACCGATAGGTTTCTTTAAAAAGCGTTTGAGAAAGATCGCAGATCGGCCGGCCTGCTGTTCACACCCTTCAAGTGAGCCTGCTAGGTTCCGCACCGAAGAGACCTGGCATCGTGCTGTGGTCACCTGCTGACTCGCCCATCATACGCTGCAAACTGCGCTTCCCTCCACTCGCCCCTTACAGAACTGGCGAAAGTCGCAATTTATTTTAAACTCACTGTAGAGCTGAAGATGAGCCAGAGTGGCCGTAACATGTAATCTAATTGAAAATGTGCAACTGAGACGGAACAATAAATGAGAGTTATCTTAACTTTTCTTCTTAGTATGTTGTTATTTAAATGTATTTCGGCACCATTTTTACATCTTCAAGTGCCTCCTCTTATTTAAATTGTTGTCTAAAAATCAAACCTTAGACGGATAAATAATGTAATGAAAAATGAAAGAAATGATAATAACCAAGTTACACTGGAATTTAACTCCCTCATTTACTAAATGGCATTTGTAGCGGTCGTGCCGTTTTGTTGTTACTGGGTGCAAATAGTCCAGTCATCTGCAGCGGCACAGAATTTGCTTTTACAGCAAGTGCTCCTAAACTAATCCGTGTAAATATGTGCAGTACTTATGGTATTTTGCGCTGTTTTCCAGTTTCTGAAATTGTGTCTAATCTAGTGCGCCTCATCGCAGTTACCTTTGACACAATAATAATATTTAGGGTGTTCAAAGGTGGTAGTACGGACCAAAACAAGAGAAAAATGTTCTGTAAACATGAGCTCGTATTGAAAAGAGTGTAAAACAGGGATGTAGTCTTTCGCACCTATTATTCAATCTGTGGTACAACAGGAATGGATGGCCATGATTTTTTCTGATACCGATACCAAATCCTGACACACGAAAAACACTGGAAACTTTACATATATTGCTTTATATGTTCATAACGAACCAAATAAGACTTCGTGTACGCAGTTGGAACCTGGACCATTGCAGTTTTTGAATCACTGCCGGTTTTTATTTTTCGCTCTAGGGTTTTCCTTGTAATATTAGACTCTATTGAACCTTTTTTCACTAAATTCCGTAACTACTAAAGTCTAACTTACGGAAAAATGGAAACATATTGGCATCCATAGATATTACAAAAGTGGATGGATGTGTGTGTTTTTCACATTTCGCCGCGCGGGGTAGCTGCGCGGTCTAGGGCGTCTTGTCTCGGTCCGCGCGGCGCCCTCCGTCGGAGGTTCGAAACCTCCCTCTGGCATGGGTGTGTGTGTCGTCTTAATCGTAAGTTAGGTTAAGTAGTGTCTAAGCTTAGGGACCGATGACCTCAGTAGTTTGGCCCCATAAGACCCTACCACAAATTTCCAAATTTTCACTAAACCACTGTACCGATTTGTCTACCAACAATCGCTGTAGCGTTAAGAACCACCTACCTATCATAGTTCAGGAGACACGACGTCGCAAACACTGAGATGCGTGTAAAACTGCCGCACTAAGCGTGACATTTAAATTTATTACGTATTTGCTACTAACTCTATTTGCAACAAATTTTGCAGACAGTAACCATGCGTGTGCTGAATGTGTAAGTAGGCTGTTTCGTGTGTCCATCAGAAAGAGTAAATTTGTAATATTGGATATCATGAACTGATATATATATGATGACTTTGGAACATTATTAAGGTAAATACATTGTTTGTTCTCTATCAAAATCTTTCATTTGCTAACTATGCCTATCAGTAGTTAGTGCCTTCAAGAGTTAGAATCCTTTATTTAGCTGGCAGTAGTGGCGCTCGCTGTATTGCAGTAGTTCGAGTAACGAAGATTTTTGTGAGGTAAGTGATTCATGAAAGTTATAGGTTATTGTTTGTCAGGGCCATTCTTTTGTAGGGATTTTTGAAAGTCAGATTGCGTTGCGCTAAAAATATTGTGTGTCAGTTTAGTGTTGATCAGAATAAGTAAAGAGCGAAATGTCTGAGTACGTTCAGTTCTGTTCATCTGTTTGAAAATCAAATAATGTAAGAGGTTTACCAGCACAGTAATTCACTAATTTTTCTAAGGGGATGTTTCAAATGTAACTACACAAATTATCATTGTACGGCACATATTTCAACAGATATGAAGACGTAAACACTGAGATGCGTGAAAAATGCTACATCATGCCTAATACATTTATTCTTTACTACTAAGACACCACCTACAGTCAAGTTAAGGAAATCCTCTTTCATCTGGTATTGTTTTTGTCAGATTTAAACTGCGAAATCCAAACGACTGTAGACTAAAACAGTTGACATCTACATAGCTGTGAAGAGACGTTGCCATAGAGACATTTACAAAATAGCGTTGTAGACACGCGAATTAGCTGAGCCCAGCGTACATGAACTGTCCGGGATATGACCTACAAACAGAGTTCATTTTTTGTTTTAGTTTCTCGACAAAATGAATACCCGGGCAGTGTTGGTTTCGTATAATATTAAAGTATATTAAAAACTAAAATCGTGAAAAATACTAACGTTTTCCTGAAATAAAGAGTCAAGGAAATCATCAACACGTCACTCGCGACAAAGACTCACTATCAACTGAGTGGTAGCGCAGTGAAGCAGGCAGTTGGAGAACCAGAGCCGTTGGCCATCTTCCCCATATGGCTATCGATCCATGTTTTACCGTGTACATCGAAGAAGCAGTAACGAAACTAAAAGAAAGGTTCAAGGTTGGAATTAAAATTCAGGGTGAAAGGATATCAGTGATAAGATTCGCTGGTGACGTTGCTGTCCACAGCGAAAGTGAAGAAGAATTACAGTATCTGTTGAACTGAATGAACAGGCTAATGAGTCCGGAATATGGAGTGACAGTAAATCGAAGAAAGACGAAAGTAATGAGAAAACCGGAAAAGATTGCAGTTAGGGATCACGAAGTGGACGTAGTTAAGGAGTCCAGCTGCGTGGCCAGCAAAATAACCCTTGATGGACATAAAAAGCAGACTAGCACAGGCAAAAAGGGCATTATTCCTGACCAAAAGAAGTCTACTTGTATCAAACATAGGCTTTAGTTTGAGGAAGAAATTTCTGAGGGTGTACGCTCGGCGCACAGCATTGTACGGTTGTGAAACATGGTGTGTAGCCGGCCGGGGTGGCCGAGCGGTTCTAGGTGCTACAGTTTGGAACCACGCGACCGCTACGGTCTGTGTGATGACCTTAGGTTAGTTAGGTTTAAGTAGTTCTTAGTTCTAGGGGACTGATGACCTCAGATGTTAAGTCCCATAGTACTTAGAGCCATTTGAACCATGGTCTGTAGGAAAACGTGACCAGAAGAGAACCGAAGTATTTGAGACGTGATGTTAAAGGAGAATGTTGAAAATTAGCCAACTGAGACTCCCTTTGTTCCGCTACTGGCTTGTCTGGTACTGGGCTGAAAAAAAAAAAAAAAAATGTGGTAAGTTCCTATCGGACCAAACTGCTAAGGTCATCGGTCCCTAGGCTTACACTCTACTTAGTCTAACTTTAACTAACTTACACGAAAGACAACACACACACACACACCCATGCCCGAGGGAGGACTCGAACCTCCGTTGGGGGGAGCCGCGCGAACCGTGCAAGGCGCCCAGACCACGCGCCTATCCTGCGCGGCCCGGGCTGAAAAGTATCTGGCTCCACACTGTGTCATTATTAGAAGAGCTCGCTCTAGCCTTAACGGTACACAGTGAAAAATGCTAAAAGATAATAATAAAAAGCATTTACTTCGCTAAAACTTGATGAGGAGACTTCCTCTCCAACGGCTTTGGGACATCACGGGAATGTTAAATTACGATACTTCGGTCGAGATTCGAATCGAGTCGTTTCCAAAGTGGTGTAGCAGTGTTATGCTCTTCTAGAAAGAACTAGATAACTTCTTAGGTCGTATTTCCCGTCACAGTACGTATTGCCAGCTGCCGTCACAACGACTCTCCGAGTTGTGTCTGCTGCTGATTGTATTGTTTCTTCCAGTCGAGCGCGATTATTGGTAATAAACATAAAATACAGATCAAAGGTTTACGAGAAAAACGTAGCATGTAGAAGATAATCGGTTAGTTTGTCTGCTGAAGCTAGTTCAAATGTGCCATTACACTGCAGAACATCGTTCTGTCGACATAGTGATATCATGTGTCAACAGTGTTTTGCACTGTAGCAGCTCTGTCACCCAGCGCCGAAAGTTATTGTCTCCTTGCAGATGAAATTGATCTCCTCTATCTTTTTTCGCGCTAGCGTTGTCCTCTGAGTGCTGTTGCAAAACCTTTACGTTTTCTAGAGTCGTCGACGTTGGCCTTTTTGACAGACGAGGGACATCAGCTAACGTAGCTTTGACCGACTCCTTTTTGAGCAGCTTCTTCTGGTTTATTTGATGTCATTTTACGGTGTTTCAGTGTCACGCACTTGCATTTGAAAACGACCTTGGGACTTGAGAAAACATGATGTCTTTTTGTTTAGACATAAAAGAATGTCGCAGCGTTCTTTGTCCTTTCGCAGATTCGAGGTTGTAACATGTCACCCATAGTAAAAGTACCGACTGAATTGGTGTAGTGAAAAAGACAGCGACTTGCATAGGGGAGAACTGCGATTCGTATCCCTGTCCTGCCATTCAAGTTTATCGTGTTTTTCCTACATCACACGAGATAGATAACCGGCAGGCTAGTTTTAAAAGGACACGTTCGTTCTGTTCCTCAACACGAGCATCAGCTCCGCCTTTTGGTGACCTCACAGATGAGAAGGCGTTTAATCGTGATTCTTTTGCCTGGGATAAGTAAGAATGAAATATTACGCAATTGTCTGAAGATTGACCAAATTGTCTAATAGCCATATCTGTAATTGGCGCGTTCTGTGGTCGTTGTCGAAAAGTGTGTGTGGGAGTGCGATTGAAGTCTTGATGATTCAACCTAACTTGGTGATATCGGTGATGCACTTTCCAGGACTGTTTCCGGTATTACATAAAATGATTTTACACTTCCTTGCATGTTTCTCATCAGTAAACTTCATTTGTAGAACGAAGGAATGTTGGCGTTTGCCGCTGAATTGATCGAAATGCTTCATTAAACAATGACGTTCTTCCAGGAGAGCTAGCCTCGCACTTTACGCAGGAAAACTTGTGTGAAGTTCGGAAGGCAGGAGATGAGGTACTGGCGGAAGTGAAACTGTGAAGACGGGTCCTGAGTCGTACTCAGATAGCTAGCTCAGTCGGTAGCGCAATTGCCCGCGAAAGGCAAAGGTCCCTGGTCGAGTTATGGTCCGGCACACAGTTTGAACCTGCCAGGAAGTTTCGCATTAGTGCACAGTGAAAATTCATTCGGAAATACATAGTCGATTTCTTTCGTCGCCAGACCTTGTGCGCCTTGTCTGTTGACAACTATTTGTGTGGAACGTTAACTCGAATCTGCTTCCTTCCAAATCATCCCAAACGGTATTCCATCAGCAAATAGCAATGCTTAGTTCTGCATCCTGTACTTTTTTCCTTGCTATGCGTAAGACGAAAATTCCGTTCCTTTTGTCCACGTTTTAAGAATAGTTCTACGAACTGATTGTTTTCAGACAATTTTTGTAGACTGTTGTGCACGATATGTTATGTTCCATTGGTAGCTTCCTATTTCTGTGTTATCGCAGGTTTACCTTTCCAATTTTGTTACTAGCGGAAATGTAGGCAGCTTTATATGATTTACTCTACAGATTAGCAAAGAGGTCAATCATACTGAAATCAATTTTTTGGCAACGTCAGTCATATTGAAATGCATTTTTTGGCGCCCTACACAGTGACATTCGATCCAGTTTTGTTGACGAATAGAACTATGTAACTCTTTCGCTACCAATTTTTGAAGTGAAAAAACGTTACTGTATGGTTTTTTAATTAATTTTGTGGTCAGAAGTGACAGTATGAAAAAAATGTTTTCCGCCGTTCTGTTTCCAGCACTTGAAGGGGTGGGGCACACAGTATCATTTGTAAGTACATCCGGGTTTCAGAAGACGTCTGCGCAAAAAACTACAAGATATACAGGAGACGGACACACATCACTGGACAGAGCATCGTGTTTGGAAAATTGGAAATTTGTGGTAAGTTCCTGTGGGACCAAACAGCTGGGGTCATGGTTCCCTAGTCTTATACACTACTTAATGTAACTTAAACTAACTTACACTAAGGACAACAAACACACACACATGCCCGATGGAGGACTCGAACCTCCGGCGAGGGGAGCCGCGCGAACCGAGGCAAGGCGCCTCAGACCGCTCGTCTACCCCACGCGGCGAATAATCGAGTTTCGAATTCGAATCGTTGGGTCACACATGCAACACCCTCTCATTCAGCACGACAATGCCACGCCACACTCGAGTGGTGCGACATCTGCAACTATACGACGCTTTGAGTTCTCTGTCAAGGATCATCCACTGTACAGTCCCGACTTGAACCCATCCGGTATCATCTGTTTTCAAAACATAAAGAACACATCCGGGGACTTCAGTCTGATAGTGAAGAAGCGGTGCAAGCGTAGGTGATGTTGCTCCTTCAGCAATGCCAAACATTTTACATTGACGGTATCAACGAACTGGTCTCTCGATGGGAGAAATGTGTTCGTCGCCAGGGCGACCATGCTTGGGGAATAAATATTTAGACATGAAGAATAAAGATGTGGCCGGCCAGAGTGGTCGAGCGGTTCTAGGCGCAAGGGGCTGGAACCGCGCGACCGCTGCGGTCGCAGGTTCGAATCCTGCCTCGGGCATGGATGTATGTGATGTCCTTAAGTTAGTTAGATTTAAGTAGTTCTAAGTTCTAGGGGACTGATGACCTCAGAAGTTAAGTCCCATAGTGCTCAGAGCCAATAAAGATGTGGAATACTAATTACGTTTGTTTTGTGTAAAAAGCTTTAAGAGTTTATGCATAAATAATTCGCAGTCATTACTTTTCACCAAACTCTCGTACTTTTGTATACCAGAGATATTTTGGCAGAGGGATCACTGTTGTGTAATCGATTCCGCATGATATGTAATTTATGTATGCGCCTGGGTTTGTAGGTTTGAATGAGGCAGAGTGTAGCGAATATCCTGTAACGACTGTTAGCTGTTCAGTTTGCGATGGACTCCAGACGAGCGCCACCATGCTAATCAAGTGTTGTTTGGCTTCCAAAATCTAGCGATTGTGTAACTTCTGCTACATGGCAGTTCTCTAGTGATTAACGCTTCCAGAAATCTTCCTCCCCTATCCCTACTTCCCCATCTCTCTCTCTCTCCCTCCCTCCCCTCTCTCTCCCTCTGTCTTTTGTGTTGCAGAGAGATGCCAAAAACTGTTCTTTGCCAGCCCAGTTACAAGAAATAAAGCAGCGCGCGCCGTTTCATTAAGACGAACCGGCAGCGTTTGTTTGCCTTTGCGCCGGCTCCCGTCGCTAATTTGTCGGACTTATAACAAAACACGCCTTTTGCCTTGCCTCTCGGGACGGGCAAAGTGCGCGAGAGCTAAGCAGCATTATGCAAGCCGTCACGGCATCTTCGCCCCCGCGAAGTCGTTAACCTCTGGGCGCTGCGCCTGCTCCTAGCAAAGCGTTGCAGTGTGTCGCGCGAACGTAAATAACGCGCCTGCTGGCGGGCTCGCTTGGCTCGCGCCGCTGCGCAACAGATGGGCGGCAGCGGCAGCGGCAGCGGTCGCAGAGCCGCGCGCCGCCGCGGGCAGCGTGTGTCGGACGCTCGGACGCTGTGCGCCAGCAGGTCAGTGGTCGGCCTTGGCGGCGACTGCGCAAGAGCCCTCCCAGCCGAGCCGAGCCGAGCCGGGCCGGGCCGGGCCGGGCAGCACCGAGCGGCGCGGCACACGGCCGTTACGTAACCCGGCCGCAGATCGCGCTGGGATTAGGCCGTCGCGCGTTCAGGGCCCAATCACACTTGGCGCTAGGAACGGGACCTTATCGTCAAATGACGGTTTGTACTTACGCTACCTGGGTCACGGGGCATCGACACGTCACTTCGATAAGGATACAAGCTGAAGTAATGAACTAAAGTTTGTGCCAAGGCTGGGACTCCATCCTGGCATTGCGGCTGACACAGCTGCACGGGCTGCCCTTGTCCACTGCCCTCTCGAACACGAAACTTCAATTCACACCTCAGCCCATTGTGATTTTTCCGTTCTTAAATTGGCAATAATGCAGAGACTCTCTGGTACTGGAATAGCACGCCAGCTTTGTACGTAATGGGCCTGTACCTCAGATGTGATGTATTCATTTGATTAAACTGCATTTTCCTGGACAAATATCGAGACCCAATTTTATCTTCGATAAAGGGGAAAATGAAGATGGTTCAAATGGCTCTGAGCACTATGGGACTCAACATCTGAGGTCATCAGTCCCCGAGAACTTAGAACTACTTAAACCTAACTAACCTAAGGACATCACACACATCCATGCCCGAGGCAGGATTCGAACCTGCGACCGTGGCGGTCGCGCGGTTCCAGAATGAAGCGCCTAGAACCACTCGGCCACAACGGCCGGCAATGAAGATGGGCTGAGGCATGAATTGGATTTGTGTTTGAGAAGGCAGTGTGCTAGGGTAGTCCGTGCATGTGTCAGCCGCATTGCCAGGGTGACGTAGTGGACAAGAACATCTGCCACGTAAGCAGGGGCCGGCCGGAGTGGCCGAGCGGTTCTAGGCGCTACAGTCTGGAACCGCGTGACCGCTACGGTCGCAGGTTCGAATCCTGCCTCGGGCATCGATGTGTGTGATGTCCTTAGGTTAGTTAGGTTTAAGTAGTTTTAAGTTCTAGGGGACTGACTGGGTGTTGTGTGATGTCCTTAGGTTAGTTAGGTTTAAGTAGTTTTAAGTTCTAGGGCACTGATGACCATAGATGTTAAGTCCCATAGTGCTCAGAGCCATTTCAACCATTTCTAGGAGACTGATGACCTAAGAAGTTAAGTCCCATAGTGCTCAGAGCCATTTGAACCACGTAAGCAGGAGACCCGGGTTCAAGTCCCAGCGTTGGCACAAATTTTAATTCATTATGTCAGCTTCTATGCTTATCAAAGATAAAACTGAGATGATGCTCCATGTGTCTACAAACGCTTCGAATTCGAAACTCGATTACAGCGCGCTGTTCCTCAGACACCGGCAAAATTACGATAGTCATTATGTCTCCAGGAAAATGTAATCCCATCAGATCAGTAGATTCAGAAAAATGTAATCCCATCAGATCAGTAGATTACCTGTGCCTGAGGTACAGACAGGATTTCCTGATTACGTACGAAGCTGGGGTGCTCTTCCACTATCGGAGATCCTCGGTAGCACTGACCATTTAAGAACGGGAATATCAGCATTGGCTGAGGTATGAATTAATTGTGTTACGGAGGGCGCTGGTCTAGGGTAATCCGCGTAGCTTGGTATTAGCTGCAATTATAATTAATCACTCCAGCCTCGATCATTATCGAAGGTAAAGTTGAGACTCAGTATGTCTCCAGGAAAACTTAATTCCATCGGATCAAAGTCACTTCTTTTAACCGCGTACCAAACGCCGAAATATCTGTAACACATGTATCATGAAAAAGTGAAATACTTAGAAGTCATCGTCGGATATCAGTGCAATCATTGGTGGGTATGTATAAATGTTTTAGAGTGTTTAGATTCGGACCCATTCTGGTCATCCACATTTATATTTTCCATATATTCTCAGCCTTTACAAGAAAATATTTAAAGAGTCTCGTCAGCAAGTGAAGTTTCAGCACAATGGGCTTGTTACTGTGCTACTGGACTAGTTACAGATGAAGTTCCATTTCAGCTTTTGCACTCCTTTAATATATACACTCGCGAGTTAACATACCTGTCAACTATCCTGATTCAGGCGGTACCCTTCCGGTTTACCACGTTTTCTTCCGCCTCCCGATTATTCCACTATGCCTCCCGATTTTTAGCTAATTATCGTCAACTAATACATTGTTTTTAAAACCTAACATTTCATTTTTTTGTCAAATGGTCGCAAGTCCTTCGCTCATTAGTCGTTTTTAAATTATATATATATATGAAAGTTCATAGAAATCAGGATGTCGCGCGCGACCTGTACATCAATTGTTATTTTTCCACATTTGCGCTCATTTTGTAGCATGTATATTCGTATTGTGCTCTTTTCAGACTTGTGTTTATGTGTTGTCGTGGTGCTTAGATGAAGTCTGTCTCTTTTTTTTTCTTTATTGATTTTCAATTCCCCCGAAGGGGGCGGGCTGGCAGCAGCTTAGTACGCTGCTCTACAGCCTACAGACATTTTTTAAAAAAAGGAAGAAGAAAGAAACAAGGAAAAACAGGCGATAAAATGGTGAGTTAAAGTGTAAAATGGCGTAAAAATGCGGAAAGTTAAAACAGAAAGCAAAAGGGGTTGGCAATGTCGATAAAATACACAGGAATCAGACAAGTAACATAGTAGACACACAATTAAAAAACATGGCGACAGTCTGGTTTCTGTTCGCAAGAGATAAAAAATCACACCCAGCGACAGTATGATGGCTGTTTGCTACACTTCCCAAAAGACACAACACGGAACACTCAATGGAAAAACACACACTGTAAAACACTGCACGAAAATGGCGGCACAAATATGGCACTCCCGAGCCAAAGGCAGATGGGGGGGGGGGACCTGGAGGAGGGGGAAAAACAAGGAGGGAGGAGAGGAAAAAACGAAAAGGGGGGGGAACAAGGAGGGGGAGGACTTATAAAGGGGGGGAGGGGCACAGCAGACGCGAGAGGGAATGAGAAGAGGCAGAGGAGGGAAATGCAAAAGGACTCGGGGGAGGGAAGGGGGCAGAGTGGGGGGAGGGGGGGAAAAAGAGGAGGGAAGGGGGGAGAGGGAGCCCGGGAAAAGGACAGAGGAAAGGAGGGGGAGTGAGGATCAGAGTTGATAGGAGGGATAAATGGAGGGAGAGAGGGCATCATCCGGGAGGGGGAGTTGATGGAAGCCACCTTGGGAAAGGAGATGAAGGGTGTAGAGATGGAGGGTAGCGGGGACACAACAGTGAAGACGTGGCAGGGGGCGGGGATGGGAGAGGAGAGGATCAACCAGGGGGTGAGGGGGATCAAGGCGGCGGGAGGTGTAGAGGATGCGGATATGTTCGAGGAATGAAGTCTCTTTTTTTTTTCCTTTATTGTAATTTTCATCACCTCATACAGGCGGGCTGTCAGCAGCATAGTACGCTGCTTTTCAGCCTTAAGTAGAACAATATTAAGACATATAGGTGATACAGACAATACAGTAAAAACGGCGGGCAAAAACAAAGGAGATACAAAAAACAATAAACATGAAGTCGTTCACGCTGGACGCGAAAAAACAGGAAACACTTGGTGACACGGCGCACAGATCACGGATGACGGCGACGGCACACGTGAAAAGTTGATGCGTGACGGGGACAGAACACTAAACACAAATCGAGGCACACACACGACACACAGATGGAGATGATCTCCGGTGCGCGAAAGTCCACTGAGCGTGTACAAGTCCGGGGACCTTCCAAGAGTGGAGGAGGGGGAGGAGGAGGAGGAGGAGGGGAATGGGAGAGGGGAGAGAAGAGATGCCATGGGGAGAGGAGAGAGGGAGGAAGGGGGAGGGGAAGCCCGGGGGAAGAGGGGTGGAGGAAGGGGGGAGAAGAAAGAGAAGGGAAGGGAAGGGAGGGAATGAAGTCTCTTGTTATTCAACGTTTTTATAATCGCTGCAAATCTTTAGACTCGTTGATTACGAGTGTTATTTTGCGACGTGAAATGAAAGGCATTATTTTTGTGTAACCAGTTATTTCACGTGTATCTTGTTCGTCACTAGCTGCAGTGCCCGTCGTTGCCCGGTATGTTTTATATTTGCGAAACAACTTGATAATCAATAAATAAGAATTTGCAGTCGTGTTTCTGCCAAATTCTCGAGCTTTCACTCGTCCCGCTATCTAGTGACGTGTGATGGAACTACTCCATGACACTTGTCGCTGTAATTTTTTCTCGCGATAGGAATTACATTTAACGTATCATGATGTATTTCGTTTGTTAGGCGTTTAATTTTTCATTAATATTCTTCATTGTTTCTCTGAATGTAGGAATTCGAAATAAATTGGCCAACAACTTTGAAGTAGATCGGTCAAGTACTTTTTGAGATGTCTGGTAACAACGTTTCTCCTTTATATATTATATATATATTGATGTATGGTGTATATTAAAAATATATTGCCTGCCCACGCCCAAATGTTCTCGAGGGGAACGTGTAGAAATCTGAAGTAAATTGGCCAAGATCTTTTAGAGATATTTGGTAACAACCTTTTCCCTCTAAATGGCTCAGAGCACTACGGGACTTAACTTCTGAAGTCATCAGTCCCCTAGACCTTAGCACTACTTAAACCTAACTAACCTAAGGACATCACACACATCCATGCCCGAGGCAGGATTCGAACCTGCGACCGTAGCGGTCGCGCGGTTCCAGACTGTAGCGGCCAGAAGCGCTCGGCCACTCCGTCCGGCCCTTTTCCCTCTATATATTGACATACATATATGTTTCAAGTCGCATTACGAAATCTTCCGTAGACAGTGTTCTCCCTCTTGTCTTGATGGTAAAGTGTACAGAATTTCATCAAGATCGGAATAAAACTGTAGATTTGTATGAATTACAAACAAACAAACAAACAGACTCCCTTATATATATTTACATAATGTTGATTCGGTGTTTTGTTTCTCATTATGGGGAAAAAATATAACCCTGTTTTCTTGAAGCAGTATTCGGAACCGTTTCTGTGCGTTATTCAGATTAGGAAAGGTCCGTCGTTCGCATTTTGTACTTTTTGTTGGTGTGACATCCGTATACCACATGGTGGAAAAACGATGTTTCAAAAAGTGTGGAAGCAATTGAGAGCACCGAGAAAATGTTAAGTGTGTGAATACCCGTAAAAGACTGCAACTCGGTGTTAAAAGTGGAAGTGATGGGATGATAAATGCTAAATGGTTATTTACATAATTTATTTTAGAACATAATAAGTTGCCAGTCAGTTGTGACCATAGGAGTCACCTGTTCAGGAAAATATTCCTTGTATAGCGATATAGCGAAAAAATACAGCTGTGCAAGAACAAAAACTGTCACAGTTATAGGACAAATAGCGAAAAAGGGAAAAGAAGAAATCCTACAAACTTTGAAAGACTGGCTGGCTGGCTCTGAGCACTATGCGACTTAACTTCTTAGGTCATCAGTCGCCTAGAACTTCGAACTAATTAAACCTAACTAACCTAAGGACATCACACACATCCATGCCCGAGGCAGGATTCGAACCTGCGACCGTAGCAGTCGCGCGGTTCCGGACTGAAGCGCCTAGAACCGCACGGACACTCCGGCCGACGAAAGACTGGCCATTTTATTTTTCAACAGACGGTAGTTACTAATAAAGATGAATCTAATTTACATCCCGTGGATGTTACCATTAATAAGACGACCCGAACAGTTGAAAGCAGCACAGAAACACGTAATAGAAAACAGTTAAAACAAGTTTAAAAAGTTGAAAATAAGGAGATTAAAAATAGTGGTCGAAGTGCTAAAAAGGAAAAAAATTGTATATTAACCGTTTCCTACTACGTGTTTCTTTCTACCACGCACCAATAATTGACTGACTTTGCCTTAGTTACGAATCAAAGTTCTGGATAGTTATTGAGGTTTCATTTGCGTTTTTATAATCGTGATATAGCTTTGTGACGTCGTAGGGAAAGACTCACATCAGTTGTCTCGAGACTATACGGTAAATGAGCCGCAGTTTTAGTTTCCACATTTTTGGTTTTTGATAGTTGTCAGGTATGTGAGTATTTCTTGTCTAGACGAATACTGAGGCCTAATATCACTTGGAGCGACATACATATTGTTCGCAGGTCGTTCACACACATTTTGTTCAGAACACGGCAAATAACGAAGTTCATGTCGAAGAAACTTTGTGTCTGCTCCTTGGTGCAGATAAAATGTTCCTGAGTGTTGTGGTTACCATATCACGAACTGTGTACTCTGGGTCTGCGGCACCATAAATTCCTTTTAAACTGAAGGTCGTAGTATTAAGACGGTTATGCGCGGTTTGCCATCATCAGACGTCTATACATGATTCTTGGCGTCAGTGAACACATCTTAGTAGTAAAAGCAGATGTAGCTTGTTTCAACATGTCTGATGTAGTGAGATAATACCTTTTTCACTCATGGTCTTCTCGGGACGTACTTCGAAACACCTCGTGCAGTCTGGCCGTTGGTAGATTTGTGGACTGGAACTTTTCTTTCTTGGAAACTCTGTTTCGTGGTCAGCTAACGCCCCTCAGCTTAGATGTCTTCTTAGCAGCAGTGATGCGTTTCTGAAGACAGAGCGTTGTGCAGTTTTGAAACTACCTATATAAAGTGTTCAGTACGGCTTTGGTACTGCATTGCGGTGAAGATAGCGGAGGAACCGTTTCCTCCGAACATCGGAGCAAATACTTATGCCGCGTGAAGTTGCATCGAGTTTCTTTTTAAATGTAATTATTGGCGCCGTAAGTGTTTATTATCGATTTATTTCACTTACGCGATTATGGGTGTAGGGCCATTTTCAAGTGCAAAGTAAAAACTGAAGCCAATAAAACTTACACATAACCAAGTACAAGGCATAATGAGATAACACAATTGAAGGAGAGTTACTATCAGAGTCAGTAAGTATCAGATAGTTGTTGGTTGCGAAGTGTAGAGTTGAGCCTGACACGTGATGGTTACGAAGTGTGGCGGTGAGCCTGATAAGTGATGGTTATGAAGTGTAGAGGTGAGCGTGATACATAATGATTACGCAGTGTAGTTGTGAGCCTGTTGCGTAATTGGTTACGATGTACAGACATTAGCGTGATACATGATTGCCGCGCGGGATTAGCCGAGCGGTCTGGGGCGCTGCAGTCATGGACTGTGCGGCTGGTCCCGGCGGAGGTTCGAGTCCTCCCTCGGGCATGGGTGTGTGTGTTTGTCCTTAGGATAATTTAGGTTAAGTAGTGTGTAAGCTTAGGGACTGATGACCTTAGCAGTTAAACCCATAAAATTTCACACACATTTGAACATTTTTGAACATTTTATACATGATTGTTGCGAAGTGTAGGGATGAACCTGATAGGTGATGTTTACGAAGTGTAGAGGTGAGCCTGATACGTGACGGTCAAGAAGAGTACAGGTGAGCGAGTGCGTGCAGGAGATTTTCGCGGCGAGTGCGACCGTGGCGGCGCTTCGTACTCTTGCCCCGGTGCCTCGCTCCGGTTGAGCTCAGCGGCCGAAATAGCGCTCGCCGCGCCTCGCATGACTGACAGCCGGCCGCCCACGCCTCGCAGCTTCCCACTCGCCGCACAGAGTCGCCACTCATCGCACCTCACCACCACCTCCACCACCACCACCACAGCTGGCCAACCACCGTGCCTGTCAGAGGCGACCCGGCAGTCGATTCCCAAGTGCTCGCCAGGTCAGATGTCGCATTCCATCACGTACGGTCGCAAATTTACGCAGATCACTTTCACACAAATGTTACAAGCGCTGAAAATGTCAGAAATTGCGAATTTTTTCTCCTTTCGCTGTTCGGTATCGCGACTAGTAGGAAAGTCTGACAAGGAAACATCACCAACTTCGCGTTATATTTTAAGGAGAAAATCGCTTGCAAGGTATCAGTCCCAGCAATCTGTCCCGCGCGAAAATTTGGGCCGTAATTCTAATAGTACGCTGTTATGACCTGAAAGCACAGTTCGTAAACATTCTCGCTCATCAGTTGTTTGTCACTCGCTCCGCTCGCGCAATGCCTAATACCGAGCGCAACGTACTCAACAACGGAGTGAGTTAGTGGTTTTTGCTCATACTACCCGGGAACCAACAAGCGATAGTGCCTTGTTCATTGTGTCCAAGTACTCGGATTCTGACGTGTAGCTGGTGCCAGAGATCTCTTCTCATCAAACATTTTTATGTTGCCATGCACAAATGCAGTGTAAATGCACTGAACCGCCAAGAAAACTGGTATAGGCATTTATTTTATTTTATTTATGCGTCAAGTTCCGTAGGAGCAAATTGAGGAGCAAATCTCCAAGATCATGGAACCCTTCAGTACATAAAAGTACAACGTAAAACTAATAACAGATAAAAAAATGTTATATGAACCCAAAAGTCAAGCCATAAGTTTCAGTAAACGCAGTCAACAATATAACATAAGACTCAGCTTAATTTTTCGAAGAACTTCTCAACAGAATAGAAGGAGTGTCCCATGAGGAAACTCTTCAGTTTCGATTTGAGAGCGCGTGGATTACTGCTAAGATTTTTGAATTCTTGTGGTAGCTTATTGAAAATGAATACAGCAGTATACTGCACACCTTTCTGCACAAGAGTTAAGGAAGTCCGATCCCAATGTAGGTTGGATTTCTGCCGAGTATTAACTGAGTGAAAACTGTTTATTCTCGGGTATAAGCTGATAGTGTTAACAAGAAACGACAGTTGAGAATATATATATCGAGAGGCCCATCCTAGTGAAAAGGGGTCGACAAGAGATTCGCGAACTTAGACCACTTATTGCCCGAACCGCTCGTTTCTGAGCCAAAAATAACCGTTTAGTATGAGAAGAGTTACCCCTAAATATAATACCATACGACATAAGCGAATGAAAATAAGCAAAGTAGACTAATTTTTGGGTCGAATGATCACTTACTTCAGATACCGTTCGTATAGTAAAAATGGTAGCATTAAGTCTTTGAACATGATCCTGAACGTGGGGTTTCCACGACAGTTTACTATCTATCTGAACACATACAAATTTGATCTGTTCAGTTTCACTAATCATATGCCCATTCTGTGAAATTAAATCGTCAGGTTTTGTTGAATTATGTGCTAGAAACTGTAAAAACTGAGTCTTACTGTGATTTAGCGTTAGTTTATTTTCTCCAAGCCGTGGACTTAGGTCATGAACTGCACTGTTTGAAACCGTGCCAGTGTTGCACACAACATCCTTTATTACCAAGCTAGTGTCATCAGCAAACAGAAATATTTTAGAGTTACCTGTAATACTAGATGGCATATTATTTATATAAATAAGGAACAGGAGTGGCCCCAACACTGATTCTTGGGCCACCACCCACTTGACTGTACCCCGCTCAGACCCCAATTCACAGCCATTCTCAACATTGTGAATAATGACCTTTTGCTGTCTGTTGCAAAAGTAAGAGGTGAACCAATTGTGAGCTACTCTCCGTATTCCGTAATGGTCCAACTTCTGGAGCAATATTTTGTTATCGACGCAATCAAACGCCTTAGTTAAATAAAAAAAAATATGCCTAGCGTTCGAAACCTTCTGTTTAACCCATCCAATACGTCACAGAGAAAAGAGAAAATAGCATCTTCAATTGTTAAACGACTTCGAAAGGCGAACTGTACATTAGATAGCAAATTATGTGATGTAAAATGATCAAGTATCCTTACATACACAGCCTTTTCAATAACTTTAACAAACGCTGATGCCATAAAAATAGGTCTGAAATTGTCTACATTATCCCTTTCTCCCTTTTTATAATGCGGCTTTACCACTGAATACTTTAATCGTTCAAGAAACTGATCATTCCTAAGGGGAAAAATTACAAATAAGGCTAAGTACAGGGCTAACATGTGCAGCACAGTACTTTAATGCTCTGCTAGGCACTCCATGATATCCGTGAGAGTCCTTACTCTTCAGTGATTTAATTATCGACTCAATCTCCCCCCAGTCGCGCGGGGTAGCCGCGCGGTCAGAGCAGTCTTATCACGGTCCGCGCGGCTCTCCCGTCGGAGGTTCGAGTCCTCCCTCTGGCATGGGTGTGTGTGTTGTCCTTAGCGTAAGTTAGTTTAAGGTCGATGAAGTAGTGCGTAAGCTTAGGGACCGATGACCTCAGCACTTTGGTCCCACAAGCCCTTACCACAAATTTCCAAATTTCAATCTCCCCCTTGTCAGTATCACAGAGGAGTATTTCAGATATCAATCTCGGAAAGCCATTTTTCAAGAGAGTTATATGATCCCAATGTAGAAAGTAATTTTTTATTTAATTTATCAGCAATGCTCAGAAAATGGTTGTTAAATACTGTACATATATCTGATTTATCAGTAGCAGAAATATTTTTACTATGAACTGACTTTATATCGTCGACCTTGTGCTACTGACCAGACACTTCCTTCACAAGTGATCATAGGTTTTCATTTTATTCTGTGAATTAGCTATTCTATATGCGCACCACATACTCTTTGCCTTCCTAACAACATTTTTAAGCACCTTCCAATACTGTTTGTAATGGGCAAGTGTAGCTTGTTTGTGACTGCTTCTATCATTTTGATATAATTCCCGCTTTGTTCTACATGATATCCTCATCCCACTAGTCAGCCACCCAGGCTGCCTTTTACTGCTAGTACCCCCGAGAACGTTCTAATGGAAAGCAACTCTCAAAGAGCGTGAGAAATGTGTTAAGGAAAACATTGTATTTGTCATCTATGTTATCGGCACTATAAACTTCCTGCCAATCTTGTTCCTTGACGAGTTTTAATAAACTCTCTATTGCCGTTGGATTAACTTTCCTATACGCGTATTCAAATACAGAGGCAGGACACCGCCTCAGTGCCTGCCTGTACACCTGGAAGAGCATATGGTGATATGAACTGCCGCGAGTCTATTAAATTGTAACAAAACTGCACTGAAGATGGCTATTTATAGCCGAAATCTAGATCTGCAAGCGTAATAAAAACTAATGGGATTGCGACTGACTATTGTGTGCCTCTCCTTCCATACAATCTCCAATCGCTGTGCGCAACGGTTCCTGACGGAATCAAATTTGGAAATTTGGTCATTTGTGTACTGTCTATACTGTCAATGTTTTCGTGTTATGTTAATTTATTAGTTTCCTTTGTTTATAAATTCTCTTATCATCATTCCGTGTTCTGTCTACGGAGTCGTTCCGTGACCCGAGAATCTTGGTCCCTCTGTTTCTCCTGTCGGTAAAATGATATCTTGAAACTTTCACCGATTGCTGCCTTGGTGACGTAGGGTCATATTTCACAGCACGGCATTACTCATTGTATCTATTACAGTTAGATGGTAACGCAGGTTGTATCGTAAATAACAGCAAAAACTGACACTAGTGAAAGTATACGACTATAGAAGCAAAAATGTTTCAGCAAACATGGTTCGACAAACTTTCCGTTTATAAGGCAGTTGCAATTGCCTGGGTACGAGTCGCCACTGACTTCAGTATCAAGTACTTTCCTGCTTACTACAAACGTATTTGAAATGTAAAGTATTGGATTAAGTCCCTGTATGACTGGGCTCGAATGTCACTTATGGCCCATGCTTGGGGTGTGTACGTACGTGGATTGTGAGGTACTGGAATATTTTGCTGTTATAAGATGACAGGGTGCGAGTATCTTTCAAGACGGATAGGTCAGGCATGGCTTGTACCTTTGACTCTAAGACCACCGGACCGCAACCCTGTGGGTTGTTTTGCTTGGCGAAACGCTCAATCCGAAGTGAAGCTTAGAACATTCCCGTTGATAAAAGTGGAACAGTGAGTTGTACAATCTACAGGACACCACTGTTAACACGTCTCCTATAACAGGTACAAATACACATCAAACTTTAACGTGTAACATGCCTAAGTAGCACTGTATATCTTGTTAAGGTGTGCCAAGTGTATTATGTGAGCCCATTTAAAAAGGTGCTGAAGTCAGAGACGCCTCGCAAACGGGCTCTTTTGCTGACCCATGTTTACTGCAACGTTAAAAATTGTCTAACTCATATGGTTTACAAGTTATTAATTTATTTGCGGCTCATCGCAGGACTGTGACGTTTGGTACAGAAATAAAACATTACAACGTAATTACTGCAGTGCGTAACAAAAAATTACAAGATTTGTTTACCCCATTGTTCGCGTTTTTTGCTTCTGAAAGTGACCCTTTTTTCTTTATTTTTCTTTGTTGTTTTTATTTTTTTTCTAAAGTCATTTGAATATCCCATCTTGACTTTAAGTTGGCAACAAAGACTCACACATTTACACTTTCTGAAAATGTTGTGGTACACCTATCTTCTGTTTTAAAAAAAGCGTTGTGAAAAAAAAAGAGCTGGCCAGCCGTGGTGGCCTAGCGGTTCTAGGCGCTACAGTCTGGAACCGCGCGACCGCTACGGTCGCAAGTTCGAATCCTGCCTCGGACATGGATGTGTGTGATGTCCTTAGGTTAGTTAGGTTTAAGTAGTTCTAAGTTCTAGGGGACTGATGACCTTAGAAGTTAAGTCACATAGTGCTCAGAGCCATTTGAACCATTTTGAAAAAAAGCTGTTTTTATTCAGTAGTGGTAACTTTTTTCCAGTTGTGTACTATCGTACGCTTACACGCATGTAAGTTTTTGGTATTAATTATGCTATCTGTTGTAGTTCATCCCATTTGTTTGCCTCTGTTCATTATTTTCCCTAACACATCCCTTAACAGCTTGAAGAAATATGATTCCAGTGGTCTATACTCTCAGTAATATCTCTCTTGAATTTTATTCCCGTTTCAATTATTGTCTTCATCCTTACGAATTTATTGTTCCACCTGTATTGCTAAACTAACTGGTATCCGGCATGGCGCCATTGCTTTTTATAGGACAACATCTCCACTGGAGTTGTCTCAACGGTTCCCTCTCATGTCGTATGTGTTGCTGCAACAAAACTTTGACAAACTGTTTCAAATACCCGTAATCGGACGACCACGATTTAGTAGCCGCGTGGTTGCAGCACAATGCGTGCGCTCCTTTTGGAGTGTAGAAAATAGGGCAGTGTAAAAGTGGAGTTCGTAGCTTCTTATATGAAATAAAACTTGCTTTGTAACCGAAATTTTTGTGATCATTTTTTTTTCAATTATTTATTACTTTCATCTTATAATGAGCGTGGTCTTCATTACTTGCATACAGCTGCCTCATTTGTAAATAAATTAATTGCGTTATTTACCATAACTTTCTCTGGTTCTGTTGCTTTGAAGTAGATATTCATATACATGATATAAGTCATAACACACCAGCAGTTTCTTGATCGTTAGTGTTGGAAGGGCTGGACCGTTGCTTCGATGAGTGATTTCTAACATTTCGTTTCATTGGTGTTTTCGGACAAGTTGCTTCCTCCAACGAGCATTTTATTTTCTCAGAGAGATAAACGCAGATAGTGCTTATGTTAAAGCAGTAGTTCACTACATCAGTATAAGCTCCATTGCCCATTGCCTGAAGGCAATATCAGGTAATGTACAGATCATAAGTCTATCTAAACTGCTGATAAACTGATATGTGGATAAGAGAAAAAAAACTTCGTCATATTGTTGACTGGTAAGTATTTGTGTGGTTCAGCTACCTAAATCTGAAATTTGTTTTAGGTATTACGACTATAATGAGTTTGTAATGATTGTAGCGTCGTGATGAGGACCTGAAAGAAAAAGTAACGGGTGAAAACTTGCGGCAGCTCAAGGCCCACGCTTCTAAAACGTCAGCGGGATTGCCGCCTCCAGCTGGTCACGATAAACAGCACCAGGTACCCTAGCACTGCAGACAGCTTTGCGGCTGTGCCCAGGACACTGGAGAACTTTGCACATCTAAACTCCCCCCGCCCCATATCCAAATGTTCGTGCCACCTCCGTCAGAACTGGAACCGGCGACATCCAAATCGAGCGCCGTAGCACTGCAGGCGGATTTGTTCACTGTCATACTTCGTTTCACGTCAGACGTACTGGAATATAGTATTTTCATCTTGCCGGGATATCAATTTTCGTAGAACCGCTGCCGTTAAATAATTAGTAAAGTAATCACACTGGACCAAAAAAAAAAAAAGATCGCCTTCAGGAGACATCATGTCAATACCGTGTAACACCTCCTCTAGCCGTAATAACGGCCTCAGTTCTGCGAGGAACAGGGTCTACTAATTTCGTCAGGTATGCCGCATCCAGCTGAAGCCACACATTGATGATTACAACCTGTAGAACTACCCAGATTACGGTAATATCGATTGCTACATTTCGTCTTCTATTCCAAGTAGTCACAGAGATTTTCTGAGGGATTAAGATCGAGTGATTTAGCTGACCAGTGTAGGTGTGGTAGGCAGCGTATCTGTTCGTTAAACATCGAAACTGACCCGTTCCGACTTTTGAACACAACTATTGTCATCTAGGGTGACAGGAATATCCACAGCATATTCATCATGACATCGTGAAAGAAAGAGCAACATTTGGTCGCCATAAATTTTGAAACAAACATCTTTATTTCATGTTGGCGTTTATCAAATCACACTTCGGAGAAGCACTTCACAAAACCATGTCCGGCCAAAACGCTATCCGCCACGCACGTTGGACCGTCGGTGCCCTCGATGCCTTACACGATATGAAAAGCGACAAAATCACGACTTCCTGGGACACAGTCAAGCGCTGCTGTCAACTTCTATCCTGTTTCTGTGTTGTTCGGCAGCTTTGTCTGTCGCTGTGAGCAATGGACTTTTGCGAGGTACCTGACAGAGTTCGCTCGGGAAACTGGTGGAGATGGATCTACATTCTCTGAGAGCAACAATTCCTGTCTGCTTTGGAAACCGGGATGACACTTTTCTTTTGGTCTCTGACTGTTACGATCATTTTACGGCCACTGTTCTTACGCCGTGTTAAGCCCATTTTACACAAGCGACTTTCTGGTCAAAATCTAGTTCTATATGTGCGTTAGTCTTTCGTGCCTGCCGCTAAATCGGGAGCCAACCATGTCGCGAGTGTGTGACGACAATGACCTCCAGATTCTGCCGAGTACAGAGTTCTAAACTTCGGTGCACTGTGATGACATCTGCTAACATTCTGTTCGAGCTCATTGCTATTATAAAAAGGGAATTTGTGTGTCGTGTCTTCTTGTTCTTTCTGGTGTTGTTTGCTTTGTTTTTCTGACACATTGAAAAGGTTGCACGAGTCCCGGTACATTTCCTACGAATGTTCTACATGTGAGCCGAAACATGTAAAAGCAAACAGGTATTTTCGTTTTACAGAAAGAAGCCTACGCTGTGCGTAAATAAAGAACATAAACAGATAAACGGGGTGTAATAAAAATTATTTCAACAGTAAAAAAAAACACGAAATTATTTGACGAGAGAAATAGTTTTTGATGTTATTTGGAAAGTAGCAAGAAAACAAGAAACAAAGGATAACGTAAAGCGACGATCTTTACTGAATTTTAGATACTGTTTGATGTGTTTGCGAGTATATATTTTCTCGAATAAATAAATGTACGTGTTTTGAAATGTTTGGACGTCACGTTTCCTATTCTTTCAGTTCGCAGCATCGTACAGAATTCAGCTCTCGACCATCGTGAATTTTACTTTGGTCATTAATAAACTTCCTATCATTGCCGCATTTTGTTATTATATTTCGATTTTTTCGCTAAAAGGGGTACCTCATAATCTCATTTCAACGTCCAGAGCCGGCCGGAGTGGCCGAGCGGTTCTAGGCGCTACAGTCTGGAACTGTGCGACCGCTACGGTCGCAGGTTCGAATCCTGCCTCGGGCATGGATGTGTGTGATGTCCTTAGGTTAGTTAGGTTTATAGTTCGAAGTTCTAGGGGACTGATGACCTCAGCTGTTAAGTCCCATAGTGCTCAGAGCCATTTCACCGTCCAGAGCCAAACTGTACCGCAGTCGACTGTCACAGCATACGCAGTTTTGACGCTAGACTATAAACGAAAATGATCACTCGAAACAGGGGAGACGCAGTACGAGATTAAAACGTCAGGGGCGCTGCAGTGGACTAACTTGTCTCGACTACTTAACTGAGTCAAGAAAGTTGATTGTGTCAAAAGAGCTTTGCAGGGCAACTTAAGTCACGGTGTGGTCAAGGGGTCCGTCCAAACGCATTAGCTCCTTTTTGCCATTCTGTCGCGTCTCTACTTTGATCCAACTTACTACGCTGATTCCATACTACCGACTTCACTCCCATCACTTACGTCAGCGATGGATGGCTGCATTCTCGCGTTGTACAAGTTCTGCGCTATCTACAGGGATCCAAGTCCACGATTTCAAGGGGTTGACTAACATTTTGCTGGGTGAGCTCATACTGCGGGATGGCTGTTCCCCAGTTTGAGTACACTGCGTGATGAGAGGCCCTCGTGGGCAGGCGGCGCGCTTCGAGTCGCAACAACTTGCCGAACAGGCTGCAGCTTATCTCCGCCTTCATCCGGCCGACAGGAAGCCTGGGCCGCCCGATGAATTATGCACCAGCAGGCGACGGCCCCACGCCGGACATGCACATACATGCATGCATACGTCCGCCTCTGCATGCATGCATGTATGCGTCTGTGTGCGCCCTTCGCAAAGAATTTGCATCGCTGAAGGAACATCTACAAATCGCAATGCGACGCAACGCCGGTGGCCAGGGACGAAAGGAAATCAGGTTATGTTATTTTGCACCAGAAAACACACAGTAATGTACTGCTAGATTTTTCAGTTCACTGCAATATAAAGCGTAATTTAGTCTTCTTCCTAGCGTGGAAAACGAGATATCTGCTCTATTCCGGACATCGAGTGAGGTGGCGCTGTCGTTTATGGTCGAAGGCTCGTATTGGACACGAGAGTTGTTCAAATCCACAGTCCACGTTAATATCCCATGTTTTCCATAAATTAGTTCAGATGACACCTAGCATTAGAGCTCAGATGTCACCTAGAATTAGAGCACGACCGATTTCCTTCCCACACCAACTAATCTATGACCGCAATTACTGCGACGTTTGACCCACTTGTCCCGGGAATTCCTTAAATCGAGAGGATAGCTAGAAGAATTGAAAAGCGTACATTCCATTAGTTTCCTGTTTTTCCCCGTGTGAAAATTAATTTGGACGGGATATTGAACTTAAGTATCGATAAAAGTGGAGCAGAAGTTAAAACATTATGGAATAGCAGACGGAGCTGGTTGCCGTTATTTTATCAGGCTACTCAGAAAGCAGAGAGTTTGAGATCTATGTCCATGATACGACAATAGGCACTCAGAATTTGAAGCAGTCAGACGGAGTGTGCCGCAGGGTTCTGTTTCTAGTGCTCGTAAATGATCCTCCACCTTCACTGCCAGAATATGCAAGTTTTACCCAGCGAAGTACGCCGTTTAGGTCTCGCTTAGAGCAAATGTCAAGAGCGTTCGCTTGAAAGAGCACGGTCGATTTCCTTCCCTGTCTATTTCTGGTCCGAGATTGTGCCCTGTCGCAAATGACGGCGTCGTCCACGGGACTAAAAAAAAAGACAATCTTCCCTCCTTGAATTCCAGTAGCAAATATCAGGTGAATCGTATTGCTCGGGCGAATGAACAGGTCAAGGAAATGACGAAGTTTGCCGTGAATGAAATGCCAACTGCACATCAGATGCCGTATTGCCTCACTCATTCGACTATTGCAATGTGAAGTCCCCGAAGAGCTGGGTTGGGTGTTGGGTTGTTTGGGGAAGAGACCAAACAGCGAGGTCATCGGTCTCAGTGGACTAGGGAGGGATGGGGAAGGAAGTCGGCCGTGTCCTTTCAAAGGTAGCAGCCCGGAATCTGCCTGAAGCAATTTAGGGAAATCACGGAACACCTAAATCAGGATGACCGGACGCGGGATTGAACCGTCGTCCTCGCGAATGCGAGTCCAGTGTGTCCCCGAACAGCGTCGTAGCCTGTATGGCCGAACTGCTACGTGGAAGTGAGCCTCAGGACTTGAGGATACCTTTACTGAGATATTGGCTGAATGTATTACAGGAAGGACGGGCACCTCGTAATGTGTTCTGCAGGGATATCATACATTTTGGAAGAACGATTGATAAAAGTTGGTGCTTCTGTACGTTTACAAAAAGTAGTTGTGAAATGCACTGACGGAATGTACGAACAGTTGCATCAGACGGCGCGTTGTTTCACTTCAGGCTGTAATCGTAGACACTTTCGATGCGCTTTTGCTACACTGGGCTCCGCTGGCTGTATACCAAGATATTACACGGAGCTTGGTGGAGCTAAAAAAAGAAACGTGAGCAGTTTTTCTGGAGGCGAACAAGCACTTTCTGAGGATTTAATCTTCATGTATAGTATGAAGTCGAAACATTTAGATTTTTTTAATTGGAGGATGAATTTACATTAGCAAATAAATAGTAGCAATCATAAGCATAAATGTTTCTTTTTTGCCCGTTGCAAAAATGGTTCAAATGGCTCTGAGCACTATGGGACTTAACTTCTGAGGTCATCAGTCCCCTAGAACTTAGAACTACTTAAACCTAACTAACCTAAGGACATCACACACATCCATGCCCGAGGGAGGATTCGAACCTGCGACCGTAGCGGTCGCGCGGTTCCAGACTGTAGCGCCTAGAACCGCTTGGCCACCTCAGCCGGCGCCTGTTGCAAAAATATTACTTGGAATAATGTGAGTCAGGTGGTAATTTCGTTTTAACGAGAGTGGGAAATAATTCTTGCGTGCCTAATGCGCATGTTCTGCGCAAAGAACGTAAATCTGTAATTAAATTTCATTTAAATCTACGTATTTATAAAAATCATTGTATATATGGACGTTCCACTTCTCCTAAATCGATGAATCGATTTCAACCAAAATTGGTACCCATACCATGTACTATATGGAAAGAAGCACCGCGATGGTAAGAAGTATGTACCTCTCGTAGGGGTGGGGATGGAGCTGAAAAGCAGGTTACATGAGAGCGTAACTCAGGAACACCTGGAGCAATTTCAGCCACACGATTGTATAAAAACACTGTCGGAGCAAGAAATCCCTAGTCCGCCAACGAATGAGGTTGGTGATGGGAACGGGTGAATTGTAAAAATGTTCGAAGACAGCCTGTTGGTATTCATATCCTGCATTCAGTTGCCCTGGAATGCTTTGAAAGTGTAAAATGCAATCTGTCTCTGATTTGAATTGTTCAGTTCGTCAACCACGTCGCGAGAATGACCACCGCACCGAGTCAATGATTTTGTCAGCGTGTTTGGGGGTCAAAGATCATGCCACACGTCTCATTGTCCCAGACACGTATAAAGGCCTCGCTGGTCTCGCCTAGTGTGAAGCAGTGGACAACCAGTTGCCAGCGATAGCCCTTTTTCTCGGAACGATAGTCAGTGTTGTCAGGATGTCTCAGACGAAACTACAGTGTATCGCTCATATTCGACGGATATGAAAGAAAGGGGAAAATTATTGGGAACTATTGAAAAGTTGTCAACGACATCATCGACTTCAGGCAATGCAGGAACGTCTCACCGCAATGCTACCTGTTGAATATGGAGAACAACATGAACTTCGCTTACTAGGAATGCCTACATGTCCCAAGTAGTGGGCAAAAGGATAGAATAATATATGAGTAAATGAGACTCAGTTGATAAGTTACATATTATGCGGTACATCGTACCCATTACGTATGGAAGGTGGAGCCAAGTGATGGTGAACAGGTTAGAAGATGAAGTTGTACGCTATCTATTCTGATCTGCTGTCAACTTAGTTGTACATGGTACCTAACGTGTAATAAGGGTTACAGACCGCACAGCAAATGGTCGTAGCTGTACGTTGTGTGTGTGTGTGTGTGTGTGTGTGTGTGTGTTGAATTCCGCGCGCGCGTTGAATTGCTCGCTGCCTCGCGCACTACGCCACGGCGGTTCTCCCGCTGATCGGAAGACTTTGCCCTGAACCGCCCACGCACGGACTTCGTTCCATTTCCTTTCCAACGACGCAGCGGAACTCGTCTTGGAGCTCCTTGTCGAAGCAGGAAGTTTTCCGTTCTTTATTTTTCCTCTCTGAGTTCCACGGACTTGCTGCCACAAGCAGGAGTTTTTCTTTTGTGTCGTAGGACCTTCGACACCAGTTTATTCCGTGAAGTTTACCGGTGACTTTCTTCCGAATGAGGCCTGCATATCGATGACGCAGGCTTGCATTTCGTCTCTATAGTGCTTAGTTGCATGGCAGTGGCATTCTCGAGACGCAGCTGCCTGTTACGGGAACTAGAAAGAAGGAAAATACTTTTTCTTCTTTTGAAAGCGAATCTGAAGTAAGGCTTCATTAAGATAAGATGAAATAATACACTCGATTCAAATGGTTCTGAGCACTATGGGACTGAACATCTATGGTCATCAGTCCCCTAGAACTTAGAACGACTTAAACCTAACTTTAAACCTAACTAACCTAAGGACAGCACACAACACCCAGCCATCACGAGGCGGAGAAAATCCCTGACCCCGCCGGGAATCGAACCCGGGAACCCGGGCGTGGGAAGCGAGAACGCTACCGCACGACCACGAGATGCGGGCATAATACACTCGAAATCTGGAGGAGAATGGACTTGAAGTAAAATGACAGCAGAATATAAATAGAAAACCTGGGAAGTAGAAGGTCGTTTTAAAAATATGAGAGGGAGGCCTACAGCTTGTCGACACTGTTCAATTAGTATTCCCACGAAACAGTGAGACAAGTCAGCAAGGAAATTACGAAGAAGAAATAAAGACACGGGAATCTAAAATGAATAGTAGGGTTCGTAGGCTATATCCCAAATGACTGTTTTTAGTGTTAAGCACCTCAGTCGATAAAAAGGGAACCCGTATAGGATCACTTTGTTCTCTGTCTGTCCGAGTGTTAAGATCCCTTTTTCCTCAGGAACGGGTAGACGTATCGCGTTACAGTTTGTGTCACGTACTAAGGTCTATGGTTCCTTGGTGGTGTAAAAACTTTAAGCTTGTATGTCAGTGTAATCAATAGATAAGGCAATTTATGTCACATACTTTGATGCTCGCAAATTCATTAATCAAAACCTATGGAATACTTCCCGTTGACGTAGAATCATGAAATTTGGCAAGAAGCAAAGTTTCACAGTACAACTAAAGGGGAAATATCCGGAACTGGTTAATTTGTAACTACATCACACGAAATATATATATATATATATATATATATATATATATATATATATATATATATAATATTGTCATTTGTTTTCCATCTGTCAGCAAGTTAAGACCCCTTTTCTGGGGCATTGCGATAGCAAATACGAAATTACACAAAAATTTAAACTTAAATTTTAAACATTCTCTAAAATCTTGAATTCCCCAGTACACCTTGCCATTATCGCTTCGATAAGAGACAAAAATTACCGAGATTCTCGATTTACGGGATGGATGAATTGTCTGTATACATAATTAAGTTTGTACGGAACCCTCAGAGCACGAATCGTACTACTATCACTTGATGTTTTTAAAATAGATTTCGATGCGATAGTATATTAGAACATTTTCCAATATGTGGAAACAGCGTTCACTTTGTAACTTCTATCTGTTGCATCTTGGATGTGACATGTGAAGAACGGGAACTGAATTTCGTAAGACTGGTACTTCCAGAAATTTTTTTCCACGCAAAGTTCAGCCTGTTTCCGATAGGTCATTGTTTGTGAACTCTTAGTATGTTCTGAAACTTTTTTTTATAGTAGAAGTAGTGGTGTAAGACAGTAAATCTATGGACCGGTGCAGCTGCACTTCTTTATTTATTTTTGTAGCTAATGTGATCTATTTTCTCTTCCAGTCGCTGGGAACAATTCTCTATTGAAAAACAAGCTATGTATTTAAAATTTTGTGGACTTCGAAGTCACTGGTGAAGTGCATCTCACTTAATACTCTCTAGTGAAAGAATCTTGATGCATTTACATTTAATTAGCAATTTCGCTCTTTTTTTGTCGACGATCCGATATGTTCAAGAACGCGTCTTCCCGTTTGCCGAAGATCTGATATGTTCCAGAATGTTTCAAGGAGTAATACAGGCTAATGTAAGGCAAATGATTCAGCACGAACATTGTTTACGTTTATGTTATATTACGTTACATTAGTCGTATTCCAAGGACCATGAGGGGTCTGAAACCGAGTTTCTCTCCAGGTCGTGAAAGCCCAAGGGATGGCTACCGACCGCCGGTCATTCTCTGCCTTATGGTGTCATGCGAATACGGTATGGAGGAGCATGTGGTCAGCACACCGCCCTCCCGGCCGTTTTACAGTCTCTGCAGACCGTGGAGCCGTTATTGCTGGGTGAAGTAGCTCCTCAGTTGACTTCACAAGACTGAGTGCACCACTTACCAGTCCTCACACCAAGGGAAAAGTCCTTGACAGCACCGGGAATGGAACCCGGGTCCTTCGCTTGACAGCCATCCACACTGGTCACTCAGATACCGAGGCGGACACGAGGGGTATAAGGCATTTGGAAATTAGTTAAAGATGTACTGTACTGAAGTGGCTTAAAATTAAGGAAGATTATTCTATTACATTGCTAATGTCAATTATAAAGTAACCATGAACATTAACTGTGACAGTTTGTGTGAAGATATTTTACAGATTGTGCAGATGTGTGGCAAGTAGTAAATTATACACACTGATTATTGCCAGGTATTGATAAGCATATGTCATAAACCATCAGCTGTCGGTGCTTTTTATTCCTATACTTGCATTACCGACAAAAAGGACAAAATTTGCATCTTAAAAAAGGACGAAAGGTACTATCCTGGCATTTGCGATGTACGGAAAAAGTAATTCTCGATTACCGGACAGGTATGTGAAACACCGCCATCGCGAATACGAGTCCAGTGTGTTGCTGTTGCGCCACCCCTCTCGGTAAAATGATTTGCATCTTCGGACGCCGGACGGAGTGGACGAGCGGTTCTAGGCGCTTCTGTCTGGATCTGCGAGACCGCTACGGTCGCAGGTTCGAATCCTGCCTCGGGCATGGATGTGTGTGATGTCCTTAGGTTAGGTAGGTTTCAGTAGTTCTAAGTTCTAGGGGACTGATGACCTCAGAAGTTAAGTTCCATAGTGCTCAGAGCCATTTGAACCATCTTCGGACAATGCGAGTAAAATATTATTTACGAGCGATAGCCAATATCTTAAACCCAGCAATACTACTTTTTTCATAACGCGTGCTAGCAAGAAAAACATTTCGTTTGAGAGTTGTTAACTTTTATTAACAACGCCCTTTTTAAATAGGTACTGAGGTGATAGTAGGGTCCAGAACTGGAAAATATCTTTTTGCACAAGTTTGCCAGAACCAACGCGTTTTCCGTAACATGCACAGAGAGAGAAAGGGAAGTTTGAGACCACCAAAAATTTTTTTTTGAAACTTACAGATTTCGTTGATTGACATTGAGTTTTATTCACAACTCTACAGGGAACACGGAACACATACATTATCTTCTGACGATGTGCCACTCTTGTTGCTCAGTGGTCTTATGTGGGACGAAGTATGTAACTTACTTTTTCAAGTCCCCTCGTAGTGACGTTAACGTTAATAATAATAATAGGAATAGGAGATGTGTAAGAAGGGCCCTCAAACTGAAGAAATAAATGTGACATTTCTTGCGGAAAGTGAAATTCACTATTAAGACTTAAATTTTTGGTTTACGTTTTACTGAAAAACTCAGAAGAGTTACGGAATCTACTATAAATAATCATTAAAAATTTAAATATTTTTATTAATTTTAAAATCTAAAGTACGATACTATATTACAATATTTTAAAAAGGTTGCATAAAGTACCCCCGTTGGTATTGTGAAAGTTAATTGTCACAGAAAAAATGAAGTTACTTGATAAATTTTTTTGTTCGTTGGCAGGTACAAGCTTGCAGCCCTGGTACACATTGGTATTTTCGCGCCACAATACGTCGTACGCTGCTAGGTGACCCGCAATAAAATGGCGAAGCAGCCCATTGATAAAGTGGGGATGGTGGTGTGCCGTTTTGTTGCGGGTCGGCTAGCGGCGTGGCTCGAGAATATCAATGCATATCAGGGTTGCAAACATGTTACCTGCCAAAGAACAACAGCGAATCCAAAATGGAACAGTATGGTACAGAATGTCCGATTGCTTCCATTTATGAGTGCCTATTGCTGTGCGATCGACATGGAACTGATGCACTTTGTTCTGTATCCTGCAGATAAGTTAGAAGCAACCTGTTGTGTCTGTTATGCGATAATTACGTAACTCTTGCACGGGGATGTTATGGTTCGCTGTGTTGGTAACGGTTTCTGACCAGAAGCCCCACTATAACACGCGCACCGTGTAGTGAGAAGCCGGAGTTCACGAATTCCGCGACTTCCCGCACGTTCCAAGGGCGTTTCCCCACAGCGGACCGGAAAAACCCGGGAGTCCTTCGGCAGTCCTGTCACGCGGCCGGCAGGTGTGTGCCGATGGGACGCCGACACACCAGGGCCTCGCCTCGCAGATGACTGCGGCCCGACACGTGGCCCAAACACTGCCCGCAGGGCACCACACTCTTCACCTCGGTTCTGCGTCTCGTGGGGCGTCTCGACCAAGTCTGCAGCGAGATACCAACACAGCAGCCAAAGCTGGCGGAAACCACCTCGATAGGAGATCCTTATAGAGTATTTGGTGACACAGTTCACGTATATCGCAATCTATTTACCTTCATTAGTAAGCGTTTCGTTGACTGTCGACATCAGATGAAAATAAAATGTGACGGGTAGTCGCCATAACTTCGTCAGGAAATTTCTGTTGTAAGCTTCTGTCACAGTTTGCGTGTTCCAGCGCCATGGTATGCCAATAAATAGCACCAACTTACACATTTCATTCGTATACCAGCAGATTTTCACTGTGAGTGTGTGTTCAATTTAGACATTTTGCCCACGAAAATTGTACTACCGCGTATACTTCAGTTTTGCAGGACGTTTCCATTTACCGTGCCATTTCACTCTGACAAAGTGATGGAGGTGTTATGCGTATCGCGGCAGAACTCTGCAGGGAACACGGAACACATACTTACCTTCTGACAATGTGCCACTCTTGTTGCTCAGTGGCCTTATGTGGGACGACGTATGTAACTTAAGTCCCCTCATAGTGACGTTAACGTTAATAATAATAATAGGAATATGAATAATAGCGATAGTACGAGATACAAAATGAGCTACAGGTGTACAAAAGTGATATCCGCTGACATAACGAGTTGTTAGGTATAATGCTTCAGCTAATGGCCTTGGGAAATGAGGACGGTATTGCCTAGAAAGAATGGTACTTAGTTGTAACGACGTAATGAGTGCATAGGGGAACAAAGGCAGACTTCATTGTTGTCTTTATATTACAGTACTTCCGACCACAGTCAGCGACAGAGCTACACACACTTGTGACGCGGCGGGACGATGGTACTTTTTGGAGAATGAAGCTCCCTCCGCCGGACTAAGTTAGTAGCGCCCTGTTGGTAAGGCCGTCAGTCCGCGGACAAAAGAAAGAATACAGCGAGAAGTTTGCACAGGCTCTACAGCTGCGGGCAGGCACTTTTGCTGTGGACACCAGCTAAAAGCTCCGCGCGCAGATTTAATTACGCTGCGGAAAGCCACTTCCGACTCCGCCTGTCGCCCGACGCACCGAGTTTCCCGGCACTGCACTTGTGCCGCTGGTGCGGTCTGGTATCGGGTCTCGAAATACTAGCAGCCTACCGTACAGCTGCTACTCCTCCAAGTTCGCCAGTCGGGTTTATCTAAGGAATATGCGACAGTCATTTTAGTCTTGAGCGTTATGGAGCATTGTGTATAAGGATAACGTGATTTTTTTTTTAAAACAGACGATTTAAACTGGCCTGAAGCTGTGTAATGGACATTTTCAAGTTCATTCCTATTTCATATAATTTTTTCTGGTTTTTTGCTATGCGAACTGTCACCACTATGATTTTCTTGGAACCTGGGTCACAGTTGCTAAGAATTTTTTCAGTGATTCCATACCGCTTGCAATTGTTGATCATTCCGGTCTTAGTCCGTTTTGAAGTATCTAGATAAGTTTGTTAGCCGTTTGATCATTAAAAATAAATATAAATTTCTTATGATTAACTGTATCTAAGTACTTGAAAATGCTGAAATGATGCTGTAATATGAACAGTTGAAAACGGCGTGTTACCAGTCAAAACATGGTACCACCATGCGCTAACATTGCGTTTCCAGTCAAGTGAGAGCGTTAAATTCTATGATGTGCCTAGTACAGCAATACAAAGCACAACTAATCATCATAAGCGTCATTTCCACATTGTAAACTTTATGCGTTTCAGACCTGAATTTTTTCTGAAGGAACGAAAATTTTTATTTATGCGGTAATGCTCTTAGGCGATATTTTAATGTTTTTAGATGTAAGATTTATACAAAAATATGTATTTTCAAAATGTTCAAATGTGTGTGAAATCTTATGGGACTTAACTGCTAAGGTCATCAATCCCTAAGCTTACACACTACTTAACCTAAATTATCCTAAGGACAAACACCCACACCCATGCCCGAGGGAGGACTCGAACCTCCGCCGGGACCAGCGGCACAGTCCATGACAGCAGCGCCTCTGACCACACGGCTAATCCCGCGCGGCAAAAAAAGTATTTACCCCTTTTGAAAACATACTTTGCTCGCTTGGCTGCATTTTATGAATAAAATAACTAATTACGAAATATTCGTTATTGTAATAAATAGTAAAGTTATCATTCAATAATTACCATGCAAAATAACAGTAACAATATTCAGTTATACAGTGGAATATAGCGAACCAAGCACATCCGTGTATTCTGGTGGTGCCGACAGGGGTAGCCGAGCGGTTATAGGCCCTACAGGTGGAACCGCGCGACCACTACGGTCGCAGGTTCGAATCCTGCCTCGGGTATGGATGTGTGTGATGTCCTTAGGTTAGTTAGGTTTAAGTAGTTCTACGTTCTAGGGGACTGATGACCTCAGAAGTTAAGTCCCATAGCGCTCAGAGCCATTTGAACCATTTTTATTCTGGTTGTCGCTAGGTGCTGCGCATGGCTACACTGACTTGCTGATGTTTTCATTGTGATGCCCAACGTTTGGCAGCACTTGCACATGATGAAAAGGTTCAACATTCACAAATATGAACCTCACGTTTCCATTGGGAAAAAATACCACTGTTGCAACTAAGACACAGTAAAAGATAATGTACACAATTATAGCCAAAGGGCCTGAAAGGATCTATGTAGAGCTGACGGCGTAGAATGAAAAGTGAAGTGCGTCGGGAAACATTTCAAGTCAACAATGAAAATATGATATGCAAAGCCATCAGATTTTGGTTGTCACACTGTCTGGATATCGACTTGGACTCCCAACGTGAAAATCGGAAATTTGTGGTAGGGACTATGGGATGAAACTGCTGAGGTCATCGGTCCCTAGGCTTACGCACTACTTAATCGAACTTAAACTCACTTACGCTAAGGACAACACACACATCCATGTCCGAGGGAGGACTCGAACCTCCGACGGGGGGAAGTCGCGCGAACCATGATGAGACAACTCAGATCGCACGATTGTACCGCGCGGCTACTCACAACGTGACTTCCTGTTTTTCACCTCAGGTACATCGTCCACAGGGTGGATATCCGACAGAATTCTCGCGATGCCTCAGAGATATTTTCTGAGTATTTTGGTATGAAAAACTCCTGGTTCCACGTGGCTCGTTACAGACTAACTGCGTTTCGTTTGCTTTATCTTTGCAGCTGTATTGCACTAAAAATATCTGCCTATCAGTGCAAATGTCGACAGTGTGCTCTGAATGGCATCTTTGGGAACAAAACTTTTTCCATCCACTCCCGGTACGTGATGTTGACAACAGTAATGTCCATTTGTTTCTTCGCCCTAAAGCTTGCACTCAGTACTGCTCGATTCTGTCTCGGTTTGTATATCTGGCAGTGTTAGTTGCGCGTTCACAGTGATACACAGCAGTGTGGCTACGTTTGGTGATGAAACGTTGGCCAATAAGCACCTCTTGTACGGGTTCACTGACTGCAGTGGAAGAGCGGCACAACGACGCAATGCTCAACAGTTCGCGCAGCGACGGGAAGCGCGGCACGGTATGCACTGTCTGATCAAAACTATCCGCACGCCCCTACGTAATACGGAATCGACCACTAGATGTCACGGCAGACGGGCCTGCCAGTATACGGGGTGGTCCATTGATAGTGACCGGGCCAAATATCTCACGAAATAAGCATCAAACGAAAAAACTACAAAGAACGAAACTCGTCTAACTTGAAGGGGAAACCAGATGGCGGTATGGTTGGCCCGCTAGATGGCGCTGCCATACGTCAAACGGATATCAACTGCGTTTTTTTAAAGTAGGAACCCCCATTTTTTAATTACATATTCGTGTAGTACGTAAAGAAATATGAATGTTTTAGTTGGACCACTTTTTTCGATTTGTGATAGATGGCGTGTAAGTACGTGGTATCACGTAACATTCCGCCAGTGCGGACGGCATTTGCTTCGTGATACATTAATCGTGTTAAAATGGACCGTTTACCAATTGCGGAAAAGGTCGACATCGTGTTGATGTATGGCTATTGTGATCAAAATGCCCAACGGGCGTGTGCTATGCATGCTGCTCGGTATCTTGGACGACATCATCCAAGTGTCCGGACCGTTCGCCGGATAGTTCCGTTATTTAAGGAAACAGTAAGTGTTTAGCCACATGCGAAACGTCAAACACGACCTGCAACAAATGATGATGCCCAAGTAGGTGTTTTAGCTGCTGTCGCAGCTAATCCTCACATCAGTAGCAGACAAATTGCGCGAGAATCGGGAATCTCAAAAACGTACGGTGTTGAGAATACTCCATCAACATCGATTGCACCGGTACCAAACAAGAGAAATAACGGGACGATGACAGATTTTTTGCACGCGTTCTATTTAGCGACGAAGCGTCATTTTCCAACAGCGGTAACGTAAACCGGCGTAATATGCATTATTGGGCAACGGAAAATCCACGATGTCTGCGACAAGTGGAACATCAGCGACCGTGGCGGGTTAATGTATGGTGCGGCATTATGGGAGGAAGGCCCCCATTTTATCATGGCAATCTAAATGGTGCAATGTATGCTGATTTCCTACATAATGTTTTACCGTTGTTACTACAAGATGTTTCACTGCGTGACAAAATGGCGATATACTTTCAACATGATGGATGTCCGGCACATAGCTCGCGTGCGGTTGAAGCGGTATTGAATAGCATATTTTCATTAGAGATTTTCACCATACCATGGCCCGCACGTTCATCGGATCTGACGTCCCCGGATTTCTTTCTGTGGGGAAAGTTGAAGGATATTTGCCATCATGATCCACCGTCAACGTCTGACAACATGCGTCAGCACATTGTCAATGGATGTGCGAACATTACGGAAGGCGAACTACTCGCTGTTGAGAGGAATGTCGTTACACGTATTGCCAAATGCATTGAGGTTGACGGACATCATTTTGAGCATTTATTGAATTAATGTGGTATTTACTGGTAATCACGGTGTGTAACAGTATGCGTTCTCAGAAATGATAAGTTCACAAAAGTACATGTATGACATTGGAACAACCGAAATAAAATGTTCAAACGTACCTACGTCCTATATTTTAATTTAAAAAACCTACCTGTTACCAACTGTTCGTCTAAAATTGTGAGCCATATGTTTGTGACTATTATAGCGCCATCTATCACAAAGCGAAAAAAGTGGTCCAACTAAAACATTCATATTTCTTTACGTACTACAGGAATAAGTAATAAAAATGGGGGTTCCTATTTTAAAAAAACGCAGTTGATACCTGTTTGACCTATAGCAGCGCCATCTAGCGGGCCAAACATAGCGCCATCTGGTTTCCCCCTTCAAGCTAGACAAGTTTCGTTCTTTGTAGTTTTTTCGTTTGACACTTAAGTCGTGAGATATTTGGCCCGATCAATGGACCACCCTGTAGAAGCAGGCGGGAAGTATTGTGGTATCAGCAGAGAAGCAATAACAGGAGAACGGGTCTGTCAGTAGAGCTCAGTGACTTCGAACGAGCACTGGTCATTGGGGTCACCAGAGTAATAAATCCATAAGGGACATTTCAGCCTTTCTAAAGGTACGCAAGTCGACTGTTTGAGATGCGACGGTGAAGTGCAAACGCAAAAGGTCAGCTACAGCGAATCCAAGGCCAGGCACGTTCAGTGTACTGACAGACAGCATTCCAGATGGGGGTTGTAAAAATGTAACGAAATCAACAGGAAGAATCACTCGTGAGTTTCAAAGCGGTACCTGCAGTCCGTTTAGCACCATTACTGTGCGTAGCAATTTAAGTTGAACGATGTACAGTGATCAAGCAGCTCCTCATAAGCCACACATTTCTGTAGTAGCAACGCTTGAGGAATTCTTAAGAGCGACCGTGGATAACTGGAAACAAGTGATTTGGAGCGATAGACCGTGCTATAAACTATGACAATCCCTTTGAAGAGTTTGCTTTTGGTGAATTCCCGGAGAACTTGACTTTGTATCAGTTGTAGTGCCAACTGTGAAGTGTGGCTATGGTGTGGACCCCATGTTGCAAAAAATGGTTCAAATGGCTCTGAGCAGTATGGGACTTAACATATGAGGTCATCAGTTCCCTAGAGCTTAGAACTACTTAAACCTAACTAACCTAAGGACATCACACACATCCATGCCCGAGGCAGGATTCGAACCTGCGTCCGTAGCAGTCGCGCGGCTCCGGACTGAAGCGCCTAGAACCGCTCGGCCACCGCGGCTGTCCCCTTGTTGCACTAAAGTAACACTTCGCAGATGGTGATTGATTTTATGGACATGACAGTGAACAGTATCATAAAACAGTATGCGTGAGGTAACGGTTTGTGGGCAGTAACATTGTCTGACCTGCCCAGAGTCCCGACCTCCACCCAACGAAACACCTTTGGGTCAAGTTAGAACATCGACTTCGCCCCACACCCCAGCGTCCATTTTCGCCACCTTTTTTGGTTTCGGTTCCAGAAAAAGACTGGGCTGCCATTCCTCCACAGACTTTCGAACACCTCACTGATTGTGTCCCCAGCAGTCATAAGAGCGAAGGCTGGTCACACCCCATATTAATGTCTACTAATCCGTGTGCACATACCTTTGATCAAACAATGTACGTGCCGTATCTGCTCCTTGCGTCTGTTGCGTTATTGCGTGTTTTGCATTGTACGTTTTGGTGATTGCATATTACAGGCTGTTTCACTGTCGCGAAGGTATTTCCACAGAAAGAAACTCGGGTAACAAATAGAAAAAGTTCAAAAATGGTTCAAATGGCTCTGAGCACTATGGGGCTTAACATCTGAGGTCATTAGTCCCCTAGAACTTAGAACTACTTAAACCTAACTAACCTTAGGACATCACACACATCCATACCCGAGGCAGTATTCGAACATGCGACTGTAGCGGTCGCGCGGTTCCAGACAGAAGCATCTAGAACCGCTCGGCCACACCGGCCGGCTATCGAATAAGTCATGTTAAAATTATTTCTCTGTAATAGGACGACACGGGTCCCTTACACCAAAGTAGAAAATATCCCTAGTGGTCGGTCGAGTTCGGGTTCACACTGTTAGCTGAGTATGGATTGACTCCTCCAGTTAGCGGGGACTACAGACTCGGGAAATGTCCCTTCCAGAGCCACTTCCCGAGTTTGCTGGTGGAAGTGTGAGTGCGCGTTATCTGGCGTTATTGCTGGAGCGCTCAGACGTCGCGACTCGGCACTCACAGGTCGCCCGTGGGCTGTCGTCAAATATTTGTAAAGGGATAAGCTGCAGGCGCCACGTCTCTAAAAGGAGTCGGCCAGATTACTCACTCGCAGTCGTGGCGCCGGCCCGCGGTCATTACTACTGGCTCTCAGCAGCCACAGATATCCGGCACGGACATTTAGGGCTGGGCGTGAAAGTCTCGGAGCACCACGGAACATGGCCTTTCTTCTGAGTGTGTGTGCTCACCTTCACGGAAGTCCAACAACTGTCGTTCTTGCTCTGCAGCCTTCTTCAGAGAGCGTCTGAGACACCGGCTTGCTTGAAAGATGCATCTGTCGGGCAAAAAGGCAGCGCTGTGGTTTTTCGGACTCACCTGCTGTAATGTTGGAAAAGCGTTACGTGTTGGGCTCCTTTGGACTTTTCTATTAACGAAGGGCGGGCGTTCAATATGAAATGGATCACATTTTTTTTCTGAAAGCAGGTTCGTTTTATTCTGGTTTCCAATTCACCTTATTATTCCGCGCTCTTTTGGCTACAGAAACCTGTTTTTCAACACAATCTCCGTGCAATGCGACCTAGCGAGTTGGCGCAGTGGTTAGCACACTGGACTCCCATTCGGGAGAACGACTGTTCAGATCCCCGTCCGGCCTTCCCAATACATCTCTCATCCGATTGGACCGATGTCTTTGCTGCTGGTCCGCACCCGCAAATCAACCAATCCATGCAATGAGATGGCCTTACGCCACCATACTGGAAGGGTATGTATGACCGCATGGTACCACTCTACTGGTCGATGTCGGATCCAACGTCTTCCAACAACTTTCCCATCATCCACGTGCTGCTTAACGCGGAGTGCATCATTCGTTGGACCAAACATGCACGTCGGAAGGTGCGAGATCTGTGCTGTAGGGTGGATGAGGAACAACAGTGGAGTAGTGAAGTCTCGTGAGCTTCTCTCGGGTACGCAGGCTTGTGTGATTTCACTGTGTTTCATTGTGATCCGTCGATCACATCGAGTGAGAGTGTCCGCACGTTCCAACATTGGGGGAGTCGCAGCTGAGTGCTGCCGGCTGGCACGCGGGAAATCGGACTGGTTTTTGCGACCTTGTTGTGATGGTGACAAATGGTTCAAACGGCTCCGAGCACTATGCGACTTAACTTCTGAGGTCATCAGTCGCCTAGAACTTAGAACTAATTAAACCTAACTAACCTAAGGACATCACACACATCCATGCCCGAGGCAGGATTCGAACCTGCGACCGTAGCGGTCGCTCGGCTCCAGACTGTAGCGCCTAGAACCGCACGGCCACTCCGGCCGGCGATGGTGACAGACACCTCGCCCAACGACTCACCGCACATATCTCCGTACACATTCTGCAAGCGCCTATGAATGTCTGCGATGTTCTGGTTTTCCGTCAAAACCAACTCAATAACAACTCTGCTTCGAACGCACCTCCGTTACAGACATCATTTTGAAGGATACGTATGCCGCTTCCATCTGTCGCAACTTCATGAAACTGCTCGTGCTCAAGCGGGAATATTCCAGTACGTCCGACAACAAATTCCGCAGTTTTTCAGCCGAAATTGGCGGAGAAGAAAATGTGTTGCATTACTTATTAAATACACCTCATATAAATAAGCAGTTTTGCAGATGGAAAAAACAGTACGCTCCAACCAGTCACATTTTCGTCGAACGGTGGTCGAATAAATATAAATTACGTACGGTCCTCATGCTGCGCCCAAATATTTTTTTTTTCTTTTTCTTTAGCCAATATCTATCTCAGCAGAAATTTTGACAGTCAGTTGCTCCTGACGATGACGATGATGGAAATCGTCGACAGCTCGAGGTTTTACACTGAATTGATGCGACAAAAAGCCCGAGAATGTTTCAAACAGCACAAAGTGCTATTATTCTGTTCATTCACGGTGAAGGGGAGCATGCAACACAAATTTATCTCAATATGGGAGGGGTGTACGGGGAGCATTGTCTCGCACGTTGCACAATTTTTCGGCGGTGTCAGCATTGTTAGACGGAATGTAGACCAAAAAGGTGTCAAACCGCTTCAAAAATTTCTGTGGAAGGTCCTGGAACATCTTCCTAGCTCTGTGACTGGCATGCGTTCGGCCCCTTAAAACAATCTGTCAGAATGCAGAGGTTCACCTGTGACAAGGCAGCTCAGGGTATTGTGGGAAACTGAATCTGTCAGCAAACCAAGAGTACATTGAAGCCATCCACTCCGATGCGATAGTTGTATCAGTGTCACTGGCAATTACGTGTAGTTGTATTGTTTCGCATGAAGTGTAATTATAATATTATTATTAAAATTAATATAGAAGATTTGTGAACAAAGAAAACATCATTCTTCGCTGTTTTTGCTAATGACCTCCTCATTTCTGATTTCGTGTCCATTTAATTTTGAATCTCATTGTCTAAAACCATATCTCACACTCTTCGATTCTCTTCTTTTCCGGTTTTCCCAGCGTCTGTGATTGACTTCCATACAATACTGTGCTCCAGATATGCATTCTGAAAAATTTCACCTCACACAAATACCTGTAAGTTTCATACTGCTAGACTTCTTCTAGCGAGGAATGCTCTCTGCTTCATAGCACTTCATATGTTCAGTAAATCAGAAGACATGCTCCGGAACTTAGGTTCATGTTTATATGACACACACTGTGTAAGCTCCACAGTCCCGAGCCTGTTCCAGACCTAGACCACAAATCGACACCAGTCCAAGATCCGGTTCTGTTTAAACATGTTGCAGTATTCCTGTACAGCTAAACGCGCGCGCGCGCGCGTGTGTGTGTGTGTGTGTGTGTGTGTGTGTGTGTGTCTGTGCGTGCCAGCAACATTGTACAGGCGGACACGACTGTACACTGTACGGGAGTATAATCGAAAGTCGATTCTTTCTACTGTGTAGGTTTCAGACCCGGAGCTCTCAGTATGCCCTGTGGCCAATGTCCTCTCGTCATCAGTTGAGAAGTTCAAACGTGACTTTTGTTGTCTACGTCATGCTAATCCGTCGTGCAGTTAATATTTCCTTTGATTCTGATATTGCGCATTCGTGTGCCAGAATGGTGAACTTTAAAACGAACAACACAACTGAGGAATTCACAACTGAGGAATTCATTTGACTTCATAATCGTCAGAAGCGAGAAGCTGCTTTCTCAGAATTGGTGGAAAGAAATCAAGAAACGAGCCTGCTGCAGCTGAATCCATGGTCACAATTGTGAAATTGGAAACATCTGGCAATGAGTTGTACCGTGACGTATGGGTATGCGGGGCCATCCATGCGCAGGTAAGCAAGTACACAACAAATACCTCTGCGGGGGAGCAGGGCTCACTGGGCAGGCGTGTCTCTGTGCTGGCAGCCGGACGTCCGCAGGTTTTGTTCCCACGGTCTGCGGCGGCATTCAGCCTGCCGCTGAGTCAGCTCATTAATATTCCGGACTCGCTAATCACGCCGTAATCTTTGCACACGCTACGGGCCGCCATTGTGTTACTTTCTGTGAGAAGGAAACAGTTTTTTACACAAGGTAGCTGGAGAGCACTCCTAGTTTATAATAGTATATTAAGGTCAGCGGCCGGCCGGAGTGACCGTGCGGTTCTAGGTGCTACAGTCTGGAACCGAGCGACCGCTATGGTCGCAGGTTCGAATCCTGCCTCGGGCATGGATGTGTGTGATGTCCTTAGGTTAGTTAGGTTTAATTAGTTCTAAGTTCTAGGAGACTGATGACCTCAGAAGTTAAGTCGCATAGTGCTCAGAGCCTTTAAGGTCAGCGAACGAGTTTTGTCGCGAAAAATTGTTTCTGGAAGTATGTGTTGCCTGTCGAAACGAAAGTTGCATTTGCATGGAAGTTCCATTTGAACGTAGGATTACAGTCAAAAGAAAGGTGTCTGGACGAATCGAATGGAAAGGAGAACAGTTTTCCAATTGGCCCTTTCCTTGGACTGCAGTGTGGCAAAGTTTTCTGCGCACATCGTCTGGAAACATCACTCCGGTTTAGTTTCTGAATTAATTGGTACTTTTGCATTATGCCACTAGCTGGTATGTTGAATATCAAATATTGTCTTCCTGAATTAGTACTAATCGTATCTTCACACCAGTCTTCTCACTGATTTGATACGTCCCAACACGGATTCCTATTCTGTGCCAAACTTTTCATCTCAGAGAAGCACTTGCAACCTACGTCTTCACTTATTTGCAGGATGTATCCCAATGTCTGTGTTACCCAATAGTTTTTACCCTCTACAACTCCCTCTAGTACCATGGAAGTCATTCCCTGATGTCTTAACAGATGGTCCATCATTCTGCTCCTTTTCTTGTTAGTGTTTTCCACATATTCCTTTCCTCGTCGGTTCTGCAGAGAACCTCCTTATTCCTCGCCATATCAGGCTACCTAATTTTCAACATTCATCTGTAGCACCATATCTCAAATTCTTCGCTTCTTTTCCCTTCCGGCTTTTCCACTGTCCATGATCCACTACCATACAGTGACGTGCTCCAAACATATTCTCAGAAAGTTGTTCCTCAGATTAAGGCCTATGTTTAATACTAGAAGACTTTCCTTGGCCAGAAATGCCTTTTTTGCCTGTACTAGTCTACTTTTGATGTCTTTCTTGCCCCGGCCGTCATGGGTTACTTTGCTGCCGAGGTAGCAGAATTTCGTCGATTTTGTGATGTTAAGCTTCTCGCTGTACTCATTTCTGCCAGTTCTCGTTGCTTTCATCTTTCTTCGATTTACTGTCAGTCCGTATTCTGCACTCATGAGACTGTTCATTCCATTCAGCAGATCATGTAATTCTTCTTCACTTTCACTGATTATAGCAATGTCATCAGCGAATCGTATCATTGATATCTTTTCACTTTGAATTTTAACTTTTTATTGCATGACTGAAAGAAATTTCTACGGGTGGGGTCTAAGTCACAAAGTATTATGTAACAAGATGAATACAGCAACAAACCGAAAATATTGATTAGTTATTAATCTTTCCGTTACAGAGACATGGAAACATATCCATGCTATCATTAAACATCATTTTGCATACCTTCAGAATGTAACTAGATGTAATCTAAGTAGCAGAAGTGATTCACCCTTTCAGCTGCTTTCTCATATGTTTACATACACTCGACCTTCAGCGTATGTTATCGATTTTGAACTGTTTCTGCTTAAGTAATGGTGCTAAACACAGTCTTGCTCGATGCAGCCAGACTGTGTGTGTTCCCAGATGGCAACATCATGCATATACGAGTGGTTCCCTTAACATTATAAGTAAATTAACGGTTTGTTGCCAAGTGGCAACACCATGCAATAGTGGGTTTATCCCACTCTTGAACCTTTCTTTTGTTTCCGTCATTGCTTCTTGGATGTATAGATTGAAAAGCAGGGGCGAAAGACAACATCTCTGCCTCACACCATTTTTAATCCGAGCACTTCGTTTTTGGTCTTCCAGTCTTAATCGTAACAGCAAAGTTTATTGTAAACGTTAACCTCATAAAGGAGAGTGAGAGTGTAAAAAATACATCAAGCAATGCAGCTAGGGATGATAAAGCATTTCTGAAGAAGAGAAACTTGTTGGGATATAAAAATAAATATTAGGAAGTATTTTCTAAAGGTGTTGGTTTGGAATGTAATTTTGAACAGAAGTGAAACGCAGGCGATAAACATTTCAGGAAAGAAGAGAGTAGCTTCTGAAATTCAACATCCCATGTTGGCCCTATTTGATATGGATACAACACACTGAAGCAATATTCTAGAATACCTTGAACGTGAATTCAAGCAATCCCCTTTGTAGACTGATTATATTTTCCCAGTATCCTACAAAGTGAAAACCAGCTTGGGCGTCGATAATTGAATAAGTGCTCCTGATTGACCATGTATTGTTTTTGTTAACGGTTTCTGGTGAGTGCTCGCAATTTGACACGCTTCCTCTTTTTCCGCAGGTACTGTCGCTGCAACACAACAGCGCGATGCACTTGGGCTGTGGGAAGGCGGCAGCTAGGTGACAGGAGCTGCACTTTCGGTGTGCGTGAGTACAGTATGCGGTGCGCGCTTAGGCGGCGGGGCGGGCTATTTGCGTCCACGGCCGACCATTGTCCCTCTGCGGGTAGGGACGCCTGCCAAACAGACGCTGCAGGTCAGGGGGGCGGCGCAAGTGCCACATGGCTAACCTAACCGAGAAGCGCTGTAGCGGTGTACAAGTAAGAAGGTGGCTGCGCTGTGCATTCTGCGCAGGGAGGGCCGGAAGGTGCTTTTGCGGCGACGCCGTCGTTTCTCTCTGTTTCTGTTCCACGCCACGCATTACTGGAAACGCTGCGCTCGGCGCCTCGTCGGGCCACTGCTTCTACATAGATAAATTTATATGCCTGGAAAACCCTCGGTTTCGTTTCTTAACGCGACATTTGCGTTTGCTTTATGCCACCTATAACGGATGCTACAGTGGCTAAGTACCCTTGCCATTCGTGAACTAACGCGAAAATCAACACTGTACGTTCTACAAACGCTCTGAAGCGCACGATAAAGGCAGACGCGCAGAATGACACAATTAGCTGGATTGTGACGTCGTACACTTCTCTTTGCCAATGTACGTCACCCCCCCTCCCTCACCCCCCCCCCTCCCCACCCGCCTTCTTAAGTGCACACAGCTTTCTTTCCTGTGTTTTTATCTATTGTCATTGCATAAGTTTAGCTGTTTACAGTGCCTGACAAAAAAGTACAACACCCAAAAGGCCTGATTGGATGTCCATTTAACTTAGTGCAAGTACACACCATCAGCGTGTAAGTAAATTATTAGGATTACGATTCAATTTGGGAGATAGAACGTCCACCAGAATGCATCAGCATTGTTCGTGTTTACTCTTGTTTCCAGGCGTGGTATGATATGTAAGGGGCGTGATTTATCACTGTGAAGGACAGGGAGATGCTGCATACTCGTTCGAGTGAGCGTTATGAGCATCTGATAAGAGTTTGGAAATGGTCTCGTTGTGTGTGTCAATTTTGCTGGCTGGTCGAATCGCGAGTATCCGCGTTTGTGAAGTGTTCGGACGAGACAGAAGCCAGATAGCGGACTTCATGGGAACGTCAAGGCATGTCTTCTCGGCTCCGGTCAATCACATCTGACTACCACAAGGCAGAATCGCCATATTGTGCACGAAGTACATCGTTACCGCTCCACATCTGCGCCTGCCATCCGACAACAAGTGATAGACTCACCGCAACATTCTGTGTCATCCCGTACCACTGGTCGGAGAACAGCTGCCATTAACACCACAGCACAAACAGCTTTGTATGGAGTGGCGCCAGGGGCCGGGAAAGACGGGGTGCTGGTGAATGACGTCGCATTGCGTTCAGGGATGAATCTCGGTTCTGCACTACCCGTGTTTTCCGTCGTCGGCGAGTAAGACGGCAACTTTGGAAGAGGTCCCAGTTTTCCAGTGTTTTGAAGAAGTATAGCGGTGTCACTCTTGGTTATGCTGTGGGGAGTCGTTGGGCATGATTCCACGTCACGGCTGGTAGTGATGGAGTGAGCTCTAGCAGCATAACGGTACGTCGCGGACATCCTGCGCTCTCTTGTGTTACCTCTATTTCGAAGTATGGTTTGTGCCATTTTTCTATGGGGAAGTGCTCGTCCACACATGGCACGTGTCTATGTGAGCTGTCTACGTGATGCTGAAGTACTGCCGTGGCCAACAAAATCTCCAAATCTGTCCTCGATAGAACTTGTATGGGACCAGCTCGGACCTTAACTCCGTCCCAGTGCTACTGGTCAGGCCGTTAACGACAAGTTAACAACACTTGTAAGCCTCTTTGCCTCAGGAGAGAAGACTGCGGCCTTATGACACCTTTCCCAACCGAGTTAGTGCATTCAACCAGGCCAGACGGGGTTCATCGTCATACTAGTCAGTGCCCTTATGCTGCCAAGTTCTTCCTAAATCTGATTTAATTTTGTGTTCACTGGTATAATATCATATACTCTCTCAACCCTTGAAGTTTCATTCAGTTGCCTCCTCCCCTCCTGGGTGGTTCACTTTTTTTTGTCAGACAGTATATTCTTTTTTTCTTTGCTTTTATTTCACCTATGAAGATTAGGACCTTGAGAGTATCCGTAGTAATTGTGCAGTAAATGTTAATAATCATAATAATAATAGTATAATTAAGGATATTTCGGATTTCACCAGTGTCAGTGAAATTAACATTGTGTGCACTGCTTTCCTCATTATAGTCTTCTCGAATGCGAGTAATGGCGTCTAATAGAAATGTACTGAAGCAGCGCAAAACAATGCAAAATTGGAAAAGGAATTCACTGGTGAGAAAGAGAGAGAGAGAGAGAGAGAGAGAGAGAGAGAGGGCGGGAGAGAGCGAGAAATGATAAGTTAACGGTAGCAGACGAGATGCCTAGAAGAAAACAGATATAGATATAGAAAGATATAGATAGGGATGAAAACAGCTTGGAAATGCTGAGGCGGGAGCTACGTGAATGATAAATAGGCAAAACTTTTAGTCTCCTCAGAATACCGTTGGGATCGTTGAGACCTTCCATTCGAGATAGTTGACTCTGAACTGCAAAGTTCGTGCATTTTGCGAATCAGGTAACCGAGCGAGTTCGCCTAGTGATGGTTTCACTAAATTCCTAAATGCAAATGAGGGAATGCTTCCTTTAAAAAGGACACTGCCGTATTCCTTCCCCATCCTTCCTTAGTCCGAGCTTATTATTTCATTATGCAGTAACTGTGTTTGCAGTTCGCGTTAATGATGTTCCTACAGGCATACATCCATGTCTGAAGCGATAGACACTACTTGGCGATCCACAACTGCTGTTTAAATATTAGGAGATTTTATTCTCAAACTGCAAATCTAAATTGACTCCAGCTGTATTATTTATTGGTGATATATGAAAATTTGTGCCGGACCTGGCCTCGAACCCGCATTTCCCACATATCGCGATCAGTCGCCTTGATCGCTGCTGCCATCCGTGCACGCAATTTTAAGTTATGAATGTGAGGGATTATGGTATGGCGATGTTTGTTGATAGTGTGACATGTGGAAGTTTGGGTCGGTTTGGGAGGCGTGTAAGGGTAACCGAAGTTTTTAAGGCAGCCTTTAGCGATAAGCGGTAAATTCGGGTTCGAGTCCCGGTTCGGCACAAATTTTCATATATCACCAATAAATATTACAGCTGCAATCAAATTACATTCGCAGTTCTAAATAGTGGATCACATTGCAATCTCGCGAACGTAATACAGGGTGTATCAAAAAGAATCATCCGATTTTAAGAAAAAGATCATTACTTCTATGTTATATGAGATATGTGCGAGAACAACGTACTGTTGGAAAGAGCAAACTCTCGAGTTTTACATTGTTCCCCTAGGCAGCAGCAATGTGCGCCCACTTCAGTTCTAGTAAAAATTGTGTCTGGACAACAGAAAGCGTTTTGTGTTCTACGTTGTGCGGGTCAGTAATAACTGTTCAGCATGACTTCCGTACTATGTATGGTGTGGAGTCTCCTACAGCACAGAACATTGGACGGTGGCATTAACAATTCCGAGAAAAAGGTTGTTCGTGTAAAGACAAATCGTCGGGCCGTCTCCCAGGGTCTGACACAGACGTCGCACGTATCCGCCATAGTTTCACAAGGAGTCCGCCGAAATCCGTTCGCCGTGCAGCTCGACATGCCCCCGATGTCTGTCTGGCCTGTGTGGCGTCGACGTTTACACATGAAACCACACAAAATTCAGCTACTGCAAGATCTTCGTGTAGGTGACAGACAAGAACGTGTGGAGTTCTGTAATTTCTTTCTTTGCTAAATGGAGGACGACAGTTTTCTTCCACGCTTAGTGTTTGGTGACGAGGCAATATTCCATTTAAACGGAAAGATGTACCGTCATAATATGAGAATTTGGGGTACGGAACAACCACATGAAGCTGTATAACACGAGAGGGACTCTCCAAAATTTAATGTGTTTTTTGCAGTTTCACGGGAAAACGTCTATGGTCCATTTTTCTTTGCCGAGAGCACTGTTACAGAAAGCACATATCTAGATATGCTTGAGAACTTTCTTTTCCCACTGGTGGAGACTGATTCGAATGACTTCATTTACCAACAGGATGGGGCACCACCACACTGGCATCTGTAAGTGCGGAAATTCTTAAATCAAAGGATTATTCAACGATGGATTGGTCGCACTGGACTAAATGATTCAACCGTACATTGCTGGCCTCCAAGGTCACCGGACCTGGTTGTATGTGATTATTTCGTGTATGGGTTTATAAGAGACTGTTTATGTGCTCCCGTTACCAACAGCAATGATTGAACTGAGACATCACATAACAGCAGCTGTGGAAGCTCTAACTCAAGACATACTCGCTGCTGCGGGAGAACAATTTCAATACGGCATTGACATATGCCGTGCATTTCAATGGGGGAGGGGATGTTGAATACGTATGGAAAGGTATGAAAAAAACTTTTGAGATTCCCGTTCATCAAAAAACAAAATTCATTGTATATGTTTATTGGTTTCAGAAATATAGACGTGCCAAATCGGATGATTCTTTTTTATATACCCTGTAAATTAGTTTCCATATAGCTATCTAGTGATGCAGGACTGAGTTGTAAATTTTCCATTTTATTTATTCATGGGAAGAACTGTATCATAGTGCTGTACTAACGGCATACTGACGATTTTCTGATACCCAGTAGAAGACTAGGCATTATCTTTTTATTTCAATCAACAGTCACCATGAATTTGCCACAGTTGGTAGAACAACGAGAGAATGCACCATCAGTGTCTCTAAAAGAGAAAAAAAACTGCAACCAGTCACACGTGTCGATGAATGAGTCTTTGCTTTGCAGCTGTGCTGTTATTCTTGAAGTTGATTTTGATATATTTTCTAATAAAATTTTCTGGTAGACACGTTTTGTTAAACATAACAGCAAGGGTTGCTTTCGTTGATTGGAATTCATTCGAAAAGTGTGGTTATTAGAGTTTTTTCTTCAATGATGTTTAGGAAAACATCTTCGGTGTTCTCACTTGTCATAGATAAAATAGTGGCGAACGATTTAGTTGCAGCATCTAGTGAGATACGTATCTTTGCGTCCAAAAGGCCAAAGGTCAAAATATGTGGGAACACTATGTAACAGAAGCACTTTCGTGGAAGCTTTGTTGTTTTAATCGTCTTCACACTATTGACAAGTTTTAAGTTGTGGTAATTTCCCACTGTGCTGAACTAATTTCATGAAGTGATAGCATGAGTTACTGTTAATGGCGTCCGTCCGTGGGATGGAGATTCTAACCTCAGCAACCCTCCATGGCCCTTTTCTAGAGGAGCAAGCTGGACACAGTTTCAGTCTCTCCCTACTCATTACAATTATCAACTCAACCATGACACTACAAAGTACACATAGTCGTTACAGATACATATCAAGTTAATATTCATATCAGTGCTTCGAGCGATGACCCCTCCCTCTCTCCCCACTTACTTGTTGCTTTTTATTGTAAGGTGCCAGTGTTTTTAAATACAGTGGAGCAGTGAGTTAAATTCAAATGGTTCAAATGACTCTGAGCACTATGGGACTTAACATCGGAGGTCATCAGTCCCCTAGAACTTAGAACAACTTAAACCTAACTAACCTAAGGACATCACACACATCCATGCCCGAGGCAGGATTCGAACCTGCGACCGTAGCGGTCGCGCGGTTCCAGTCTGAAGCGCTTAGAACCGCTCGGCCACACCGGCCGGTGAGCAGTGAGTTACAGGCGACGACGCCCAGCTGTACGTAATTTTTAAAGCGGATATTTCTTGAGCTTGTGAAAACACTCCGGACACATATGTCTCTGCTCAATAGTCAGTCTTGTTGTTTGTGGTGCCAGTAGAAAGCATCAAAGGTCCCGCCTGCTGCTAGCTGAGGAAAACCGTACCAGCTGTCGGCTAGTTAACCATGGCTCGTCTCTCTTCTCGAGAGGCGTTGCAACAGGGCTGTGGCCAGTCACTTATCACTCCGATGCTTGCAGTTGTCTTTTGCGAACTGCAGATAACGCTCACCCTTGGACTGGACTGCATCTGTTCATTGCGCCGCAAGTGTGTCCACAGCAGCTGCCCCGAGAGTAGTCTTCCACTCGCGTCCACCATTCACTATAAATATTTTTCAGACTCTTTTCTGGAGCTTGTCCATTCCAACACTTGCTCTCAGGAAGGACGACTTCTTTTGATTTAAATAATAAAGATACTAGACCAGTTATATTTTTTTCATTCGTAACACAGCATTTCAAAGGAAGAAATACGGAAGATCAGGGTTTAACGTCGTCGCGACGGCGAGGTTATTACGGACAAAGAGCAAGCTCGCATTGCCGTAGGATGCCAAGGGAAGTCGACAGTGCCCTATCAAAAGAACCCTCATGGCATTCACCGTAAGAAATACAAGCAAGTCGCAGAAAACTTAAATCTTTTTTCGCCTGGATGAATTTTTTTATCCACCGCTTTCGTCAATACTAGTCCATTGCCTCACGACTGCTTCATTTTGTTCGGTAACGCGTTTCGAGATTTTATTTAAGGTTTTCCGTGGTGTGGAAATTTTGCATAACTTCTGAATATGATGTCTGCGTGTGTGTTTTTCTGCCCCCCCCCCCCCTCTCTCTCTCTCTCTCTCTCTCACCCAGTAGTATTATTATTTACACTGCAATCGAAAAATACGAAAAATATTTTATTTTGGAGTTTGTATGATAGATTATCCAGCACTATTTCCTTTAATTGGACATAGCTGGAAGGAGGTACATGAATGCTGATACTCGGTGTTTCAAATTGGGTGTTTTTATCTGTAACTTACAAAATGATAAATAAAAGCAACATCTCGTTCGCAGGTCGTTCAAAGGGCACATTTAGTTGTGTATTCAGCAAAATGGGCTTTCGTTCGAACACCTCACGTAAATGAACATTCCTCCATGAGAATACCCATTTGAACACTGCCATTTATAAACAGCCTGTTGCTTTCACCCATAAAACTTTGCAAGTTTGCACCTCCGTAAATAAAATAGATAGAAATTTTATTTAAATTGATTTGTACACGGTTTAAATAAATCATTTGTTTGACAGAAGAACATTATATTCCAAAAATTTATGTGTAAACAGGTAAAAGTAACAGTCGTTACTCTTCCTGCGAAGCTTTGGGTAGGTAAACCGAGTACTTATTTAGATACGTAAATAAATATTCCTTTCACTTATTATTTTGTAAATTTCAGAGGAAAAGGCTGTATATAAAACCCCTGTATGTTTGGCGAATAAGCAAAATTGTAGTGCTTGGTAGCAACTCAATATCCTGCTTAGCTTTCTTATTCATAAATTGTTATACGCACTCTCTTATGGCAAGACTTGCTGTACAAATCAGTGGCTGGTAACAAAGTATTCGCTAATTGCGCTCATACAAGTGTGCCTTGGTTCGTATTGCGAGTATTCTAGATGTCTCCACACTTAACTGATCCATGATGACGGTGGTTGAGCTCCGAGGCTACGGAGTGAATTTTCTGTATAGTTTTACTTTTTTCAACACCCATCGTCGGTTGAGATAATACGTTAATATCTTCATCAGTACAACTTTGTTACCCGATTCGTGTGTTTATGATGCACGTAAATGAAAAACAAGGATCTACCGATACCACAAACAAATTGTACACTCTGTCTGGAATAATAAAAAAAAGCTACGAATGTACTGATCTACTCAATTCACCGTGCTAGGGAAATGGGAACACACTCCATTCGTGTACAATAGCCGACGCCCGGGATACCAAACGCTCGTCGAACTAGCAAATAAGATTCGGCTCTAATATCTGAACATGACAACCAAAATCTGTTTTCGAAATTCGGTTTTCGTCTTCTGCAAGTTGCATCACCTTTAAACGGAGAGCTGCAATAAGGATGGCATCTCAGCCAATACGACGGAATCCACGGGGAACAAAGGGACGGCTTCGAGCTCCGAAAGAGAGACTTGGGTAACCCCCGATGCTGAGAGAGCTGTAATTAGTTCCGGTAAGGTGCTTACTGTCCGTGTACGAGGATCTGCTTCCCTGTGGGAGCTGTGGTCTCAGTCCGTCGGTAACAAGCGAAATAAGGTACCCACCAAGAGTGAAAAATATTTACTACTACTCACAAAAGAACGGAAATGCTCCAACTCTTCGTGCAAAAAGCAGGCACGACGCTGATACCCATAGGACACAATTCACCCGTTTCACAGTTCACAAGACGAGGGTGGTCAAAGCTTTAATTATCACCTCGAAAAAAATAGTTACTTGTTTAAATTAAAAAGGTACGAGTATGCAGTTTTGATATACAGTGAAATCCGCGCGCAACGTTTCCGTAGTACGCCGCAAGAGAAGCCAAACCAAATACCTAAGTCCATTGTGAAAATGGAGCATCGTCTGGTAATTCGTTTTCGGCATTGTCGAAAAATCTGCAAGTTCGTCAGCCCAATGCAAATGACTAAAGCCGCATGCGGAATAGCACGTTAATTATACCGTGATACGTGCCCAAAATACCTTCGATTATGTACAATATGGGAGAATATATTTATATGGTACTAAAATTAGTAAATGTGAAGAACAGAGTGAGCTAGAAGGACGTTGAGCGTTCAATAAAGGGTTAAAACACTTGCGGTACATTAGTTTATTAAAGAAGTAGCACTCTTATGTTATTTTGTAAGTTAGCTGTCCAGTGAAATTTACACGCTAGATTAATTTGTCTGCTTTCAGCTTACTGGTGCCATAATTAACTGCTAGTTCCATTATCAGTCTGCAGGTCCCCTTGTACAGTATTTAGTTTCGTAGTAATCTTTGCGTAAACTAGTGAATGCGGCATGGAATGTTTTCCTTTTTTTACAGCATTCTTTATAACGAAGTACCACATTCAGTTTCATGAGCTAAACGTTCGTCAGATCTCGTACACTCGCGAGGCGTGATACAGAGAGTACTAATTAAGCAAACCGTAGCGGCATGTCGTACATTCAAGGCTTTCATGGTGACATATGAAACACCATTTCCACAGATGAGCAAAGTAAATAGCAGTTAAGGCACAGACAGACAGACAGACAGAGAGAAAGGGAGAGAGAGAGATCAAAGCTGCGGAGACCTGCTGTTGAGTCTGGATTCCGGGAAAAGATGCTTCTCGCGCCACAGGGAACGCCAGCTGCTACAAAACAGTTCGCTCCAAAACTTACTTCCACGGTTTTATGCTTTTCGCAGTTCCTTGCAGTAAGCGAAAACCAACTAAAGCGTCGTTCACACTTTGCCGCCAGATAAACGTCTCATCTTTTCCTTGAATATCACAGTTGCACACATCATCATCATAGAGGTCATAGCCTACTGAACAGTACCTCATCTTAGAAAGGAGAAGTTGACCGTGGCTCGGTACCAGGAACAGTATTGATAGTCAGCTAGAAGAAAGGAATATTAGGTATTTAAACTTACCGTCGTTGACGGAAACGCGGGAACGCAGTCGTATAAATTGAGAGTAATAACGAATGCGTCTGAGCCTCCATTAAATGATCTTCAATTTTTTAAATTGTTACTTGATCGACTCCGGAGATTCTAGCCTCATCTTCAGACGGACATGACACGTAAGTTAGGCCTGCGACTTTGCTTCCGCTGTTTTTGTAACTTAGTTGCTTTATTGTGAAAGACTTAACAAAAAATTTAATATTCACAGTATTGGCTATCACTGTCTACTACTGCCTCTTATCTTCCGGGTAGCACGCAAATCCCGCAGCCGAAGAACTGGGCGTCTTTTGAGGAGATTAATGAATCTATCCAATTTTGCACATGTTCCTACGGCACTGGTTAGCGAGGCCGTGTGCCATTTATCGAAAAAGGTGTTAGAGGGAGCAGTGTCTGAAGAATACGGCGGGTGGGGTACGATTTCCCATTTCAACGTTTCCAAGTATGTTTCAACTTTTTTGCGACATGGTGTCGAGCTTTGACATGCTGCAAAATCACATTTCCATGTCTGTCGCCGTTTTGTGGCCATTTCTCTTTCCGTTTTCGGCTCAAACGCATCAGCTACTTTCCATATAGATCTCCTGTGATTGTCTCCGTCGATATCGGTAACTTCGGAAACATTCTCTCTTCCACCGTCAAGCTGGTCTTCGACATCAAAGTCACTGTCCTTGAAGCGTTGAAACCATTTTCAACACGTTTTTGGCTAATAGGTTCCTCACCGTAGGTCTTCATGTTAAAGCAGAAAATTAAAATTTTCCATAAAGGACGAAAATTGGACTCGTAAGTTGTTATAAGTAATAGAGAATAACTGTCTGATGCAATCACAGTTTGACTAATATTTTGATGGCGTTATATTTACGAATATCTAAGTTTATTGTATGACACCGACTTACCACTTGCACCACCACTTCAGCTACAGTCATCTATTCCGAAACGGCGGAAGCAAAGGTGTAGACCTAATACTTCAAATTGGTGTACAACATGAGACTGAGTAAAACATACCTCACATCGATTTGATGTATGGACTATCTGATTAAAAGTCTCCGGACACCACCCATTAGACAACATTAATGGAGTGTGTCCACACTTCGTCATCACGGCGGCTTGAACTACATTCAGACATTCATTGAGCGGTTTAAATATGCCCATTCTTCCTCAAGAGCGGAAAAAAGAGGAGGTACTGATGTTGGACGTTAGGGTCTGAAATTAAGTCGACGTTCCAACTCACTCCAAATGTGTTCCACTGGGTTCAGGTAGGGACTCTGGGTAGGTCAGTCCATTTCGGGAATGTTACTCTTCATAAACCACTGCCTAACAGATGTTGCTTTATGATACGATGCATTATCAGGCCGATGTCATCGACTCCGAATTGTTACTCTACAATACCCAGTACACAGTGATGTAAAATTTGTCCATGTCCTTCCAAATTTGACATTTTTCTAAGCGCAATAAGGGAACGACACCTAAACTACGAAAAACACCGACATACCATAAGATCACGTCCTACGTGCTTCAAGTAGCTCTGAGCACTATGCGACTCAACTTCTGAGGTCATCAGTCGCCTAGAACTTAGAACTAATTAAATCTAACTAACCTACGGACATCATACACATCCATGCCCGAGGCAGGATTCGAACCTGCGACCGGAGCGTTCGCTCGGTTCCAGACTGTAGCGCCTAGAACCGCACGGCCACTCCGGCCGGCCTCCGTGCTTCACTGCTGGTACTACACATGATGGCAGGTAACGTTCTGCAGACTTCCTCTACATCAAAAGCCTTCCATTGTATAGCCAGAGAGTGTATCTCGAGTCATCGCTCCAAATCACATGTTTCCAGTCACACACTTTCCAGTGCGTCGCTTTTTACATTAGCTATTTCTTTGTCACGGGTGGATTCTTCCAGCCGGCCGCGGTGGCTGTGCGGTTCTAGGCAGTTCAGTCCGGAACCGCGTGACTGCTACGGTCACAGGTTCGATTCCTGCCTCGGGCATGGATGTGTGTGATGTCCTTAGGTTAGTTAGGTTTAAGTAGTTCTAAGTTCTAGCGGACTGATGACCTCAGATGTTGAGTCCCATAGTGCTCAGAACCATTGTTTTGGATCCTTCCACTGATTTCACGCAAATTTTTGCAACTGCGTTCCGCGATGATCGACGGTCCTTGTCCGTCAGTACACGAGTTCTCCCTGGTACTGGTTTAGCTGCGGCTGTTCCTCCGGGTTTCCACTTCACAATGACATCGCCAACACTCGATTTGGGGTGCTTTAGAAGGCCTGAAATGTCCCACGTTCGAATCGCCGAGCTCTCCTGACCGGCCGAGTCTGCTGTTACTGCTTCACTACCGACCTCTGCCTCCTTTTGTTCTGGCGGGTTCGCCTCTCGTGACAGCTAGTGGTCTGTTCCGCATAACAAAGGTGTGCCCGGATACTTTTGGTGAGATAGTATATATGTCAGGTGCATCCTAAGAGGAGGCTAGCAGGCTCGAAATAGATTATTTTACAATGAAGAAAACGAAAATATTAAGATCATTTAATTGCAAACAACGCGTACTTCGTTCTTACTTTCGAGGGGAATTAGGGTTTAACTTCCGGCCAACGAACAGATCATTAGAGACGGAGCAAGATCACGGATTGGGAAAGGGTACCAAAGAAAACAGGCCGTTGCCTTTTCAAACTAACCATCCCAGAATTTGCTCTGATTTTAGGAAAATCTGGGTAAACCTGGATGGTCGGACAGGGATTTGAATTATCGTCATCCCGAAATGCATTACCACTGCACTGAAAATCAAAGTAGGATATGATGGGCGTTATCCACTTAATAATTGTAAATAGCTCTGTGCAGTGGTAACATCGGTTCCCGTCGGGTCACTTCGACGGGTGACCACCCGGATCTGCTGAATGCAAGCGGGGTGCAGTCGGACCTTTAGCGGCCAGTTGAGGAGCTACTTCGTTACTTCATTGAGAGGTGACGGCTTATGTCACGAAACACAACGGCCGGAGAAGCGCTGGGCTGACCACATGCCACTCCATATTCGCATCCAGTGATGCCTAACAGCCGACGATGAGAAGGCAACCGGTCGACGCCATTAGCCTTTCCGAGGCCTCTTCCAATGGGGTTTAGTTCAAAAATGGTTCAAATGGCTCTGAGCACTATGGGACTTAACTTCTGAAGTCATCAGTCCCCTAGAACTTAGAACTACTTAAACCTAACTAACCTTAGGACATCACACACATCCATGCCCGAGGCAGGATTCGAACCTGCGAGCGCAGCGGTCGCGCGGTTCCAGACTGTAGCGTCTAGAACCGCTCGGCCACTCCGGCCGGCCGGGTTTACTTCTTCTACTTAATTATCTCGTATTGTCTTCATCACATAACTAGCGGAACAACGAAAAAATACAAGCAGGCAATTGTTGGAGTTGCACTGGGCGACCGTGGTCGAACGAAAAAGGGGGGGGGGGGCACAGTAAACAGCGACTGGGTGAAAGTTAGGACCGTGGTGTCACTTGTGTTTCGCAATCATTGCTTTGTGGTGGAGACGCTGAACCACATGGGTAGCGTCGGAAGCAGCTTAAATATTCTCATATAACAGGCACAAGCTCCTTGCCAGTGTTCCTAGTGCAGCAAACCAATCAGGCGCTATTCTGATTTGTCCTTTCTGACGTGCATGAGAATGTGAACACAACACTCCATTACCTAGTTAACTGAAATATTAAAGCCTTGTTTGTAAACTAGTAATGAAGCATGGTTTCCACGTTAGCAAACAGCGTTCGAATGTCATCTTTGGGAATTTTTACCGGGCACGAAACGCATGCTGTGTCAGTTTATGAAGGCTGGTGAATGGAGGCTGCTACGGAAGAATAGGTCATCCCATCGCATCTCGGACGTGCTTTATGGTTGCCAGCTCAGGAGAGAGGGCATGCCAGTCAATCGCCCGTACATTCATCAAGGCGTTCACGGTGTGACCTCGATTTCGGGCTCTTGATTTTGGCGGAATATGCCCTTTGATATCCAGGAGATTAGGGAATGATAAAGAAGTTTACCATTACTGTCACATATGGCCAGAATTCATCCTCCCTTCAACGACTATTGAATTATTGCTGTTGCTTTCCATATCGACCTTTTTACGTGCGTTTATTTTATCGGCTTTTTTCATGTACCTTCTTACTCTTTTAGAAATTATACCCGGGTTTAGTAACATGTATTGGAAGTCAGAACCACCTCTTACTCATGATAACATAGTAGTTTTCATGGGTGACAATTTCTATAAACTAATTCTGCGAACCCTGGCGTGAGAGCACTATTCATCATAATTTTCACATTTTATAATAGCCGTTTTAATAATTTAGGTATTTCATCGAAACAAGAGGTCAGAGTACCTCGATGATGGTAACCAGTTTTACTTAAAAAACCGTGTTTTAATTACTACAATGAATCAAAAAATCGATACAGATACATCGATAACTGTTGTAATACTTCTCTAGAACAAAATCCAGTTTCAATTTTGTAATCCTACTGCGTAACCGAACCGTTTGATATATATCATAATGACACTTTGTGTGATTTTTATTATGATCATTTTCTAGTGATTTTTGCTTTAGATTATGTAATTTTTAATCATCTTGTGCTATCAGTAGCTTATTATTATTATAACTTTTTTCCAATTGAATATGTTCCCATTTCGCAATAAACAATGTCGAATATAAATTACAAGCAGTATATTTCGAGGACACAAATTTGTCTTACCTGTTCTCCTCAAATTAAATACATTTCAAACATTATTACATCAAAATAAGACCAGGGACTTAAACAGTCTCTTCTCGTTCGCCATTTTTTGTAGTCAGATATGTCAAAATTTCATCCCAAAATTGCATCTTTTCTTGCGTAATGTAAATTAAACATTTTTTTTTTTTTACATCACCCATTTTGTACACTATGAAATCTAACACCTCGTCAACACTCTGATACCGTTGCTGTTTCCTCAGTTTTCTTGTAATGTTGCTAAAATCCTTGTCATTGACCATGAATAAATGTCCCCTTACAGGGAAAGTTAGTTTTATCTCTTAGTCGTATCAATGTATTGTTCTTGTGCCATGCGCAATTGTACCTAAGAATGTGCCAAGTTCAGCACCGTTTTGTACTATTTTGTATTGAATGTAGCACTGAGTAATGGAACGAACACTATTTGCACCCTTTCTGCCTTGCTTTTCATAGTAAACAAAATTTTAAAACGCTTCATTACTCTTATACCTAAGTTGTGGGTGCCAAAAAACATTCACCATGCCGCCTGAAGTAGTATAAGTCATGTACTGTGGACAAGCTCCGTATCTGGTGTCAGCAATGCGCCTACACAGTTGGATTTCCTTGATGCAATAAAACGAATTTTGAAAATGCAACATGCTTCCTTTCTACAGTTAGCGATTCAAATATACAGTATTATAAACATGATTTGCGTCCTGTGAAAAGAAATGGCAATTTGTGTCACTCCTTATGTGATTCGCCTGCACTGAATTTTCTGTATAATTGGCTTTCGACATAACGTAAAATTACATTAAACTTGATTCACATACGGCCAAGTCACATTAATGTCCCCACCACGCTTGTTCGACGTCAGTGTTCAACAACCACTCACTGACGGCAGGTGGCAGCACTAGGACCGGAGGGTATTTATAAAGTGTGTTGGAGGAATTGGGGGGGGGGGGGGGGGCACAGTTCAGTCATTGTCGTAATGCGGAAACTGAGCGATTTATCTGACGCCCAAACGGGCACGATCTTTGGCTTTCGGGTCTAGGTTGGAAGCAGCCACGAAACGGCTAAGTGTGTAAACTGTTCGCGTGCCACCATGGTTAACGTACACTGTGCTTAGCAAAAGGGCGCTGTCCAAAATAGGCAACTGTGGTGCACCACGACGGCTGCGAAATTGTGCACGAGCGAATAGACGTGGAACTGTTGAGCAACTGACCGCCCAGACGAACCAAGGAGCTACCAACAGTGTCTCCTGAACGGCCGTTCAGCGAACATTGCTGCATAAGGGCCTCCGCAGCAGGCGCAGGGATTCATGCATCCTTGATGACTGCTATTCATCGTCGCCGAAGGCTGGAATTTGCATGCCAGTAACGCAACCGAACGTCCACTGAGTGGCGATACAAGGCCTTTTGAGATTATCACGTTTTATGCTCCATCGGACAGACGGCCGTTGCCTTGTACGGCGTGAAACGTTTGATAGCAAAAACTCCAGGCCAGAGGAGGGAGCATTATAATTTGGGGAATGTTTTCCTGGCATTCCGTGGGTGATTCCGTCATTGTGGAAGGCACAGTGGATCAATACAAGTATGCATCTATCCTATGTGACCGTATCCATCCTACATGCAGTTGTGAATTTTAAAATTTTCCCAGCGAATTGACTGTTCAAACAAATTTCAGGCTTGCAGCCGGCCATCGTTCAATACTGGTGGTGGTGGTTAGTGTTTAACGTCCCGTCGACAACGAGGTCATTAGAGACCGAGCGCAAGCTCGGGGAAGGGAAGGATTGGGAAGGAAATCGGCCGTGCCCTTTCAAAGGAACCATCCCGGCATTTGCCTGAAACGATTTAGGGAAATCACGGAAAACCTAAATCAGGATGGCCGGAGACGGGATTGAACCGTCGTCCTCCCGAATGCGAGTCCAGTGTGCTAACCACTGCGCCACCTCGCTCGGTCGTTCAATACTTCGCACGATATTTCAACTGGGCACCTGCCAGTCATCTTCAGGTGAGCCGTCGCAGACTGGCGAAAACGTCCTCCGTTCCGCAATATATATCTTACTGTAACTATTGTGCGCATGCGTCGAATGCTGTCCGCCGGCAGCGCCCTCGCTGGTGGAATAGCAGAACTCAGTCGCCTCTGCGTTGTTGTTTGCCGTGGCCGTCGACGCACTCTGTCGTCTTCGATTAGAGCAAATCGTGGAGATGATGGGATTCCACGCACTGTCCAGCTGGTAGCCGCTGTCACGGCGGAAATACGACTGGCGGAAAATTTGTTGCGGAACGGAGGACGTTTTCGGCAGTCTGCGACGGCTCACCTGAAGATGACTGGCAGGTGCCCAGTTGAAATATCGTGCGAAGTATTGAACGATGACCGGCTGCAAGCCCGAAATTTGTTTGAACTAAATGCAGTTGTTTTTCCTCTACACGATGGCATCAACCAGCAGGAGAACGCAGCATGTCACACAGCTCACATTGTACGTGTCTGGTTCGACGAGGACGATTTCACCGTACTCTCCAAGCCACCAGACTCCTCGGACTTAAACCTAATCGAAAATCTGTGGGACCACCTCGGTCGGACTGGTACACACCATATATCCTCACCCGAGACACCTAGCGCAGCTGGCCGCAGCACTGGAGTTGGCATGGCGCCACGTCCCTGTCGATAGCTTTCAAAACTTCATTGGCTCTCTTTCTGCACGTCTCGCAGGGGTCCGCGGTCAGGCTTTTGACAGGTGGTCAGATTAATGTGACCGCACGGTGTAAGACACACCGTCGTAATTGTGGTGTAGGGCTTGTTTGACGCCGGGGAATACCGTCAAAGCCAGTAGTATGAAAGCCGCAGCCCCAGCTGAATGGGGGCACGTGGGCAGTTGTGGTGACAGTGACGTCAACAAGTGTAGCTAGCAGAAGCTTTAACAGCTATAAACGTGCATGAATTCGAGATGGCGCTGTCTTGTTTCACCTAGGGTGAAAGTCGCGACTAAACCGTTGCTAGATCTCAGACTGTTCCAAAAAGGGCCATCACTGGGTCGCGCCTTCGCGACAGGACTCTGGCCCTGTTGGAGTCGGCTGTCGACGTGGCACCGCCCACACGCCATGCGCTGGCTTGTTTACGTGACGGCCGCGCGCCCGCGAGATCCGCTGCGAGCGCTCCGGCCGGCGCCCTGTATTTACGGCCTGCCAAAATAAACGTGTCCCTCGTCGTTGCACATGCGGCGTGCCCCATGGCCAACTGGGGTGTCGTTGACTTCAGCTCTTGCGCTTCGGCGGGCTAGCTGCTCGGCACGTGCACTGCCAGAAATTGCGTCCGACAACTGTATTCCCTGAAGACGTTGTTGTCTACCGCCGTATACTATTTCACTCAGAACTGTCCACTGCGGCGCGATGTTATGTTGCAAAAATCGCATCGAATCTTCTCTTGTAGATTAACAGATTTCACTTAAAGTTCTTTTATTTCCTCCCCTCGAGACGGTTGCGTCAGAGATCATCGAGAAATGCGGATGTGCTCTTTAGAAGTCGAGGTATTTTTTGCGATGCTGGCCATTAAAACTGCAACAAAGCTGGCACTAACAAACGGTAAATTGCCCCAAGTTTACGAGATCCTTAAATATGCAAGTACTTGTTATTTCGAAGTGACAGATCGAAGTAGGTAGGAGTAACTCATCCACATTCTGCATATAAAAAAAAGAAATGTTACGTACCGCGTTTCTGATTCAGAACTCGCATTTTCATCTTGGCTGAAGGTGAAAACGTCAAGTTATGTCCCTCTTAAGAAGAGGAAAAATATCATCACACAGTTCGGAAGATAGCGGCGGCAGAAAATTGCGAGAACTATCACACAATCAGCTTAACGGCTCACACATCCAAGCTGCTGACAACAATGATGAAATAGAACAGATAATAGAGGATTTCTTAGGTGACGATCCGTTTTGCTTTAGGAAAGCTAAAGGCGCCAGACAGGCAGTTCTGAGTTGCGCCTGATAATGGAAGCTAGACTGAAGAAAACTCAGGACAAGCCTGTAGGATTTGTCGACCTAGAAAAAGCGTTCCACGGTGTTACATGGTGCAAGACTTTGGAATTACTGGGAAAAGTAGGTGTAAGCTATAGGGAAAGACGAATGGTTCAAATGGCTCTGAGCACTATGGGACTTAACTTCTGAGGCCATCAGTCCCCCAGGACCGAAGTGCTCGGATTGAAAAGTGTGATGATGATGATGATGTTTGGTTTGTGGGGCGCTCAACTGCGTGGTTATCAGCGCCCGTACAATTTCCCAAACTTTGCTCAGTCCAATTTCGCCACTTTCCTGGATGATGATGAAATGATGAGGACAACACAAACACCCAGTCATTTGAAAAGTGTGTAAGACAGGCAGGCAGCCTTTCGCCCCTAGTGTGCAATCCATACGTCGAAGAAGCGATGACGAAAATAAAAGAAAGCGTCAAAATTGGGATTATAATTAGACCACGGATTTTAGGTCGTAAAAAAGTGTGTTTTAGGCACATAAAATAGGCTCCTTCAGTAGTTCATTTAGGCTACATAAAACCTAAAATAGGCTCTAATAAAAATGATGCAGAGAAAATAAAAATAAATTAAAATACACAGTGTTGACAGTATGAACATCTTATTTCTCATTAAAACAAGGAGATTGAATATTTACACAGTTACAGAGCACAGCAATCTACAACATTAATGTTGAACATAACTCCAAATATTTTTGAGTTCCTGTAAGATAAAGATCTCCGTAAAAAAGATGTGGCAATGGTTTAATTAATACATTCGTAGTTTCACATATTCTGACCATAGCTGGCTTCACAATAAATAACCAAAATATTTCTAGGTTTTCTAGTGAAAAACTGTGGCGCTTGTCAGTCAGAATCAATTTATACGCTGAAAAAGAACGTTCTACATCAACAGATGTGACAGGGGCGTACTTCATTTTCGGCACATGTTGGACAGGAATGCTGCAGTCAGGAGTGCTGGATTTTCCACTAAGTATGTCGGCAGCTGCACACAACTCCTTCACGTCAGTGTTCTTCTGCAATTTTGCATTTTTGCCCATACTTTTTCCCCTACTTCACCTGGCGCTTCATTAATTTTCATTTTGACTTCTTCAAGCAAAGAAATATTGTCGTAGATAGGTCTCCTTCAGCCTTCTAATTGTGAAATTATTCTTGCCATAAATGTGTAGTGGGCCCTAATGTAAGATAAGTTCCATGTTAAAGAAGAATCTTTGAGTAACTCCATTGCTGCAGTTACGAATGCAGCATCCTCCGGTATATTTTCAACCACCTTCTGGACAGCAGAGAGATGCGTACTATAGTATTCTGCTGCTATCAGCCATGTGCCCAGCGGGCGACAACAGGCTCTGGCGGCAATGGGACATCTGGAACCTGTTCTCTGAATGCCTGTGGTCTTGGTGGTGCCTTAACAAAAATTTTCTTCACCATAGATATTACTTTATTTCCTTTCGGAAATTGTAGCCTTACTTGCTCTGCTATGCGGTTGATCCCATGCACTACACAAGTTACGTGCAGCATCAATGGGTAGAATACTTTTAATAGTTGAAAAGCTGCTATCATATTTGCTGCAGCATCAGTGACGGCCAGAAGTATCTTACTCTCATCCACTCCGTTTGAGTATAGCACCTTAAGCCCATTTTTCACAAACTGTGCTATTGTTTGTTGCTTAGTTTTTGCAGGCTGTTTTGAGTAAATCAAATGAGCCCTGGATGGAGCATCTGGATCTAGCTTGCCAATAATCAGGTTTGCAATGTAACGGCCAAGACTGTCAGTAGTTTCATCCACAGAAATCCATATATAAGATTCTCCAACATCTTCTCGGATTCTGTACAATGCAGCATTGTAAGCTGAATCCAAATAATTCATACGTACAGTTGACTCTGCAGTAACAGACTGATGGCAGTACTTCTCAAGAAAACCTTTGAAAATAGGGTTTTCTAGTTTCCGAAAGGGGATGTTTGTTGCCACAAGTGCATGACACAAATCACTGCAGAACTTGTTTTTTTCGGAGGATTCACCAGATTTATTGGTTAAAAGAGTTTGCTTCAATTTTGACTTTCGTTCAACATTAGCTTTTTGTGCGATTCCATCTGCATGCTGAGTTAAGTGAGATTTCTTAACACTCGAAACCTAATACGAGGGAAAAGAGAAATGCAGTTTAGAATCGCATATAAAGAGTATTTCGTGTTACTAAAGGATAGCGATAAAAAATCCTAAGTGACAGGAAAATAAGAAGTCTAAGAAAAACATCAACTAACCTCCTTGTTGCATGCTTGGCAGAAAATAATTTTCCCTTCTGTTGTATAATGCGGAAAATCTTGCAGCCACTGCCTTATATGAGTAGACTTTGAACTAGCTGTTTTCGGCATGGCGCAGTATTCTCACACAGAAACTGAATTTATTTTGCACTTAGAACGTCAGTAACACTTAACACGTCGGTCGCTACACAATGTACTGATTTGTTTTCGCTGGGAAAAAGTGAACGATGACCTGTTTCTTTTTCATTTTACTGCGGTGCATGGGAGCGGTAGGGGAAGTACCGTGCTCGTTGCTGGACGTATGGCACCTGACAAATGGCCTCCCCGTCTGAACAAGCGAATGGAATCTACCGATGCTTCAGATGAAAACATCTCACTACTGGCAAATTATTTTTCGAACCGGAAAATTCACGTATAATACCTTTCATGAAACAGAGTAGTTTGATAGGACTGCCTGTAGACAACAGCGTGAAAATGCGCGAAGGGCAGTAATTTAGCTATAGAGGGCGTCTACGATTAACATTGTGATTTTTTAATCCGTGCTCAGCATAAGGCCTATGAAACCGTTTCTTTGCGAAAATACACAGCTGGCCAGAATCCAACGAACGAAATATTTTCAAATATAACATTTAGTACTCCCACGTTCGATTCTAATGTGTAACTCAAATCTTTGACCGGTTCCCATTCGCTCACCGAAGTTAAGCACTGTCGCGCTCGGCGCGTACTTGGATGGATGACCATTCAACCGTGCCGAGTGCTGTTGGTAGTAAGGCAAGCAAAGGAACTGTAAACAGTCTCTAACGACCTTCGCCTTCGACGAGACGTAAAGCCCTAAGTTTACTTCCTTTTTCTAGTCTTTGAAAACACAAGAACTCTATGTCAGATTAACGAAATAGGTACTTTTTAGGATTTTGATGCAGAAATAGGCGAAATTAGGCGTCAACGTTGAAATACGCAATTTTAGGTCCTATAGAACTGACGGTATTCAGTTTAGTTAGTCATGAAACGCATAAGTACCAATTTATATGCAAAATGGAGCTTAGGAAAAAAATAGGTTTTAACCTAAAGATCCTTGATCTATTTTTTACATATGAATAATAAAACACCTATAAAGAGTATTTGGTATTAATAGGGATAGCTATATAAAAAAATAAAAAAAGACCGAAGTGTTAGGTAAATATGAAGCATGAGCGCATATCAACTAGCCACCTTGCTGCACGCTGGGCAGAAAATATTTTTTTTCCGTCTGTCGTATAGTGTGGAAAAACTTGGAGCCACTGTCTTATATGATGAAATAGGCACTTTTTAGGATATTAAAGCCGAAATAGGCAAAAATAGGCACTAACGTCGAAATAGGCTTTTTTAGGCCGTATAGAATTAACGCTATTAAGTGTAAAGAGTCATGAAACGCTTAAGTACAATTTTTTATGAAAATAGGAACTCAGGAACAAAATAGGTTTTTACCTAAAATCCGCGGTCTAATTATAATTTAGGATCAAAGGGTATCAGTGATAAGATTCGCTGATATCAATGCTGTTCTCAATGAAAGTGAAAAAGAATTACAGGTTCTGCTGAATGAAATGAATATACATTTAGAGTAAACCGAAGAAAGAGGAAAATAATGAGAAGTACCAGAAATCAGAACAACGAGAAATTTAGCATCAAAATTGGTGATCGCGAAGTAAACGAAGTTGAGGAATCCTTCTACAGTGGAAAAAAAATCACCCATGTCGGACGAAGCAAAGAGGCTATAAAAACCAGACTAGCATTGACAAAGATGGCATTCCTGGTGAAGGAAAATCTACTGGTATCAAATATAACTTTAATTTCCGAGGATGTACGTTTAGAACACAGCATTCTAAGGCAGTGAATCATAGACAGTGGGGAAAACCGGAAAAGAAAAGAAACTAAGCATTTGGGGTGCGGTGCTGCAGAATGATGTTGAGAATCAGGTGGACTGATAACCTGAGGAATGAGGACGTTCTTCGCAGATTCGTCGAAGAAAGGAACGTTCGGGAAACACAGACAAAAAGAAAGGACAAGGTGATACGACATGTGTGAAGACATCAAGAAATAACCTGTATGGTTTTAGAGAGAGCTGCAGAGGGTGAAAACTGTAGGGGAAGACAGAGGCTGGAATACATCCAATAAGTAATTGATGACGAAGGACGCAAGTACTACTATTAAGTTGAAGAGCCGTGTGTGGTGGCTCCAGTGACATCAGACATTGCCAGATGGCATTCGTCATCGTCATATGGTTCCAGTATGTGACGTAATGGTACGGGGGACCGTTGAGTACACAACATGATCACCTTGGTGTGCTTAGCCAGCAATTTTTAGAGAATCCGTTACATTTTTGACGTATTAAGAGAGATGGCCATACACCATCTCCGTGACGTATTACACAAGACTGTAGGATGCGGCTGCTGTCCTGGCCTATCACGATACGGAGGCTGTTCGACATTTGCCCAGGCGAACGCTTGCTCCAGAACCCGTGGTTCGTGGGTTCCGACTGACTGCCACTCGCCAACCGCTGCAATTGATAAACTCTGGCACAGAGTTAAGCAGCAAGTATCGGTACAACCCGATGGTTTGTCACAGCTCAATACCACTCCATGGCGAGCTGCGTTAGAGACATCGTTGCTGCCTGAGGAACTGAAGCGTGAGCGTTTAAACATTACGAACAAGAAGAGACTAGAAACTTGTAAAACGCAGTTTTACAGAAGAATGTTGAAGATAATGTGGGTGGGTATGATAAACAACGAACATGTACTGAAAAGAGTCGTGGAGAAAACAATATAAGACAAAATGTGACTAAAAGAAGGGAGAGGATGATAGAACACATCCTGAGGCATAAAGGAATACTTTACTTTGGTAATGGAAGGACATGTCGCAGGTAAAAGTTATGAAGGGCGACCAGTCGACTACAGTAAGGGCGCGCGGATGTATGTAAGCTACATAGTTATGAAAATATGAAGAGATCTGTGAGCGACTCATTAACATGGAGAACTCCGTGAAGCCAGTCTTAGGACTGAAGACCACAATAACAACAACATGCTTTTTGTTTACGATAGTGGAGGAACGATACAAAATGAAACATGAAACTGGTTTCCTTGTTTATCGCATGGTGCATGAATACTTATTACATTCCGTGGTAATATTTAGTCGCTTTCACTAAATACTTAAGTAATCTCGTCATTTGGCTGCATCACTTGTGTTACGACTGACTTCTCTGCTTTTAAGACTTGCGACTGACGTAGATTCTTCGTTCATACTACTGAAGTTTTTGAGTACTCCTGCAGAAAATACTCCATTCTCTGAAGTGTTACCCGGTAAGCCCGGGTGTCAGAAATAAATGACCTGCTTGTAAAGTTTAACTTGTTGAGTGCTAGCTTCTGAAATAAGGTCAGTCAGACCCGGTTCCAAACTGCGCCTTGGTTTATTTTCTGTTGGGCTGAGACATGTACCAGTCTGAATGTACGTGTCATGCGATTTCCCAGACCCTTCTATACTAAATGCGTCCATTACTTCCCATATCAGCGTCATGTACGTTATATGCAAACGATGTTACTCCCCTCTCGCCGAAATAAATAGATAGATCGTACAGTATCGTGTGGCCTCTAGAAGAAACGGACCCTGTACTATCACGAAACAAATGGTACTTTCGCGTTAATTATTTTTCCTCTTAACTCAATAAACACAAAAGCGCGCTCAAAAATTTCTGTTGTCATACCCAGAGTGTCGTTTCTTGATCGTGGTGATTTAGGGACGATTTGAACAATCTTTTCGCTATCGTGCGTGCATGGCAAATGCTCAGGACGTTCCATTTCGACCCAGCATCGTTGATACTCATATCCGAAAAGTTCTCTTAACTAGTTATGCACATGGAGTGCCACATTACTCTCTGTCCTTCACTTTTATGTGTTTTAGCCTATCATATACATGGTGTACCATATTCTGTAGCGAAAACTGAAAGTATGAGATAATAGAAGCAAAAATGTCGCAGCAGACATGAGTATGCAGATTAGTCGATGTGTGGTATGTGGTTACGAGCTGCCACCGACTTCAGTATGAAATATTGACCGCTTAGTCCAGAAGTATTTGAAACGTAAACCTTTCAGTTATGTCGCCTTATAATTTTGGTCCTCGTGGAATGTTTGGTTAGAGTTGCCAGGTGATCGTGTAATTGGGTCACTGTGTCTTGCAAGGAAACTTTCTGTTTCATTAGCGGAATCTTCTACAACTGCTTGAGGCTGCTCACCATACTCAACATTGGGGAATGTTTTACATGTATGATAGAGCACCAGCAATTTTGCTGCTGGCGTGCGACGATGTCTACCTGTGGCACCGACTCGCAGAGGTGCCTGTGCCGTGTCCTTCAAGTGACCTGACATCAATACGCTGGATTTTGCAGGCTGGGGTCATCTCGCAAGTGAAGTGTAGAGCACTGCTCTTATACGGTTAAAGAATTGGAACAGCGAATTGTATTTTTAGGAAATGATGCGGGGGTCTTTGAAAGAATTCGTATCGCACTGCAGAGACCATTGCGCTATTGCATCCAAGTGCGAGGACGGCAAGTAGAATACCTCCTGTAACAGGTAAAGAGAGTACGTACATTTTAAAGTGGAACGTGTGACTTGCTGAAATAGTACTGTATTTCTTGTTAAGGTGGTACTCAACTAGTACCGGATTTCTTGTTAAGGTGAGCAACGAAACAATTTCGAGTCCGGTTAGATGGAGTCTTCGTCGAGAAATCTACATTTCAGATACATTATACTAACAGTGGCAATATATCACAGTCATTTCAACGGCGGCACGTAACCGTGCAATGCCAGTTACACTTCCGGTAAAAGATGTAACACCCTCAAGGACTGTGTTCAGTGGAACCATGGCATCATAAGTGTATTCGGAGCGGCTGTGGTGTTAGTGATTCATTTGTCGCGGTCACCGGCCATCAGATGGCGGCCCGGAGGCCTGAGGTGAACAATGTGTGCTACATACATTGTAAGGTATAGCCATGTCCCGCTGACGAGTACGTACTGTTTTGAACAACTTCAGCCCTTGAACAGCAATGGGGACGCTGGATGGACGTATCAGCGGGTTGCAGCACATATTGGGCACAGTGTATAGGTGATGTGTCACTGCTTCCAGCAGTGGTCTGTGGAGCCAGCCCAAACCCGTTGACCGCGTTCTGGACGTCCACATATTAAAGACGAACATCAAGATCGACGCATTGTGAGAAGACCAGTGGCTGACAGAACGTCATCCGGGGAAGATATCTGCGACGCCTCTTGCCACGCTACTACTGCAACCACGCACGACCCCGCCATGCACGGCTAATCTGGTGTCGTGAAAGAGTCAACTGGAGAGTAGAATGACACTCTGTTGTGTTCAGTGATGAAAGTAGGTTCTGTCTGTATACGGGTGATGGACGTACACGTTCCCAGCGTGGACCTGGTGGGCTGCTCATTCCAGAGTGCATTCGTCAGGACCGATCCCAGGCTTCGTGGTGTGGGGTCACGGACCGCGTTCACATTTGGTGTTTCTGCGGTTTAATGTAACCAGCGCCAGCTACGTTGCAGAGGTTGTTATCCTCTTGTTACTGCCATTACTTCGACAGTCGACGCAACGTGCTCTTGATGGACAACAAAAACTGCCCTCGCCAGAAGGATGGGCTGATCTCTCGCCGATTGAACACGTATTGAAATGGTGACGCGGGAACTTGCTCTTTCTCCAGAGCCTGCAACAACCAGCGCCGAATAGCAACAAAACGTGAAAGAAGCTTGGGAGAGTCTGTCTAAAATAGCCTTGTCCTTGAGAGTGTCACATATTTTTCGCGGTAGTGCATTTCACAAACGGTTTATTTGCGGCCCCGTTGTTTTAGTGGACCATTTTTGCTTTCATTATTGTGTAATTTCACCCGTATTTGCTATTAATCATACGTTCTATGTTATACTACGAACAAGTGTTCTGCATTGCATACGTTGCGGTATTAGCTTTGTACTATAGAGGACTTTAGCATGCTTAAAATAGCGACGATTCATCTGTTATGAAACTGTAGTTGTACGGTAAAGCTTGTTCCCGACATTCCAATGAGCAAAAATTTGAGTGTTTTATTTCTACTATTGACTTTCTTTTCTTTTAAATTAATGGGTATCGAGAAACTTCCAAGACGAGTTCCAGTTTCAAATGCATTTAACTATGTTGTAAGAAGTAAACGTGATGATGAAAACGTGAGTAGCTTCGTGAAACTACCAGCCTCTAGTTACTTAATGCGCCGCTCGGTCGGGGATAGGCAGTGGGTAACAATGGTTACGTTTCCCACACGCTTCGACGGCGATAGTCATCTGAAGATTCGCGGAAACATGCGAGAGAGTGAAGGGTGATAGGTGGAGGGGAGGGAGGGCGGCATGAGAAAGGAACACGGAGTAAGGTCTGCCCACGGACGTGATGTCATCACAGTGCACAAGATTGTTACTGTACGAACATTTCACCTTACTAGAAAACTAACGACTCCCGAATGAATATTTCATTCTGCAGCGGATTGTGCGCTGTTTTAAATTTTCTTAAGAAACCTCACATTACCGCCTTGAGCCGCTGGTAAAATACTGTATTTATACAACCAGTTTCAGTCGTCTCGTCATCATCAGGTTCATAAAAGTAATTACAGCGTTATGTTAGGCGAAATATAAAATCTTTCTCGTAATGTGATAAAACCGTGAATAATTCACTGTTATCATATCGCGGTATAAATTACGTCGTTATATTACGATATCATAATAGTGTATAATACGTAAGAGCTGTGGGGCTCCACCTCCTGAACATATACTTCAATTTTCTGACAGGTCAAAACTGCTTGCTGGTCAGGGACTCGAACCCGGAAGCTTGCCTTCACCAACTGAGCTATCCAGGCCCGACATCATAATCTCGCACAGAGTTCCAAAACAACGCACACTCCTCTGAAAAGTTAAAAAAAAAATTCAAGAAACAATCGACTAGGCTGTGAGTAAGCCATCCTTTCTTCCGGGAATGCAGGTTGCGCAAGGCAAGCACGATAACTCCTGTGAGTTTGGAGGTTACGAGTTACTGCCGGAAACAAAGCCGTGAGACCGGAATCTGAGTCGTGCTTCGATAGCTCTGTCGGTGGTGCACTTGCCTACGGATGGCAAACGTTCTTACAATTTCAGAGCTCCTGGAAATTGAAACTCTCTGGCAGATTACAACTGTGTGTGGGACCAAAACTCGAACTTGGGACCTTTACCTTTCGCAGGCATGTGCTTCACCGACAGAGGTAGCTAAGAACGACTTAGTTCCGTCTTCTCAGCTTTACCCCCGCCAATTCCGTTCTCAAAGCTGTACTCCTGCCGGTACACCTTTCTCTACCCTCTAAACTTCAACAAAGTTCTGCGTACGTTGCGGGAGAAATGGCCTAGCGTCAGCGTAGGGCATTGTTTCCAGAATTAGTTTTTAGTTTGTTCTGATTTGAAACTTGCCTGCGAAAGGCAGACGTACCAGATTAGAGTCCTACTGCGCCACACACTTCTAATCTGCCATGCTACTTCAAATCAGCGCACAGTCCGCTGCAGATTATGAAGTACGTTCTGACTCCTGGGGCCCGCATCTCGTGGTCGTGCGGTCGCGTTCTCGCTTCCCACGCCCGGGTTCCCGGGTTCGATTCCCGGCGGGGTCAGGGATTTTCTCTGCCTCGTGATGGCTGGGTGTTGTGTGCTGTCCTTAGGTTAGTTAGGTTTAAGTAGTTCTAAGTTCTAGGGGACTTATGACCACAGCAGTTGAGTCCCATAGTGCTCGGAGCCATTTGAACCATCTGACTCCTGGGAATTGTTTGCGAAGACTTGTATTGAGTCCAGTCCAATAGTTGATGTTGGAACAGTTGTGATCTCTCTCGAAATAGGATGCAGACGGCCGTGTACTGTAACCATGTCTGCGGCAAACATCAGGAGCAGAGCTTTCCCTTACTGGTAGTTTCATTTCATTTCGAACAGTAGGTAACCTTGCATTTTTCTGTATGGAATCATTTTTCTGTTATCTAAAGTAGAAGGAGTTTTCAAACCCGACAGCTGCGATAAACGAGTGTTTTTCGGCTTTTTAAGGCGCAAAGTTACCTTATTTGACAAAATCACGCGATTTGGAGACTCGTAGCTCAGAAAGTATTCAAAGCATAATTCTCAAATAAATTTCAAAATGTGGGTAACATTGTATCCGGTATTTGATGTGATATTCATGCGGTGTTTTCAAAACCTACGGTTAATATTAATTTTCATCATTTTTCGTATTGTTTCTAAAAAAACGTAATTCTAAATGGAATAAAAATTACGCCATATTGCTCAGCATTTTGATTTGAAACAATAAATTAGTAAACTTTTTATGCTATCTTCAGTGGAGAGCTTTAGAAAAAGTAAAAAGTAAATAGAAGCAGCGGCAACACCCATAAATAATGACAAGGGCGTTGTCCATCACCTATTGCTTGTTTCACGGCAGTCCAGCCACGTTTCAGACAAGCGGCTGAAATTAGTGTGTAATAAAAAAGAAGGTTCAACCCTATGTAAGTTTAATCTCTATGAAAATTGTGTTTATGCTAAATATATGAATAAAAGGTTTTTAAAAATTATGTTAATTATTGTTATATATGTCCACGAAGAACAGACTTTCGTCTTCAAAGTGAATTGTAGTTCACTGAAATTCTATATAAGATTCTTGAGTTCCACGGCAGACTTATTGTCGCACTTGGAAAATAACGCAGAATTTACCGAGCTCTTAACTCGAAAACTAGTAAACTTTTAAGACATAATTGTGTGAAAGATCCTTTCTTTTACAATAATTGTCACATCTAAAAATTGTAAATGATTTAAAAATACGAGGTTAGTTTTCTCATTTTTCGTCCGATTTTGATTGGAATAGCCCTTCCGAAAATCTTTCTAATGACGGAGTAAACACTTTGCTATCCTCCAGTTCGTCCCAAATCAGTCTCAGGGATAGTCGCTCATTTTGTTCCAGTAGATGTAACAATTGCTCGTTCTGATGTGTCATCGTGCTTGTATCCGAACAGCTGACAATAGGCATCTTCTTGGTATTTCGAATATGGCTTCTTAAGGATGAAACAGACTAATCGCAATATGTCAATAATTTTAAATTTAGAAAAAAGAAGTTTGCAGGTAAGGCGGAATCATGGTTTTAACCTTCAACAACTTCAAGTGGCTATGGAGCGCAAGGCAAACAATTTGACTGGCATGCAGTATTACTCCCTGCCAGCTAAAAGGGCACCTCTTTCCCTTTGATAATCGTTTTCCATTTTATGACTTTCGAGTTAACATGTCAGTAAATCCGTTGCTACGCGCCATGCGACGATTCCGCCTGTCTTTTGTACGTTCATCGTGTGAACTTCTCCCATACGTGGAAATTTGTTTGTAATAACGCAAGTGTTACACTTGAAATGAAAGGAAATGGCGAAGCAGGAGGGCGGAAAGAGTTAAGAGAACATTCCGTACGATTTTATTGCAAAACTTTGCATTATCCGCGCTTTGAACTTTGTCGCAAATATCGAGCGGGGAACGACAAGTAGTACGTACAGCAGTTATCGGAATTCGAAGAGGCTCTTGCGGTTAGGGTCTGTTGCTCAGCGGTTTGTGGTGCAGTGTTTCTCTAACAAAGGAGGAACTCAGAATACGGTGGCCTTGCAAGTGCGGGGAAGACGACAGGTCACAGTTGATAGCAAAAGGGAGAGGTACCTCTCCCCAGAATAGCCTGCGTGAGAGATCTACGATACTGACACTAAGGAAGGCGGTATCTGTTGTAGTGACTGGCAGGACAATGGAGCTTCGTTCATCTCGTTTGTGTAATTAGTCAGGAGCGATACAGCTTTAAAAGTGTGAATGTAACGTCCTGAACACTTGACGTGAATGGTAACTAAAAGAGAGTTCGAGAACTAATTAAGGCGAAAGTGTAAGAGAGATTTAGGGCAGCTTTTTTGTGTGTGTGTGTGTGGGGGGGGGGGGGGGGGGGGGAGGGCTAGCCCTACATGGCCTGTGCGTAAATGCAGCCCTCGAGACAAGAAGGTAAATCAGTCCCAAGTCTAACCCACACGGCTAATATTGATGACCGGGCTGGTGCATTAGGCATCCTGTGTGATTTTAGGCGGATTTCCACACTCGTTAAGGGCAAATCATGAGCTGGTGTCCAATCTGTGCCTCAGAAAATGCAACACACAAACAGTTAAACAATGGATAAGTTTACACGATTCATAGACAGGTAGCTTACACGACTTCTTTAGGTTGACCGATGAATGCGGTGACAGCAAAGGCATTCGACCACTACGTTAAAATTAAAAGAAAATTTCCAAATCATCAAAAAGAACCTAACCCCAGCCGAGGGTTAAACACTGCAAAAGAGAGTAGTCATGTATCATATCTAACAGCGCTAACCTCTTGTAGATTTCGACGGCCCCTCTCGAGATACTTTAAAGTTTTTAGATGCAGATAAAGGAAGATTTTTAATGAAACTGTTCCACGTTAAAGCTTGTGTAAAAACGCAGTCCACAAAGATGTATTCTGACTTGTGTACCTTCGTAATGAAAAATGATATGCACACTTACTAAACGTGACTGTTTACGCTTACGGCACTCGAACATTATTTCATTTTCCATTAATTACTCGTGTAATTTGTAGTATTACTCAACTTCAGGCAGAACTATGAAATGCCAGTATGCAGATAGTCATAAATAGAGCAACTGCGTGAAGGTGAGAAATTACAGTGGCAACAAATGGAAAGTAAAATATTTGACAGCCGTAAGCGGTTACTTAAACCTAACTAACCTACGAACATCACACACATCCATGCCCGAGGCAGGATTCGAACCTCCGACCGTAGCGGTCGCGCGGTTCCAGACCGAAGCGCTTAGAACCGCTCGGCCACAACGGCCCGCATTGAACAGTGTAATGAGTACAGAATATGGATTGAGAGTAAATCGAAGAAAGGCGAAAGTACTGAAAGAAGCAACAGAAATGAGTACAGCGAGAAACTAAACATCAGAAATGGGGATCACGAAGCAGGCGAAGTTAAGGAATTCTGCTACGTATGCAACAAAGTAACCGATGCTGGACGGAGCAAGGACGACATAAAAGCAGACTAGTACAGGCAAACAGGGAATTCCTGGCCAGAAAAAAAGTCTTCTAGTATCAAACTTAGGCCTTAATTAGAGAATTGTGTATGTTTGGAACACAGCATTATGTGGTAGTGAAACATGGACTGTAGGAAAATCGGGACAGAAGAGAACCGAAGTATTTTTAGATGTGGTGGTACAGAAGAGTGTTGAAAAGGAGGTGGATTGATTAGTTAAGGGATGACGAGGTTTTCCGCAGAATCAGCGAGGAGAATGATAGGTCATCTGTTAATACATCAGGGAATAAGTTCCATGGTACCAGAGGGAGTTGTCGAAGATAAAAACCGTAGTGGAAAACAGAAATTGCAGTATATCCAGCGAATAATTGACGACGTAGACTGGGAGCGCTACTCTTAGATGAAAAGATCGGCACAGGAGAGTAATTCATGGCTGTCCGCATCTAACCAGTCACAAGACGATAAAAAAAGATAAAAATACGAAAACGGTATTGTTTAATAATTCTATGCGTGCAGACTGTGGACCCATCCCGCGTCGTAACCTTTGTGTCATTTACCGCTCACTCTCTGACAAGTCGGTTGAGACATCTTGAGTGCAGCTGCTTTGATCTTCTGCTGAGTAGAATGTGTGTGTGTGTGTGAGTGTGTGTGTCTGGAATGGAGGAGACCAGGAGTGATAGAGGAGGAACGAAGGAAGAGGGTAGGCGCACAACGCACAGCGGCCTGTCACGCGGCTAACAGCCCCTCACTTTGTCCCTCGCCAGAGGAGCGCGACTGTGAGATCAGCTGCTATGCTATTTCTGCACTCGCGAATGTAGCGAAACCTGAAACTGGCCAGGCTTTCACAGTAGTTCCCTGTTAACCTGCCGCTTTTCTGTTGGTGTAACTGGACGCAATGTTGAAGTGTTTCGAGATTATACGCCACTTCGTATTTGGGTCGCCGCTTCAGTACGCGGCACTCCTTTGTGCGAAACGAGTTCAGTGTGGATCAGTATCTCTGTGTACGCTCCACTTTGTCAGTGACAGCAGCGTTTCCGAAAATAGAACCTGTTGAAGAGGAGTACTCGACACTCGGCAAAGTACGAGGGAAATGTCTGTATGTTAAGTTTTTAGGGACGGTTAAATTGTTGACACTGCGCTGAGTCACATTATTTCGCAGGTAAACATCTAGTAATGGTTCAAAACCTCCGCCCATTCTGGCACCCATGGCCTTCACACGTCTCTCTCTCTTATTAGTGACGCTGCCACCATTTGACTGTAATGATTTTTATTTTATTGTTATACGATCCAGATTTCAGCCTTAGGACGTTTTCAAGTAAAGGTAAATGAGTTTTTGTGCTTGAAAATGCCCTAAAGGCGAAATCTGGGTCGTATAACAATAAAATAAAAATTATAAAGTCAGGTGGCGGAAGCATCATTCAAAAAATTTACCGTAACTGTGGCTCCCGCCAAAATAAAAAATCAGTTTCTCGTGTCTTTTCGCCAGTAGATTCGCAGCAAAAAACATATCGTATTTCATTATATTTTTATTTTCAACGACTGCTTTATTGTCTCTTCAGGTAAAAATGTGGCGATCATAGACAAAACAGAATATTCACTTCCATGTATACCGTGAATTGTCTTAAAGCTTTTTTCGATATCCTCAACAGTTAGGAAATATTTAACCCGAAGTGATTCACACATATTCGTATATTTTCAACAACTAGGATAAGGTTGCCATCGATCGGCCGCCTCTATCGATGGACCTGCTCGATTTCTCTTTGGATACTGACAATAAGCGCATTCCAGCAGTCATTAAGTGTACCCCCTTTGCCAAAGATTCCTCATCTTAGTGGTGAGTTGTTCCGCGAAGACACAAAGCAACGTTAAGAAAAGGTACGATTTGTACTGTGTTCTTGTAATTGACTAGTACTGATGATTGAAACATTGTAGTGTTATGGTAATAATGCATAAATGTCTGCAGCCATCATTGGAAAGTAGAGTAGTTCACGCCGTTTCACACAGTCACAATATAAAGTTACTTGCTGTGGACGGAGATTAGGTGTTGTTAAGGCATTCACTACGAGTTGCCTTGAATGAGCCTCCTCTAATTTTTTCCAATCTTAAGCCTAAGTAGGCCACTACGAACAAAATTAAACTAATGGTTTTCATTAGATGTTTTTTAAAAGTTTGTAAATACTTTGATACTCAGTCAGATGTGTTTTTTTTTTTACCTCCGAAGGCCACATTTCTATTTTTGGCCTCCTTGATTTGGAATAAATATTATTTTGTTTCAGACGCCAATGAAAAACTCCTGAAAATAAAATGTATGTAATGCATCGACATTTATAGAAGTGTGTGTAGTATTAACAGCTTCTACACTGTAGCCCATTCGCTGAAACTTCTTGGCCCAATGAAAGAAAACAGTCCCCTTTATTGGGCCGATGACACTTGTTTTTATTTTTCAAATATTTAACAGTGAATAATTATGACTTCTGCTTCTACTGTACTGAAACACTAGAGATAATGTTGAAGTGACATTGAAAATAAAATATTTATTACAATATCCAAGGATTTTATTGCATATTTCCTTTAGTTAGCTCCTCGATAGCAACCATCCCCTTCTTAATAGGTATTATCTATCATAAATGTTTATTGGCATGTGCGTCGAGCCGTTTCTGCTCATCTCGCGGCTATATATGGGAGCATAAAAGAAGTTCGTTAACATTTAAACGAACCAAAACATTTTACATGAATCGTATCTTTCATTTCGGAACCTGCTATATTATTACGATGGGAGGGTTCTTCTCACTCATTTCCAGAAGTTTCATTTTCCGGGTTCTTTGATGCTCGAGCTTCCTCTTGGTTATTCTGTTTAGGATGAAGCACCTATTTCCCGACCGAGCGTGGTGGCGCAGTGGTTAGACACTGGACTCGCATTCGGGAGGACGGCGGTTCAATCGCGCGTCCGGCCATCCTGAGTTAGGTTTTCCGTGATTTCCCTAAATCACTCCAGGCAAATGCCGGGATGGTTCCTCTGAAAGGGCACGGCCGACTTCCTTCCCAATCCTTCCCTAATCCGATGAGACCGATGACCACGCTGTCTGGTCTCCTTCCCCAAACCAACCACCAACCAACCTATTTCCCGTACTTCTCAATACCCGCAGGTCTTCCTTTGCTACCTATCAAGAAATCTTTACATATGTATGGGCTACAGGAGTAGACCTGACAATTGTACTTGCTGTGGAAACAGTCTCAAAAGTTGATGGTTCTCTGTTTATTGCAACTTTGTTCTGCCTTCATAGAAGGCGGAAAGAGTGCATTTTCGTCTACCCGAGTGTCCGCTAAGTAGTAGCAGAATGTTTGTAATTTTCACACACAGGCATCGTTGACTTCCCGTTTTCATTCCTGGAACAGTACCTAGTCGTGTGCAAGTCCCGACGTTTGTATATTTCGCCACCAGCTGTATGTAGATGAAATTTACAACCTTGGAGTCTTACATAACACATAACTTCACTTCCAGCTTTCACAACGTTTTCTTCAGAGTCTGAAAATAGTGTTGACGGAGATAATTTCAGACCTACATTATCATGTTTACAAACAACTGTTGAGAAGATATGCTCATAAGATGAACTTTTCTTATCGTTCATCAAAGAAAAAAACCATTGGAATATAATATACATTAACAAGCCATGGTTCGTAAATAGCTGACAAAAACTTTATGCAATACTTTTCCATCATATATTGTGGCGCACTGTCTAACTATTTTATTGTTTTCAGCTTCATAGACTATTACAACGTTCTTATCAGCATAATTATATTAAAACAAATCCGCTCCATCTGTAGTCTTCACTTTTAATGTCTTCAGAACAACATGAACCTCCGGAGTACTTGTAGGTAATTTCGGTAGAATTTTCCACTTAGCTTTGTAAATAGATTCAAGAAAGCTGTCGACATCTCCAGTAGTCCACTCTGTCGTGTGTTCTCCTTTCAGTTGATCGTATATGGCTTTTATGGTCTCTCACATATATCTTATGTAGCTTTCCTCTTCAGATCACAAACTATTTTCTGCCTCTGAATTTTATCACCAGCAGTTTCTGCCGTGGTTGTGGTCGTTTTGACTCTCGAGCTCATCGGTGTCTTTATTGGAGGCAATTTTATTAAAACTACTGCAGTTCTTAATGTTGGACGTGCATCACGCTCTACACAATCTTTTAAAATTTTTGGGAATCCGAAAGCGTTTTTTTTTTTTTTTTTTTTTTCTAGTCACAGTTACTGCAACAGCACCGGAGGACATGATCAGTATGAAGCGGTCTGCCGTACACTGAAACCCGATCCTACAAATTACCCCCCTCAGGAGGTACGGAGGCCTCGTGGCTACTACCTGCTGGTGCTGGCGGGAGGCATGGGTCCGCTGCATGCTAAACGTACTTGCTTGCGGGAGGCTTTCGTCCTGTTCCCGTTGAAACACGCGACGAACATTGATTTTATTCTCCACAGAGTTCTCTACAATGGTCGTTCAGTAAACCATGTCCTCCCTCTTCTTTTCAGCAGTCAACAAAGGTACAGAAGAAGGCCTTTACCTCCTAGATGCTTCAGATTTGATATATCTTCTGCAGGTTTACGAAGTTTAGAACAATTCCGACAGATGAGAAAGCCGTATTGAACCATCATACTGGCGTGTACGCAAGATACTAGTTAGATGCAACGAGCCGGCCGGAGTGGCCGAGCGGTTCTAGGCGCTACAGTCTGGAACCGCGCGACCACTGCGGTCGCAGGTTCGAATCCTGCCTCGGGCATGGATGTGTGTGATGTCCTTAGGTTAGTTAGGTTTAAGCAGTTCTAAGTTCTAGGGGACTCATGACCACAGCAGTTAAGTCCCATAGTGCTCAGAGCCATTTGAACCATTTAGATGCAACGAGCTGTAATTGAATTCTTCGTTGCGAGAAAAGAAACCGTGTTGAACACCCATAAAAGTTTGATATTGCAATTTTGAGCTCAGTTCCCGTGTTTTCAGAAAATAATAATGAATTAAAGATGGGTCCACCTTTTTGAAAGTACACAAATTATTGTTTTAACACTTAAACATGTTTCACCGCAGTTGTGACATCCTCAGTGGGTTTCTGTCTTTTATTTTATTGTATTTTTACATTTTGTGTGTGCCCTGTGGCTGCCAACCAAAATCAGCCACAGATCTACATTAGTACACCGTGTTATCATTATAGTATTTAGCAAGTCCTGAACTGTGACAAGTTTGGTTTTGCATGCAAAACGTGTTTTAGTGTAGTTGAGCTGAGCTTCCGACTCGGAAGCCCATCAGAAACGTATATTTGTGCACTGAAACTTGTGTCCAAGCCACAACAACATAGCAAGACGCAGTATTCACAAACGAGCAGGAGAAAATGTTCAGCTCAATTACACAAAAACGCGTTTGGCACACAAAAACAAACTTCTCACAGCTCAGGATTAGCCAAATACTACAGTGATGACACTATGTAGTAATCTAGACCTGTGGCTGGTTTCGGTTGGCAGTCATGGGACACACACGCAATGTCAAAATAAAAGAAAAAATCCCTGTAACGATGCCATAACTGTTGTGGAACTATAGTTTATGTACTTGCAAAAAGGCGGACCCATTCTTAATTCATTATTATCCATCCATAAAAGTGTGTGTGCAGTGAATGCTAATACTGCAGTTGTTAGTACTGTTCGACGTTGGATTGAGTTAAAGCGTTAGGAAGCGCTGTTACTTTGCTCTGACCTCGAGTTAAATAGACTAATTTTGTTTCTTTGCGGCGGAAACAAGTTTTTACTGACAGTTTCCACTCCCAGCTCCTCGCACCCTACCTTTCCAAATAAATTCCAACTTGTACTTGCTTCCGCTCCTGCGGCTCGTAGTGTACCGGTTAACAGTACAGCAGCTGTTTTTTGGAGGCCGTGCGTCGGGCCGGTGCCTCGGCGCGCACGCAGCTGCGGTGGCGGCGGCCATCCTTGAGCCGCGCGGCCGGAATGCCGGCGGCGACGCTGCTGCTGCTGCCTTTCTCTTTTACTGATTCGCAGTGAAGGCCAGGCGCTGGCAGGGCGGCGCGCGCGCGCGCGCTGACCTTGGCGTGCCCTTCACACACTGCAGCGCGCGGCGGCGCTGGGGTCGCTGGCACGGCGCCTCCCCCCCTCTCGCCCCCCCCCCCCCCCCTCTCAGCGACGTGCCCTCCACGCCCACCCCTCTCCCGGATGCCCGCCAGCTTCCCACCAGTCTGGCACGGCCGAGCGCAGCCGACGGCCCCCGACTGCACCTGCACATGCGGCGTCGTGGCCCAGTTTGGGAACGCGCTGCAGCGCTCCACCGCGTCTGCTCTCAGGAACTCACTCTTTAGAACACATACAGTACTCTGAACTTACCTCCGAGCGCCTGGAACAGAGTTTCTAGCTGTTACGCAGCACGTATTTTGTGTGGTCATTTGAGACTGATTAATTTACAACATTAATTTTTATTTGTGATACGTTTCAGCTTAGTAGTCCACATCGTCAGGGACCAAGGAATACGAAACAGTTAATAATACTTACGTTGCTAAATTACTAGGCAACTAATTTAGTTTTAGAGTCACGTTTCACTTTGTATGAGAGAGTGATATGCAGCACATTGTACTAGTACATAACATAATATCTCAATGTGTATGTGCTTTTAAACAGGGAACAGATTACTTATAATTTCTTCATAGCTTAGCCGTCTTAAAATATCACTTTCAGTATTGAAAGGACGTAAATTTTCCGCTAGAACACTCAATATTATGCTTGTCTTTGGTGTGACGTCACGATCCAGTAAGTCTTCTATCAGACACTGTGAATCTTAAGACATACGATGCATATCGCACGATGTCTCCGTAACGAAAAGTTACCCGACGATGCTTTTCCTCGGGTTAAAGAGCTGAAGAATTTGTATCTGGCGACAGGAAGTAAACAAAATTATGGACTCGGATTTTGATGAAATGTGGTATGGAAGAAAAACTGTATCACGTGGTGGCCGTGCGGTTCTAGGCGCTGCAGTCCGGAACCGCGGGACTGCTACGGTCGCAGGTTCGAATCCTGCCTCGGGCATGGATGTGTGTGATGTCCTTAGGTTAGTTACGTTTAAGTAGTTCTAAGTTCTAGGGGACCTATGACCTAAGATGTTCACTCCCATAGTGCTCAGAGCTTGACTTCAAACTCCCAAAATGTTATCCATTCTTTTTTAAAAGAATATTAACCATGTGAAATGTCACGCTTTCCACCGAGTGCCACTGGGAATTTGTCATGAGAGACCGCGGACGTAATTCGTATCAGCTCACGGCTGACAAATTGAGTAGAATATATTGTTGTTGTTGTTGTGGTCTTCATGCTACTTTGGACTGTGCAAGTCTCTTCAAGTAACCTCTGCAACCTGTATCCTTTGAATGTGCTTAGTATGTTAATCTCTTTTTGTCCCTCTACTATTCTCACCCCCAGTAGCTTCCTTCCAATACTACATAGATAATCCCTTAATGTTTCGTATCAACTGATCCCTTCGTCTAGTCAAGTTCTGCCATAAATTTCTTGTCTCACCAATTTTTTTCAGTACCTTCTCAGTAGTTACGGAATCTACCAATCTAGTCTTCATCATACTTCTGTACCACCACATTTCAAAAGTTTCTGTGGTCTTTTGTCTAAACTGTATATCGGTCATGTTTCGCTTCGATGTAAGGCTAGACTACCATTATATCTACCAATGATTAATGGAAACCACAGCTGTAGTACTTGCACATTTAGTGTGTCACGACCGGTTTCGTTCCTAGAAGACCACCAAGTTGGCTGCAGTTAAAGAAAACAAGAAATTAGACTAAAATCTGTAGTATCTTAACGAATAAATTAGATAACTGACACTGCGAACACTCGTATAACAAATCTTCTCCGAGTTGTGCCAATAGCGTAACGTAAATGGCCTGATTGTCATACGTACTGTCAAAGACGCAGTCTGGAATCAGTGACCACAAACATTCTGCACACTGCCTGGCGGAAGTTTACCGAACGATTAAGCATGCTGTGTACGCAAGACTGGTCCGGCAGGGCCGTTCCACGAGAAAGGTAAACACCTAAACATGCTACTTTGCCTCAGCCGAGTGCGATTAATCTAGTATGGGATCATAATTGCTACAAATAAAGACAAAACCCTTAAGTACAAAAATTGGCATTAAAGTGTAAAATACCATTGTTCAGAACACTTGCAAAATATAGATACAAACGAAGGTTAACAAAACAGTTACGCTCAATAACAAGGGAACAGATGACACTGCTTACACAAGGTTGCATCGTAATTTGGGAGATATCAGAGATATGCCTTTTCTCCATGCATCCGCCAGGCGGTGAACGGTCTGGCACACAATTTTAATCTGCCAGGTAGTTTCATATCAGCTCACACTCCGCTGCACAGGAAAAATCTCATTCTGGAAGTAGCTCCCCAGTTAGCCACAAGGGCAGAGTGCACCCCGCTTGCCAACAGCGCTCGGCAGACCGGATGGTTACCCATCCAGTGCTAGCCCAGCCCGACAGCGCCTAACTTAGGTGATCCGACGGGAACCGATGTTACCACTGCGGCAAGGCCGTTGGCAACGATTTCTCTAGGGGTGACAAAATTTTCGTCAGGTGAGCTTAATACGAGGGTTGGAACTTTAATAGTGATAACTATTTATGTACAGCTTGTACAAAATAGATACGTGTTTCAAAGTTTAACTGACCTTCAGAGTAGCCACCAGCATTGTGTATAACCCGTTGCCAGCGATGTGCAAGTCGTAGGATACTCTTAACAGTACCAGTTGTGTTGACAGTTAGAGCGGCGCGGTCTATTGCCCGACTTATTTGTAGCATTCCTGAAGCGAATACCGTGAAGTGTTTTCTTCAGTTTAGAAATCGAGTTGAACTCACGAGGGCTTAAATCAGGGGAGTGCAGTAGGTTGTATAGCACTTAGCAGACCCGTCAGTCAAACAAATCAGTAACAGCTTGCACTGTATGTGCTTGAGCATTGTCCTGCAAAATGATGGTCAAGTTCTGCAGAAAGTGTCGTCACTTCTGTCTTTAAACTGGGCGTAGGTTATGTTCCAAAAATGAACAGCATAGAGACAGAAGTGATGACACTTTCTGCAGGACCTGACCATCATTTTGCAGGACAATGCTCAAGCACGTGCAGTGCAAGTTGTTACTGATTTGTTGATTATTCGTAAATTAACACAACAGTTTCAAAGAATTTTAGCGTAGCACTTGTACACTTTCGTACGTAATTGCAGATAATTCATCTTTTATTTGTAAGAGGCATGCACATTTTTAAAGTGATAGTTTAGAGGATTTGTTATAAAGTATTCGCATAGTGAGAGGGCTTATTTTGTTCGTTAAGATACTATAGCTTTTGGCAAAAATTTCTTATTCTGTTTAACAGCAGTAAACCTGATGTTGATCTAAGAACGAAACTGGCCATGACACAATAAATGTATAAGAGTACAATTGTGCTAGTTTTTGTAAGTCATTCATGTTAGTGTCAGTCGGTTGTGGTGCTCAGCGTGATCAAGATTAATTACCTGTATTTTATAGTAATAACAGTGGTCGCACCAAAGTAAATTCTTGTGGTGAGGGTCGCTACGCGGTATTACAAGTAGCGAGCGCGTAAATAGGGCCCTGGTTAGGCATGTTCGTAATGCGGGAGGACAGTGTGGGAACCCTTGTGTTAATCGCAACTCTCAGCAGACGTCACTTGGCGCAGCTCTGCATGTATACGAAATGCGCCGCTGACGTCCCGTCTCGCCATAAGCGTTACAGTATAGCTGGTGTCGGCGCCGCTGCTGCCAAGATTCGCGGGGCGCCGAGCCGCGCTGCCTCGGCGGTGACGTCATGTCGACAGGCGATGGCCGGCCGCTTCGGGTCGCGGCGGCGCTGGCCGGCTGCCACTGCAGACGCGCCACTGGGCTATAAGCCTCTTATAGCCGGGATCTCCTGCCCCGCACCGCTGTGCCAAACAGAAGCCGTAGCGGAAGCCCTGCCAAAGGAACAGGCCAAATCACGGCCTTATTTCAAGCGGGTCATTGGGTCGCCAGGAAATCCCTAGATACTGTACACCAGCACGTCGCGTCGCGTCCTCGGCTTATTGCGTACGTTGCTCTCGTAATTCTGAGGCTTCGTTTTGATTGAGGTAGTTGCCATTTTTACACCGTCCGTCCAAAAAGTTCCGAGACGTTTTGTCGCGTTCAAACGTGAGCATTGTCTTTGACTGGGCGACACGGTTCGTTATAAGGGAATCAGGGAATTTGAGCAGATGACAAAAGGAGTTGTAAATGCACAAAAGTGTCTACTGCAGTCACATGTACTTAATTCTCTACAGACTACAAAAAATTTCATTTTGATACGTGATGCATTAACGGCCTTGCCACAGTGGATACACCGGTTCCTGTGAGATCACCGAAGTTAAGCGCTGTTGGGCGTGGCCGGCACTTGGATGGGTGACCATCCACCCGCTATGCGCTGTTGCCATTTTTCGGGGTGCACTCAGCCTCGTGATGCCAATGAGGAGCTACTTGACCGAATAGTAGCGGCTCCGGTCAAAGAAAACCATCATAACGACCGGGAGAGCGGTGTGCTGACCACACGCCCCTCCTATCCGCATCCTCCTCGGAGGATGACACGGCTGTCGGATGGTCCCGGTAGGCCACTCGTGACCTGAAGAGGGAGTGCTTTTTACGTGATGTATTAAAAAACGTCAAGTTTCCTGTTGCGCGCTCTATATCACTCGAATGCTCCTTATTGAGAATAACTGATTCACATATTTTTATACAACGTGTCCGGACTAGAAGTATACACAAAGAAATGCTTGTAACGAAAGAGCGTGACAATTTATGTTGTTGGGTGAAAACGCAATCGATAGAAACGCTCTCCAAGAGGCGATCCTCACCATTTCATGCACAGCTCCGAGTCGTATGGCGCATGCGCACAAATGCTGACTGTGGAGCAGCCAGACTTACTCCGGACAGTCAACATGATGACGCCACAAAGAAAGGTGCAGTTTGTGCTATGGTTAGCCGACTTAAAATTTGTGACACGTGTTCAGTGGCGTGCAAGAAGAGAATGGTACGAGTATCCTCCCACACGTAAATCCGCTTATCAGTGGGACAGAAGTCTTCGAGAAACGGGCCGTTTGATTTCAAATGTTGTAAAACATCCTAAAACCGGTGTGAATGAAGAGACCGTCGAACATGTGCGCGTAGCATTCACTAGAAGCCCACATAAATCTGTTAGATAAGCTAGTAGGGAATTAGCTGTCCCTCATTCGACGATGCACGACATTGGGGGACAAACCTGTCCGGTTGCAGCCGACCGGTGTGGCCGTGCGGTTCTAAGCGCGTCAAAAAAAATGGCTCTGAGCACTATGGGACTCAAATGCTGTGGTCATTAGTCCCCTAGAACTTAGAACTACTTAAACCTAACTAAGCTAAGGACATGACACACACCCATGCCCGAGGCAGGATTCGAACCTGCGACCGTAGCAGCAGCGCGGCTCCGGACTGGAGCGCCTAGAACCGCACGGCCACCGCGGCCGGCTAAGCGCGTCAGTTTGGAACCGCGTGACCGCTACGGTCGCAGGTTCGACTCCTGCCTCGGGCATGGATGTGTGTGATGTCCTTAGGTTAGTGAGGTTTAAGTAGTTCTAAGTTCTAGGGGACTGATGACCTTAGTAGTTAAGTCCCATAGTGCTCAGAGCCATTTGAACCATTTTGTCCGGTTGCGTGCTTACAAACACCAAATTTGCATCACATTAAGCGGAGGATCACCGTGGACAATATGATTTTGCTATTTAAATGTTACATCGTTTAGACGAACACAGCAGCTGCGTCAGTACTGGCTGTTCAGTGATGCATTTGCCTTCCGTGTCTATGGTAAACTTAGTTCGTGCATCTGTCGAATATGTGAAAATGAGACTCCAGGAAAAGTGATTGATTACGAAACGGACACACCAAAAGTTAGTATGTGGTTGGAATTACGTAGATATGATGTGATTGGTCCATTTTTTATGGAGTTTACATTGACAGGGGACACCTGCCTCCACATGTTGGCGAACTATGCACCTCCACAGACGCCTCCCGACGTCATTTTTCAGCAGGGTGGTGCCCCACATCATGACCGTGTTTCTCCATGAGACATTTCCTAATCTTCTGATCGGAAGGAGGGTGGGGAGAGGGGTCTCATTGCCTGGTCACCTCGGTATTCCGATCTGACTTCGCTGGATTTCGGTGCACGGGGGTTTATCAGGGACATCGCTTACACAACAAAGATTCGAGATATGGTACGTTTGATACCAGAGAGGCCGCAACACCTGCCGCGCTTATGAACATGTGGCGAGAAGTGGCGCATCGTTTCTGTATCTGTCGAGCTGCAAACGGTGCCCACATTGAACTATACTAACATGCATTACAGTGTTTGAGCTCTTGTGTACAATTTTCGACAGATAAAGTTATAAAGCTTAATGATTACTGAAATACAAACAAATGTTTTTGTATACCATATTGATGTGCCTGTGTTTTTAAGAAGTACGATGCAGTGTTCCTTTGGACATCTCGGGTTTATCCGCCGAGAGCAGGCAGCGACTTTTAATTAAAATTTCCCCTCCCGCCTCTGTAAAGGAATCACGTAATGTGTACAAGTGCAAGTTGTGACGCATGAACGACGACATGTGGAAGCTTGGGTCTGGCCGTTAAGTCGTGTACGGATAGCCAAAGCGGTTAAGGCAACCGCTCGCGTAAAGCGAGAAATGCAGGTCCGAGTGCCGGCCGGGTGCAAATTATGTTGTCATTCCATTACATAGCTGATGGTTGTCCGTTTTCGCAACTGCAAATGCACTTAATGTTTTGTGTATCTGTTGCCCGGACACCCTGTATCTGGAAGCATACCAGGGCATGTAATTAATATCCTGTTGATAGATAATACTGCTTTTCGTTTGTGTAGAGTGTTTCCATTGCCTAGAGAGATTCCTTATTTGATAGGAAAATAAGAAGGAGTGCTGAAAAGTAATGCCCCGTTTTTTTGTTTTTGTTTTTACTTGAAAGCTCCTAAAGCTTTTTTAAGTATAATAGACGTTATTAACATTCTACGACTTTATTCTTAATGTCCACATATTTGCAGCCCTTGCCGCTAGATGGCTCCGATTTGTAGTAGCGTGTAGCGTGGCGGTGTGTAACGTAACTATCTAAGCGTTCAGATGGCTCTAAGCACTATGGGACTTAACATCTGAGGTCATCAGTCCCCTGTATCTAAGCGTGAGAAACAGCAGGCTATAATCGAGTTTAGAATTCGAAGCGTTGTCGACACAAGGAGCACGCGCTCCTACGCCATGACAAAGCCAGAACGCACACGAGCGCTGCGACATTTGCAAGTCTGACGCCTCGGGTCACAGTCATCGATCATCGTCCGTACTGTGCCGACCTGGCCCCATGCGATTTTCATCTGTTTTCAAAACTTAACGAACGCTTTCGAGGACTTAATACTTTGATAGTGATGAAGCGGTGCAAACAAAGGTGAGGTTGTGGTAACGTCAACGAAGTCAAACATTCTACGGTGACGTTAACAAACAGGTCTCTCGTTGGTGGAAATGTGTTCGTCGTCAGGGTGACTATGTTGAAAAGTAAATATGTAGACATGAACAATAAAGGTGTAGAATGTTAATAACGTTTGTTTCGTTTAAAAAATTTCAAAAACATTTGGAGAAATTGCTTTTCAACACGCCCTCCCACATTTTCGTCCAACCACAGAAATTTGTTTTTAATCATAGATGAGTCTAAAAGGCAATACGCGAACCTTTTCAACGGAAAAATTAACGTGCAAAGACGTAAGCAAAGTAGACGACTCTACAGACAGTCTTTTAAATTACTACCAACTTTTGATCACGAAAAGTGCGAAGCCTAACTGTTACAACCAGTAAGAGAAATTCCAGAAGATTGCGTAAACAGAATTGTCGCATTGAATTTAAAAATTTGCATGGGATCCTGCCCACTCCTCTTGTATTGTGTGCTTAGGAAACTGTTTTCTCGGGTAGCTAGACAACATTCAATCAAATCATGTTAATGGTTTTTATTTTTGAATTGACAATACGTAGCTTTGTATATACGAGTTGTCGCAAGCAATTGGCGACCTGCAAATAATCAATGTCTTTCGATATATACAATCTCCATGCAAGCAATTGATATAGTCTCAGAGAAACAGTTAGGCTAACGGCTCGCCTTCTAGTGCAGCTCTTTTAGTGCGGCCGAGGCTACGTGGAGCGGCGCTTATATTCTCTTCGTATGGGTGCCGCTCCTGTCGTAGTGCCGTCCTGGTCAGCGTTCTACTGGCTGACGTCGTCTCACAGCCTTCTCTGCTGCAACGTTTCGGGCCGACGTGCCGGCGCTTGATGTTACGCCGGAACAATTTGGACACACCGTAACAGTAGGGAATGGCTATTTGTGGTTCTATAGGAAGAAGTTACATATTTTCTTCGGAAGGGGAATACCAAAGGACTTAGTAATGAAAGTTGTTCATAATATAAATTTCTCTAGTAAGTGTAAGCTGTTATGAAGCAATAATTTTCATACAAACAGATACGGTGATTCACAGTAATACCACCCAGAAAGGGTGTGATACCACAGATAAGCTTACAGTTTGATTGTTGTGTAGTAGACGATCAAAAGAAAAACAGTTCTTTGTTAAATTTAGAATTACCATTAGGAACAACTTTGTGACTTAAAAATAGCAGGTAAACGATATGATGATCTACCGAAAGTGGCTGACATGCAGTAAGAATAACTGAAAACTGTCTAGATATCTAACACATTTTTCCATTGTTACATATATTAATATAACATTGATACATTGATCGTATAGTTATACTAAACATGTTGTAGATTAAATAAATGTTGCAAACTGTTTTAGAAGCATATGGAAATACTTTGATGACAATATTTGTTGTGGAAAAATATGTGTACCAACTACCGCTGTATATCAGTGTCCAGAAAACACTTTATTCCAAAGACCCCGAAATAGAAGTATAGGGGAGGTAATAATCTTGATGTTTTCTAAAGGGGCTAAACAGAAAGAATTGTAATAACCTGTTGTCAGCTAGGAGCATAAGACTTCAGACTTAGGTTAGCATATAACACAAGTATGAATATATACCTTGCATATGAATTATTCGTCGACTGACATTCTGCAATTTTCCTGGAACTGTCTATCCGCGCCTGCCGAAGTGGCCGTGCGGTTCTAGGCGCTGCAGTCTGGAACCATGAGACCGCTACGGTCGCAGGTTCGAATCCTGCCTCGGGCATGGATGTGTGTGATGTCCTTAGGTTAGTTAGGTTTAACTAGTTCTAAGTTCTAGGGGACTAATGACCTCAGAAGTTCAGTCCCATGGTGTTCAGAGGCTCAGAGCCTTTTTTTTCTATGTTTTCTATCCGTGACATTGATAGGAAAGCGAGTAATAGCCCCAGTTTTCACTCTCCGTCCCACTCGTTAATGTTACTCATTAAGAGGTATTTACAGTGGAACGTACTGAGGCTTGTGCGAGCTATTGAGGCTTTCGCCCAGCTTCTTTTTGGCCTTCAGGTGAATGTTGTTACCTTGAGAACGAGTTTCGACACCCATTACTGCGTTTAGTTTCCCGATAAACCGTTCATTGGCTCGGGTGGTACTTACCGCCGAGGTCGATAGTATGGTAACGTTTTTATAGCGCGGACCGTGATACGTGAGATGGAGGTCACACGGAGCTGAATAATTCGCTGTATCGCGTGCGGCGTAGTTGCTGTCCTGGTGAGTGAACAGCTGCGGAAGGTGATGTCCGTATTTACTTAGAGCCTCAGTAACTGGAGATGCAGCACATTTGTAAAATATTTCTAATCTTCGGTTCCAACATGCTACTCAGAAAAACAGCGTAGGATGCAGTATGCCGTAATACGATGCACAGGTCCGGTGTGGTGACCACGACACTTTTGAATAAAAGATAAAAACCAGAAACCTCGTCAGGTCTTTAAAATGTAGGAAGGTGTCTTTCGTAAGTGAGGCAGGTAAATTAAAAATATAACCTGAACGGTAGGATCCAGAAAACAGTCACAGGTTTTGGGGAGCAGACGGCTGCGTCTACTGTAGTTTTACAGGGCTTTCGTGAAATCATGGCCAGACTACAGGTGCACTTTATATGGATCGGCGAAGCCTTCATACATGAAGAGCATTGACGCCGTGCACGTGGGGCGATCAGGCTGGCCGTGGTGCTTACAGAACCAGCCCCATTCCCTAACTCTAGGCTAAGGCAGGGGAAACGCCACTCACCATCTGGCGGAAGCTCCTCATAGTGCAGACCCTCGATGCTCCATATTCAGCAGTACACAATACTTTTGTTCGTCCAGTTAAGAATCGCCTTTTCTCCAGTCGTCCACGAGCAACAAGGTCGTTTTGCTTCAGCCTCAAGCGTGTACCGGAGTAACTTCGTGTGGTGCAAGTATAAACCCAACTCCGGAGTTGGAATATAGTGCCACCCTGGTTACTGCAGAGCCCCAGGGTAATTTTAGAGTTATTGCAGTACAGGAGCTGTTGCACTCCTGTTTTTAATAAACGTTTTATGAAATTTTAAATGAGCACCACAACTGTATAGCTTTATTTACGGATGAGTGTAAAGAAGGGACTCCAGTGACTGTTCTGTCGTTTTCCGCGATCTTTTTTCAAGATCATGTTACGTCACTTCACTGTCTTCAATCTTCAGGGCGCTGGAGGAGATGAGATGTGCCGCGAATGGTAAATTTCTTGTCTGTTCCGACTCACTGAAGGTCCTTCACTCTCTACAACACTTGTATGCAGCAGAGGCCTTTCACTCTCTACAACACTTATATGCAGCAGATAAAATATTCCAGAATATCCAGGACGCCCTTCTCTACTTACAGAGGCTGGGGAAGGTGATGTCTTTTTGATGGGTATCAAGGCACAAAGTATTAAGGGAAACTAAATGACAGAAGTAGCAGCCAAGGAAACATGTCACGGTAATCGGTAGTTCACGCTATCACCTCACTGTTGGGGTACGGACTCATGCGTCAATGCGATGAAGAGTGGATGGAAGTGACAGCCAAAAGTCTAAGCTGCGTCTAGTTAAGTCCACAAGGCGATCGTGGCGTACCTCCTTCCACTCACACAGACGGGATGAGGCCCTTCTCACTCGTGTTCGCGTAGACGACGGTCCTATGACGCATAGCTTCTTGCACCGGTGAGAAGACCCTCCAGTGTGTGTTGCTTGTGGCGTACGGATCACAATGCAGTGCGCCACATTTTAGTCAACTGTGCTTTGTATTCAGAGAAGTGTGGCTGACTCATCGGTGTTTTTTGTAAGTAACATGCCAGTTATATTTCCGTGTGTTATTATTTTAGTTTTCCCCTGTATTACATGCTTTTTAATTAACAGTTTTAGAACAGCCGCCCAGTTTTCGCTTCGTACAATATATGAGGTAGTGTGATTGTCCAGGTAACTGTGAGCGAGATTGGGAGCGAGTGAGTGTACTTGTCACACCGCATTCGTAAGTACTAATTTTCGTAGGGGCGCTGATGACCGCGTCGTTGAGTGCCCATAATCCGAGAACACACACACACACACACACACACACACACACACACGATGCTTAGATTCATTCGCAGTTTTGTGGACCATGCATTGCATAGGATCTGTGATGTGAAATATAACTGGATGGAAACAAAGATGATAATCGTGTGATTTACAACAAACAGCGCAAAAAACGAAGCGCAAGGCTTGGCATTTAAAATGTAGACGTAAGTTCACTCCACTATGATCTGTGACAGTCGTGACCACTCGAAGTAGTGGGGTATTGGAGCTGTTGACGTCCGAATTTCCAGATGAAAAGACCTATTAAAGAGATAAAGGCATTTGAAGTGCATTTCAAGCAAAATGTAACATGTTAAGTTGGACACGACTGTCCATTAGGACGCTTTAGTTTGCTTGTACCTAGCATGCGCCATTGTACCGATATATGGCGGTGAATTTCTTGGCAAGAAAGTTTATTGTGCAAAAGGTTCGAGAAACTACTCTTAGATCTGAGCCCAGATATAAAACGCTTTGTTAAACTGATGTCATGGACATGGACATGACGTCGTTCGCATGTGTTCTGTGGTGTAGTTTTTATCTGTGTTCGAAGTTCACAGCCTTTCCACTTAAGAGTGTTCACATTGCCGGTAATGGAAGCTGATGGTTGCTGCAGCTTATGTGTAATTCGCCGTCAGGAATAGCAGACTGTACACGTCGTTGTTGTCACCGTTATTGTCATCATCGTGGTCTTCAGTCTAAAGAAAGCCTCCATGCATCTCTCGACAATAGTCTAGCTTGTCTCTTCACCTGTGGTGCTGAAGGCTAAGAGCATTTCGGCCTTGTTACTGTATTCAAGCTTTGGCCTCCCTTTACAATTTTTAACATGTAATACAGGAGGAAAAATCAAATCATGACACATTAGGTGAGAGTTTCGTCCCTTGGAACATTTTTTGGACTTCCGCCTCAGATAGATACAGAATGGAAGTTTAATAAATTCTCTTGTTCCATTTTTTAATGACAGTATTCACATTTTGTATACTGAAATCTTTATCTGAAATTACAAAAAGTACTCCGAAAGAGAAAGGGTTTTCAAAATATGAAAGAAATGTTCCTAGGTACAATATGATCATATACCTAGGGACAAAAATTCTATTGAAATTTTAAAGTATAGCAGTTGCCCTACTGTTTTTAACTGTCTATCTCTTGCATTACTAATGTTCTACATACTATAAAAAGCAACTACGAGTTAAATAGACTTTGAAATAAAATATAGAGCACTTAGAGGTGTTGAACTAAAAATATTTGTCGTCGAGGTTTCGCTCCCATGTAAGGCTTTGCTCTAGATAAGTACTTACGGAAGAGACTTCCTGAACACTTTAGCTTATATTTCATGTCAACGTATTTCTCTTTTTCAGAAGTCTTTACTCATTGTAAGTCTAGATTCATAGCCTCTTTACTCCGCAGTCTTCAGCTATTTTGCTACCTAAACAGCAAAACTCGTCGACTACTTTTTGTCTCTCACTTCCTAATATAGTTCCCTTATCATCAGTTGACTTCATTCGACTACACTCCATTGCCCCTGTTTTCTTTACGTTCATCTTATAAACACTTTTCAAGACACTAGTATGGTTCCAAATTATTTGCAGTCTCTGGGAGAATAACAGTGTACCTTTAACTGTTTTTTATTCTCACTGAACTCCAAGCAGCAACAATTTTACCATAAGGTATTAATCTACAGATGAACCAGTGATGTCCCCTTCTGTTATTACAGGTTGCTGAATTATGCCTACCTTGCAGGCTGCGTGCTATACACTCAAAAGTATCATGTGGATGATTATGAAAAGCGCTCGTTGAGGTAGCATTACGTACAAGGTGTTTCAGAATGTTTTGACAATTCTAAAATTTGAATTACAAGCGCTAAAAACAAGATGCAACGACGGTGGCGTTGTCTATTAGTTTCATACCATATACAGATCAGTAAACAAGTCGTACTGGTCGAAGCAACATCGTGTGTTCGCGGCGGTGTGCTATTCCCGCTACGGCGAATCTGTCGTGCGCGTGCAATGTCCCTTTCGTAAACATTTGAAGATTCAACCGCGGTGTCCAATTTCTGCTCGTGGAACAATATTGAATTGAGTAAGAAACTTTCGTGCAGCTGTGTGTACATCAAACCTCAGGTCAGCCGTCTCGGAAAACCGTCAGAATTCCCGAGAACATCGAACGCGTGCGTAGCAGTTTACAGGCAAGTGCACGTCGATCTTTACGAAAAACTTGCAACACTTAAAAGATCGAACTCACTATGAAATTTTCAGAATTCCTCCAGCAGATACTAAAAATCTGTTCAAAACCTGGGTGAAACGCCTCGGGTATTCGTCATTTGCTCGATGTAGTATTTCATAAGTAAACTTGAATAAATGTTGTACTTTGTGTAAAATGTTCAACGTTACGTGATTAATTTGTGTATTATTCAAATTTGAAATCGTTAAAACATTGTGAAATAGCCTGTAAATAGGTATATTGAAAGAAAGTAACGAGAATTGCGAAACGAAATTAAGGCAACACAGTATCATCACGGTGATCACCGAGCGTAAGATCCTCATTCAAAAAATGGTTCAAATGGCTCTGAGCACTATGGGACTTAACATCTATGGTCATCAGTCCCCTACAACTTAGAACTACTTAAACCTAACTAACCTAAGGACATCACACAACACCCAGTCATCACGAGGCAGAGAAAATCCCTAACCCCGCCGGGAATCGAACCCGTAAGATCCTCATTGCGAGAATGGATTAACTTCGCCAATCGGCGACACTGTGAAGACGTTCGGACAGAGTTCATAACAATGCTGTACAATATAGTGATCAGTATTGCCCGTCGCCATCTCTCTTCCGAAAATTTTTGCTTCAGTTAGCAGGATTTTAACCTGCTGCTTCGTTGGTCGAGCGTCAACAGTTCTCTGACTTCAACTGTACAGGTGATGCTGTGGCCAACAGTGTCCATCCGACAGATATCCGGATGCTGCTGCCGCACGAGGCGCAGTGACGCAGATCGATTGGAATTCCAGCTCTTGCGCTGCCGCCCCCTCGCACTAGTCGTTTTCTGCCATCTGCAGCGGTCTAATCTCATTCTTTATCCTTTTCTCCTATTTGCACCGAAATGGGATGGCTCCGAGTTCTAGAAGTTGGCTGCATCGCCGCCTTGATTCATGAACGACGCCCTATTCGCCTCACATGCCAGGAGAGCGAATTACGAGGTGAACGAGTGAGTGTAGGTCATTGAGGTCGCACACTGACAGATGAGGGTCCTTCTAAGCACTACGTATGAAAAGTTGTTACAGATTTCATTCGAAGTACTTCTGGAATAGTCCGATTTGATTTCTTGTACACGTTGTGAGATACAGTACATCAGCTTGCGGTTATTGTGCATTAGTGTGTAATGCACAACGATGAGCTAAAACATTATAAACACCTGCTTGGTAGCGCGTTGGACCACCTTTTGAACGCAATACAACAACGATTCTAACGCGGTACAAGGGCAGCTCTGTATGGCATGGACTCGACAAGTCCTTAATGGGTTTTCGGAGGTATGCGGCACAAGAAGTCTACGCAGAAGTCTCGCAGTTCCCATAAATTACTGACCGATGGTTTGTGAGCGCGGTTGTGGGCACTGTGTCCCAGATGTGTTCTGTTTATTTCAGATCAGATGAATTTGATAACCAAGACATAAGCTTGAGCTCAAGGTACTGTAGCACGATTCTGGCCTATGATACGGAGAGTTAGCCTGCTGGAATATGCCATTGCCGTCAGTCAAGAAAGACATCGTGAAACTATGCAGGTGGTCCACAATAATGTTCCCTAACTCCAGATCTGTCATGTCGTCTTAGATTAATATCATATGTCCCATGAAAGGCCAGATTAAGTTCTTCTGTAACTCAATTCTGTCTCCCCCGTCATCGAAGCCGTACGCCTGAACGACAGCGTGTCCGTACACGGCCATATAGACAAGATGACATGTTTCCATTGATCCACGGTCCAGTCTCGATGACGGCGTGTCAACTGAAATCGTAGCTGACGATGACATTGGATGAAAAGAGAACACGTGGAGGTCGACTGCTAAGCAGCTCTGCCTTCGAGAAAGTGTGTGAGCTGAACGGTGTTCCCCGAAACACTTGGTGCGTGCATCAGCATTGTACAGTTCCGTCAGATCTGCCACAAATGCCTCCTATGCTGCTACACAGAGCGGCTAAACCTGTGATCTCAACATTCTGTGATGTGTGCACGTCCAGCACCTTGTCGCCTATTGTCCACTTTCCGTAGATTCTCACGGCAGTAGCACGCGAACGGCCGACTATCGCGTGGATGCTCGTTCCCAGGCGCCGGGGCATAACAAATGGATTTCCCCATTTCTGGCCCGTATCGTCGCTAGATTGATTCCCTATTCGCCTTTACTCCTCTTAAGTACTTTCCTTAGCACTTTCCATATCCGCAACGCCACCAGCATCCGATCTCGTGGTGGTCGTTGTGAGTAAATTTCGGACTTACTGAACGTTTCCTCGGAATACTGAACCAAAAGAAGATCACGGTTTCGGACTTAAAGTACTGCACCCATGCTAAAAGTTTTTCGCTATATAATGGTACGCGATGCGTCTGAAAATAAAGGAAACAAGAGTTACGAACAAAATGCTTTTAGTGACCTTCAGAGTACTCACAAATAGCTACAAGACACTTCTGGCATCGTTTGTGAAGCTGGCGGACACTGTCGGCAAACGCTTCTTGCGGATTCGCTCGAAGCACGTTGGTCGCGCGCTCTTGGACATCCTCAACGTCTGCGAATGTTCGTGAACAATAATGCTTACACTGTATTTGCAAATCTTTAGCTCTGCTGCTCTCATTCTCAAAGACAACTATGGATCATCCGAGGGAATCATCGCACTCGTGTCATTAGAAAATGGAGCAAGGCGTAAACACAAAGTTTTCCTGCAAATTAAGGAAAACGGCGATTGAGATTCGTGGAATGTTAGTGCAAATGTACAGTGTTGAAGCAATGAGTAAAAAGTGAGGGGTTATGTGGTGTAAACAGTTAAAAGACGGAAAGGACGGGGTCGAGGATGAGCCATGTTCAGATAATACATGCGCAATCCGAGACAACGTCGAACGAATGCTATCTATGCTTGCAGACCAAAGTCGGCTGTGCCGGCCGGTGGCCGTGCGGTTCTAGGCGCTGGAACCGCGTGACCGCTACGGTCGCAAGTTCGAATCCTGCCTCGGGCATGGATGTGTGTGATGTCCTTAGGTTAGTTAGGTTTAACTAGTTCTAAGTTCTAGGGGACTGATGACCACAGATGTTAAGTCCCATAGTGCTCAGAGCCATTTGAACTATTTTTGAACCAAAGTCGGCTGTCTTCCAGACTGAGAGCAGGAGCGTTGAAGATAAGCTAAGACAGAAAGCAGTGTTGTTCACGAACATTCGAAGATGTTGCGGATATGCAACAACGCATGGCGACAGTTTTTCGAGCGATTCCTCAGGAAGCGTTTGCTGGCAGTATCCAACAGCTTGATATGCAAGAAGTGTATTATAGCTAATGGTGCTTACTTTGAAGGCCAGTAACGATAGCTTGTTAATAATTCTTGTTGCCTTTAGTTTCTGAGGCCATTCACCGATTTTTTCAGATGTACCGTGTGCTTTACACAGATGTAATTGCGCTAGAGCTGTCGGTGGCGTACGTTGAGTTACACGTTTCCGTTAGGTGATGATGGCAGTCAGTCAAGCGGGATTGCTACGCTGCTTGCTGTTCTGGGCGGTGAGGGTTAGAGGAGTCGCCACGATCCGTAGCTGCGACGTGAGCCAGTGCAGCGGACAGGAGCGCGGCGAGACGCCTACGCACCTGGCGGTAGGCAAGCCCGCCGGTCACTGAACCGCCTGCCTCCTCTGCTGCACTGGTGTGGAGGGCACCGGGCCAACCGGAGGCGCGGCTGCCCAATTGACACGCTGCCGGCCTCCGCTCAGGGCTGGCTGGCTGCGAGCCGTGCCAGCTGAGCCGGCGCTCAACGGCGCCGCTTGCGCCTTGCTGCCCACACGCCTATTGGCTTGCGTAGTCGGCTGGCTTACTTCGTGAGACATTCTTTTTTGTTCGTGCCAGAAGCATGTGGCGGACCGCTCATATCGGCCGCCTTAAATTACCGTACCCAGAGATCGCACGGAGTAGGCATGATAGAACGTAAAACTACGTTGACAGCGGAGACGGGTATTTACTGTTCGGACAAGGGGGATTTTCATGTTATTAATAGAAATTGAAAACTGTTGTAGGAAGCCTAGAGTAAGTTACTAGGCGCCGCTGCTGGAAACTGTCGGTGAACCCTCGAGCACCTGGTCGATAGCAGCGGGCAGCCTACAACCGGGAGAGAGTAAGGCAGCCGTCAAAGAAACCGCCGGCCCAGAAAAATATCATAAAAAAAGTTTAAAAACGTTTTGTCTTGTTCGCGTCTGTTTGTGACGTGATAATTATATATACCGCGCCTAGCGAGATATAATGATATTATTGAGTGTAACAATTGATTCTAAATGCTAATTGGAGAGTTCAAGTGGCACCTGACTATATGTATTATGAGAAAGTACAGTGACGTAGATTTTTATCTCTGTTGAAAGTGGTTTTACAATTTTGCTATTGATGGCTTACTATGGTAAACAACAGTGATACCGTATGACTGAATGGTAGGTTTGAACTGATTACAGTTAGTTTTGGATACACGATTGAAAATATATTTTGCAAACGACAGTTCATTTAGTCTCTGCACTTGAGTTGCTGTTGGAAAGTTGTGATTTTACTCAAGATTCGTAATATTCATTTTCACCCTCGGCAGATTCTGAGCAGTCAGACAAATTCATTCAGGGTTGGATTTCTGTCTTGAGATTGTATTGTACTGTATTGTATTGTATGGAACCAGGGACCTAGAAACGACGGAGAGGCTTGGTTCCCGCCGTAACCCTACAACAAGCTACAGCAGTCCACTCACCCCACCGCCGCCCCACACCGAACCGAGGGTTATTGTGCGCTTCGGCCCCCAGTGGACCCCTCTCTCCCCCCTCAAACGCCCCCCCTTAGCCCTCTTCCCCGGGAACGTCTCATTCCAGATGAGTGTAACCCCAAAGTTTGCGTGGTAGAGGAATTATGGTGTACGCGTACGTGGAGAAAGTGTTTGCGCAGCAGTCGCTGACATAATGTAAATGAGGCGGAATAAGGGGAACCAGCCCGCATTCGCCGAGGCAGATGGAAAACCGCCTTAAAAACCATCTATAGACTGGCCGGGCGGATTCGTGCCGGGGACCGGCACGCCTTCCCACCCGGAGAGCAGTGCGTTAGAGCGCACGGCTAACCCTCTGTCTTGAGATAGTAAAATATGATGGGAATAAATATGCAAGCACCGTATTCGTGTGGTGTCTCCTGAGGCCGATATCCTGTGCTCGGTGCGCCTAGCTTCTTGTGGATCAGTTGGTTGACAAAACAATGGATCAAATGGCTCTGAGCACTATGGTACTTAACATCTGAGGTCATCAGTCCCCTAGAACTTAGAACTACTTAAACCTAACTAACCTAAGGACATCACACACATCCATGCCCGAGGCAGGATTCGAACCTGCTACCATAGCTGTCGCGCGGTTCCAGACTGAATCGCCTAGAACCGCTCGGCCACAGCGCCCGGCAGTCAGTTGACAAACCGCTTCATCCTGAGAACAGTAAGAGCCTATAGGATATAACAGAAACGCCACAAGCATCAAATTTAAGAAAAGGGAATTTCGTCTTATGGAATTTGAACGGACAACTACACTATAAAATTTTAATGCTATCCATGTTTTTAATGTAAGATAGCGGTCGTTACTGTTCATCATTAGAGACCGATTATATGCGGCACAAAAGTTCAAAATTTGCATGCCAATATGCATGAAAAATGCTGAAAATATGCATGAAAAGTGTCGAAGCAAGAGTAAATAATGTAAAAAATATTATTTACTGCGTGCGATATGTCTCGTAGTTGGACCTGTGCGTATCGATTGCGAGGAAGAGCGCTGGCCATGCGATTAATCGGGACATTTAGAATGCTGATCTCATGATCTGTATACTTTGTGGTACAGGTTAGGCAGGGTCCTTCTTGAGATTAGCTTTTAAAAAACTGGGAAAAGAAGACGCACCGTGTTTCAAATATTGTCCCTTCTTTGATACAGTTATCGCTAACAAGCGAATGCGATGCGAGTTAGTCGTCGCGAAACAATCGACATGCATATGTCCAACGTCGGGATATGTCACACGCAGAGGAACTTCGTAATATTTTATTTCAAAAACAACATACAGTCAGGATTTTTTGAACAACGTTACCGTTTAATTAATATTATCGGACAAAATATCGTTTACAATTTTTTTATATTTTGCTATTATTGTAAACATAAACGATCACATACTGTTAAAAACATTCGGTAGTAAGTGTGTGTCTTCGCGCCCTGAAAACATACAGCATCAACTGAGGTAACTGGGCAGTATTTAAATTTCGGTGCTGTGTTGACTCTTATTGTTTCTGGCAAAAGTTCACTCGTCCTATTAATAAAACTATCAATTTGGGACAAGGGTTCAAAGCATGGGTAATCGTTCCCCATTAATAAAACTATCAAGTTGGGACAGTGGTTCAGAGCATGGGGCATCGCCCAAAATGTTTTCAAACTGTTCTTTAAATTTTTCTCGGCAATACCTCCGGCAGTGAGGAGTTCACTAAACTAATTTTAGTTATTAACTGAATAGATTCAGTCAGCGCCAAAGCTTGAGTTTCAAGATTTTTAATACTCGCAGGCATATGGGAAAAGTGTGGGCTAGTCACAAAATGCCTTTTTTGTTTTTAAATATTGGAATCATTAAATGCTTCCTTGCACTGGCAAGCTAACAAAGCCCCTGCACTATCGAAGTGCATATAATCCGGCCTCTGTTCATCATTCAAGGCCTTTAATAGTACTTGATACAAGTGCCTTGAGAAGATGTTGTGAGAAAATATCAACAAAATTAAAACAAGGTTAATCGAATGTAATCAGATTACACCAGACAACGCTGCTGGAATTATATTAGGAAATGAGACTCAACTACTACGAGTTTTGTTACTTTAACAGTAAAATAAGTGACGGTGGAGAAGTAGAGAGGATATGAACTGTAGAATAGCTATAGCAAGGAGACCGTTTCTAATAAACAGAAATTTGTAAATAAAAAATATAAATTTAGATGCTAGGAAGTCCTTTCTGTATTTGTATGGGGTGCAACATTTAAAAAGTGAAATGTGAACGGTGACCAGTTAAACCAAGAAGAGTATTAATGCTTTTGAAATGTAGTGCGACAGAAGAATGCTGAAGATTAGATGGGTAGATCGAATAACTAATCATGAGGTATTGAATCGAATGGCAGAAAGAAAGAAATTTGAGTCACAATTGGACTAGAAGAAGATATTGTGTGGTAGGACACATCCCGGGGCATCAATTAATACCCATTTTGATAATGGAAGGAAATGTGTTTGAGAGGGGGAGGTAAAAATTATCGAGAGAGCAAAGCTAGAATACAGCAAGTAGTTTCAAATGTAACAGCAAGTAGGTTAGAGTAGTTATGCGGGAGGTGAAGTGGCTTGTACAGGATGGACTAGCCAGGAGAACTGTGTGAAACCACTCATGGGACTGAACAATAACAATAACAGTAATTAATTTACGCGTTTCAGGCGACAGTCCTCCTTTCATCAGGTTGTTGAGGCTCAGCTTGTAGCGTTCATTAAATAAAATAAAATGAAATAAAAATTCTGCACATGGAAATGAAAGGAAGAAGAATTGACTTCCTAGAACAATTGCAAATAGCAATTTACGAGAAGAAATTCAACAATACCCTTAACATGCAAATGGACGGCTACAGAACGAGATTTCTTAACAGCTTTTTCGATTGATTTAATTCTGATCAGTAGTTGTAAATGTTGAGTATTCCATGGAAATAGCGTGGACACTCACATGCTGCGACATGGTCGCGAATTTAACAGTGGCCCGAAAATAGAATAAATTTCCTTTACTTCACGTCTATGGTCGCAAGTTTTTATGTCCTGAGACTACCGGTTTCGCTCTGTAATGACTATCTTCAGATCTGCAGCAAAATATGGGAAAAACACAAATACAACAGTCAGATTGTCTACAGCTCAGAACAATAAAATAGACCACGATGAAAAGTATTACTGACATACATGTGCATTTGTGCGCTTTAAATATGACGAGGCATACCTATTTTGAAAAACATTTCCTAATGTAATGGAGTCATATTGGCATCGTCAAATGCTAAACACATAATCAAGTATGCACAAGGGTCATTTTGTTAACAGCACTGCTGTTCAAAACAAAGTGCCGTACTGTAGCCGCAAAATGTTTGTGTTGCATGTTCGCCAGATGTCGCTACTGTAGGCGGAGACATATTCTTGAATTAATTGTACGATGTAAAATAAAAGGAGAAACAATCAGTAAAGTCTTAACGAGGACATAAAAATTTGTGTCCATAGACGTGAAGTAAAGGAAATTTAAAGTGGACATTCTTCGTGATCACAGCTGAAAAAGAACACGCGACGTATTCGGGTTGCGGTGTGTGAAATGCAGGGACGATTGTTTTGTTAGACGAGGACCCGTAGTCCAAGGTGTTTTTAATTTTATTTAATTTAATGAGCATCACGAACTGTCAGCATCCAGATGATGACAGCATTGTCTCTTGAAACGCTTAGTTGAATTGTATCGAGTTCTATTAAAATGGTTACGTGCAAATAAGTACTACTGACCTTTAGGGGGAAAAAAACTGAAATCAATACGCACAGATTTAAATTCGTCGGATTGTGACATGGAAGTTCCAAAATCCCAAAGATGTCCTGACAGGTACTGTTTGCAGACAGCCGCCACAGAGCCCCGCACCCTCCGACTGTAGATCCTTTAAGGTCTCCCTCACAAAGATAGCGTAAAAATCTGCAAGCCACATATACAATGTCTCTAAACATGACTAATTCTAATTAGGGACACTTATTTTAATTTTTAGAGACTGGTGAAATTTCTCCGTATGGGGAACACAATGAAAAAAATTTTTTGTTCAATACCAAAAATCTTATTTGGCAACGGATCGTTTGCTTTGCGTTTGCTTTATAGAAGCTTCGGAAAAACGACTTTTTTTTGCAGTTTCGTCAATATTTAACTCGTAAAAAGTATGAAGTTTAATGTCTCTGTTTCGTACAAAAATCGCTTAAAGATCTGAAATTCACCTAAGGTATAAATCTCAGTAATGTATCGAAGCATGTGAAAAATCGTTATAATATGTTAATCGTGCCGGAGCTATAATTTTTCTTGACATAGGTGAAACTTCCGCGTCCAGAATAGCTTCGTACATGATAACTGGCAGGAACAACGCTTTGTCCAAGGGTAGTGGCAACACATTGGGAGTTAGGCAGCGTCACTCTTTGGTAGAATGCTTGCTTGCCATGTAATGGGCCTGGATTCGATACCCGGCTGGTGCACCTTCTACGAGCGTTTGCGTGAAGAGTTATATACATAAAGATGGAATAAAATCGGTAGAGCTCGAGACTGATAATCTCCGAATGGCTGATTCGAGTCCGTTTTGATCATTTTTTCGTATTTTTGTTTCAGTTCTAATACCAGCGCAATTTAAATATAAAATTCCTCATATACATACAGATTAACTCATATCTAATTGTCATTTTTATGAAAAGTGCGCTTTCTTATTTATAAATTCATATTCCACATAAATCCAGTTTTCATTGCAAACATAAATTTTTAAGTACCAACTTTCACAACAGATTTTTAGTAAAGATTGTTTAAATTTTATAAACATTACAAATTACACTTTTTCATCTTTACGTGTTTTACAGACTGCAATCAAACCCTGGCACCCTATGTGACTGGCAAACATTTACCACAGAGCCACGCTGCCTAACGAAAGAGTTCTCTTCTCTTAGGAGGGTATGAATGACGCTAGGAAAACTTCAAATTAGGTTTTCTCGAGAAATTTTGAGAGTTGCGTGGGACTGCTTTGGCGTTTTGATATTGGTGTTCTGAACTTCACGTACCATAAATACAAAAAAGACGAAAATCTGATTGCCTTGAGGTCTCCTTGTCAGACCAATTTGTACTTAAAGCACTGTGATGTGGAAAGGCATCAAAACCCTCAGCTAACTCTGTTGACCTCGTGTTAATGAAACGACTGTATTCATGGCCACATATTAACATATTTCAACACCTCCTATGAAAAAGGTTTAATATCTCAGAAAGTATGAGTGTGATGTATTTGGTGTTTTTTTTTTTTTTTTTTTTTTTTTTTTTTTTTTTTTTTTTGTTTCAGCAAGTACTACTACGTCTCAAAATTTTCCACGCTTTTTTTTGTAACATCCGGTATATGAGATCTTTCTTTTGAAGTTGAACACATCACACTTATGGTTGAGTTTCGTATTAGTAGTACCCTGTCGCTACGAGGAACCCTTGATTTTAACATGTGTGTTGACGGCCGAACGCCATGCAGTGGGTACCGTTTTCTCTGTAGAAAAGTGCCTCCCGTCGAATTGTCGGTGGAGCAATTCCTGTCAGCTGGTAGATTTTATCACTGGGACTAGGTTAAGACAGCGCTTGCTGAGTCTTCCGTTAACAGCGACACAATTTTTCTTAGCGTGGTCGGACTTATACCAGAGTGAAGAGACATATTTTGCGGCAGGACCACCTTCTCGAGGGTGTAGCTCTAGATATGACTCCAAAAGCACCCCATAAACACTTGTTATTATTTACAGCCATAATCTGCATCCCCGAGAAGAAGATCCCGGCGTAAAATATTTTCAGAATAGTCAGGCGGTATCAACATGTTTCTAATGGCCGGTTCTGTGTAACTTCATGATAAACGCATAATAGACGATGGGTTCTACATTAGCCACAGGTTAGCGCGAATTGCCGCTGTGGTGACGACACCAAGAAAAGTTTCTTCCCTCGTCACCCAACGTATCGTCAAATGTGGTAATAGTTCCACATCATTCTGAGTCTCAGATCAATGTGATACAATACATAATACAGGGATTTTTTAATTCCATATTTTGAACCGTTTGTTTACTATTCTTGTCCATGGAGTGCCATTTTAGCAGTTTCATTGTCTAAACAGAATGGAAATAAATTTTTATTGGTGCACTACTACAACGTAGTACAGCTTCTGTTTGGGTTCGCTTAACGGCAGCGCACGGCATCCTGCACGATGAAGCAGTAAATAATTTAACAGACGCAAGCACTGTGTGGAAAGAAGCACTTGCCTAAGTTCCTGCGTTGAATCTAGTCCTTACTGCAAACGCGACTGGACACGCTCATGTTTTCCGTGAGGTGCCTCGGTGTACACACTTGAGTGTACGGACGCCCCTTGTTTACTTACCGCTTGCTGTACTGTGCACCGACAAATTGTTTGACTTCCGACAATTACCTCAGGAACTAAACACGACGCAGTTTTACCCCACGTGGCGTGCAGGGAATTCTGTGTATGGATCTCGCGCACTTTAGCCGCCTTACAACACTGTGCAACAATTAGAAAGAATAGCTTCTTCGAAATCAGTTACTTAAAAATTACCGCAGAAATTAAGTTTAAATTATAGGTTATTATGTAAATTATGTTTAAATTATATGTTTTTATGTCTTTCTGTATCATAACCTGAACATGACTTACTAGCCTGCAGTCAGTCTTGTAGTTAAGGGTCGTATTATAGTAGAAGCATCTCAGCCGAGCATACCGCCCGAGGCCTTCCACACGCTACTTTCTTGGGTGTGGTGAACCTTTGTCCCTGTGTCGCCGGAAAAATTTACCGAACAGGCTATCAGGTGGTGCTCTGCGACGTGGATATTTTTCAAATAGGAGGTCACTGGTTCCAGGCTTCCATTTGCTAAATTATAGCGTAAATCATTTCCGCAATGTCACTTGCCAGATGTGTTGTACGCGACATTTTAACTGCAAGCTAGCAACTCTGCGACTACTACAAATGGTTCAAATGGCTCTGAGCACTATGGGACTTAACATCTGTGGTCATCAGTCCCCTAGAACTTAGAACTACTTAAACCTAACTAACCTAGGGACATCACACACATCCATGCCTGAGGCAGGATTCGAACCTGCGACCGTAGCAGTCGCGCGGTTCCGGACTGAGCGCCTAGAACCACGAGACCACCGCGGCCGGCTGCGACCACTACACTGAGTCTGAATTTGAAGACAGTACTTAAAACTGATTACCGATTGAACATAAAATCTTGTCATATTTCCTCTGCATGTTCGATGTTTATTATCGATTGTTTTTCAAACTATGAAAATTGTACCAAAAACTGGACCTGTTGTATTTGAATTAATACTCACAGGAATACTTCTTGGGTGCTTCCAGATATTGTTATTGAACTTTAGTGTTTCTTTTTTCTTCCTGGTTCTTTGAAAACTGAGTAATTCAGGAACTATTTTTGTGAGGGAAATCATCGAGAAATACCACATTTTACACAGGTGTTTGCACGAAAAGAGTCGTAAATCAAGACCGTTCCCTTCTGAGTTCATGTTGCTGCTCCTCTGCGCGCAGTGAAATTGTTTACGTAACCTCTCAGCACCGAACGATCCCGCCTGGATGTATACACAGGAACTTGGTTCTGCTTTCAAAGGAACCAAATATTGACTCAGGAAGAGAGAGACCAGTTCTCTAAATTAAGCGATCACGTTTAGGAAAAAAGAAAGAAATAGATTTGATTAAGATTCGGAATTCGAATAACGCGTTCAATGAAAAGCCAACATACAGTATCGGTCGGAGTGGCAGAACACTTATTGGACAGAGCTTTATGTATGAATAAAGTCACTCGGCGATTAGAGCTACATACAGTTGATTTTCCGGTGCGAATATGTTCTCTCGGTTCTTCCCTGGATTCCCTTAAGTTCTGTCGGCCCGAGTGGCCGTGCGGTTCTAGGCGCTACAGTCTGGAGCCGAGCGATCGCTACGGTCGCAGTTTCGAATCCTGCCTCGGGCATGGATGTGTGTGATGTCCTTAGGTTAGTTAGGTTTAATTAGTTCTAAGTTCTAGGCGACTGATGACCTCAGAAGTTAAGCCGCATAGTGCTCAGAGCCATTTTGAACCTTAAGTCCTACAAGGAGAAGATTCGCTGTGTGTGCTAATACGTAGCATTAATAGTACAAGCAACAAACTTCTACGCGGAACAGGTTGGCTCTAGTGTCACTGAGGCTGAAACAGTGCTCTTGTTGCCTGTCATACGAGTATATATAATTAAACTTCAGAAATATTAAGTCAGGCTTGTCAAGATTATTATTAACTATAAGAGGCAATTACTGTAGTCTGTGCATAATTTTATTTTATTGTTATAGTATTTCAACTCTTTCATTACTTAGAACAACAGCTGTTATGCAGTATGTTTTATTTTGCCTAGTTATTTCAGATTTCAAAAGTTATATCCAAATTATGTAACTTAACAGAGTAAGGGATTCAATTATAGATTTGACAAGAGTGCATGTTTTGGTCGGCGGGAATTATGAATGATAAGGAAAGACAGATTGATTCTCGCCTTCTTCCCTTAAGGAACGTTAATGTTCCCTGTTGAATGAACTCCCTGTCATCGGGGCGCCTAAACCGCAACAAGGTTATATTTAAGTTCATCAATATGAAGACGTGGTGGTACGTTTCTCTTAACTTTATAATTGATTTCCTCCGCGATAGTATATGCGTAACCTCCTTGCCAAAATTAGATGTCTTCTGTCCTTGTCCAAGCCTCTTTTTACGAAGAGCGGCATCTTTCTTCGGTGTCATTGGACTCTTTTTAGCACACACGCCACGAACAGTTCGTAACAAAAAAGAAGAAAAATGGGGCGTCAGTTGTCCAGTCTCAGTGGAAACGACTTCATTTCTTTAATTGTTTCTTCTCGGGCAAATATGTTCATATTGTCTTGGTAGAACATTGCTCAAGGAAAGGCCACAGGATACTTTAGGAAATCTAGAATCAGACCAGTCGTAAACTAGAATTTGCCTTTTTCGCTTAGCTGAATTACATCATCCAGTATCTCTTGAACGTTCTTAAAAGAGGTAACGGACGTGCTAATAAAATGATTTTGATAGATATCTCCTACTGGATTGAGCTTATCCATTACAGCCTTATCTTAACTGTGCTGAATACCCGTGGGAATTCATACAATGAATTTACCATCGAGCGCCATAGACGGCCATTTCTACTTCTGAGCCCCACATTATTACGTTACATTGGTTTGCGTGTATCTATTCTACTGGCAGACGCTACATTACTCTTTGGTTCCAGGCGGGCGTATGACGGATTTCACGAAAGTGTTTCACAGATTAATGAGCTACATTCTCGGCCCATTAGCTAGAATTGTAGAGCTAATCGTGCTTAGCCGTTAACATGTCACTTTCTAGCACATAACACCATAACCGTTACATCCACTTTAATTACCGCCGTAGGTTGCACTGGTCCTGGTGAACCGAGCTTGTTTTCAATGGAACTCCCGTGTCACTTCCTAGCAGAGACGAAGCCGGAAATACGATCTCTGGAATCGTGAATGGCACCACCGTGTCAATGGCGAGTGGCAGTAGTACCGGCTGCGACCGCTGGGGCGCCACCGCCCGCTCGCGCGCTGCGCGCCGTCGCCTGTTTCCCACGGCTAACAGCCCCGCGCGGACATCAGTTTGTTTACACGCGCTTTTTCCCTACAGCCTGTCCCGCTCTGCACCCGTCCTCCCGTGACATCACCGCCAACCTTGCGGGCACCAAACTTCGCGTGCTCGGCATCTGTATTCCTAAAAGCCTCTGACTTAACGACAGTTGTGGATAGTCATCACACAGGACACTCGGAAATGTGCCTTTGTCAGAATAACTTTTGCAGAATTTTGTTTCCGCTGCGTTAAATTTTCTGTAACCCGAGGCAACTGTACAGCTAGTAACGAACAGTATTGAAATATGTCTGATGTTCTTATTTGTAGCTTGTTTACGTAACTTTTTTGTGGGCGTAGATGGAATGAGAATGTCACAGTTGTTTAATTTTCACCAGGACGCATTGCAATAATATTCAGCGATACTAAAGTGCCTACAATGTCACGACTGAATTTGTCATGTTTCTGTCCCAGATCCCTTTGGTAAAATTTTCTTCTTACTGTGTTAGAGCTTTTAGAGTTAATAATAATGAATTTAAACGGTGTTTTCCTTTTTTCTGCAGTGATTGTTATTGATTACCATTGGTCGAGAACTTACGAGAAGAACTCGGCAAGTGCCATAACCCGATTTCCCAGAAACTTAGACTCAGTGGAAGACGAATCAAAACAAAACACGTGTCTCGGCTTATCTGCAGATACTTGGCAGTTTCTGAGAAAACAACGGTCAAAGTTTTCGACGTAATTTAGATGTCTTTTAGCGATAATGTCAGAGGAAATGGTGGCGCAGTGGCCAGCATTTCGGTCTCTCACTTCTGCGCACCGTCCTCGAAACCCGATTATTGCTTTTATTTATTTATTTTAATATTTTTATTCGGTTATCTAACCTTGTCCGTAGAAAGTTACCGCACGCGCATATGTCTTATCAAGTTAGGAGATACAAGGGTGTTATATTAATTGTAAAATTATAACTAGCTTTCTCAATAACTGTCTCACATCTACGAGGATCGTTCAATAAGTAATGCCCCACATTTTGTCTCTGAGAACATGTTTATTGTTAAGAGTCAGAATTTGGTGACAATGTAGATCAACATTTCCTATCCGTGTCCTATTTTTCTTTCTCGCTTCCCACACCCGGGTTCCCGGGTTCGATTCCCGGCGGGGTCAGGGATTTTCTCTGCCTCGTGATGGCTGGGTGTTGTGTGCTGTCCTTAGGTTAGTTAGGTTTAAGTAGTTTTAAGTTCTAGGGGACTGATGACCATAGATGTTAAGTCCCATAGTGCTCCGAGCCATTTTTTCCTATTTTTCTACGTGGTCCCCATCGCGATCTATGGCCTTACGCCAACGTTGTGGAAGAGCTTGTGTTCCCTGCTGGTAAAAGCCCTTGTCCTGTAGGCGTAGCCATATTTTCACACCGTGACTGACACTCTTTATCTTCAAAGTGTGTTCCCCGTATAGAATCTTTAAGCTCCAACAATTCAGATTTTTGGCTTTTCCTTGAATCTTGGCCGCCCGGAGCGGTCTAGCGGTTCTAGGCGCTTCAGTCTGGAACCGCGCGACCGCTACGGTCGCAGGTTCGAACCCTGCCTCCGGCATGGATGTGTGTGATGTCCTTAGGTTAGTTAGGTTTAACTAGTTCTAAGTTCTAGGGGACTGATGACCTCAGCTGTTAGGTCCCATAGTGCTCAGAGCCATTTGAACCGTGAATCTTGTGTTCCGCTGTGAGCATTCGTGGAACCTATCGTGAGCACCTCTTTGAATATTCGAGAGTCTCGATCATTCGCAGACGCACTTGCAATGCTGACCGAAAACTGTAGAGCCAATTGTCGAGTTCTGATGCGCCAGTTGGCACGAATAATGGCATCTGCACGATTCAGCATGTCTGGAGCAGTGGCTGTGATAGGACGTCCCGAGCGTGACTGGTCATGGAGCTCTGTTTCTGCATTTCCTGAGGCTGTAACTTTCTTTACCCATTGCCCAAGTGTACTCCTATCGACTACAGCATCGCCATACACTGCACACAAACGTTCATGGATGTTCACTACAGTGTCATTTCTTCACACAATAATTCAATACCAGCACGCTCCTTATAACGTGAGTCGTACGTAGACGCCGATTTGATGCTATACTGCGGCTCTGCCATCTGCCAGGCCGGGTTGGAAACTTCACCGGCCCACAGAACAAACACCAAATGAGAGCCGCGTGGGGTAGCCGCGCTGTATAGGGCGCCTTGTCACGGTCCGCGCGGCTCCCCCGTCGGAGGTTCGAGTCCTCCCTCGGGCATGGGTGTGTGTGTCGTCCTTAGCGTAATTAGTTTAAGTTAGACTAAATAGTGTGTAAGCTTAGGGACTGATGACCTCAGCAGTTTGGTCCCATAAGACCTTAGCACAAATTTCCAAATTTACCAAATGAGAAGCACCAACAAGGACGTTTGTTTGTGTATATTAATGGCTTTTTAAAAAACTGTGGCGCATTACCTATTGAACGAGACTCGTATTATACAATAAATGTGTGTGTGGTATTTCCAAGGGTTTGACATATTTTTAAATTCCATATTCTTATTTTTCATTCTTGTATCAGTTCTTATATTAATTCTTGTATTAATTGTCAGGATGATACCGATCGTAGAAACATTCGAAACAAAGAAATTCCGAGCATGACGTATCGCACGGAGGCAGGTTTGCAGCAGTGACATTTCTTCGTACGAATCTCACTCAGGAAATAAACGTCGTTAACGTTGTTGAAGATTTCACCCGATGGCAGTATTTTCGTGGAGCGCATAACGCATAGCGGATCACTTTTTCGAAACCTGGCGCTTGCTATTTGATTATTAATCAAGATACAATACAAGAATATCACCGAAAACAGTTTCAATTAATTTTCGCATTCATTTATTTTTATTTATTTTTTAATTCTTTCACCAGACATTGAGGTAGAAAATGAATAAGTCCAACGTTATTTCAGCTACATTACGTGAAATGATCTTCTACGGATATGGGTAGACAAATAAAAAATAAAAAGGATAATCGGGTGTCTATCATAGGGCACAAAAGTGTGAAGCTGCGACGCTAGCCACTGTGCCACCGCTTCGATTGAACTATTTACTCGCTAAAAGAAACATAAAGTATCTCTAGAAACTTTGACTGTCGTTTTGTCATAAATGGTTGAATATCTACGCGTAAGCAGAGACACGTGTTCGCTTGTTTTGACAACCCTTCCATGTAGGAGAGTTTATGAGAACTCGGGTTATGGCACTTGTCGTGTTCTCCTCTTTTGTTAACTTCAAGGTCAGAGGTACCTTTCTTGGTTCCTCCTCAAACAATGTGGATCACGCCAAAACTTGTAATAGAGATAGCAATTGGAGGAGGAGGTATACTTGGAAAAGTCCGGGAGTTAGGGGAAGATTTCAGTTTGGTTACATCGTCGTCAGACAGAGATTCCGAAAGCAGATACTGGATTGTAAGGTGTACCCAGGAGCAGATACAGACTCAGATCACAATGTAGTAGTGATGAAGAATAGTCTGAAGCTTAAGAGAATAGTCAGGAAGTGTCAATACGCAAAGAAGATAGGGAAGTACTAAGGAATGAAGGAATATCCTTGAAGTACTCTGTGGCTGTAGATACAGTAATAAAGAAGGGCCCGGTAGTTAGTACAGTTGAAGAGGATTGGACATCACTAAAAAAAGGTAATCACAGAAAATGGGAAGAAAATGGTAAGAACAAAAAAAGGTAACTGCGAAGAAACCATGAGTAACAAAGGTATCCTCTTATGATACTTTGACAGCGTATTCACTGTTACTAGCTGAAATTACAGAACTGTCTTCCTCCTCTCTCGTTCTCGTCCCAAGTCCATATTCTCCTGTAACCTTTTCTTCTACTCCTTTCCCTACAACTGCATTCCAGTTCCCCATGACTGTTAGATTTTCATCTTCCTTTACATACTGTATTACCTTTGTTGATCGATGAAAGAAGAAAGTACAAAAATGTTCCTGGAAATTCAGGAATACAGAAATACAAGTCGCTGAGGAATGAAATAAATAGGAAGTGCAGGGAAGCTAAGACGAAATGTGAAAAAATAAAAAAAATAAATGATTATCGGAAGGACTAGCTCGGCATATAAGAAAGTCAAGACAGCCATCGGTGAAATTAAAAGTAAGCGTGGTAACATTAAGAATGCAACGGGAATGCCACCGTTAAATGCAGAGGAAAGAGCGGATAGGCGGAAGGAGTCACATACCTTCGTTTGCCTTTGCTTGCTGTATCATTTCTTTCACATGATCTGCTGTCACATTTTCAGCTGTCTCCTTGAAAAGGCGTTCCATTTAGGTCAACGTATTTTTTTTTATTTACTGTAGTAATATGACGTTCAACGTGACCCCAAGTCGATTGTATTGCGCGGAAGTGGCAATGGTATGGCAGCAATATGAGCAGTTTATGCCCGTATTTTTTGCTATTTTTATCCACAATGTAAAATGGGTTTTTGGCTTTTGTTGCGCCACAAGTTCTAATAATTGTGTCCTTGTGGATTTACTGTCAAACTGTTTCTCCAGCGAGTTAACGACGTCGTTTTTCTTCGTTGCCTATCTGGGCGCCTTGTCTTGTACAGCCGAGTGATATGGAGCGTTATCCATAACAATTATAAAGTTTTTCGTTAAGTTTTGAAGTACAGTGTCGTCAGACCATTTCACAGACGTATTGTGGTTAGCCTCTTGGTGGTAGTCGGAGGTTTTCTTTGATCTAAATAACAGCAGATAATTAGAAACGAAATCTTTTGAATTTCGATGATGTCCTACAATTAATCCTTGTCCTCTGCCGATTGGGGCTGCCACACTACCGCTGATGGTATCACCTGTCCAGCCTTTTTGTTAACTGTGTCTCGCATTTACCCATGTTATGTGAAACCAAACGATATAAATAAAATTGCTCTCTATTAATTCTCTAAGAAAGCGGCATTGCAATATCTTGGCGTTCCATTTATAGCTTGTGGCCAGAAATGGATTTGTAGCGGAATCCTAACTTTTTCACGACTCCTTAACAAGGACGATTTACTACACTAAAATACGTCCGCTGTTACGAGTGTAGCAAGCAGCTTTTAGGATGTCGGATATTCCTTCCTTGTAAAATGTGTGTATGTCTGACGACGATTCGCATCTTCCTGAAAAGAGTCGAGTTTGTGCTGCTCTTCTCGAGGGGCCACTTCTTCACAAGTGCCTCCGATTTAGATGACTCGACCTGATTCTGCTTTCGCGAATTTCTACTTGTAGATTCTTATCGCTGGTCTTTTGCTGATTTCTAGAGCAGCTGCAGATCGCTGCACCACTTTTATCCATTGGAACGAGAGGTGCTCCTGCATCCTTCTCTCTCACAAAATTCTCCCTCAAGGTAAACACAGATTCATGCAAGTGGCTGTGTATAACCACGCGATGTCCGACACTTTTTGAAATTTTGCTAGTAGTGCGGAGCCTCGGTCTGCCCTTCTTTGGATTATCTTTTTTGTGTTAGCAGAAGAGCGAACACCGTGTTACGAATGGAGGCCGAAATGCACGCGTTTTAGCTCACGCAGGCTGGCCTGAGGAGGGAAGAACTATACTGACGTGAGGTCTGGAACATGACAAGGAATGAGAATACAGAAAACGGACGTAATTAGTTTGATCTTAACTTTAATCCATTAATGATGAACGTCGCTCTTGACGGTACATGATTCACAGTATTATCTGTTCAGAATACATTCTTGAAGATAGTAATTATAGTAACTGAATATGGCGCCTTCCTAGGTCGTAGCAAATGACGTAGCTGAAGGCTATGTTAAACTGTCGTCTCTGCAAATGAGAGCGTATGTAGACAGTGAACCATCGCTAGCAAAGTCGGCTGTACAACTGGGGCGAGTGCTAGGGAGTCTCTCTAGACTAGACCTGCCGTGTGGCGGCGCTCGGTCTACAATCACTGATAGCGGCGACACGCGGGTCCGACGTATACTAACGGATCGCGGCCGATTTAAAGGCTACCACCTAGCAAGTATGGTGTCTGGCGGTGACACCACAATCTTCATCACACATTGTAAGGTACGCGAAGCTAAATGTCACCCAAATCTCTCGCTGCAACGGCTCGCTGAGGACTGTCTGGGAAAATGCTTCAGGCAGCGTAGCGCAAGTGGCAACGCAGTGAGAGTTGTGCAGCCCGTTAATAAGTGATAACTGGTTTAAATCAAACTGTAGTGTTGTACCAACTGAGCTAAAACCCCCGATGTGGGCGAGGTGTCTGTGTTTAGCCGTCCCCACGTTTTCCCGAACGACGTTGTACCACCACTTGTCTCCACGACGCGGGCGCTCGGGCAGCGGCCACCATGTGAGGCCCCGTCCCACGGCCGAGCCGTTGCGTCACCGCGCGCCGCGTGGCGTTGGTGGTGTGGGGTCGCGGCTTCCCCTCCCGCCGGCGGAGCTCGATCACGCGACGCCGGTTAGCAGCACTCCACGTGCCGGCTTTGAACGCCGTCGCTTTTAGCCGAAATGTGGCCGTAGGCACAGCGGTTTCCGGAAACACAAGAGGGCGACGCATATTTTGAGACGGAATTTTTAGGTCGCAGCAAATCGGAGTCTGGGTAACACTGCTTTGTACTGACTGACCTCACAAAACTTGTCGCTTTCGTTCATTCTTTATTTTAACCCTGCATGACTACTAGCATTATTTGAATGAAAAATTTCATTTTCTGCTCTTAGATCATACTAGTCTCTACATGACCACTTTTTGTAATTACAAAGGACGTTTTTCAGATTTTTTAAAAATTATTCAAACAAGTGGACGTGGAACTTGGCCAGTTAAATTTCGTTGTTTATCTTAAATAATATCAAGCATATACAGTATTCAGTCACTAGAATAAGTATGTTTTAGTGTGCAGTGTCTTGAAAGGAGGATATAAGATGAACCTCAACAAAAGCAAAACGAGGATAATGGAATGTAGTCGAATTAAGTCGGGTGATGCTGAGGGAATTAGATTAGGAAATGAGACACTTAAAGTAGTAAAGGAGTTTTGCTATTTGGGTAGCAAAATAACTGATGACGGTCGAAGTAGAGAGGATATAAAATGTAGACTGTCAATGGCAAGGAAAGCGTTTCTGAAGAAGATAAATTTTTTAACATCGAGTATAGATATAAGTGTCAGGAAGTCATTTCTGAAAGTATTTGTATGGAGTGTAGCCATGTATGGAAGTGAAACATGGACGGTAAATAGTTTGGACAAGAAGAGAATAGAAGCTTTCGAAATGTGATGCTACAGAAGAATGCTGAAGATTAGATGGGTAGATCTCATAACTAATGAGAAGGTATTGAATAGAACTGGGGAGAAGAGGAGTTTGTGGTACAACTTGACAAGAAGAAGGGACCGGTTGATAGGACACGTTCTGAGGCATCAAGGGATCACAAATTTAGCATTGGAGGGCAGCGTATAGGGTAAGAATCGTAGAGGGAGACCAAGAGATGAATACATTAAGCAGATTCAGAAGGATGTAGGTTGCAGTAAGTACTGGGAGATGATGAAGCTTGCACAGGATAGAGTAGCGTGGAGAGCTGCATCAAACCAGTCTCAGGACTGAAGACCACAACAACAACAACAGTGTGCAGTTCACTCTAATTTGCAGACGCGGTATTGTCCAACATGCAAAGACTTCATAGTACCGTTTATGTCTCCACACTGAAGCAATCGTGTATTGTCACAGTCGCCGGCTTACCAACAACCATTGTGTTCTGTTCACTAAATATAGGCCTACGTACTGTTAAACATAATTAAGTGGCGGCAGGAAGAGAAACCCTCTGCACCGAAGTAGCTGCTGTTGTTGAGATGACTTTTTTGGCTATACGGCCTCATCACAGGTCAAAATAGTGTTAAGGCCACAGTTAAACAAAAATATATGGCAATGCAGATTAGCGACAATTTGCAATACGTTATTAAAAGAAGTATTGGATTACTGATGATAGGCCGCAGCAATAGTTTACTGTTCATTTGCAGTGATCTAGTTTTAACCCTCGTATATTCCTGAATCCAGTGAACGATTATTGTGATCACTTACAGAATGTCCAGTACCGTTCTTCTTCACATCTACTATACACCCTCCGCCCCCGGGTCAGTCTGAAAAGTTTCGACACTGCAGTATTAAAATAACTGAAAAAAGTTAACATGGTGATTTTAATGCTTCCGATGTTAGTGTAAGGTGTAAGTAGTCTCCCCCCCCCCCCCCCCCCCTCTTTCAACGCACAGAATGTTTATAAAACCATATGAAACTGTCGGAAAAGTCCTTTTTTGGGATTTCACGGTCACTTGAATGTCGACTATATCGTCAAAGCGTCGACACCTCAAGTGAATTTCGAAATTTGCCATTTTGTGGTAGGTTCGTATTGATAACACCATGTCTCGTCACCTATGATGATTTTTTCAGAAAAGAGTTTCCAAGTTTTGCGTTTCAGTCTACATTTCCATGGATACTGTGCAGACATGCAGTCCCTGCAGAGGGTTCATCGAACCACCTTCACAATAATTCCCTGTTATTCCAATCTCGACAGCGCGCAGAAATAACGAACACTTACATCTTTCCGTGCGAGCTCTGATTTCTCTTATTTTATTATGATGGTCGTTCCTCCCAATGTAGGTCGGCTTCAACAAAATATTTTCGCATTCGGAACAGAAAGTTAGTGATTGAAATTTCGTGAGCAGATTCCGGCGCAACGAAAAATGCCTGTTTTAATTATGTCCACGCCAAATCCTGCATTATTTCAGTGACACTCTCTCCCATGTTTTGCGATGATACAAAACGTGTTGCTCATCCTTGAACTTTCTCGATGTAGTCTGTTAATACTATCTGGTAAGGATCCCGGAACGCACAGCAGTACTCCAAAAGAGGACGGGTTCAAATGGTTCTGAGCACTATGGGACTTAACATCTGAGGTCATCATTCCCATAGAACTTAGAACTACTTAAACCTAACTAACCTAAGGACATCACACACATCCATGCCCGAGGCAGGATTCGAACCTGCGACCGTAGCAGTCGCGCAGTTCCAGACTGAGGCGCCTAGAACCGCCCGGCCACACCGGGCGTAAAGAGGACGGGCAAACGTAGCGTAGGCAGTCTCTTTAGTAGGTCTGTTCCATGTTCTAAGAGTCCTGCCAATAAAACACAGTCTTTAGTTTGCCTTCCCCATAACATTTTCTGTGTAGTCTTTCCATTTTAAGTTGTTCGTAATTGTAATTTATAGGAATTTAGTTGAATTTACGGCCTTTAGATTTGACTGATTAATCGCATAACCTAAGTTGAACGGATTCCTTTTAGCACTCTTGTAGACGACGTCACACTTTTCATTATTTATGGTTACTTGCCAATTTTCGCACCATACAGATATCTTTCCTAAATCGTTTCGGAATTTGTTTTGACCTTCTGATTAGTTTACTAGACGATAAACGGCAGCATCATCTGCAAATAACCTAAGACGACTGATCAAATTGTCTCCTAAATAGTTTACGTAGATAAGGAATAGCAGAGGGACCATAACACTACCTTTGGGAACACCAGAAGTCAATGACTTTCCGTCAGTTACTACGATCTTTGACCTCTCTGACAAGAAATCACAAATCCAGTCACATAACTGAAACGATATTTCACAAAAACGCAATTTCACTACAAGCTATGTGTGTGGTACAGTGTCAAAAGCCTTCTGGAAATCTATAAATACTGAGTCAATCTGAAATCCCTTGTCAATAGCACTCAACACACTGTGTGAGTAAAGAGCTTGTCGTGTTTAACAAGAACAGTGTTTTCTATATCCGTGTTGGCTGTGTGTTGATAGACCGATCTCCTGAAGGTAACTCGTAGTGTTCGAACACAATATATGTTATAAAATCCTGCTACCTGTCGACGTTCATGATATTTGCCTGTAGTTCAGTGGATTACTTCTACTGCCTTTCTTTTCTTGAGTATTGATGTGACCTGTGCAACTTTCCAATCTTTGGGTACGGATCTTTCGACCGAGCGAGATAGCTCAGTGGTTAGCACAGTGGACTCGCTTGGGGAGGACGACGGTTCACACCCGCGTCCGGCCATCCTGATTCAGGTTTTCCGTAATTTCCCTCAATCTCTTCAGGCAAATGCCGGGGTGGTTCCCTTGAAAGGGCACTGCCGACTTCCTTCGCTAATCCGCTTGCACCGGTGACCCCGCTGTCTGGTCCCTCCCCCAAATCAACCAAGTAACGAATCTTTCGTCGAGAGAGCGGTTGTATATGATTGTAAAATATGGACCTATTGCATCAGCATACTCTGAAAGGAACTAATTGGCATACAGTATGGACCGGAAGACTTGCTTTTTTATGTGATTTGAGTTGCTTCACTATTCCGAGGATATCTACTTCTAATTCACTCACGTTGGCAGCTGTCGTTGCAGGCGTTCACGCGTCCTTGTTTCGGTTACGGAGTCAAGGTGTGCGGGACAGACTTTACACACACTTTTCTCTTCATAAAACATTCTGGAAAAGACCTGAAAATTTGATGTAGTCGTGTTGGTCCATTGCGATTTATGACACAATAACGTTGGCACACTACGGCCGCACGTCCACTACTTACACTGCTTGCTCACAACTGACTGGTCGAGTGCAGATCTGTTGCTTACGGATGTTCCAGCTGCCACCATAGCTACTGCGCTGTCGTCGCCTATACGCCAGGAACAAAATGAGTCTTGGAACTTTTTGGACGGACGGCGTAGACACGGTTCTACTGCAGTCTTGAGGTACTGTTGATGCTGTGGAAACTTATGTCATACTTGCTATGATACTGTTGATACATTGAGTGCCCCGTGTATCCGGTAAGATCCGCATGTGGCGGATGGATGTTCCCTTGGCAACGATCTGGGTGATGTAAAGCGGAAGCATAAGGTAGTGCGTATTGTGTGGGCCCTCTATGGCGTCTGACCATAACTATGTTGCGCCTATCCGCGGGCTGGCCTTACCATGTGTCGCCCTCTCTGTATATTGCCGTGTCTTTTTTTTTCTAGACACAGTACAGCATAAGCATTAAAAGAGGAAGAGATTGTTCAAGCATTGTTACAGGTTATTCCGACTCTGGAGAACCAGTGAAATAGATATGGACCCTACTTTCGGAGTTAACATTGCAGTGATCACTGGAATGTTGATAGGCGGCACATAGTGGCTGATGCCTCCAAGCCCCACCCAAGACACTCAAGTTGATAATGTAACCGCTCTTTTTACCCGCAATCCCGCACCCGCGAATGCCTGAAAAAGCATTCTTTCACGTGTTGCACATTTACCGCGCGACCGGCGAGAAAGCGATGTTCTCATTGAAGCCTACGGCTCAGGACGTTCATCTGCCACTGAGACAGCGTGCATAGCACGCCGTCTAGACTGCGGTGTGCGGACGCAGCGTCCACCTGTTGGTCGCAGCGCCGACCGGCGTGGCCTCGGCGCGTCAGCGGCGTAATTGACGGCGAGCGTCTCCCGGAGGCCCCACAGAATTAACTGGCCTTTCCGGCAGCCACAGCCGCAGCCGCGCCAAACAACACGCCGCCCACCATCTGCTCCCGCTGCTGCTATCCGCGCCGTACTCGAACCTTTTGCTGATGAAGGACAGCGCTGTCGTCTGCAAGACGGTCACGTTCGGCGGAAATGGCCGCCAACTTCACTGCAGAATACAAGATTGGATGAAATTTTGAAATAGTGTCTAGTAAGGTACACCCTTTTTGAACCTCTACAACCGTGTTAAGTGTATATAGTAAATTATTTTCATTTATGTTGCATGGTGTTTAAGGGAAAACATACTTATGCTGTCGAATCCTTCCATTTCTTTTCAAACCTATACTAATAATAAATCTTTAAAACCGTCGTGTTTGCTTTTGAACTCGCTAATCTCCAGACTTGCTAGACGAATTTTTATGGGGTTTTCGGAGATAGCCGGCCGGAGTGGCCGAGCGGTTCTAGGCGCTACAGTCAGGAACCGCGCGACTGCTGCGGTCGCAGGTTCGAATCCTACTTCGGGCATGGATGTGTGTGATGTCCTTAGGTTAGTTTGGTTTAAGTAGTTCTAAGTTCTAGGGGACTGATGACCTCAGATGTTAAGTCCCATAGTGCTCAGAGCCATTTGAACCTCTTTTTTTTTCGGAGATAACTTCAGTGCGGCTTTTGGCGCCGTAGAGGCTTTAATTGTTAAAAATCGGATCACGGAAAAAAACACTCATACGAATTACAAATTGTATGTAAGTATGTTCCGCATCTCCTTCTAAACCACTGCACCGATTTAAACCAAACTTGATATACATATCCCTTACTGTGTGGAAAAAGTCGCCGTGGGAGTAAGAACCACCTACCTCTCAGAGAGGTGGGCGTGGGGGTGAAATAGAAATGCAGACCAAGATGCGCCAATACCGAGATTTTACTCATGCAGTATTTGAGAAAGAGAGCACTTTGCGACTCTTTACACTTAATCTTAAATCTTTACGAGACAGTTATTCGCTGACACTCCCCCCCCTCCCCCCCCCCCCGCCCTGCACACACGTAATAATAAAAGGAAAAAAGTTAATCGCTTATTACATTTTCGCAACAGGCATGAAGTTTTAATTTATTACATCTTTACTGCTAACTGAATTCACAACACATTTTTTAGCAGTGTTCACATACAGCACTGAATATACGTGCAAATCATATCATTGTACAACACGTAGTGCAAGAGAAATGACGTCATAAACACTGAGCCGCCCGAAAAACTGCCGCATCGTGCATGCCGTTTGAATTTATTACTTTGATCTAACTCTATTCGCAACACATTTAGCAGACAGTATCGACATATGCCGCTGAATGTACGTAAAAAGTTATATGATTGTACGGGACAGACAGAGGGTGAAGAGATAGACTTAGAAAGGAAAGACGAGGACATGGACAGAGAGAGGGGCAGGATGAGATGGGCATAGAGACAATGGAGAGGAGAGAGATGGATAGAGAGAGTTGGAGGAGGTCAGAGAGAGGTGAGCTGGGCAGACAGAGGGAAAAGTAGCAGATGGACAGTTGAGAGGCAGGAGGAAAAGGACGGAGCATGTTGGGTGAGGAGATGGGCAGATAGAAGGGGGAAAAGGAGATGGACAGAGAGAGGTGCAGAGGAAGTGGACGGAGAGAGAGGGGGGGGAGGGCAGATTCACCAATAGAATTGAAATTAATATATATCTGGCCATTGCCGGGTACTAAGCTATTCATAAATAATGCTAGCATGTGGCTATGGTTTACCTTAAAATGTGAATAGTCTCTGTACTGTATAGACTGACACATTGACTTGTCATTGCCCAGCTCAAACCACTAAGGATAAAAACTTAAAATTTGCAGACGGTGTTGATCTTATACTGTAGGCGTATTTTAAGAAGGCATTTTCCGGTATTCCGTACCTAAAGGGGTGGAATAGGGGATGAAAGATTTAGTGAAAATATGTTGCTATAAAGGCAAATTTGTAGATAGAAGTACGAAAATTGATATTTGGTTTCTTGGTGAGAAAGAAAAATACGTATTTCGTGAGAAAGAAAAATACGTATTTCGGCATTTTTGGAAATTCAACCACTTAGGGGATGAAAGTTCTTTTAAAGCTAAATCTATGGAAATCGGTATTTGACTTCCCGATTAGAAGTACATAATATGTGTGTCATTGTTTTTTTGGAAAATCAAGGTTGTTGGTTGTGTTGTTTTGGGGAAGGAGACCAGACAGCGAGGTCATCGGTCTCATCGGATTAGGGAAGGAAGACGGCCGTGCCCTTTCAGAGGAAACATCCCGGCATTTGCCTAGAGGGATTTAGGGAAATCACGGAAAACCTAAATCAGGATGGCCGGACGCGGGATTGAACCGTCGTCCTCCCGAATGCGAGTCCAGTGTCTAACCACTGCGCCACTCGCTCGGTTTGGAAAATCAAGCCGCAAGGGAGTGAAACAGAGCCAGACTGAATCACTGTCTCATCATCCCCCAACCCAAACCGACAAGGATAGAAATTTAAAATTTGGAAAGGGAGTGGATCTTATCCGTAAACTGATATTTGGTTTCTCAGTCAGAAGTTAAAAAAAATACGTGTTTCAATATCTTTGGAAAGTCAGCCAAAGGGGGTCAAATAGAGGATGAGAACGCCGGCCGAAGTGGCCGTGCGGTTAAAGGCGCTGCAGTCTGGAACCGCAAGACCGCTACGGTCGCAGGTTCGAATCCTGCCTCGGGCATGGATGTTTGTGATGTCCTTAGGTTAGTTAGGTTTAACTAGTTCTAAGTTCTAGGGGACTAATGACCTCAGAAGTTGAGTCCCATAGTGCTCAGAGCCATTTGAATTTTTAGGGGATGAGAAGTTTTACGAAAATATTTCGTTATATTTATAATTTTTAAAGGTAAATGTATTATTTCACTTCGCGGTTAGATATAAAGAAATATGTGTTAGAGAATGAAAGTTCTATGAAAATTCCACCACAAAACGCAAAAGGCGTGATTAACGAAAACCTTGGACTCCAGCTGCCACAGTCGCTTTTTGGTCAGAAATACTTTCGGCAAAGACCATGCCTCTATTAACTTATTTAGAGTGCGAAGTTTAGAAGTTGTTGCAATTTGTGAACAAGATAAAAATTCGTTTGAAGGGAAAAAAAGTTAGTGCAGGCGATACAGTCTAAGCGAGCGAAGCAGCTGGCGCGTAGATAGTAATAAATAATTACAGTATTAGTATATTTTAACAAAATTTTCTCGAGCTTCCAGCCTACGAGCTGTGGGGCGAGTGCTCCTCGGCCATTGTCAAGTGATGACCTTGCCTACCTCGCCACAGAGGGTACTCGACTGGTGACCTGCGCAAGGACGTTCCCCACATGTGTCATACATAGAAAACATCTGGTGATGGGTTGCTGAGAGCCCGGCACACCACCACTCACCTGTGGCAGAGAGTTGAAACATCAAGTAATAACGTACTCGTATCTGCTATCCGAGCACAGTTTGTGCTCAACAATGTTAGCCTATGGCCTTTGTTGCTCCGAGGGCTGCGGCTGTACTGAACTGCACACCCTGTATACACTCAGATCGCCTGCAGATGTAATAATATACTCTTGATACTACTCTATATACTCGCAATAAGTCAAATTTCCTTAATTGCTGACATACTTGGTGTTACAGTTTCAACCGACAGCAGTGAAATTCAAGCCATTGTGCCGTTTAGTAGCCTTAACTGGCCAGTATGTAGCCAGACTCACAAACAGCAAGCATACTGACTCGTTCCACATCATTTCAATAAATATGGTGGGAATGGTGTACGGAAGATATATCTAACTACCTGCAATCCCTTGTCAGCCGTAATAGTCGGCATTTCGTGGAAGGAAAGTGCTTGATTGCAGTGCACTGGCCGTGCATGTTGCAGGTACGAGATGAGAACGCGCAGGTTCTGTAGGAGCGGATCCAAGCGAGAGAGGGGGTGGGGTGTCGTCACGATTATGAACACCCCGCCCCCCAACCCCCAAAGAACGTTTTAATAAAAGCGTTTATGTTGTTACATACACCAGTTTGCAAGAGTCTCAGATGAAATTTGCAAGAGTGTCGAAAGTGGCAAGGAATTCTAGAAGCTGCAAACTGTGTCTAACGCGCTGTACTTCTCAGTTGGTTGGATGAGGGCCAGAAAGCAAGCCAGAAGGGGAAAGACTATCCAGTCAAAAATACTGTATTGAAGAGCTTCCCAGCCCCTCCCCTTCCGTCGTTTACAGGGTCATATTGCTATATTATGCAAACCTCTGTTCACAATCAGAGTGCTTAGTGATATGCTTATAATGGTCAATGCAAACTTTAATTTTGTATTGTGTTGTTATCAGACATCGTCCTCATCATCATCATCATCATCACTAGCCGATTCGATCACTTAGTGATTTGTCCTCTTTGAGTCGGCGTGCAACGTAAGATCGCAGCAGGTTCTTCCATTTATGCCTATCTTGAGCTTCACGTTGCCAACTGAATCGAGCTGCTTTTCTTAAGTCTCTCTCCCAACTGTCAAGTGCTCTTTCTTGTGGTCTTCGTAAATTGGGCTCCAACATAGTACTTGTTTTAACCGTCTTCCATCTTTTCTTCTAGCCACATGACCAGCCCTGTGCCATTTCAAGGTTTTCACTATTCGTCTGGCCATAAATACGTACTGCTGTCCGTGCGAAGACGAGGCGGATCGCTAGTTTTAGTTCTAAAAGCAATTGCATGACACAGCAACTTGTCAAATTTTCGAGCAAATTCTTTTAAAATGATATATTTTTTGAGGTACAAGCGATGTTGTGGTCATTCACCTGAACAAATTATAATAATTATTGTTATATGAGAAACATGTTCGATATTTTGTTATTATTAAAATCGTAGTTAGTAAGAGTGACAGCAAATTCAGTTGGGTGGAGGAGAGGCGGGAGGGGGGGAGGGCCAGGGGGAGGGGAAAGAGAAAGCAAGAAGCAATAACCTCTTCTTACCTCCCAGACCCCAACCATGGGTTCACGCCTGTCGAGAGAATAGGAGAAGAGAGGAAAGGACAGGAAAAAAGAAGGTACGAGAGCAGAGGAGAATATAGGAGAGGAGCAAAGAGAGTATGAAAGGAGATGAGAAGATAGGAGAGGCGAGAAGGATGTAATAAAGTAGAGGGGAAAAGGAGGTCGTAGAGGAGAAGAGAGGCGGAAGTTGTAGATGAGAGGAAAAGAGGGGAGAGGAAGAGGTAGAAGAGGAAAGGGGGGAGAAGAGGAAATAGGAGAAGAGGAGGGCAGCTGCGTGACCGGCGGCGCGTCGCGCTCTGATTCCTGTGGGAGCCGAGTGCGGGGCTGCGAGCAGGTACCGTGCCAAGCTCCTGTCTGCGCGCCGTTCGATACTACATCCGACACATGCCTACGCTGTTTCACCTGCCTCCAACAACTCTGTGTTTTACCCGTACCGAAATACCTCCAACGTCTCTCTCGTGAGTTACAATTCCGGATTAACAAAAGTGGAACCGGAAAGAACGAAATTGCAGTCGTACTGAAGACAGCCGTGATTGTTAAATCCATGTTTTGCGAAAGAAAAATTATTTTACGGCGCGATCATACACACGTAGAGTTGTAAAACTACCGTAGGTCCCCGTCGACTATGGCAAGTAAGCGTAGACTACGGTAGTTTTCCTAGTAGCTTTGGTCAGTTAATGTCGTACCCGCGTTACCTGTACGTTAGGTATGTTGCATACCAGTGGGGCGTTACCTCATAACGATCGCGTTTTTCTTCTTATGCGACTAGTGTCTAATTAGATTCGCCTACAAACCGGAGGCGGTAAACCGTCTAGAAACCGACAGAAAATGCATAAAAGCCCGCGAAACCCACAGAACATTTTCGTTCTACATAGTAATCCTCCTGTCTATTACTTGAAAATAAACAGTATTATATCGAAATTGAACTTGTCAATATTTAGTTTAGGTTTTATTTTAAAATTCTTGATTTGTAACGTGAAACAGAGGGATATTGAAGTAAAAATGAAAAAAAAGGTACATATTTATCATATAGTGCTAAAAAGCGCAATTTCCTCAACAGAAAGGTAAACTTAAAAGCCGGCCACAGTGGCCATGCGGTTCTAGGCGCTTCAGTCTGGAACCGCGCGACCGCTACGGTCGCAAATTCGAGTCCTGCCTCGGGCGTGGATGTGTGTGATGTCCTTAGGTTAGTTAGGTTTAAGTAGTTCTAAGTTCTAGGGGAGTGATGACCTCAGCAGTTAAGTCCCATAGTGCTCAGAGCCATTTGAACCATTTGAAAACTTAAAAACAGCAAAACAAACAAATACATCAAACATCGCTTCAGCAATTCGTCGAATTAAAACAAAACATGTTTCTGTTATTCAAAAACAACTTTCGCATTTATCAACAATATAGGAAACTCTTGCCTTTGCTCATGATGAAGAACATTCTAATGAGTCTAAAATAACGACAGTAACTAAATATATGTTTTGCATGTAAACTGTACTTGTTGTAAAAGTAATTGTTTTGTTACATAAAAGGGCATAAGTACCACTAATAACTAATATTTATTGCCTTTATAAGAATATGAAATACACAGTGGACTAAAACTGAAGCATGTGCGATTCTAATTATGTGCAAAACAACCAACCAAACAAACAAAAAAACAAAGAGAAATCGTCGGCTCTAGTTGTCTCTTACAAATTTGTTTTTGTTTCTTTCCCTAGTAGTGCCACCAATACTACCAGCAATCCTACCATTTCCTATAACATTTATGTACTACCGAAGCGTAGTTTTGGTAGAGTGCAGCTCTACGTGTACTTCATGGGCCATCTTCGTATCATAGAATACATCCTGTGGTTCACTCTAACACTTAGATAACCACATTGTCAATGAACACACGTTGGGAATGTCTTGTGTACGAAAACTGATTCTCTGGTGATGTAATAATTAACTTTTCACATGCTGCTCACAAATTTCAACAGCACTTCAAAGAGCATACTAACTACTGTAGTCATTAAAATGTATACAACTGCATTAAAGAAGTTTGCAATTGGCATATTTCATAGCAACAAACAATTCGTGCACAATGCGCTTTTTTTTAAGCCAATGACTCATAGTCGTTTTCAGTTTGCACAAAAAGTAAAAGAGCAGAATATTTCTTTATGTGTCAAATATGAGAAACAAATAAGTTTGCGGTAACATATGTTATATAATAGCACTTCATTTTCTAGTGAGTTTCTTTCTGAAACATTCCTAGACAGCATAATTATTGTCATTGTTATCGCAGATTTCCCCGTTTCAGTTCGCATTAGACATGTTGTTGTGACATCCCAGTGGAGTTCCCTCGTTGGAAAATTAATACTTTGTTGAAGAAACTTCGCTTCGACATGTACATTAAAAAAATTGGCCAGATGGGAGTAGGACTCGCATTCTGAGGGTTCCTTATAAACTTAAGTATGTATATAGAGAGTTCATCTATCTCGGGAGTCGGAATCTGGGCGAGATTTACCTGTTATCGACGCTGTTACTGGCAAGATATCCGTCCCAGGAATTGCAATATATTTGAGAATACCAGAATGAGATTTTCACTCTGCAGCGGAGTGTGCGCTGATATGAAACTTCCTGGCAGATTAAAACTGTGTGCCGGACCGAGACTCGAACTCGGGACCTTTGCCTTTCGTGGGCAAGTGCTCTACCAGCTGAACTACCCAAGCACGACTCACGCCCCGTCCTCACAGCTTTACTTCTGCCAGTACCTCGTCTCCTACCTCTCCTGCGACCCTTGCAGAACTAGCACTCCTGAAAGAAAGGAGAGCTTCTGTAAAGTTTGGAAGGTAGGAGACGAGGTACTGGCAGAAGTAAAGCTGTGAGGACGGAGCCTGAGTCGTGCTTGGGTAGCTCAGTAGGTGGAGCACTTGCCCGCGAAAGGCAAAAGTCCCGAGTTCGAGTTTCGATCCGGCACACAGTTTTAATCTGCCAGGAAGTTTCATTTGAGAATATTTTAATTTTGAAATCCGATGAAAATGAGAAAATAAATATTTTTGTATGCTATAATTACAGATTTACAGTTTAAAATGTTTTTCTTTACTTGTACTGTGAAACCTTTCTTCTTGCCAAAACTTCATGATTCTAGGCTAACGAGAAGTACCCAATAGGTTTTGATGAGCGTGTTTGTCGAGTATCAAAATATGTGACATAAATGGCCGTATCTTTTGATTGCATTGAGAACAGCGTGTGCGAAAATTCGTCTCGGATACAGTCGGACAATTCGTCTCGGATACAGTCGGACGCGACTGCCTCGTGGACACGCGAAAGCTGCTCGAAGCAGTGGCTGCTGCTGGCTGCACACTGCCGGAGGCCTACGGAGCAGGTCCTTGCGACATCCCGCCATGACGTCACTCCGCCCGCCCTCTGGCCAATTAGGGTCAAGCGGAGGTTCGCCGGTTGCCGAAAGTCGGGCGTTTACGCGTACGTGTCTGACTATTGGGCTGTGTGGGGAGCAGTCGCGGCCGTACCACCGGTTTCCACAGCAGCGGATCCGCTCGTGTTGACAGGGGTCGGGTCCACAACGCATCACACAAGCTCTGTGCGGATCACAGCTGCACAACTAACAGAACGAACGAAGGCGAACGACTGCATAGAGGGAAAAAAACGGTATGCGATGTTGAATGCGACGGAATCGTGAACGGGTTCATTCGCAGTATTTCCTATTACACATGTAGATAATAGCCAGCTGCGTTTCTCATTTTACGGGTCGTTTTACGATAAACAGGATCGTAACTTGGTAATGTGAGGCGCGTTAACTCAGGGGAATCGCGTCCAAGAGATAATCTACGTTTTCCTCACACTGAGTAAAAAAGATAGGTGAATACGTATGAGTGCATAAAAATACAGATGCTAAATTTATGTATAATGATAGGCATCCACACATATTACAAAAATGGGATTATGTATGTGTGGGTGTGTACGTTCCACATCTGCTCCTAAACCACTGGACCGATTTCAACCAAACTTGGTACACAAAATCCCTTACTGTCAGGCAACAGTCGCTATGATGGTAAGAACCACTTACCTATTATAATTCAGGAGATAAACGTCATAATAAATGAGATGCATGACAAAACTGCCGCATTGTTCATCGTGCTTAAATTTACTGCTTCTTTTCTACGAACACTGTTCGCAACGTATTTCGCAGACAGTATCCACTCGTGTCGCTGAATCCACCTAAACTTATGTACGTTTGTACGACACATAGTTCAAGAGCTGTGACATCATAAAAACTGAGATGCGTGAAAAAATGCCGCATCATGCATTACTTTTTAATTTATTATATCTTTACTACTGACAGTATTCGTAACAAATTTCGTACACTGTATCCATAGGAGATGGACTCAGATAGGGGGAGGAAGAGTTGTACAGAGAGAGGGGAAGGAGGAAAAGGACAGAGAAAGGAAAGAGGATGAGATGGACGGAGAAAGGGGGGGAGGAGATGGACAGAGAGAGGGGGAGGTTAGGAGATGGACAGAGGGCGAAGGAGGAAATGGACTGACACCGAGTAATGTGCTACTAACAAAAATAAATTCATACGAGAGTAATGCTCGTAGAACACCTTTAAGACGACTTCATATTTGGTAAGGAAGTTGACTATATGATTCGAGTTTAAAAACTACTTAACGGTGGGAGAATTTCAAATAATAATAATAACTTGCCGGAAACGAAATGAAACCGCACATATTTAATAACATACAATAAATGTCCATAAACTTTTTCCTTTTCGGATTGTTATTATGAGATTTCTCTTTTCAATGATCTCTTTCAAAACATTTTCATTTTATTATCGCTCTTTGCATCTAGTCGTCCATAGCTTTTCGTTAAGCCACATTTCCATTGCTTCCAAACGCTTTCTGTCTCCAACGGCTAGGATCTCTACCCTGTTGTTTAGAGGATAGAGATATACATGGGGTGATGGGAGTGAGAAGGAAGCAGGAACAGACAGTGTAATAGCATAAGCTGGCAGATAAACACAGGCGAGACTTAATACTCGCGGTGACTGCGATGAAGGTTACGCTTATGGCGTCACCTGTTACTTCCTTGTGTCTGAGTTGACAAGTTTTCCCCTTTTAATGTAGTCACTGTTTCCTCTACAATGCAAGCAACTTCGGGAAATTCCCGTCGTAGCTGTTAGGAATCGGTCAGTACATTCCTCGCGTTAACCACGGTGTCGAGCCATTCGGCTTCTTTGATGATTAGTTAACGCTGTAACACACGAAGAAAGAAATGTAAATAATTTGTTTTCCACTCTGAGGTGTCCATAGATATCCAAACTGGCCAAGTTTATATGACATCAAGAGGTCAGGCCGATTGTTTCCTTTTATGGAGCCGCTAATTTTCGACGCGTTAAATATTCTATATTCTACATAACGTAGTCCATAAAGCGAATTTCTATTTTTTTCACTTAGTTTTATCGACTGAAAAGAAGTATTTATGATGTTATGGTTGTCAGTCGGAAAGAAATGAAAGGGTTCGATGGTTTGAAAGAGTGTGTTTCGTCTTTCGAATCGCAAATAAAAATTGTAAGCGTTAGTGTGGACATCGTTCAGGACGTACGTCACTTGATAGGTTCGAAATATTTTAAGCTGTGTTACGGAATGTGTTCAATTTAATCGACTTTCAATGCTTAGTACACCTAATATATTTTTAAAAGTGTGTCATTTTTCGATCTCTTTAAATTTTTCTCCAGAATTTTTGAGTTTTTTTTGTGGTATCTTATTTGCTACAACTGTACGTAAATGTATCCACATTGCTATAGTCATTGGCTCTGTTGTCGTTATTATTATTTTCGGTATTCATTACTGTATTTGAAATAATACATATCTCTCTCTTTTTTTTACAGGTAACTGTCGAAGATGTGACTGCAGAAGTGCGGAGGATTTTGCTTGTTTACATATTTCCGACCACCACAGAACTTGCAGCAGAGTGAGTAAACAAAGCATAAAAATACTTTTCAGTCCCTTTTTAGCCCTCTCCGTGTCGTGTGGGTAGCGAGTCACGGGAATGAATTTCTACGGACAGATCCCTTATCATGCACAATTGTCGATCGGTAATCTCGTTTCCATTCTGCCAACAGCACGAGTCGATAATAGCATCATCCTACATCTGATACTCATCGACTATGGGAATTGCTGGTCATACGTGCTACCGCAATTGGTACTGATACAATCGTCCGTATGCTGTTCGTTATGGAGATAAAAAAATATAAAAAAAATTGTCTACCATGAACAAGGAAATGAAGCTGAAGCTTGGGATGTGGTAACATTAAAGGAGATAAAATTGCCAGGCCCATCCAGCCTTTGGAAAGTCAAACACTAAACCTTCTCATTTTTCCATCGTGTTCTTGAGCAAGTAAAATTCTATGTACCGACTTGACAGAAAATCCTAGGAAGTTCTGGTCTAATGTTAAATCAGTAAGTGGCTCGAAACAGCATATCCAGACACTCTGGGATGATGAAGGCATTCAAACAGAGAATGACACGCGTAAAGCTGAAATACTAAACACCTTTTTCCAAAGCTGTTTCACAGAGGAAGACCGCACTGCAGTTCCTTCTCTAAATCCTCGCACAAACGAAAAAATGGCTGACATCGAAATAAGTGTCCAAGGAATAGAAAAGCAACTGGAATCACTCAACAGAGGAAAGTCCACTGGACCTGACGGGATGCCAATTCGATTCTACACAGAGTACGCGAAAGAACTTGCCCCCCTTCTAACAGCCGTGTACCGTAAGTCTCTAGAGGAACGGAAGGTTCCAAATGATTGGAAAAGAGCACAGGTAGTCCCAGTCTTCAAGAAAGGTCGTCGAGCAGATGCGCAAAACTATAGACCTATATCTCTGACGTCGATCTGTTGTAGAATTTTAGAACATGTTTTTTGCTCGAGTATCATGTCGTTTTTGGAAACCCAGAATCTACTATGTAGGAATCAACATAGATTCCGGAAACAGCGATCGTGTGAGACCCGACTCGCTTTATTTGTTCATGAGACCCAGAAAATATTAGATACAGGCTCCCAGGTAGATGCTATTTTTCTTGACTTCCGGAAGGCGTTCGATACAGTTCCGCACTGTCGCCTGATAAACAAAGTAAGAGCCTACGGAATATCAGACCAGCTGTGTGGCTGGATTGAAGAGTTTTTAGCAAACAGAACACAGCATGTTGTTATCAATGGAGAGACGTCTATAGACGTTACAGTAACCTCTGGCGTGCCACAGGGGAGTGTTATGGGACCATTGCTTTCCACAATATATATAAATGACCTAGTAGATAGTGTCGGAAGTTCCATGCGGCTTTTCGCGGATGATGCTGTAGTATACAGAGAAGTTGCAGCATTAGAAAATTGTAGCGAAATGCAGGAAGATCTGCAGCGGATAGGCACTTGGTGCAGGGAGTGGTAATTGACCCTTAACATAACACAAATGTAATGTATTGCGAATACATAGAAAGAAGGATCCTTTATTGTATGATTATATGATAGCGGAACAAACACTGGTAGCAGTTACTTCTGTAAAATATCTGGGAGTATGCGTGCGGAACGATTTGAAGTGGAATGATCATATAAAATTAATTGTTGGTAAGGCGGGTACCAGGTTGAGATTCATTGGGAGAGTCCTTAGAAAATGTAGTCCATCAACAAATGAGGTGGCTTACAAAACACTCGTTCGACCTATACTTGAGTATTGCTCAACAGTGTGGGATCCGTACCAGATCGGGTTGACGGAGGAGATAGAGAAGATCCAAAGAAGAGCGGCGCGTTTCGTCACAGGGTTATTTGGTAACCGTGATAGCGTTACGGAGATGTTTAACAAACTCAAGTGGCAGACTCTGCAAGAGAGGCGCTCTCCATCGCGTTGTAGCTTGCTCGCCAGGTTTCGAGAGGGTGCGTTTCTGGATGAGGTATCAAATGGTTCAAATGGCTCTGAGCACTATGGGAGTCAACATCTTAGGTCATAAGTCCCCTAGAACTTAGAACTACTTAAACCTAACTAACCTAAGGACATCACACACACCCATGCCCGAGGCAGGATTCGAACCTGCGACCGTAGCAGTCCCGCGGTTCCGGACTGCTGCGCCAGAACCGCTAGACCACCGCGGCCGGCGATGAGGTATCGAATATATTGCTTCCCCATACTTATACATCCCGAGGAGATCACGAATGTAAAATTAGAGAGATTCGAGCGCGCACGGAGGCTTTCAGACAGTCGTTCTTCCCGCGAACCATACGCGACTGGAACAGGAAAGGGAGGTAATGACAGTGGCACGTAAAGTGCCCTCCGCCACACACCGTTGGGTGGCTTGCGGAGTATAAATGTAGATGTAGATGTAGATTGGAAACAGATGGGCATGTTTAAATTTTTGTTGTAAATGTTGTGGCTGAAGACCTGAGAAAGGCTGACTTGTGCTTACATTACAAAATGCTGCTCCGGAGTATTTTCAGAGGAAAGTAAATTGTACGATCTGTTCTTTGTGGGTAGACATGCATAGTGGTTTGACAACAGACCGCACTGTCATCGTCAGGCATGCTACTGGACTGATACCAGGGTACTGGAGCAAATTCACGCCACACCTGCCGCGTCCCCCACTACTTCCGCTCTGGCCCGAATTGTACTATTAATGGTCTTTGAGGTATCTCTTGTATCTTTATCATTCTTGCACTGGTTTATTGTATGTGTCTGTTGTACGAGTGATGATGAGGCCAGAAATCGATCATGAGATAATACAGGGTGTATACACCCCAGGACAACCGGAAAAAACGCGGAAATTTTTTCATCCGGGAAAAACTCGGTAATTTTTTTCGAATTCCGGGAATTCTCCTTTATTTTAGTTTTCAGTTAAATTTCTATAATTTTGACTGGTAAGAACTGATACTCCAACAAAGAATTTTGCTTTAGTCCGCTAGTACAGAATAATACTGCGCAATAAAACATGTTGTTGTTGTTGTGGTCTTCAGTCCTGAGACTGGTTTGATGCAGCTCTCCATGCTACTCTATCCTGTGCAAGCTTCGTCATCTCCCAGTACCTACTGCAACCTACATCCTTCTGAATCTGCTTAGTGTATTCATCTCTTGGTCTCCCCCTACGATTTTTACCCTCCACTCTGCCCTCCAATACTAAATTGGTGATCCCTTGATGCCTCAGAACATGTCCTACCAACCGATCCCTTCTTCTGGTCAAGTTGTGCCACAAACTTCTCTTCTCCCCAATCCTATTCAATACTTCCTCATTAGTTATGTGATCTACCCATCTAATCTTCAGCATTCTTCTGTAGCACCACATTTCGAAAGCTTCTATTCTCTTCTTGTCCAAACTATTTATCGTCCATGTTTCACTTCCATACATGGCTACACTCCATACAAATATTTTCAGAAATGACTTCCTGACACTTAAATCTATACTCGATGTTAACAAATTTCTCTTCTTCAGAAACGCTTTCCTTGCCATTGCCAGTCTACATTTTATATCCTCTCTACTTCGACCATCATCAGTTATTTTGCTCCCCAAATAGCAAACCTCCTTTACTACTTTAAGTGTCTCATTTCCTAATCTAATTCCCTCAGCATCACCCGACTTAATTCGACTACATTCCATTATCCTTGTTTTGCTTTTGTTGATGTTCATCTTATATCCTCCTTTCAAGACACTGTCCATTCCATTCAACTGTTCTTCCAAGTTCTTTGCTGTCTCTGACAGAATTACAATGTCATCGGCGAACCTCAAAGTTTTTATTTCTTCTCCATGGATTTTAATACCTACTCCGAAATTTGCTTTCGTTTCCTTTACTGCTTGCTCAATATACAGATTGAATAACATCGGGGAGAGGTTACAACCCTGTCTTACTCCCTTCCCAACCACTGCTTCCCTTTCATGTCCCTCGACTCTTATAGCTGCCATCTGGTTTCTGTACAAATTGTAAATAGCCTTTCGCTCCCTGTATTTTACCCCTGCCACCTTTAGAATTTGAAAGAGAGTATTCCAGTCAACATTGTCAAAAGCTTTCTCTAAGTCTACACATGCTAGAAACGTAGGTTTGTCTTTCCTTAATCTTTCTTCTAAGATAAGTCGTAAGGTCAATATTGCCTCACGTGTTCCAGTATTTCTACGGAATCCAAACTGATCTTCCCCGAGATCGACTTCTACTAGTTTTTCCATTCGTCTGTAAAGAAACATAAACGAGAGAATAAAACTTTACTTGCAAAGAAGATGTGCCATTTACAACAACAAATCACAGCATCTGTCGACAGAAAAACGTATGAAAGTCTTCAGGACGATGACTGGTGCAGTACTTCGTAACAACAAACCGCTGTCAATGAGAGTGACGTCAGGCCGGCCGCGGTGGGCGAGCGGTTCTAGACGCTTCAGTCTGGAAGCACGCGGCTGCTACGGTCGCAGGTTCGAATCCTGTCTCGGGCATGGATGTGTGTGATGTCCTTAGGTTAGTTAGGTTTAAGTAGTTGTAAGTCTAGGGGACTGATGACCTCAGATGTTAAGTCCCATAGTGCTTAGAGCCATTTGAACAATTTGAGAGTGACGTCACATCTATTTACATTTCTAATAGGTCGGGGGAAAATATTCCGAATGGTTGTTTGATAAACGTTACTTTCAAATTAAATTTCCTTTTCCGCAAAATAAATTGTTTTTCCTGTGTGAATATGGTATTAATTTCTTAAATCAAGGAACTTTTGACTCTCATTCAAAACTTAACACTTTGAGGACCAGCCAGTTAGAAAAATTTCGGGCCCAGAAGACGAGCCATTTATGTCATTTAAAATTTTATTGGCACATTTGTATTTTATATATCTTAAAGGGTAACACAAACTAAAAAAGACCAAGCTGCAAGGTTAGTTTTTCATATTTACCTTGGTTATTTCATAGATTACAAATTATGCAATAACAATGGCAAAAATTGTAATTATCCTCTGAAAATAAGATCGAGGTGAGTTAATGAGCAGTTTCACACGTAAATAGCTTTTCTATGGAACATGTATTCAAGCAGCTATCCCTCGAAATGTTCAGTGCACAGCCGTGAAATTTATAATCGTGCTTGTCAGAATATTCAGCTGCTGCGACTAAGCTGTGCTCTTAGGATCCTGCCTAACCACACCCTCGGAAAAAAACAGCAGAAAATTTTTGACGACCAATATTGTATCTGAAATATTAGCTTTTCATGCAGCTATACTGTATGTGTACTGATTTACGTTAACTTTTTCTGTTTTTTGTACTCACGCTACTTAACGTGATGTTGCTATCGCCTGACTGCATCACGTGTCGTGTGCTCTGTCAAATTTTCCGCTATCATTGGCTGGCAAGATCACGTGACATGAGCTGTGATTGGCTGACTAATGCGCATTGAAATCCTGATCTCACTGCTTCGGGCCGTACGTTGTGGTCGAGCGGTTCTAGGCGCTTCAGTCCGGAAGCACGCGGCTGCTACGGTCGCAGGTTCGAATCCTGTCTCGGCCATGGATGTGTGTGATGTCCTTAGGTTGGTTAGGTTTAAGTAGTTCTAAGTCTAGGGGACTGATGACCTCAGATGTTAAGCCCCATAGTGCTTAGAGCCATTTGAAACATCATTGCTTCGGAAGCTAACGTGGTGTACTTGGTGGAATTCGTACTTAAACTTTCGTAATACCAAAATAGGCAGTGTACATGTTGCCACGCATTAAAGATCTTTCCCAAACGAGTTGCAGTTTGCTTCGTTTCGTTATATAAAGTGCCAGGAAGTTTTACGCGGATGTGTGAAAAAAGCTTTACCATTCAAAGGATTGATAAGTCTTACAGGGAAAGTATATTGCCACTTAAAAAGAAAAAAAATGTACTTTCACCCGGAGTATAGTATATATTCACCCGGAAAAAGTGTATTTTCACCCAGGAAAAAGTGTATTTTTAACCGGGAAATCTGGAAATTTTTCTTGTCCGCGCATACACCCTGTAACGAAATGAAGAGCAATTAATTGCAGCTTGAGACAATTCCTTTTTGTTTTAGTCAACAGAAAGTTGGAATGGCCCTACTGCAGGCGTCATGTCGCCGGACCACAGCCTCAGTGGCCGAAGTATTGTTAAGTATTGCTACTGATTTAGGTCAACAATGGGTCGACACAGTAATTGTATTTCCCGGAACCTATGAGGCAGTGGGGCTATAACCTCGACATAAAAAAAACATAATCCCATAACAGAACTTTACTTACCTAAATCCTTTCACAGAAGCTAATTTTGAGTGGCCCTCAGGTAGCATGCCGAATGTCGTCGAAATCAGTAGATTGCGGGACGTCTTATCTTTATAAGACCGGTTTAATAACTGTAGCTGCCATCTCAAAGGTAGCACTTGACCATTTGATTGCTCTGTAGTTTTCTGTTGAACACTCTTGCAATTTAATTTCTGTGGCCATTTTCTAGTGATTCACTGTCCTATAGTAATTAATCATATATAATTAGTCCTATTGACATGGCGTTAGCTGTATTTTTAGATGATGTGTATGATGTTGTTCACTTGCGGTTCGGCATGCAGTATAAATGACGGAGGATGATAATGATTTACAGTAGTATGCCTCGAGAGCTGAAATTGCAATAGTGTCCAATAGGAAATAAAACGTCAAACGGCGAAAGTATTAAGCAGCCTTATGAAGTCGTCCAGTACTCTTTGTTTAGATTGTTTCTGGCTGACTTTCAAAGGTTAGCTGTCTCGATGAAAAATCACTTTGTGAGCTAGATATTCATCACCCTTCGCGCGAGAAAAACTTCGCTGTAGCTTTTCAGTCCTCATTTCATTTCTAGTTGCGCTTGCGACATCACCGAAGACGATATGATATTTCTTAAAGCTGATTGCCTGCCAATCTGCATGACACCAAGACAAAGAAATATTCACAAACGCTTCGCCTGAAAGCGCGATTGCAATTTTAAGAGGGACGTTTGGAAGAAACGCCCTTGTCACTCATGAATAATGAAGCTGTCCGTCGTCCGCTTGATTATGATTTCATTAGGGCAGCCAGATCCCTCACTTGTGGGTTGCATGCTGTAACTTAATTAAATACCACAGCGTTTCGTTGAAGTGGATGTAGTATAAATCGTGTTGTGCGGCGACTGTCTTGAATGTTGTTGTTCTGCTCTCTGTTGTCGTTTGTGTTACTAACAAACAAATTATCGGACAGTTATCGTACTGTATCGAAGCTCATCGTAAGTTGCGGTCTGACGGTTGCTTCATATAGCGAGTATCTGTACTCGTCTTTCCGTTGACTTGCTTACTACGAAGTACCGTCTGCGTGACACTTGTCTTCCAACTCGGATTATCAGCCTTCGTATGTCATCTGTTTCCATTTTCTTTTTGCGGAACGGTTCAGCGCAAACTGTTACAGGGATCGTGGCTGTATACTCACTTTTTTCAAAGTGCTAACGACTACCGTTATTAAATTACATTCTCCCTTAGAGGAAGACATATTTGTCCTGATACCTCAATAGATGAAACTTCGAACATACACACTACAGAAAAATTGACGCACCTTAGTGTAAGCTCAATGTCTAAAATGTTTTAACAGTTTCGGGAATGTTTGAGGTTGACTGCTTTGGGACACCCTGTAGATGGAGATTTTTATTAATTTGAATGATAATCACTAAATGTATGTCAAATCACTTTCAAAGGATGTGACAGTTGGTTTGTTTTATTGTACCGTATTTTACTTTTTCTGACCGTTCACATTGACGGATGGAGCATGGGAAGAGTGACTACTTGCACGCCTCTGTTCTAAGTGTTACTATGTCTTCTCTTTACTGCCTCTAAGAGAGTGATACATTTAGTACTTGGAATTTTCTACGAAGGTTTTCTCGAAAAGTGTGGCATCTTGTTTAAGATTTCCATTAGACCCTTGTCAGTCAAATAAGCCTACGACGGTTCGTGCCGTCCTTCTTGTGTACATTCGGTATTCGCTATCAGTCTAACTTTAGGTGACATATTTCAGCAACATTCCATTGTTGTCCGCAGATATGTATCAACTGAGTCTCCTTTGTACAAAGTAGCCTACCTATGAATTGGGGTCTGCCCTTCTCCTTACACGCAACAGAGCCTGTGAGGGGACTCCACAGTATTGCTTCCAGCCATTTGTTTCACGCTTCTGGTTGTAATTTTGATTCATTTTGCCCTTCAAAACTAACAATTTTTTTGTATTTCCTGGAGCGCCAACTTCGTATTTCCCTGCATTTCAGGCGTCAGTCTTTTCATCATACGTACATTTCTTCATTCTCTAACTGGGGTTTGCTACATCGTCTACCGGAAGCACTGCCTAATGTGTAACCGTATCATTTTCAAAGTGTTTCAGATAGCAATTCCCGGACATCCCCGAAATTACTTTAGGGCCTGCTTGTGTTTAATGTATTTGCGTTCTACTTTTAAAAGAGAGGGCTTAGCGGTAAGACTCTGGATTCTGTTTTGGGAGGTGACGTCCCAAATCTGCGTCCGTCAGCCAGAATGAAATTTTCCCGTGATTTCCCTAAATCAGTTAAGGCAAATGTCGGAATGATTTCTTTGAAAGGGTACTGCCGTTTTCCTTCTCCAGTTCGAGATTGGGTTGCGTCTCCAGTGATCGCATCGTCGACGTAACGTCAGAATCTAATCTTCCTTTCTTGCTTACTTTTATCTCTGAAGAAGCATGGTGTCAAAGCAATCGAGTCTTAGCTTCACTGAAGGTTTTAATAGAAAAGTCATATTTCAAAACTGCCATGACTAATACTGTACATTCAACTAAAAACCTAGGGATTACAATTAAGAACAGCTTACATTGGAACGACCACAAGAAAATGTTGTGAGAAAGGAGAACCAAACTGCGATTTACTGCAGAATACTTAAAACATGCAGCAGGTCTATTATTAAAACATGCAGCAGGTCTATTAAAGAGACTGCCTACACTGCGCTTGTCCGTCCTCTTCTGGAGTATTGTTGCTCGATATGGGTTCCTTACTGGACAGGATTGATGGAAGACAACGAAAAAGTTGAGAGAAGGGAAGCTCATTTTGTTCTTTTCCGTAATAGGGGAGAGAGTAGTTTGGATATGATATCAGAGTTTGGATGGCAATCATTGAAAGAAAGACTGTCGTTGCGGTGAGATATCTCCTCCGAATGCAAAACTATTTTGTTGACGCCCTCCTTCATAGGGAGAACTCATTATCGCAATAAAATAAGAGAAATAAGAGCTCGCGCGGAAAGATTTAAGCGTTCGATTTTCCCGCGCGCCGTTCGAGGGTAGAACCTAAGTGCGAGTAGCAGACGCGTCATGTAGATGTAGACTACTCATAAAATAATACTTTTTTTTACCAGTTTCGATGTTGTGGTCATCTTCAGGTATCAAAAAATGATTTACAACAGCCTACGTGGGAACTTTCTTACTATGGCGTCAAATAAAATAAAAGCAATCCTACGTCATTGTTTAAGATTCACGTCCACCACACTGCCACAAAAATATAAAAACCCTTTACCGTTCCTTAGTAACCTCTAGAAAACAGCACTGAATGTTCAAATGTTCAAATGTGTGTGAAATCTTATGGGACTTAACTGCTAAGGTAATCAGTCCCTAAGCTTACACAATACTTAAGCTAAATTATCCTAAGGACAAACACACACACCCATGCCCGAGGGAGGACTCGAACCTCCGCCGGGACCAGCCGCAACAGCGCTGAAAAATTGCCTCAAAATCAGATAGTAATTTAATGATGTCTAAATAAAAACAGATACGTCAGCTGTTTAACTCTCCGGAAGATTTTATATCTCGGACTACAAGAATGGCGCATTTTTTGTCCTTCTTGCGTTCACGCTGTAACACGGACATTATATCTTTATTTTTCTAAACTCGAAAATGTTTTGTGACTGCTGACACGCATCGACTGCTCGGGTAAAACTCAGTATTTACCTAATCGATTGTAACTGAAAATAAATGTGCAGAGACGTTACTAAACGTAAACTAGGTTGATCGCATTACGTTCCTCCCCAGGTGATACCATAGCTACCGTCAATAGCTAAGTGTACTATGTAAGGGGTCCGCAGGCCCTTACTACTAGGTTTGCACTCACACAGGTCGACAGGGCAACTATCGATAGTGTGTCGGGTCGCGAGAGCGAGCGTTGAGTCAAAGTCAGTGTGTGTTGTAGGTTCCCGCGAGGCGGGCAGAGCTGAGCAGAAGCCAGCAATTGATAGAAATTACCGGCAAAGGGAGTGGCCATCGCCGCGGTTCAACCCCTTGGTATTAGTATTATACGGAAAAGTGAGAAAGTATACTTAACAGAGTGATTCAGTGATATTTATGTGCCGATATTTGAGATTCCTTGTCTACCGCGCCGGCATTATTTGGATTGCAGTGTTGGATTGCAGTGATTTGGATTGGCGTGTGACGATAGTGAATAACGGAAAAGGCCTGTGCTGAGATTAGCCGTCTTTAAAAGTGTATGACGAAGGCAGTGGCTGTCTCCTTGTTCTTGTGTTTTGAGACAAATATAGGTATTGACTAGTGAAGCTGTGTTGACATTATTCTTGTCACCAGACATTCATTATTATAGCAATTGAGAAGGACAGAATGGAATGTAACAACTCCGTAGCAGTCCATTCCGATTGCCAGCCCCATTAGGTACACGGTCACATTAATTAACTATTATTTGGGCTGCCATTCAGATCCCGACCGAGCGGGATGTAAATTAATAGCGAGTGTTACAACTATCACAGTTAATCAGGCTCCGTATTCTCTCATAATGAGGTTCAACTTTTGATGTGGAGTGATCAACTACTGTAGTTATGTTCGTATACTGTCATCAGCAGGTTACACCTTTTAGCGTGGAATCATTTAGCATATTATAGTTGTCAGTGTGTAGAGTGCGCTTGAACACGAAAGAGTGGAACTTGATTGTGATAGTATACGTAGATTGATTAACTGTGTCACTATATTTTACTGTTGACGACAGTGACACGGAATGACTTTTATTTTATATAACGACACAGTAAGAACACCGTCACATAGGTTTTAAAATATAATTTAGAGATACCTGTAGATGATCAGAAAATTAAAAACCAATAGTAAATAAAGAAATGTGGCTCGATGGCTCAGTGATAAAGTCCCAGGCTACGAAGCCAAAGTTCTTGGGTTCGATATCTGCTATCTCATAGGATTTTAGTTTGCCACATTCATTTCTTTCACCTCTGGCAGTGTCTGCTTGTATGAGAGATGGTGCTTTGCATTTTGCCTTTATTGACGGCTCTTGGCGGTTTTGAATGACCTTATTCCACATGGTAAGTACGTTGGTTGAAGGAGTCCGCTGGTGTACCGTAGTAGGGGAAACTCCATATTGGCTAGTGCTTATATCGCACGTTGTACTGCATCGGTGGGACATCCCCATGCCGAGCATGTTCACGAGTGACGCCTGCATTCCCGGTTCCATCGACGGCTGCATTGTGCACGCAGCGCAGAGCCGCCACAAGGAGCTGGCGCAAGCGCCTAGCCGCCAGCCGGCCTGCTGCAGGTGTAATTACACAGCCGGAGAGGCTGCTGCAGGCTCTCTCAGTGCGCCACCGGCAATCCTCTGGAGCGGTACGTCCGGGCGGGCGCACAATGCAGCCTGCCACCGGTGCAATATGCAATCTGTGGAGCCGTTCTCCTGTCGGGGCGGCGACCTTCCACGCTGCTGCTGCTACTGCTAGCCGTCACGTACAGCAGCACAAATCTTACTGGCTCCTGTTTGTTTTACTTCTGCATCGCTCGTCAAGAGACTCTAGTAGCGCGGATAACGAGCAGCTCTTCTGAGGATGACGCCTAAAGTACGAGGCGCGTTCACTAAGTAAGGCTGAAAACAGGTTTGTTTAGCCACGATCTCAATACAGCATATGATTCCCCACTCTTTTGGCCACAAAACTCTTTTTTTCAATGTAATTTCCATTCAGTTCGATGATCTTACGCCACCTGACTGGGCTGTACCCCACCCGCATGGTTTCCTGTTCGAAGTAATGAAACCATATTCCATCGCTTGCGACGATGTTCGGAAAAAATTTGTCACTATCAGCCTTGTAACGCGCAAACAATTCCGCACAGGTAGTCCTTCGTTTCTCGTTATTGTATTCTGTTAGGCAGCGAGGTACTCAGCGGGCACACTCCTTTGAAGCACCCCAGCAGTGGACGAGTGTGTCAACACTTCCAACAGAGACGACCAGTTGTGCAGCGAGGTATTTGTGATTCGTCAATCACCTCGAATGAGAGTGTCGGCAAGTTCCAGCATTGCAGGACTCACAGCTGGCCGGCACGCGGGAGATCGTCCAGGTTTATGTGACGTTGTTGCGATGTTGACAGACGTCTCACCCAACAACTCTCCGTGCTGCCAGGTCTCCCTAGACATTCTGCAAGCGTCCAAGAATATCTGTGATGCTCTGATTTTCCGTCAAAAGAAGCTCAATGACAGCCCTCTGCTTGGAACGCACCCCCGTTACAGACGCCATTTTGAAGGCTACGTATAGCGCCGCCACGTATCGGAACTTAATAAAAATATGGAAGCTGAAGTGGAAATATTCCAGTATATCCCACAGCGAATCTCGCATTTTTTCAACAAAATTTGTCTAGGAAAAAAAAATAGTGCTGCATTACTTATTGAGCGCCCTTTGTAAATCACCTTGTGTGCTTTTGAGAGGATTTTATGGTATCGCCGGCCGGAGTGGCCGAGCGGTTCTAGGCGCTTCAGTCTGGAACCGCGCGACTGCTACGGTCGCAGGTTCGATCCTAACTCGGGCATGGATGTGTGTGCTATCCTTAGGTTAGTTAGGTTTAAGTAGTTCTAAGTTCTAGGGGACTGATGATCTCAGATGTTAAGTCCCATAGTGCTTAGAGCCATTTGAACCATTTTGTGGTACCGCAAACATGGCCTCCCACCCCCACCACGCTCCGCTTTTCTTTTCCATTCTCGAATGGCGCGCGGGAAGAATGACTGCTGATTAACCTCCGTATGAGCTCGAATTTGCACGATTTTCTGGTTGTTCTCATTTCCCGAGACCCATGTGGGAGGAACTAGCTTTTACCCTACTCTTCTTCGAACTTATGCTCTCGGAATTTCAACAGTAAACTTGTCCGTGATGCACAGTGCCTTAGTTGTAGCGTCTGTCACCGGAGTTTGTTGAGCATCTCAGTGACACAGCACAATAGTTGTGTTGCTGTGTTTCTCAACAAAGAGACATAAAGCTGCTGAAAATGGACAAAGTAATAAATCGATTTTAGCTGTCGTGTTTACAGTTTAGGCTGAAAACTATTTCACTACCCCTGTCTAGCCCTATTCATAAGGAGGAAACTGAAGAGATGCTTGAATTTATGTATTTTTTTATTTACTTATTTCATCAGTCCGGTGAGCGGTTTAATGCGTCCAACAACAAAAGCATCGTCTGCATACCAGAGAAAGCACGCAGGTTTCAAGCCGCTGAATCCAAGGCACGTTACTGGAAGTCTTCCACAAACATACAGGCAACGATAAGTGTCTGTCTGCTCATAAAATTGATCATTGATTGAAAAGTAAGTGGAAGTCAACACATTTCGAAATAGGTTCGTTAATTCAACACCAAATCTAACCTCACCTAACCATAAGGAATCAGACAGACGAATGCGAGTGAAGAGAGAGACCACATAAAAATTTACTATAATGTCACAGTCATTTAAACGCATTCCTTGTAATCGACGTAAGAAATACGCCGAGTTCTTACACTGATGCTCACACCGACCAACTATTGGCTCACCAGGGAAGCAACGTGTTTTGCGGAGCACCAATGATACAGTCGGCCTAAGAGGAACCCCTTCCTCGTGGCTCTTCTGAAGGCCATATAACCTAGGGATAACAGCACAGTAAGAATTAAGATTGTTGATAGTTCCCTGCAGCAGGGAACTTTTCTTCTGGATGCTGTTAGTCTATCTCTCAACTATAGCTGTGGGGTCCGCACCGATCATGCGATACGGTGAATTAGATGGCACACCAGTACTTAAATCGACAGTAAATATTACAAAAGTTTGCGAAAACATTTATGCAAACTACTTCTTAAAAAAATGGTTTAAATGGCTCTGAGCACTATGGGACTTAACATCTGAGGTCATCAGTCCCCTAGAACTTAGTACTAATTAAACCTAACCAACCTAAGGACATCACACACATCCATGCCCGAGGCAGGATTCGAACCTGCGACCGTAGTGGTCGCGCCCTTCCAGACCGAAGCGCCTAGAACCGCTCGGCCACTCCGGCCGGCTACTTTATAAAATTTGGCATATTTATGTCAGTATTGATTTAACTAAACAAATGTTAAATTTGTATTCAAGAAAATGGTTGTTCACAAGCTATAGAGATCGATTTTTTACATTTTCTGTTTTATTTACACACTAAGTGATCGACACCCGCCGGTATCAGAGTTTTCCTATTATGCTTAAGGCTTGATTACATCGCGATGACCACATCAGTTTTCACTGCAGATACGTTTGCATCTTGCATTACTGACTTGTACAAGAGTATCATTACGAACCTGAAGCTACGATCGAGACACTGGTAGAGGAACGTTGCTCGCGACTTGCATCGGCTGCATGGAGGTGTGGGCGGAACGCTTCACCGTGCAAATGCTCTGCAGCTCAAGGCGTTTGCGGGCAGGACGTTTCAGACAGGTGGCTGCCGCAGACCACGACACCTGTCAAACAGTCTGGCGCGAGCGGTCCTACGTGGCTTCCTGTGTAACAGTCTATTTATAGCAGTCAGCCACAGGCCGCGGCGACTGACAAGCGGCATCTTCCGCCGGCAGCCGCCCGTCGCAGCTTCTTCGGCGAAAGCTTCCGCTCGATGGCGTGTCCTCAGATCGCGGAAGCAGTTGAATGTTCTGCACAATAACAAACCAGCACACGCTGTAGTGTACACGAGAAAACTACAGATTACTCATAATCTCAACTATAGTCGCCATTACCCTGTTCTGAAAGCCAAGCCCAGTTGCTGTACAGCTATATTTTTCACACCTTAATAGCCTTTGCAACTAAGTTTACTCCTCAGATCTTCGGACAGTTACTTATTCTATCATCTGCCTCTGCCTCTTTTTCCTCGTAGATATCTCTAATTCACTTGTTTTTCTTCTGAGCAGTTAATCTACTGTTTCTATTTTAATTCTTTCATTTCCTTCAAAGGACTGCGTTGCATCGTTTCTTCTTCAACATCTGTGTCTCATTTCATATGGATCTAGCATGTTTTGCCCTCTTTCTCTCTAACCACCAACTCATTTCAATCATATTTCGTAACGGCGCATATCAGCTGGCGCCGGTAGTAGCATCACTGCTCTGTTTTAGTTCTAAATCTGAAGATGACCTATTTCGGCCATAACCAGTAAGGACAGTTACACAAAACGTATCAAATAATAAAATAGGATTTGCGTTCTTCGTGCATAAAACGAGCCTTTCAGGAATTTATTCCCATTTTCAAGTACTTCTGTTTTGATCAGTATTGCACGTGATGTGTGTCTTGTTCTGCTTCTCTTGGTCAGCGGAGGATTATTTTTTAGGTTCAAATGGTTCAAATGGCTCTGAGCACTATGGGACTTAACATCTGAGGTCATCCGTCCCCTAGAAGTTAGAACTAATTAATCCACACACATCCATGCCCGAGGCAGGATTCGAACCTGCGACCGTAGCGGTCGCGCGGTTTCAGACTGAAGCGCCTAGAACCGCTCGGCCACACCGGCCGGCACTATTTTTAGGTTTTACTACAATCGAAAAATATAAATCTTCAAATTTTTAGGCGAAAATGAGTGGAAATAATATTTCTTTTGTGTACAGTCACGCATATTGTGCCTGCAGAAATTCACCTACGTGCAAACCATCATACTGTTTCTTTACATAAAATCGTAACATGTTACAAAGATATTGCGACAGTATCTTTTAACCGAGAACTTGGATACAGTCAGACGTATTCTGTTATAGTCGGTTACACGTTAGCATTTATCATTTACAACTGGTGTCAACAACAACAGTGACTAAATTATCAATTACTCTTTACATTATATTTTGGTACTCTTATTGCGAAAATTTGAGTAAAATGTATGAAGGAATGGAGATGCTTGTGAATATTTGTGTCTTATTGTGTAATTTATTAAACAGATGTAGGCTTTCGTAAATATATATTGTGATGAAATTAAGTACGTAAAATGTGATCTAGCCGTAAACTAATAACACAGTATCACTGACTTCTCCTGCGGCACAATATAGCTTTTATTTGAGTCGGATTGGTCGCTGACACGCCACCATCACAGGAATGTTTTGTATTTTCACTTCTGACGCATTTTTGGTATCTGTACTGAAGTATTGACGTCATTAGGCTTTACAGGTACCAGAATATAATCTCCTGAAGATACTATTCAGCTGATTTTTGCTTTGCTGACATTGTTCAAGCACCTTTCATTTGCTTTTATGACATTGTGTGGTTCTCATGCCTGGTATAAACACAATCCCAGAAAAACTGCGTTGCATTCTTCTGATAGTGTTGCAGTTGCAGACATATTGTGTAAAGTTCATACCTCTTGCTAATATTGCGTTTATACACGTTTTCTTAAAAATATTCAGGTTTCTACATGTTCCAGACCTTATTGTTTCGGCTGGAAGTCACTACATTATTTAGAGAAACACTTGCTAATCTTGTTTAAATTTCAATAAACAAATTGCTGTGATCAAGTATGATATTGACTTGTCGGTGCGATCGAGCAAGGCGTTGAACTCTAGGCGGGAAGTGCTGTTCAAATCGCCATCCGGCCATGCTGTGTATCTTCTACTTGGCGGTTTCCCTAAGTCGCTTAGGCTGAATAACGAGGTGGTGCCTTTGAAAGGGCCCTGCCGATTTCCTTGCCCATGTTTCCCCTGTCCAGGCTTGTATTCAGTCTTTAAAAGTAAATCAGTCATCAATCGGAAGATGCTTTTCAAAGCTACAGTGCATGGTCCTATAAGAGGTGATAAGCCGTCGCATTCCTCCGATCTTTGAACCGACTTTACCCAGCCAGTTATATCAGGAGGCAGTTATATCAGGACCTGCAGTTTATCGTGTATCGCGAACTACGGTGCAACCCGATGTTATCTTATAAACAAACATCTCCAAGAGTGAAAGAAATGATAAGTGAAGGAAAAAATCCTAGGACTGACCCAGGATCGAACCCGTCACTTTTGAGTTTGTAGTTTGGCAGTCTGAGTCTTACGTAACGTTAAACCCTCGTGTTCGTTGCCTTCTTGTCGGAGTGATCGGTAGACACCTGCAGACATCTCATCCCCAAATGTACTAAGTTGCAATTTATCTTTAGGTTCTCAGTAAATTAAAAGCTTGTTAGAAAGCGATAACCGACCTTTAGTCCTTGTTATGTTGCTATACACCACACTTTCGATCGTGATGATCTTGGCATTGCATTGATTCAGATTTCTGGCACTGATCACTATCAATGTGCTTGTATGAAGTTTTCCTCGGATAAAAATTTGCCTCCGGTTTAATTAGCCATAAGATGATAACCACGTACAAATGGTCACTGCGCTCGCATCGTATCCGTCGGTATCATCCACACATAGAAACTGTAGCCGTGCCTATCCCGTACGTCTAGTTTATTTCTGTGTGCTGGAAAAGAATGTAACTGATTCGCTCGGTATTATTTACATGTCTAGATCCTTCTAGAACACTCAGCTTCTGTGAGCTCGATTCGAAGCCACAGCGAACGACGAAGAAATTTTTCTGCACTACGCGTGGTGTGGATGTAAGAGGGTCTTTGAACTTCGACCTCAGTTTATTCATGTAAGTTACTTTTATACCGTGGGAAAATGTTTGCCTCCAGTTACTATCTGTTGTATTTCTTCCGTGTGAAAGAAGTATCGTAGGTGGGTAAACAAATATAAGCTGGCAAAATAAATAGCGCGTTGCATTTTATAATGTCCGCTGCTGCGTTAAGGTTTTCTGTTGTGTATTTTACACAATTTGCTTCTCTTAGAGACAGCAGCAGCTACAATTCCTGTACAAGGTATGCAATTTCTTTTCCCTAAAGAGATTTACACGCTAAAACTAACGTCTCCAATGTGTCTTGCGCTGGTTTTTGATACAGTCCGACGTAGAGGTTAGAATATAATGTCAAATGGAGTACTCACAGCGATCGTTCGTACAATTACACATAGTTTCGATTAACCTAATGGCAATATTTGGAGGCTATTGTCCCTTTCGGCTTTAGTAGTCTACTTCAACGTTCACGGCACGCCTCCGTAACCAAAGAACACTTCTGCGGTGGTATTCGACACGAAGGTAACTGTTTCGAATCCCACAGCCAACAGTGCCATATAAGTGCGCTTTCCTTTCTCAGTATTCATATAGGCAGCAACCGCAGGACAGCCTTGTCACAACCAGGCGATTGCAGATCGAGCACATCTCGCGAGGTGTGTTTTTTGATTACTTAGTGATCATGCAGATTAGCTCTCGTCAGCTTCTAGGGACGAGGCTATGCGTACTAAAGTACCAGCCGCCGGCCGGTGTGGCTGAGCGGTTCTAGGCGCTTCAGTCTGGAACCGCGCGACCGCTATGGTCGCAGGTTCGAATCCTGCCTCGGGCATGGAGGAGTCCTTAGGTTAGTTAGGTTTAAGTAGTTCTAAGTTCTAGGGGACTGATGACCTCAGATGTTAAGTCCCATAGTGCTATTAAAAAAATAAAAAATTAAAAAAGTGCCAGCCCATAATAAATAAGGAAACGAGCAGTCTCATGGCCCCTTCCTACTTGTCTTCGTAAATCCAACATGTACCTGCGGCTATTGTGCCCCAGAGCTGTTGGGCTAAATTTACACAATCTGTATTGTTGGTCATGTCAGCTCTACAACGCATATTGTAGTCGCAACATCTCTAAACGAAAAAACAAAATTAAAAAAAAACGTGTTGTTGTGGTCTTCAGTCCAGAGACTAGTTTGATGCAGCTCTCCATGCTACTCTATCCTGTGCAAGCTTCTTCATCTCTCAGTACCTACTGCAACATTGAACAAAGTAAGAGCATATGGACTATCAGACCAATTGTGTGATTGGATTGAGGAGTTCCTAGATAACAGGACGCAGCATGTTATTCTCAATGGAGAGAAGTCTTCCGAAGTAAGAGTAATTTCAGGTGTGCCGCAGGGGAGTGTCATAGGACCGTTGCTATTCACAATATACATAAATGACCTGGTGGATGACATCGGAAGTTCACTGAGGCTTTTTGCAGATGATGCTGTGGTGTATCGAGAGGTTGTAACAATGGAAAATTGTACTGAAATGCAGGAGGATCTGCAGCGAATTGACGCATGGTGCAGGGAATGGCAACTGAATCTCAATGTAGACAAGTGTAATGTGCTGCGAATACACAGAAAGATAGATCCTTTATCATTTAGCTACAAAATAGCAGGTCAGCAACTGGAAGCAGTTAATACCATAAATTATCTGGGAGTACGCATTAGGAGTGATTTAAAATGGAATGATCATATAATGTTGATTGTCGGTAAAGCAGATGCCAGACTGAGATTCATTGGAAGAATCCTAAGGAAATGCAATCCGAAAACAAAGGAAGTAGGTTACAGTACGCTTGTTCGCCCACTGCTTGAATACTGCTCAGCAGTGTGGGATCCGTACCAGATAGGGTTGATACAAGACATAGAGAAGATCCAACGGAGAGCAGCGCGCTTCGTTACAGGATCATTTAGTAATCGCGAAAGCGTTACGGAGATGATAGATAAACTCCAGTGGAAGACTCTGCAGGAGAGACGCTCAGTAGCTCGGTACGGGCTTTTGTCAAAGCTTCGAGAACATACCTTCACCGAAGAGTCAAGCAGTATATTGCTCCCTCCTACGTATATCTCGCGAGGAGACCATGAGGATAAAATCAGAGAGATTAGAGCCCACACAGAGGCATACCGACAATCCTTCTTTCCACGAACAATACGAGACTGGAATAGAAGGGAGAACCGATAGAGGTACTGAAGGTACCCTCCGCCACACACCGTCAGGCGGCTTGCGGAGTATGGATGTAGATGTAGATGTAGAACCTACATCCTTCTGAATCTGTTTAGTGTATTATGTTATTATAATGAGATGTTGGAATGCAGAAATGCCTTCGTGTGTGAAACTGCTTCCTCTTCAGACGAGAAGGAAAACTGCTATGTATTATACTGTCGTAAGGTCGGGTCGTGAGTCGTCCTTGCACAACACAGGCGATAGAGCACTTGTCAGCGAAAGGCAAAGGACCCAGGTTCGCATCCCGGACCGGCAAACAGCTTGAATCTGCCAGGAAGCTTCAGATCAGACGAGTTTGTTTACTCCTGTAAATCATATATTTAAAATCGTTCACCTCTATAACTAATTTGTGTAAAACAAAAAAAATCGAGAAAAAGTTAAGATTTCTGAAAAATGATACTCTTTGAATTAACCGTGAAACACTCTAGTGTAAAATACAGGTGTTTCAAAGTGAGTATACGGGGTTCAAAGCTTCGTAGACTTGCTACCTTCAGTTTACAGTTATAAATAATACATCATATGAAATAGCAACTCAAAAAGTTTTTCTGGAAATTATTCAACGTGAGCACCATTCGTCACACATCGAGTCTATTTGCGAGTCCTTCTCAAACCTTAATCAGTGGGTCGAAAGTAATTTTTGCAACAATGCTGTTTCAAAAATCGGGTTAAACAGCTGGTAGAGGGGGCACGTACACATGGTCCTTTATGCACCCGCAAAAGTAAAAATCGAATGGCGCCAGATCGTATGTTAACGTGGTGGTAACGTAAAACGAGCTCTGTCATCCCGCTCTTTGCAACCAATCCAGCGGTCGGGTACAACGTCGTTTAACCAGTCGAGTGCTGAGTAATATCAGTGAGGCGGCGCACCATCGTACTGCTCTCAAATGGTTCAAATGGCTCTGAGCACTATGGGACTTAACATCTATGGTCATCAGTCCCCTAGAACTCAGAACTACGTAAACCTAACTAACCTAAGGACATCACACACATCCATGCCCGAGGCAGGATTCGAACCTGCGACCGTAGCAGTCGCGCGGCTCCGGACTGAGCGCCTAGAACCGCTAGACCACCGCGGCCGGCATCCTACTGCCAAATAAAGTTCTGTGTTCAGCTTCTTCCAATTGAGGAAAAAGCCATAGCTCTAGCGCATCAAGATAAGTTACGTTAGTTACAGTTACTTCACCGAAAAAGAAAGGCCCATAAACTTTCCGCCGGGATAGGGCAGAATTCAGTTTAGGGGAGTCTCAGCGCAACTGTACTTTGTCGTGGGGATTTGCTGACCCCTAGATGCGCACATTATGCGTGTTTGCATTTCCACGTGGGTGAAATGTCGATTCATCACTGTAGACAAAACAATCCAGAAAACCTTCATCGTCCTGCAGTAACATTTCGTTTGCAAAATTGGCACATAAACCGTAATCTGTCCGGTATTGAGCTTCCAAAAAATTTGGTAAAGACTCAGTTGTCCTTAAAAGTCTCCACACAGACGTCACTGGATTTTCTTCCGAACAGATTTCTTGGTGCTAAGCGTGAAAGATTGTCACTCGTTCAACATGCTCACCAGTCACTTGGTCGTTCTGTATTCTTTCATTTGATGTATTACTTACAATCGTAAGTTGAATATAACAAGTGCTACAAAGCCTTAAAACCTGTAAACCCCTTTGTGTCTACATTGTCTTAGGCAAAAGGCAAACATATTTTTTTTATAGCAGGTGCAGGAAATGGCGTCTCAAATTAACTTGCGGACAGAGTAGTAGATCGTCCATTAACTGTGTTTCTAAACAGCACGTTTTACGTCTTCTTGTTCTTGCATTTGTCCGATACTAACCAACAGTCACCGATTTCGATATTAAACTGAAAAGAAGGACAAGAAACAGCGTCTTTTCCTCCCTTCTGATTTCCTTGTACTCATTTTTGTGTCATATCTCACGGTCATCATTATAAGATCATATTTTATGTATAAACTCTTCAACCGGTGGGTGTCTCAAGACTCTTGGGCGTAAGGAAACATGAAACGAAATTCATTCCCGAAATTCTTCAAATACAGCTGAATTATCTGGCAAAAGTCTATTCAGAGTTTTTCAAATATTTCGAAATTTTGTCGGGGTAGAATGGAGATAATGGAACGAGAATTCAAGGAAGCCCTTTTGTGGATTGTTGAAGGGATACGGCGGCGTCCTGCGATGATATCGGTCACGGTAGCGCCACAAATCTCGTCACACAGCCTTTACTCTGGCCTTCGGAAGGAACGAAAAAGAAGAGCGGGCAGAAGAGGAACGAGGAGAGACCTGCTTGCAAGGACGGCTACCCGGCTTGTTCAGAACAGATGCGCCGATAAACACGCGTGTAACTCGCACTTAGCGCACTGCTCTGTCGACCTTCAGGGATCCTTTACAGGTCTCAGGGAAGGTACGCCGTTAAAAACTGTAATCACATAACTCTTTACTTGGTCCGGAGTGTCCACAGAAAATGTATAAATGGTGGGCGTAAGAAGGTACGCAGTAGTGGTACCGACATTAACGGTTCACTTCTCTGGCTGCGTTGCAGTATGAAAATACTGAAGAGATTGTCTTCGAGCAGTTAGCTGGGATGGTGGAATTTCAGTTGGCGGCAGGACAACTAACAGTGTACGATGTACAGATGAGACACCTTCATTGCAGGAAGTGAGGGAAAATTACGGATCTTGTCTCCAGAATGAAAACTGTTAGTTTATGTTTCGCTCTAGAGATAGACATGAAAAAAACTCATGGTTATTAATCGTCAAGGTCCAGATCAAATTCAGCTTACAAGATGCTTGCAGAACTGGGAAATAGTAAATGATTGTGTGTGTCTAGGATCTCTGACCAGTGACACGGGCAAGTGCGATAAGGAATTAATACGAAGAACCGGCCTTTGCGGAGCTGCTCTGGCTAAACTCACTAAGATCTGGGAGAACCGGGCAATATCCAAAACAACGAAGATGCACCTGCTGGATGAAAGCTAATGACAGAGCCAAATTGACGCCTTCGATATGTGATGTTGGCGGAAGATGATGTGTACCATGGACAGAAAGCAGAACCAACGCTTCCATTATATAGGATGTTTCAGCAAAGCGGTTACAAGCTTTCAGCAGAGACAGAGTATACCTAGACGATGAAAAATCGCTTAACAATGCATGGACGGAAACGCTTTCCTGGAGAGGTAGTGACGACACAAAACACAAGAAAGAGGGGACACGAGCAGAGTAAGAACACATGTTTCTTCTGAATAGTACAGCAGAAACCAAGGACAATCGGCAGAGTCTCTCTCCATTCTTTCTCTCTAAGCCCTCCCCCCCCCCCCCCAGCACCTCCCTCCTCCCCGCCCTTCTCCGCACTCTTGAGTGATATTAAAACAATCGGCAAGAAACCTCCTGCCTGTTAAGTACGTACGTATCGCATGGACTTGCCAGGTTTGGAGCAGGTGAATGTGGCCGAGCGTAGGAATCGAATAGATAGGCATAGACAGATATTTCCGGTATGCACGGTTTAGTTCTCAACCGAACTTACTGTTTTTGTGGAATAAAAAAAGGTGGTCAGCGAAAAGAGAAAACACTGTACTTGGGCACTGTTGCGCCGCTCTAGTACGCTATATTCCGTTTCACAGAATACCAGGCTCGAAAAGAAATTTGTTGTTGTTATCGTGTAAATTGATTTGAATAGTACCAACGGTGATATTTATGATGAAGTGGCAGCGTTTGCAAACGGAATAATTTAAATGTTATAGGGGCACAATAGTATTTTTATTTACTTCATTGTTTAAATCAAATTTATTTCTTTTTACGAGAGATATAATAGTCGGACTGTATACATGTTGTTTGTAGTTGAAAAAGAACTTATACGTTTAAAACGTAAAATCATAAAAAACGGCATCAGGTGTGAATTCTTAAGGGACCAGACTGCTGAGGTCATCGGTCCCTAGACTTACACACTACTTAAACTAACTTATGCTAAGAACAACAGACACACCCATCGCCAAGGGAGGACTCGAACCTCCGGCGGGAGGGGCCGCGCAGTCCGTGACATGGCGCCTCTAACCGCGCGGCCATGGTTGAATAGTTCAAATGGCTCTAAGCACTATGGGACTTAACTTCTGAGGTCATTAGTCGCCTAGAACTTAGAACTAATTAAACCTAACTAACCTAAGGACATCACACACATCCATGCCCGAGGCAGGATTCGAACCTGCGACCGGAGCGGCCACGGTTGAAATGTATATGTTAATGTAAGTGAGTTTAAGTAATAGTAACCACTAAATTTATTTCCCACACTGTGTAATATTTTATTATTTCCTGCTAATAACATCCCTTTTATACTGGGTGATCAAAAAGTCAGTATAAATTTGAAAATTTAATAAACCACGGAATAATGTAGATAGAGAGGTAAAAATTGACACACATGCTTGGAATGACATGGGGTTTTATTAGAACAAAAAAAAATTGCTAACCGCGTGAAAGATCTCTTGCGGGCGTCGTTTGGTAATGATCGTGTGCCCAGCCGCCACTTTCGTCATGCTTGGCCTCCCAGGTCCCCAGACCTCAGTCCGTGCGATTATAGGCTTTGGTGTTACCTGAAGTCGCAAGTGTATCGTGATCGATCGACGTCTCTAGGGATGCTGAAAGACAACATCCGACGCCAATGTCTCACCAGAACTCTGGACATGCTTTACAGTGCTGTTCACAACATTATTCCTCGACTACAGCTATTGTTGAGGAATGATGGTGGACGTATTGAGCATTTCCTGTAAAGAACATCATCTTTGCTTTGTCTTACTTTGTTAGGCTAATTATTGCTATTCTGATCAGATGAAGCGCCATCTGTCGGACATTTTGTGAACTTTTGTATTTTTTTTTTTTCTAATAAAACCCCATGTCATTTCAAGCATGTGTGTCAATTTGTACCTCTCTATCTACATTATTCCGTGATTTATTCAGTTTTCAAATTTATACTGACCTTTTGATCACCCGGTATGTTACTAACAGGTTTTGTAACGAAATGCGGGTGAGTCTTGGTGCACGAACGGTAATACCCGGCTTGGACAAAGTTCGCTTAACCTACATTACGATTGTCATACTGAGATCGCTACGAATTGTAATAATTATTGAGGACATGCTTGCTATTTAATTTATGACTTCAGATTTGTTAGAGGGAACAGTATTAATTGAGATGTTAAAAGCTGACACGGTTGTGAAAATAAGAAACCGAGCCAGTTGTTCCGGAAACATATAATATTTCGTGCGAATTGAAGATGTTCAATTCATCGTGACTTTAACTCTCCAGCAGAGTTAAAATGTGTAGACCGGCAAAATGAGTGGTGCAGAAATCACGGTTTTTCCAGCGGTGTAGCGAACAGTGTCCTTAGAAGCGAGTGATGGACTAACTTGGACGTGTTAGACGCCGATCCTTTGTTTGCTGAAAGCCGCCGCTAGCAAACAGGCGGCCCACGGCAGCATCTTGGCTGAGAGGCCTTTCCGCCGCCCGCGGTTTGCGTCGGCTGCCTGCCGCGCGTCCGTAACGTCCTGTAGAGGACACGTCGGCCGTGGGCGATGGCTTTTGCCAGGTTTCTCTTAAAGATAAGTGCCTTGTAAACGTAGGGGGCGGAGGGAGGCATCTGTGTCTGAATAATAGCTTTCCTATCGGAGCTATAGCCTAAACGTTGTGGCTCCTGAGAGGTCTTATATTCGTCGCCATTATGCACCTGTGTCCACTAATGAACAAGTAGTGTGTCGGTCCAACTTTGCATCGCATTACAGCAGCGCTTCTGCGTGCCAAGTCCTTGGTAGGTTTCCGGAGATACCGGCTGGTTATAATTAAACTGACGGTGTTCCGAGTGCTGCAGTCAGAGTCGTATAAATCGCAGGACGCTGGAATATCGTGCCTTCGTAGAGTATACTAAAAATAATAATAGTAACACTTTCTGCCACCAGGTGAAAATGTGGCCCTGTAAGCAGTCAGAATATGGTGTGGACCAGGGAAAAGGGATTTTTTATTTGATTTGATTTATTGCTCATTTAGAGACACATTGACTTACATTTTATATCATGTCGTTCATTTTACAGCTATTGATGTAGATTACAGAACATATTCCATGTTACAAACAGCAATTATTGTTTTCAGCGATTGCAATGGAAGTAATAATAGATTAAAAACACATTAGAATTTGAAAAAAACACAAAATCATTCAAATTTTAAGAAGATATGATGATAGATGATAGGAAAGACTTGGATTGTAGGAGAGAGAGAGATAAATGTTACCCTATGCCGGCCGCGGTGACCGTGCGATTCTAGGCGCTCCAGTCCGGATCCGCGCTGCTGCTACGGTCGCAGGTTTGAGTCCTGCCTCGGGCATGGATGTGTTTGATGTCCTTAGGTTTAAGTAGTTGTAAGTCTAGGGGACTGATGACCTCAGATGTTGAGTCTCATAGTGCTCAGAGCCATTTAAACGATTTTTTGTAGCCCTATCTGAGCCAGCCCGGTCTCAAAGTCTCGGAACTATTTCGAGCATCGCAGTGCCGGTTCCCTACAGTTTAATTACACGGATTAATATTTCTAAACCCTATTTACAAAAACATTATAACTATTATGTACATTGTGGAAAGCGCAGTGGTGTTGCTTATATACTAAGTGTTCAGTTACAAATGTTATAATGACGCCGGGATGGATATGCCTGCTGTTTATATTTAAGCCGGAACAGGTTTATAGTGTTGATTGCATTACACTGTTTGTTCTGATACAATTTAATTATTCTAAATGTTTTGTAAGGTTGTCTGCGGTACATGTTGGTGTACGAATTGGAACAGCTGGGTTACGTGCTTTGTGTGTGTGTGGCAGTGTTCTGTTATACGCCATGTCTGTCTGTATTCGTCATGAAATGCCCATGAGACATCATCAGCCATTTTATTTATTATTTCCCACTCGTCTTTGTCTCTTATTGCCCAAATCATGTCATTGTTGTAGTGCCTTGGTGCCTGGTGTGCTGCTCTGTATTGGTGACAGTGAAAAAGTGTGTGTTCTGGTGATCGGTGTTCCCCACACGTACAAGCAAAACTTGGATGCAGCCTACACGGTGTAAGTGCGCATGGCAAGGGTCATGCATGACCTGTCAGAAAGTGAATCATACCCCGGATCGGACTGATATGGCTCAATCTGACGTTCTTGATGTCCGGGAAGAATGATATACCCTATGGCCCCTATCGCTTAACTCCAATTCATTTTGTCAGTACCCACCCGCCATTTAACAAGTTGGCGCTTCTCGGTAATGTCCTGTCCATTAATCTCGATTACCTTATCCTGTCTCCCCCTCCTCAGCCAGCACACTGCAGCCCGAAACCGAATGTTTATGTCGATAGGGAAGGTTCCAAGCACCACGCAGAGTGATTCCACCGACGTGGTGTTGAAAGATCCTGGCAGCCTTACCAGGGCACTTCTCTGCCTTCGCTGCACGATCTTCCGATTCGTCACCAGACGTACTCGGTGGGCCCATGTACTGGCTGCAAAATAGACCAGAGACTCAAAGAGCGCACAATGGTAAGTTCTCAGTGTGTGTAATGGTACCCTGAAGTGTGTTGAGTCTGGCCAACTTGTGCAAGATATTGGCAACCCTGTCAGTCGTTATTCTGATGTGTTAGTCAGAGGACATTCGTTCGTCGAGTTGCACACCAAGATATCGTGTTTTACTATTCAAAGGAACATTATAAATGGTTTTGTTAGAGCCATCTGAAGTTTATAGTGTTTCTTCAAGTGGCTGGTGCTTGTGAGTAGATGTGTTGACCGGTGTTCGAACTGCGCTCTTGAGTCCGCGGAGACCACCGCCAGGAGGTCATCTGCGTATGCTATCGCCCCGTTCGTTCGCACTGCTGTCCCCATCCAGTTGATAATAATAATTGCGTGTGAAGAGGGCCTCCCGTCGGGTAGACCGCTCGCCTGGTGCAAGTCTTTCGATTTGACGCCACTTCGGCGACTTGCGCGTCGATGGGGATGAAAGGATTATGATTAGCACAACACCCAGTCCCTGAACGGAGAAAACCTCCGACCCAGCCGGGAATCGAACCCGGGCCCTTAGGATTGACAGTCTGTCGCGCTGACCACTCAGCTACCGGGGGCGGACCATCCAGTTGATGTAGGAGGGCTTCAAAGGCATATACCAAAAGACGGGGACACTGACTGATCATCGCGGCCAACCTTTGTTAATTCATTTAATCATTTCCTAATTTTCTGCGCGCCATTCAACCACCCTGTTTCTACAGTAGTTCAAATAGTTCAAATGGCTCTGAGCTCTATGGGACTTAACATCTGAGGTCATCAGTCCCGTAGAAATTAGAACTACTTAAACCTAACTAACTTAAGGACAACACACACATCCATGCCCGAGACAGGATTCGAACCTGCGACCGTAGCAGCAGCGCGGTTCCGGACTGAAGCGCCTAGAAGCGCTCGGCCATCGCTGTCCGTCGATCAGAGCACCACCAACTCCAGTCATAGCTCTGATGCCATTGCAAACTTTTTCACGTCTGGTAAAGATATGTCGGATCTGAGGAGCCCATAGGATATCATCGACAATCATCTCAAGGTTGTGAGTTGTTTCGCAACTGGAAAAACATGTTGTCCCTGTTGCATTGTTTGGGAAAGTCGAACCCTATGAGATCATAAGAGTTGACGTGCTATCAGATATTTCGAGGCCATGTTCTGTACACCACTCATACAGGCATATGAGAGCGGCGTGCATATTTAGATGATTGGCTTGTCTTCGTAATATAGCATACGTCGTCTGCGTATTGTAATGTATGGATGTCACTGGCAAAGAGGTCATGAAGGTCTGCAACATGGAGACTGAATAATAAGGGAGCCAAGACCGATCCCTGCGGGAGCCCTCTGCTAGTTTCTCTGGGTCATAGTGCAGTTCTCTGTTGCGAATTTGTAGGATTTCTGTTGCTTAGAAAGCTTACAAAGTTACGCACTAATGGTTTTGTAATCTCGACGTTTTCCAATTTTCTCCCTAAAACTGACAAGACTACGTTGTCGGATGCTTTAGTCAAGTCTGTCAACGCAACTATTACATAATTACTCCGAGGAAAATTTATGTGCATGTCAGTAACTAACCGCAAAAGGATTTCAGTTGTCTCTTTTCCTTTTCTGAACGGAAGTTGTTTTTCATGTTTTCACGTTTCCATTCTAAGCGCGGCTTAATTAATAATCCTTCCCGTTACTTTCGGCAAATAGGGTACTAAGGTCTCGTTTTCCTTGTCAAATACGACATGTGGGGCTATCATACACAAGAACAAGTCTAAAAGTTCGTCGGATAGTGGAGGCGTGTGAATGTCCATTCTTATGCCGTTTTCTATGTTTCTTACGATATTCCAAATCCAGAATATTTTCTTCGCTATACCTTGTGCTCTCTTAAGAGCAAGATAGTTCGTATCATTAGACAAATTTTTGTATTTGCTCAGTGCCTCCCTTCATTCCTTGAGGAGTGCGTTACATTCTGTATCTCACCAACACGGTGACGGCCGGTGAGTAGGCCTAACCCGCTTATGCTTTTTTTGAGGTATCGAGATTTCCGCTGCTTCACTGATAAACAACACCGAGACCCCTTAGTCTCCTTCGGGACCCTCAGTTTTGACGATGCATTCGAGTTTTTCTTTCAGTTGTGTTTCGTATAGGTTCCAGTTAGCTTTGTATTCCAGTTCCAGTTGATTGCGTGTTTGTCAGTCTGTGTAGGTTGTACGTTTGTTATGATTTGAATTGGCAAGTGATCCGAACCTAAAGTATCCGGTATTACTTTCCGTGTTTCTCCGGTAGACAGTGCAGGGGATACTATGCTCATGTCCACTGCTGTCGGACTTCATTTGGTCGTACTATTCGTGTGGGTGTCCCATCATTTAGTAAGATTTTCCAAATCTAGTACATCCACTAGTATTTTCCCATTGCGTTGGAATTTCTTCAACGCCACGTTGTATGGTGGTCTTTAAAAGTCTATTAAGAGCAGAAGGTATTTCTCGATGGAGGCAGTGACTGTTGTTTGGAAGGTCTGTCATTTGGTGCTTTATATGTTAGACCAAATTCAGATGGAGGTCCTCCATCCGCAGGCGGATACGCACCATTTGTAATGTATCATGCCATGCTGAGTATCGGTACTGACACGGGAAAGTGAACATCTTATTTTAACAAGAGCGCTGCACCGCCATAGCTATCATTTCCATCGTCCCTAATGACAGAATAGCCCGGGTGTGTGAACGGTTCGTTCGTTTTTACTAGGTTTCGTTGATGGCACAGATGTGTACATTAGTTTCGGGCACAAAATGTCGAAGGCTGCCTTCGCGTTAAGCGATCTTGCTCTGCGCTGATTGGGGCGAAAAGAGGAGGGTCAACAAATTTTGGATTGAGATCCGGATCGAATTTATGTAGTATTGGATTGGGATTAGTAGCCTGCTGGTACGATATATCGTTTATCACAGCCATAATTAAAATGTCGTTAACGAACTAGTTGCCAACATCACTCTGTGACCTGAGTCTTTGAAATTGTGGTGGGTAGAGGTTGGGGCCCATTGGAGCGAGAGGGACTCAAGAGTTCTGCTTGTATTTCCACGTTGCTGATAGTGTAGTTGCTCTCCCGACATTCGCTCTTGTAAAATGACTGGACCTGTCAACATGTTACTGATCATCTTGCATCAAACATTGATCGAAAACGAACTTAGAAGTTGTTTTACACTGCCGCGCGTCGATATTCCTGGGAGTATCGATGGTTGTTAGAATGAGATGTCAAAGAGGTTGTGAGTGGATAAGACGCTAGCCACTAGCCCAAAAACAAATGTTACATTAAATGTGTTCTATCTCGGAAACCGTTCGGAATAGGGCAAATTTCCGTAGGAAGTTTGTTTGCTCCAGATGTTGGTTCCTGTCATATCGCCGAATATTTGCCATCCCTCCTGGGACAGTTTGTATACGATAATTAACCCGCGAAAATTCTGCTTCCGAGAACCAGTGTTAAGTGAGGAAACGGCACAAACAGTTCACCCCTCCGAGTATCGCTCCTGTAAGGACTGCCAAGACAAGGCTGGACTAATTAACACGTGCGCATAGGAGTGTTATCAGTCACTGTGCCAGCGCTCCGTATCCGATGACAGTGGTTTCCAGAGAATGTGTGTGGGTGTCGATGTCTTACGTACGAGCTGAAGGTGTTACTAGCAAAATGCAGATCCATAAAATTGGATTCCGTGTGATGCTGTGGCAGGTTATTTTCCAGTTCTGTCAAAAATAAAAGATTTCACCCTATCTAGGGTTTTCGATTAATGAGGAAGCGGTGTGGGGAGTAGCCTCTAGGTAACGGAATTTGTCTCTTAAAAGTGGGAGGCTTGGGCCAGTTTTGTCAGAGCGGGCCACATTTGGGTCAGGGCCGGCCGAGCTTGTCGCTCCCGTGCCTGACGAACTCTGGCGGCCGTATCTGGCATCGCCAGCGCCACTGCCGCCTGCGGACGCCCACCTCGGCCGTCCCTCGCGGCCCATATAGATACACGCCCGGCCGCTACTGCTGCCGCCTTATCTCTAACAAGGTTGGCGCTTCGCTTTTGTTTATTGCCGGCGCTCGGAAGAAACTGCGGTTTTGTCGAGCGTAGCGCCGGCAGTGGCGTATTTCACGGGGCCGAGGCTCCGGACGCCTTCCCCCGGCAAAGGGGCGCGTCGCGTCGCGACGCTCTGCTGCCGACGACGTCGGTGGGCCGTTATCGCGGCGCGGCCAGCTCGTTTGCTTTGACAGTACAACCCGCGCGCCGTTGCACTGTCGTCGATAGGGTTACCGACAAGGCGGCAGAAATATTGCTCCCCACTTGCAACTTCCTGCTGCTGTGACGTCAGACGTGTGTTAACTGGGTCGACACGGACGATCGGCGAGGAGAAAACAATGGTTCTGTCCATAATCCTCATTCTAAACGGTAGCTATCGACACATTGTTATTTCACAAAATGAGGGCAACACGCTGCGCATCGATCAGATTTTTATTTCCTAAGTAAAAATGCCGCGACTCATTACAGCTTACAATGTTACGGCAATATCTTCAGTTCCTAGTAGCAACAAGGATCTACGCTTCATACAATTTACATACATCTGGTAACAAAACAGAGCTGATGGCATTTCAAGGGAAAACGAAATTACGTCCAGAATTGTTGTAAGGGGAAAGCGGTGGAGCAGGTAGCAAATCCTTAAGATTGGAAATATAAAAAGCGTAAGAAATGGGCCCAGAGATATTTGTTCCCAAACAAAAATTTTTGAAAATTGCTCCCAGCACTCCTGGAAAGTAACTCCTCACTGCGTTACATCCTGCCTGCATTCTGAAACTCCTCGTCTTTCCCAGTGGATGACCGCTTGAACAGTTATGACTCGTAACTTTCGTAATGTTCAGTTCGTGCGCCTTGGTGTATTCCTGTACCAACAGGTTCGATGTGGAAGCGTCAACGACCATCCGCGGTAAATCATGTGGGCACTATGAAAGTTACTCGTATATCATGAAGAAGTGGAATCCGGTCTATGATTTAGCACTGTCTAAAACAGGAAAAAACATACTGACGCGGAACGCTTAAGATTGAACATTGTAAGGGCGCTGCAGAAGACTCTCGATGAGAAGTACTTAAGGCACCAGTTTTTCTGAAACGTTCATTTTTTAGGTAATCTTGTTTCAGAAAAAATGTACTCCTAGGTATTTAGAAAGATTGCGATTTGATGTAAGTTTCAAGATTTAACATTCGTTCACACTTCGAAAAGTGCATGTTTATTCGCACACAGCTAACACAACACTGACATCCAAAGGGGGGGGGGGGGCAATTGCGTGTACATCACGTGCTATGCATCTCCCCCAGTGTCACTCGTTGCTAACATAAACATTCCCACCGGTAAGAAACTCGATTTCTCACCACACTATTTATTTTTTTAAATTTAGGGTTGCTGAACTTCTGTATTATACCTTCCGATTGTAAAAAAACTTTGGCATTACAGTTCTTGTTCGAGCATCTCCAGTCCTCTTCACCAGTGGTTATCGCATAGTCAGACACCACGTAAGAGCCCTGCGGCTTATCTAGCTGAGATCTCTAGCGGAGATCGGACAGGCCGGATAGTGAATCTTTCCTTGCTCTTTTATTGGCGCAAATTTCAGTACGCTCAGTTCAGAGGACACTAGTTTTAAACACTTAGGAGACTACATGTTATATGAAGACGTAATTTATTTTCAATATTAGGCAAAGAAACTTAATGAATGGTACCGTTAGACAAACGAGAGGAAGGAAAGTAAGGAAAAAGACACTGTCAATCCCAGCTTTAATGCATGGAAGCGAAACATAGGTAACAACACAAAACAAATCAGAGTGCGGAAATGTGATTTCTCAGACGTGTTAACATGATGCACAAGAAAGGAAGATACGTAAATTTTGAGATTATTGTCTGTAAGTGAAAAAAATGAGAATAACAGAAGGAAATGGAAAGAGCACATCAGTACGATGAAGGATGACAGACTAACTTAAAAAGTATAGAAATACCAACCGACGGGACGGAGAGACCCAAAACTGGTTGGAAGAACTAAGTAAGCATAATAGGCAAAGCGTGCAGAACATGGTGCTTACTGACTACTTGTAGATGGTATCTACACAGAATTTGAAGATCGGAGGGGGGGGGGTGTTATTTGTATCTCTGTTATCTCCAACTGAAGGGCCGACCTTACAGGATTTGCGAATGTGATCGTATCCATACGAGACACATTCTGAAGAATTTCACCCTGCAAGTCGAACAGAACATTGGATTTCAAAAACAAGAAATAAAATGTCATTTAAGAATATCTCAGAATGCCTTAATGTGTGGAAATTGTATGTTTATTACATTTAATGGCCATCTACCTTCTGTATTGCGACACCAGAAGCAAGCAGCGCTTGTTTGGAGGGAACCAGGCACATCGTCCTCTTTGTCTTTCCGCTGGGATCAGTCCGGGGTTAACTGCAGTTATGATAGCAATGAAATAAAGTATTCATTTTAACTGCGATTTTCTTTTTCGCAACTTGCTGTACAGACTTGAACTGATGTGATAACTTCCACTGCTACGCGAGAAATTACCTGACCTTAGATCACTGCCTATTAAAACAAAAAAAAAAAAAAAAAAAAAATGTGGCATGTCTGTTCTGAGATACTGTCGTCGACCAATGTGAGACGACAGAAGTGAACCAGATAGCGAAGGCGCGATTTTTTCTGCAACTATCGAATTCGACCGAAAGCAAACTCAGACCAACCCTCAGAGGGAACATTTGTAATTTTCGCAGTTTATCAATTCAGTGATCACCATTTCGTTTCTTAAAAAAAAAAAAAAAAATCTCTAAACGTGTTTCTGTCTTCGTGATTTCGCAAGATACTACTGGTTTTGACCCCAACAAAGGACGTTCGTACTACGAGTGAAGTGTGTAGCGCGGCGCAGCTTATCAGTTTGTTCATATGAAGAGAGCTGCACTATTATTGTCCCTGTCTACGACTTTGTCGCACGCACTGAACATGGGTGTTCCTTTTTAGTCGGGGCTTCGCCGCGTGCGAGCGCCGAGGCCCACCAAATGGCAGCGGGAGCGGCAGGGCAGCTCGTAATGGGTGGAGTGGGCGGTAAAGGAGAGGGGGGGGGGAGGAGGGGGAGGCCGTAAGAACCCGCCAGCGGTTACGGCCGTCCCGCAGCGCCACAGGCAGATAACACGCCACAGCGGCGCGCTTGTCTGAGGTGGTCCGGAGCGGCCGGCACGGGCACCCAGCCGCCTAATGGGCCCGCCGTGCTCGTGAGGAATGCTCCGTGATCCGACTGCCGCGTCCTAACGGTACTCGCGACGCAACACTTGTTTGGTCGCACGACGCGTTTTAACTTCGGTATTGCCGCCGCAGCCACTTCCCGTTCTTTACGCCATGAAGGGTAGTCACCTTCGCAGCCGTAGGGCGGGCAGCTACTTGCGATGAGCGACTTTTAACACCTACCAAGCAAATGGTAGGGGTGATATCTTTTAAGGTTTCCGTCGTTCCGTAGTTGGTTCTGTATTCTTGGATATACGGTCAGTGTGAACAGCTAAATGAATATCTGTTTGTTTTGTGCCATACACAGTTATAAGTACACACATAAAAAAAAATTTGCATCACCTCGGTTCCGAGAGTTCCGGAATCTGTACAGAAAATTGGAATCATTTCCGCCCTTTTTATTGCTCATGAAAACCACGCATTGCATGTCGTACCACCATACAGTGACACCTTCAGAGGTGGTGGTCCAGATGGCTGTACACACCGGTACCTCTAATACCCAGTAACACGTCCTCTTGTATTGATGCATGCCTGTACTCGTCGTCGCATACTATCCACAAGTTCATCAAAGCACTGTTGGTCCAGGTTATCCTACTCCTCAACGGCGATTCGGTGTAGATCCCTCAGAGTAGTTGGTGGGTCACATCGCCTATAGACAGCCCTTTTCAATCTATCCCAGGCATATTCGGTAGGGCCACTGTAGTCGAGCGATGTTGTTATCCTGGGGGAAGGGCCGGCCTGAGTGGCCGAGCGGTTCTAGGCGCTTCAGTCTGGAACAGCGAGACCGCTGCGGTCGCAGGTTCGAATCCTGACTCGGGCATGGATGTGTGTGTCGTCCGTAGGTTAGTTAGGTTTAAGTAGTTCTAAGTTCTAGGGGACTGATGACCTCAGATGTTAAGTCCCATAGTGCTCAGAGCCATTTGAACCTGGAGGAAGTCATTCACAAGATGTGCACGATGGGGGCGCGAATTGTCGTCCATGAAGACAAATGCCTCGTCAATATGCTGCCCATATGGTTGCACTATAGGTCGGAGGATGGCATTCACGTATCGTGCAGCCGTTCGGCGTCTTCCATGACCACCAGCGGCTTACGTCGGCCCCACATAATGCCACCCCAAAACAGCAGGGAATCTCCACCTTGCTGCACTCGCTGGACAATGTGTCTAAGGCCAAACCGCGATATTGACCGTCCAGGCGTGGTTGAACTACAGACAACACGAGCCATGTACAGAGTATGACTCTGTTACTCGCTCCTGTGAACGGGAACGCGTTATGCAGATCTTGGTGACTCTGGCGTCCATCTAGAAAAGATAATCTGAAGATGCCTAAATAAGGCGAAACGCGTCGTTGAAAAATAAAAAACTAAAATTGCAACGAAGACTGTTTTTAACCAATACTGTTAAGCAGTAGTTTGCTGTATGCCACATATGGATTGGAAGAATTTCTATAGTTATAAAAGCATAGCTTTAGTTACACCGTATGTGTTGCAGTGCTTTAAGATCTGCGAATTTCCTCCACGCGCCAGCGATGTGAGTCGTGGTCGTTGAGGAAGTACCCCGCGGTCTACGTCCCCGGGGTGCGGCGCCAGTCTTCTGGCCACAAGGGCCTCTCCGTCGTTAGGGTCGCGCGTGTCGTTGATCCCAGAATCCTGAGTGCCCGTAATCTGTTACAGCGTCACAACGTGTTCTTTATGGCAGACCACCAGCAAGGACCTCATGATGCCTCGTCTCATGCCATAGGTCGGGATAAGAGGAAATTTGCTTCGTAGCTGGGCCGAGGCGTGTCGAACCTTGATAATTAGATCCAGAAGTTAGCCAGCAATGCCAGCCCCTGCTAATGTGACGGCTGTGTGTGCTTGAAATATAATCAAGCCAGTATTATCTTAAGATTCTTACGATACCCTGGGGTATCTATATCTTCTGTTATATTCATGTTCTACATGTTGGAATTAATGTTAAAGGATTTTGCTTAAAATTGTGTGAATTCATTTCATTAATTTTTTAAAGATTTACCAGTGATTGTTATGCCAAAGATGTAAACTCTTTGGTTTATATGATTTATCCATGTTCTTCTTCGTTGCACACAGCACTGGTGAGAGCATAGTTATCAATGAACAAGCTTGGCAGGATAGTCGTTGTAAATAGAATTGGTGTGTTTTTGTAGAACTTTTTTTCGGGATAAATTTCGATCAGCAATTGCAAATACATTTTATTACCTTTACCTGTTTCGACGAATTACTTTGTCATCTTCAGAAGCTTAGTTTAGCGACAGTCAGTATCTTCTTCATAGAAGGATGACGCCAAGGTATATTCAGAAATTTACAAACACTGTTTGACAATTTACAATAACTAAATCGCATCTGTGTGGTGAAGGTAGATATATTTTTTTGTTACGAGTTCAGAGTGTGAAATATTGCTGAATATAATTATATCAAATTTCAGGAACTTGTTTCATTCAGAAAATCTTTGGAAGCCACCTGGATCTCACAATCCGTTTATCAGTTGATGTGTCTTCGTTAGACAATAGGATCCGAAACCAGTATTACGCCCTACAGGTAATAACGCGACCGCCAGCGAGATAATCAGCTAAGTAAAAACTTAGAATTTTAGACGTGGATACGCGATTGGGTGCAACTAACTTCAAAACAGACATCAAAACTTCTGGTTCGACGAGAGATCGTTGTATATTAAGCGTTGAAAAGCGCGTTACATGCTACAACCAATATCGTTAGGTGCGACCGCGGGAGGTGGATCTTGTCATGCAGATCCACGTAGGTGTCAGGGTCGTCAAGTACCACTTACGTGTTCAAAATGTTGTGATTTAATTTCTGTATCTCGATCTGTATTGTAATTTACGGTTGCACATAGATAGCAGGATTGAAACATTTGTTCTATGGCTTTCTGTTGATAATGATCTTTCAAAGGACTGTGTATTTTACCTGAAGTGTCAGTACTCTAGGATTAGGTACCGAAATTTCAGAGTTGTACTATTTGGCAATGACATCAAGTCTACACTCAGATCTTTGAAATTATCATCTTATCGTCTTTGTATCACTGTAAGATCACTCACAAACAGTAGAACATTTTTTGCAGTATCGCACCTTTCGCAGGCAAATGCCTTACCAATTGCGCTATCCAGCTCAGAGCTTTACTACAGCCAGTGCCTTTCTCCTGCTGTGCAGTCAAAGTGATGTGAACGCTCTTCAGGGGTAGACAGAGCAGTGGGTTCTTGTATATGTCTCGGAGCCTAAAACAGCTGTCAATTAACGCAGCAAGGCGACACTGACCAGGCTGAAAGCTCCGATTTCCGGAGTCGGGCCAGAGAAGAAAACAAACTTCCATTTGTAACACGGTAACGCCAGACCGCACAAAAGTTTGCGACATGTAACTCTTTGCCGAATTGGGCTGTACTGTCCTACCAAACCCACCGAACAGACCCAATTTAGCACCTTCAGACATCCTTAGCTACGAGCCTGCGTGGCCAACATTCCCCAGACTCATATGCTGTCGTCAAAGTTTTAAGACAATGGCTAGTCACTGCTGATTACGAGCACAATAGGCAGGCTTTTGTTCTTAGTTGGCCGAAGGGTGCGTTACATATGGTTGTGAGTAGTATGTGGCTGAAATCTTGCTCTGTTTTAACTGTCTTGCTGTGCTTTTTGCAACTGTTGTACTTTTCATGAGAATAATTGGGAGGCGGTAGTTTCAGAACGAGCCACATACAAAGGGAATTTCTCCATTTTAGCCACTTCAATAAGGCAAGATAGCGCGCGAGTGCCGCTCGTTGTTTAGCAGACGCGGACTTTGCGCCGGAAAGTTTTGCAGCCAGCCTTTCTTGAAGGGGGCTGCTAATTTTGAAGCGCGTTAGCTGACTCATAGCCTTGGAGCTCCATTCCCACGGCGTTCCTCCTCCCGTCCCTTCTTCAAGGTCTTCTGCCTCTTTCCTCTTTTCTCTGGACGCGCTTTGTGCTCCTCACTGATCACAAGGAGCGAAGCGGCTTCTTTACAAGCGTGCATGTGCTCTTCCTACAGCACCCTAATTTGTTGGGTTAATCCGTGTTGCGGGTGCCGTCCGGCTCCTGTGGACTCGAAATGTAAATATTATGTAAAGACTGGAACTATTTCAGTCGCAACGGGTCTTGCTACTTTTGTGCCATGAATAAATGCCGCCGTACAGTAAAAACCTTTTATTTTTATTTTTTTATGCGTGCGTTCATGACACGGCAATATAGATGCCGTACCGTAAAACAAACAATGTAAGACAGCACTGTATTACTTTAAGACGTACGAGGATTGGGCAAAAATATGGGAACACCGCGAAAAATGCATGCTTGATTGTAAATGCAGATGACAGACAAGGCTGCAGGTTGTGCAGTTGTATTTGATCATGAACGGCACCTGTGTAATGTCGTCAAACATTCAAGAGACAGTCGTGGTCAGAACGCTGTTGTGTGTACTTGTAAGTGCATTATGTAAAAGCTAAATGCGTTCGAAAGTGGGCAAATTGTTGATGTCCGTACGATGGCTGCTTGCTTCCGTGGCCGAGGGGAAGCCGAAGTGCTTGGTGTTTCAAGAAGATTTACACCACATACGGGGCAAACGGAAAAAAATCGTCCGCTAAGTCACAACGCAGACGAGTGAGTATTGAGTGATCGTGACGGAGGCGGAGGGTACTTTGAGTATCTGTCGGTTCTCCCTTCTATTCCAGTCTCGTATTGTTCGTGGAAAGAAAGATTGTCGGTATGTCTCTGTGTGGGCTCTAATCTCTCTGATTTTATCCTCATGGTCTCTTCGCGAGATATACGTAGGAGGGAGCAATATACTGCTTGACTCCCGGTGAAGGTATGTTCTCGAAACTTCAACAAAAACCCGTACCGAGCTGCTGAGCGTCTCTCCTGCACAGTCTTCCACTGGAGTTGATCTATCATATCCGTAATGCTTTCGCGATTACTAAATGATCCTGTAACGAAGCGCACTGCTCTCCGTTGGATCTTCTCTATCTCTTCTATCAAACCTATCTGGTACTGATTCCACACTGGTGAGCAATATTCAAGCAGTTGGCGAACAAGTGTACTGTAACCTACTTCCTTTGTTTTCGGATTGCATTTCCTTAGGATTCTTCCTATGAATCTCAGTCTGGCATCTGATTTACCGACGATCAACTTGATATGATCATTCCATTTTAAATCACTCCTAATGCGTACTCCCAGATAATTTATGGAATTAACTGCTTCCAGTTGCTGACCTGCTATATTGTAGCTAAATGATAAAGGATCTTTCTTTCTGTGTATGCGCAGCACATTACACTTGTCTACATTGAGATTCAATTGCCATTCCCTGCGCCATGCGTCAATTCGTTGCAGATCCTCCTGTATTTCAGTACAATTTTCCATTATTACAACCTCTCGATGTACTACTGCAGTACAGTGAATAGCAACGGTCCTACGACACTCCCCTGCGGGACACCCGAAATCACTCTTACTTCGGGAGACTTCTCTCCACTGAGAATGACATGCTGCGTTCTGTTATCTAGGAACTCTTCAATCCAATCACACAATTGGTCCGATAGGCCATATGCTCTTACTGTGTTCATTAAACGACTGTGGGGAACTGTATCGAACGCCTTGCGGAAGTCAAGAAACACGGCATCTTCCTGGGAACCCGTGTCTATGGCCGTCTGAGTCTCTGAACTTAGCATTATTTTGCAGGAAAACTGATATTGACTTGAAAACGATACAGGACCTATATTTATGCACGCCGAGACGACGGGAAGCTGTTTAGAATGCTAACGGTTTTCCTACGCCGTATAACGCATAGTAATATGTTGTGTTTGTGGTGTTGCCGTACTCTTGTATCGGATATATTCGGATGTGAAGATGGTCAAATATAACCGTAACGGATCATTACATCAGGAATATATGCAATCTAGACGCAGTTTTTACCCAGTAGCGAGTTGAGGGTCCTGTTTCAGTTTTAAACGTAACGACACTTCATAAAAGACCAATACGACTGATGAATGTCACGTGCACTAGTATGTTTACATTACTTTGCGTGCAGGAATACAGCAATCGATTGCGGTTTTGAACTTATAAGAGATTTGGAGAATATTGGAGGTATAGAAATTGTTTTGCACGTGACAGCAGCAGCAGCTGCCTCAGATAGCGAAGTCGAGCCGACGCGTGTTACGGAGCTCTATTTAGTACTAACATCCGCAACTTTCCTGATTTCTGTCCTCCTCCTTTTCTTTTAAAGTTGTTCTTGTGGTTTCGTATTTATATGGCGTCTCTGTACTAGGTGCAGTGCAAATTAATGCGTGATTTAACGTCTCCAGACGAAGAGCTCTTTGCTATCCTGTCACTAAAAGACATTACCGCGTAAGGGGCTTCACTTACACGATTTGGGTCAGTACTGCTACACTGCTGTTCGATAAGTCATTCACCTGTTTTGTAGATGGTGTTAGTTTAATTTAAATTCGATTTCGAAATTAGACGAGTACTATTTCACCTTCAGACATGTTTGTCGCAGTCCATTTCGATCGAAACATTGAAATACATCAAGTTAGTCAACTATCTCTCTCTCAAACAAACAAATGAACACACATACTCATCTACTAATTTTCAACGTGCACACACAGTATTAACACTTTGCCGCCCGGCGACACCACAGTGGTGTCGTGTGCATAGTATCGCGCTGGCCGGTGACAGCTCTTTAGTATCTTTTTCATTCTGTTGGGGTTTTGTTTAGGTAACACATGTCACCAAGTTTTTTGTTTTACTAAGTACTTGTGCACTTTCTTCATGGCAGACGAAAGAGACGATACGATTATTTACGATGAATGCGCGGACGTCATGTCTGACGTTCAGGACGACTTGGCCGATTGGGAAGAAGACTTGGATATTAAAAAAATGAAAGTGAAGCAGAATCGTCGGAAGATAGTGAAATACGCCAAAGAAGAATTCGGCGAACGCTACGGTTCCCAACTGATTCGGATGAATCAGACGAAGAAGACAGACTATGATTTACTGAGGACCAATAATAAATCTGAAGGATCTCCGGGTCCACACATATTTCCCAAAGATACACAGAGCATCGTGGATATCGTAAAATTATATATTGGGAACGATCTATTTGAATATATTAGCAACGAAACTAACAAGTATTAGTCAAAATTGCAATAGAAGTAAACTGGATTTTAAAAAATGCCAAATTTGTCGATGTTACGGTACCCGAACTTACAAAATGGTTTGGGATTGCTATCCTTATGGGAATTGTAAGAAAAGCAAGGACCGATGATTGCTGGTCAAAGAATCCATTGATAGACACACCGATATTTCGCAAAACGATGTGGCGCAACCGATTCAGACAAATATTATCATTTTTACATTTTTGCGACAGCAACAATAAACCAGATAATGCTGACCGGCTTTTCAAAGTGCAATTCTTAATTGATTATTTTTCCAAAAAGTTTAAAGAAACGCTTAATCTCTGTCAAAACATCTCAATTGATGAAGGAATGATACCGTGGCGTGGACAGTTAAATTTTGAAGTTTACAATCCGCCGAAAATTACGAAATACGGCATACTCATGCTGTGTGATTAGAGTACGGGATACATTTCCTCATTCAAGATATATTCCGGCGCTGGACAACCTTTAGCAAAAACAGTGATGGAACTATTGACACCTTCTTATGGAAAGTGGCATTACCTCTACATGGGTAATTATTATAACAGTGTAGAACTTGCAGAGAAGTTACTTGAAAAGAAAATTTGGAGCTTGTGGAACGTTACGGCAAAATAGAGGATTTCCAGAAAAATTAAAGCGCGCAAAAGTCAATGTGTTTGAAGCTTGTCATCAACGGGAAGGTGACAAGCGGCCGGCGACAAGCCAAGTAATCCGAATTAGCGCTGCCGGCGCCAAGCGAATAAATTTGAGCGAGACGTGCGGACGGCAAAGTGTTAATAGAGACCTACACGTCTAGCACGTTTATTTACGCTAAGAATGTCTGGGAGGTCTTCGTTTCCACCTTTGTGACGACGCTGGTGACCGTCGGGCTCCTCGTGATACAGGCGTGCACTGGAAAGCGTCACGGAAATCCCGGCTGTGCGGCTGCGTTAAGTAAGCTGCCGTCCGTCACAGGGAAGACGCCGAGGTCGCTGCTTGGCGTAGGTCGCGCACAGAGCTTCAACCGCAGCCAGCTGTGCGTTCTTGCGCCGGCGATACTGTTCAGTCACAACGAGTCAGCGTTCTCGTGTGGCGTTCTTCTCCCGGCTCGATGAAATTTCTGTTGACCGCTGATACAAGAAAGATAGACGATACTATCCCGACATTTGCAAATTTGTTCAAAAACGTACGAACAAGAGGTAACATGTCAACCGGATTCTTCAAAGGCTAATCACTGAAACGGCAACTACTGTGAAGATTTTCATCTCTTTGCCGATGTACGCTCTTTCAGAAAAATGAGACACGCGCAATGATTCGCGTGAATTTCAGATAGCCTTTCTTAAATATGAGATTTTACACACTCACTTTTTGGGAACCCTGGTGACGAGCACAAGATAAGAACACAACATGTCATTCTTAACGGTTCAAAATCTGCAGATGTAGAGGTAATTTCGGGAGTACCGCAAGGAAGCGTGATAGGACCTTTATTGTTTACAATATACATAAATGACTTAGTTGACAACATCGGTAGCTCCGTGAGGCTATTTGCAGATGACACGGTTGTCTACAAGAAAGTAGCAACATCAGAAGACTCGTACGTACTCCAGGAAGATCTGCAGAGGATTAATGCATGGTGCGACAGCTGGCAGCTTTCCCTAAACGTAGATAAATGTAATATAATGCGCATACATAGGGGCAGAAATCCATTCCAGTACGATTATGCCATAGGTGGTAAATCATTGGAAGCGGTAACGACCGTAAAATACTTAGGAGTTACTATCCGGAGCGATCTGAAGTGGAATGATCACATAAAACAAATAGTGGGAAAAGCAGGCGCCAGGTTGAGATTCATAGGAAGAATTCTAAGAAAATGTGACTCATCGACGAAAGAAGTTGCTTACAAAACGCTTGTTCGTCCGATTCTTGAGTATTGCTCATCAGTATGGGACCCTTACCAGGTTGGATTAATAGAAGAGATAGACATGATCCAGCGAAAAGCAGCGCGATTCGTCATGGGGACATTTAGTCAGCGCGAGAGCGTTACGGAGATGCTGAACAAGCTCCAGTGGCGGACACTTCAAGAAAGGCGTTACGCAATACGGAGAGGTTTATTATCGAAATTATGAGAGAGCACATTCCGGGAAGAGATGGGCAACATATTACTACCGCCCACATATATCTCGCGTAATGATCACAACGAAAAGATCCGAGAAATTAGAGCAAATACGGAGACTTACAAGCAGTCGTTCTTCCCACGCACAATTCGTGAATGGAACAGGGAAGGGGGGATCAGATAGTGGTACAATAAGTACCCTCCGCCACACACCGTAAGGTGGCTCGCGGAGTATAGATGTAGATGTAGATGTAGATAACAACATGGAAGCAGACTCCGTTCACGAATCAGAGGTTGACTTTGTTTTTAACAAAGGAGACGTGTGTCCATCAGAGCCCTATAGGGGCAGAAGCCAGTGGCGAGTGTTTATAGGAGTTATATACTGTACAGTCACATTCACGTGACCACATGTCAAAAACCTGAACAACCACGTAGTGCAGCGTGGATCGCTGTGACACGTGCATCAAGAGAGTCAGTGATGTTCTGAAAGGTACCAGTAGGGATGCGGAGCCATGCTGACTCTACAGCCACTGCCAACTGCGGTAGGTTTATATCGAAGATCCACGGCGCGAACGGCCCGGTCGATTTGGTCCCACAGATTGTCGATTCGCTTCAAATACGGGGATTTGGTGTCCAGGGAAGTACGGTACTCTTTGAACCGCGCACATACACTACGAGCTGTGTAACACTTTGCATTTTCCTGCCGGTAGATCCCATCGTGGTGAGCAAAGACAAACTGCATGTAGGAGTGGTCATGTCCCCAAGAATAGGTGCATATTTGACTTGATCAATTGTGCCTTACAGAATGCCAACATGACTTAGGGACGCCACGAAAGCATTATCCAGATGATAACGATCCCTCCTCCGACCTGGACCTCTCCCACGATTGTTGCGGGATATTAGTTTTCAGATGTTTCGAGCTTACATGCCAACGACCATCTGTCCGATGGAACATAAAACATCTAAAATGGCCTCCTGTCGCCACTTAGTTGCGATGTAGGCGTGCAGATTCCAGCCTTCGTCGCCGAAACAGCAGTCAGCACGGGTGCATGAACCAGGCCCATAGGCAAGATCGTTCGCAGAATAGTCGTTCAGGAGACAATGTTGGTAGCTCCTTGGTTCATGCGGGCGGTCACTTGCTCGACAGTTGCGCATCTGTTCGCTGGTACACGTCGTCGCAACTGTCATCTGTTGCCCGTGGTGCACCACAGTTGTCTCGTAGCTGGTTCTGGATAGCGCCATTTTGCCGTGTACAGTATACGTAACTACGGCGGCACGCGATCGGCTTACAAACTTAGCCATTTCGGAAATGCTTGGTCTGATCTTACCCTCGTGGACGCTGGATAAATCGCTCCGTTTCCGCTTTACAACACCGACTGCACTGTTTCTGCGTTCCCTCGACACGCTTTATATACTCTCCGCCGCTAGTGCTGTCACCTGCCGCCTATAGGTGGTTATTAAACGTTGACGTCTGACCGGATCGTGTATGACACGACAGTTTCAATAACAGAAAAAACCGTGTAAGGACAAAAATAGTAATTGAAAACAAGATCATAAAGGAAGTGCATAGACTTAAATTCGTGGGGACCATGCTATCGTGAGGAGGAAATCTAGGTCAACAAGACAAAATTGAGAATTTGAATTACCTAATGGTACTGTTAGAAGATGTCTTAAAAATAAAGTAAGCACAAAAACTTATTACAAATTTTATAGATTTACCTACTGCGACATGTTCGCGTATACAAACAGTAATCCAATACTGTCGAATGTTTTTTATTCCACTCTTGATCACAATATGAATTCTTTAAACGATGACCGGTTTCAGTCCGTAATGACCATCCTCAAATCTTGTTTACACCATGTCCTAAATTGATAAGGCCATAATGGCATCGTCAAAATACATAAATATAATCAGCATAGCATCGTCATATAGATCTAAAATAACGTGTAGAATAGGCCGTATCGTCCACTGAGTCATTATTGCAATAATAACACTGTGGACGATGCGTCCTATTCTACACATTTAAAAAATGGTTCATACGGCTCTGAGCACTATGGGACTTACATCTGAGGTCATCAATCCCCTAGAACTTACAACTACTTAAACCTAACTAACCTAAGGACATCACACACATCCATGCCCGAGGCAGAATTCGAACCTGCGACCGTAGCAGTCGCGCGGTTCCGGACTGAAGCGCCTAGAACAGCTCGGCCACCAAGGCCGGCTCTACATGTTATTTTGGATCTATATGACGATGCTATGCTGATTATATTTATATGTTTTGACGATGCCATTATGCCCTTATCACTTTAGGACATGGTGTAAAAAAGATCTGATGATGGTCATTACGGACTGAAACCGGTCATCGTCTAAAGAATTCATGTTGTGATCAAAGACTGGAATAAAAAACATTATACATTTACGTCTGTACCAGTATTGCCATATAGAAGCAAATCTTTGGTAATAAAAAAATCATAAATTAAGATTACAGGCTAAGGTAATGAAAATTATGAAAATTCTCAGGAACGTGGTAAGCCGGCCGGGGTGGCCGAGCGGTTGTAGGCGCTACAGTCTGGACCCGCGCGACCGCTACGGTCGCAGGTTCGAATCCTGCCTTGGGCATGAATGTGTGTGATGTCCTTACGTTAGTTAGGTTTAAGTAGTTCTAAGTTCTAGGGGACTGAGGACCTCAGCAGTTAACTCCCATAGTGCTCAGAGCCATTTGAACTGTTTTTTTGAACATGGTAAGATAGACAAATATTATAAAAGAAATATAGCTATAAGGAAGGAACTGAAAATATTTGACATGGGCGAAAAGGTGGAAGAAAAGAGGTGAAAGTGGATATCTCATCTGTTTCTAATGAAGGAGTCAAGATTACCACTGAATTTTGTCTACGTATTCCACAAGATAAAAGATGCACTGGAAGTCCAGCAAAAAGATGGAAGGCGTAGCGCATGACAGGAGGAGGAGAAGATTGTGTTGACACTCCTCAACCAGTGCAAGTAGAGCACGGTATCAGAAACAGGTTGATCGCAGTGCGCAACAGTCGAGGAAAATGGCTTTCAGCCGGCGGCACCGAGTTGTGCAACCTTACTGGGAGAAGTCGGCGACTGACTACCCGGCGAGTTCCCCCTCCCAAACATCCTTGTACTGTCCGCCGCCGGCCGGCCGCTACTGCTGCGCATCGTACTGTGCCGCCACTGGAGAAGTGTCCACTTACTCTGCCCTTAGCACACAAGGCAAGCACTGTACTGAGCACCACTGACCAGAAATTAGTCACCTCAGGAGACGCTTATGCCGAGTAACGCCAAGTCTACCCTTGATAATGCAACGACGAAGAGAGTGAACGCGTTCTTTCGGGTATGCCATATCTAGCGAAGTCATTGATGATTAGACCCTGCTGAGGTACAAATTCCCGAGAATGTTGATTGCTACGTTTCACCCGCTGTCAAAAATAGTCCCATATGTTTTGCATGGCTTATGGAGCCAGTCGAGATGTTTAAGCTATCGTCAGACTTGTGTACACTGCAGTCACAGAACCACACAGTTCGGGTTAAACCCTCAATTTCACCGTCGGTACGCTCGATGCCGTGAAAATAGAGTAAACCGCGTCGCAACGGACCACAGTACACACTTGATGTCGGCTACTGAGCGGTTTCTTTGGTGTTAGGCTCATCGAAGGCATGCGTCTTTTCACTAATGGGCCAAGAAGTTATGACCAATGACCACCGCGATGTTGGATGCCGCCTGGTGGCGTTGCAGGCACGTGACGCAGCAAAAGAAGTATGTAAGGGGGGCAAACGTGGATGGAGGATCACACTAGCGAAGATACGGGCTGCAAATGGGGAAATCCATTGAGATAAGCGACTTTGACAAAGGGCAAATTATTATCGAGAAAGTCGTACTGCTGTCGTTAGCATCTTCGGAAAGAAATGGTTCAAACGGCTCTGAGCACTATGGGACTTGACATCTCAGGTCATCAGTCCCCTAGAACTTAGAACTACTTAAACCTAACTAACCTAAGGACATCACACACAGCCATGCCCGAGGCAGGATTCGAAGCTGCGACCGTAGCGGTCGCGCGGTTCCAGACTGAAGCGCCTAGACCCAACGGCCACACCGGCCGGCCTTCGGAAAGAGATGGGACAGAGAAACTACCACAAGCAGCTAAATGGCTGGACGCCCACGCCTCTTCACCGAACGTACGAGGTTTCGGAGGTTTCTCTGCTATGTAAAGTAGGACAGTGCTGGTGCACGCACAAGATTTCAAATGGCTCTGAGCACTATGGGACTCAACTGCTGTGGTCATAAGTCCCCTAGAACTTAGAACTACTTAAACCTAACTAACCTAAGGACATCACACACATCCATGCCCGAGGCAGGATTCGAACCTGCGACCGTAGCGGTCGTGCGGTTCCAGTCTGCGGTTCCAGTCTTTAACCGCTCGGCCACTCCGGCCGGCTGCACGCACAAGAGTTTTAGAGCATACCGTTCATCGTACATTGTTGAACACGAGTTTCGCAGTAAACCATTCCTACGTGTTCACATGTTGACCCAGCGACATCGTCAATTACGATTGCAGTGGGCACGGGACCATCGGGATTCGACTATTAATCAGTCGAAACGTGTCGGCTCTTCTGGTGAATCACCTTTTTGTTACAATACATCGCTGGTCGTCTCCACAAATGGCGTCATCGAGATGAACGGCGGCTAGAAATGTGCAGCGCGTCACGGATTCAGGCTGGTGGGAGCAGTATTATGCTATAGGAGACATTCTCCTGCGCTTGCGCGGGACCTGTGGTAGTACTCGTAATCGAAGACACGATGACATCTGCGAACCACTTGCATCCCTTCATGCTTGATATCTTCCCCTACGGCGATGTCTTGTCTGGGAGCCAGGACCGTTCTGCAGTGGATTGAGGAGCATTACAGTGAACTCACGTTGATGTCTCGGCGACCAAAATTTGGAAATTTGTGGTAAGGTCTTATGGGACCAAACTGCAGAGGACATCGGTCCCTAAGCTTACACACTAACTTACGCTAAAGACGACACACACATCCATGCCCGAGGGAGGACTCGGAATCTCCAACGAGGGGGGGGGGGGGGGAATCAGGCGGACCGTGACAAGACGCCCTAGACCAGATTCGCCTGATGTAAATCCTATAATCCTATGGAACCCTTTTGGCTAACTATTGGGCCCCGTCACCACGTACGCAAATCAGCAGCCCGTTATTTATGCAAATTACATGAACTATGCGTAGACATCTAATGCCTCATACCTCCACAAACCTACCAACAAACTGTCGGATGCCTAACACGTAGCATCAGTGATGTACTACGTTCCAAAGACGAACAAAGAAGCTATTAAACAGGTGGTCATAATGTTTTGGCTCGCCAGTGTATGTGTCGGTGCGAGCAGCGGTCTTTCGCGATGTGAACAACTCTGAATGGCCACTCACGTAGTCGGCAATTCTCTCTCGGAAACTGGCTGAGATATATCTGCTTTCAGTTGCCAAGAGCATGACCGACCGTCATTTACAACATGTGACGAAACAATTTCATGGCAGCAGGTACACGTTCCGACCAACTGCACTTAGCGATTGCAGCGCCAGCTTTTTCCTATTGCAGTTTGCGAATTGTTTGTAGTAAATTCATTGAGGCTGTGTTCGATGAGATACCGCCTTTTTTGGCACACAGAAACAAAAACTGGGATATGCCTTCGATGTTTTAGAGCGCCAAGAAAGGACGAGAGAAAACTGTGGGCAAGGAAGTGGGTCATGCAAAGTATTAAATTCACTCATGCTCTGTTACAAGGAGCTGGAAACCGATGATTTTTCGTAATTATCTAAGAATGGACGAATAATGCTTTTCGAAGCTGCTGAACATCATGAAACCATTCTTAACAAAAAGGAATGCAGTCATGAGAGAGCCTTTGCACAGACTGCGGACGATCTTCAGTCGCCAAGTTGGTCGGACAGCGCTACACGCGGCACAATTTGTTGGGTGAAGTGGTGTTGGTTATCGGCTGTCGCATGGTCACACACAACCGACCATTCGATAGGAAGAATTAATCAGACGACCTGTAAATTGGTCCTGATAAATTGGTACGTTTGTAGGGCCCTCTACGTAGCGGCGACTAGTAGACCATTCTTTGCAGACATGTTGGACTGTCCATATTTATACCCCAACAAATGGGACAACTTCATTTACGGTGTGTTCGGGGTCTCATCGAAACACGACGCTCGTTTCTGCCATTCTATCTCGTCTTCAAACTGACCCATGTTACTGATACTATAAAGCCTGCTGCCGCATAGATACCACGCGACTTACGGGAATGGTGCAGGGTGACATAAGCGCCTGGCAGCAGTTCTACATTATCTGCAGTTCTCCAAAGCGGCCAGTGCGCCTTTTTGAGGTGTGGGCGTTTTTTGATGACTGCTTTACGAGCATTCGGGGACACGGAGAGTGGTGCAGAACGGCCGGTGCATGGAAACGTTGCTGGCAGTGGATCCCTGGGACAAAGCGGCGCGGCCTCGCGGTTGCACAACGCGGTTGCAGGGAGGGGCGGCGGCATTGGCGGCCTCGACCGCGGCGGGGAAAGTCAAGGGCAGCCGGGACTCGAACCCAGGGCCGGCAGGCCGCGGCACGGCACGGCGACGCCACCGCTTGCGCAACGGCTGCGCGCGTCTAGAAACAGCTCGCCGAGAACAGGAGGAGAGCTCGCTCGAAATAGAAATCCATTAGGAAAGGGCTTCATCTCCGGAACCAGGCTAACCAGAGAGCGTGCAAGAAATGGAATTACCGGTTTTTGCGAGGAAACTTGAGTGGCAGATTTCTCTCAAGTGTTCGTCTCTTCCTGCTCGTAAGCGGTTGCGCTAACTGTCCGTGTCTGTTCGTACTTTGGCTGCATGTTGTTGAGCTAAAAACAGGTAAGAAGAAATATCTTTTTAGCACTCGCCTAGCAGCAAAGTACATCTCACATATCAGGCAATGTAGGCATCTAACATTTAACTAAAGCTAACTTGGTTTACGAATAGGTATTGGATGTAGTGCTCTTAATATTCACGTACCTGGATAACCCTCCATCTGGTGGAGAATTATGTGTGTGGTCTCAACAAAATGCTTGTCCAACAGTGCATTTTGGAACTAAATTACCCGAAATCTCTGATCTTCATTCTTTTGTTTTCCTACTGCGTAAATGACAAGACTGCTAAATGTTTGGCGAACCGTGTCTTTTACGTTTTTACAAGCTATCACTAGCAGAGAAGCTGTGCCAAACTTTCCCTCTTTTATAGTTTCAAATAACGACAGTATATGGAATAAGTGTAGTCGTTGGGATAAGGATAGTTATGGGAATGCCACCATATTCTATGAGCAACTGTTTGTGATACTGCCACACTTTTGAAGCGACACTGACAAATGGCTCTGAGCACTATGGGACTTAACATCTGTGGTCATCAGTCCCCTAGAACTTAGAACTACTTAAACCTAACTAACCTAAGGACATCACACACATCCATGCCCGAGGCAGGATTCGAACCTGCGACCGTAGCAGTCGCGCGGTTCCGGACTGAGCGCCTAGAACCGCTAGACCACCGCGGCCGGCTCGACACTGACAGCTTCTAATATTTGTTTCCTTGGCATCGTAAATTCGTCATTTATTGTTTATGGCAGTAATATTTGCACCACCCTGTTGTTTACAACAGTTAGTAATTGATAGCAAATACAAACACAAAATAACAGAAGTAAAGAAATGTAATTTACTGCTCATGACAATATTTAACTGTCATGAACTACTTGTAATTTCTTACTTTCGACTGTAATATTTACATTTACTTGTTGTTAAAGAGAAATTTAATGGGAAATACAAATTATAATACGAAGAAGTAAATAAATGCGAAATGTATAGGTTAAAACGTAGTATTTGCTTCTTACCTGGAATCATTAAGGCCACAATATCCTCCATCTGTATTTTGAGACTTCAATTGCACTTCGTACTTTATGTCAGTACGTTAGGCTGTAGTAGCAGTATTAAAATGATAGTTCAAGGCGACAGTGACAAGTATGTTTGCCGTTTCGGAAAGTATATTCATTTGGAGAAGTCAACTTGTACGACGAGCAGAGGTAGTGGACTCCGCATTTGTCTGTGACAATATTGTATACGAATCATCTAGTTAATAAGTACTTTAAAACAAATAAAATTGTTTGTTTAGTAAATTAATATGAAAAGGGAATATCTTATTCGTGATTAAGAACTTAGCGTCGTAAAATATTGGTACGAAGCTGGACATCCATGATGCTCTTTTACCCATGAGAGCTGAAGTCTCTTTCATGTTAATATTTTCCACGAAGAGTAAGCTTTAGCGCGAAATCGGTATGCACTGTCACAAGCCGGTTATAAAACTTCCAACGATACGTCATTCGCCCCTATACGGTTAGTGTTAAGAAAAAGGCATGTTCACTGGGGAAATAATATACAGGATGAGTCACCTAACATTACCGCTGGATATATTTCGTAAACCACATCAAATACTGACGAATCGATTCCACAGACCGAACATGAGGAGAGGGGCTAGTGTAATTGGTTAATACAAACCATAAAAAAATGCACGAAAGTATGTTTTTTAACACAAACCTACGTTTTTTTTAAATGGAACCCCGTTAGTTTTGTTAGCACATCTGAACACATAAACAAATACGTAAACAGTGCCGTTTGTTGCATTGTAAAATGTTAATTACATCCGGAGGTATTGTAACCTAAAGTTGACGCTTGAGTACCACTCCTCCGCTGTTTGATCGTGTGTATCGGAGAGCACCGAATTACGTAGGGATCCAAAGGGAACGGTGATGGACCTTAGGTACAGAAGAGACTGGAACAGCACATTACATCCACATGCTAACACCTTTTTATTGGTCTTTTTCACTGACGCACATGTACATTACCATGAGGGGTGAGGTACACGTACACACGTGGTTTCCGTTTTCAATTACGGAGTGGAGTAGAGTGTGTCCCGACATGTCAGGCCAATAGATGTTCAATGTGGTGGCCATCATTTGCTGTACACAATTGCAATCTCTGGCGTAATGAATGTCGTACACGCCGCAGTACATATGGTGTAATGTCGCCGCAGGCTGCCACAATACGTTGTTTAATATCCTCTGGGGTTGTAGGCACATCACGGTACACATTCTCCTTTAACGTACCCCACAGAAAGAAGTAAGATCAGGAGAACGGGCTGGCCAATTTATGCGTCCTCCACGTCCTATGAAACGCCCGTCGAACATTCTGTCAAGGGTCAGCCTAGTGTTAATTGCGGAATGTGCAGGTGCACCATCATGCTGATACCACATACGTCGATGCGTTTCCAGTGGGACACACTCTATTCCACTTCGTAATTGAAAACGAAAACCACATGTGCACGTTTACCTCACCCCTCATGGTAATGTACATGTGCGTCAGTCAAAACGACCAATAAAAAGGTGTTAGCATGTGGACGTAATGTGCTGTTCCAGTCTCTTCTGTACCTAAGGTGCATCACCGCTGCCTTTGGATCCCTACGTAATTCGGTGCTCTCCGATACACACGATGAACAGCGAAGAAGTGGTACTCAAGCGTCAACTTTAGGTTACTATATCTCCGGATGTAATTAACATTTTACAATGCAACAAACGGCACTGATTACGTATTTGTTTATACGTTCAGATGTGCTAACAAAACTAACGGGGTTCCATTTAAAAAAACGTAGGTTTGTGTTAAAAAACATACTTCCATGCATTTTTTTATGGTTTGTATTAACCAATTACACTAGCCCCTCTCCTCATGTTCGGTCTGTGGAATCGATTCGTCAGTATTTGATGTGGTTTACGAAATATATCCAGCTGTAACGTTCGGTGACCCACCCTGTATATGTGTGTCTCACTTTTGCTTCCAAATTTATTTGTTATTTTTAAAACAATGTAATGAGACGCTCAAAAATTAATGGAGCTCTCAAAATTGTAACAGGAGACGTTTAGGGAGATGAATCGGCCAAGTCCTTTTCAAATGATCCAACTGGGCATTCGCTTGAGCGATTTTGGGACACCACGGTAAGTCTGCATCTGGATGGCTGGACGGAGATTTTAACTATTGTTCGCCCAAATAAGAGTCCAGTTTCTTATCACTGCGCTACCTGATTCGGTGATATCAGCAGAGTAGCTGTGGGCACAGCCGTCCCTCCGCCAAAATACATAGCGTGGAGGGATCTCATTGGTGAGTTCAAATGGTTCAAATGGCTCTGAGCACTACGGGACTTAACATCTTAGGTCATCAGTCCCCTAGAACTTAGAACTATTTAAACCTAACTAACCTAAGGACATCACACACATCCATGCCCGAGGCAGGATTCGAACCTGCGACCGTAGCAGTCCCGCGGTTCCGGACTGCAGCGCCTAGAACCGCACGGCCACCGCGGCCGGCCATTGGTGAGTCTACGACAATCAGATACTTGTCGAGATATGTAAAAGATCATTTTCTCCGAGTTTAGTAAAGATTCAAATACGAAGGCAGCCAAGCGATCCTGGTGCATGGCACTCCCTGTAGTACACTACTGTGTTTACAGCTAATAATGTATGTAATAAAGTATGTAAAAACATCAAGGCCAATAGTTAAAATCGAAAAGCAGTTAGTACTAACCAAAATTACAGAGCGAGGTGGCGCAGTGGTTAAAACACTGGACTCGCATTCGGGAGGACGACGGTTCAATCCCGCGTCCGGCCGTCCTGATTCAGGTTTTCCGTGATTTCCCTAAATCGCTCCAGGCAAATGCCGGGATGGTTCCTTTCAAAGGGCACGGCCGACTTCCTTCCCCATACTTCCCTAATCCGATGAGACCGATGACCTCGCTGTCTGGTCTCCTTCCCCAAAACAACCCAACCCAACTAACCAAAATCAGCTTTAAAATTACATAATCTGACCAGTTTTGTCCGTGCTATTTATTTCCATAAAGGCTAGGAAGGGAACAGACGTAGGAAAGATCTCATCATCGTTCAAAGTCGTGAGCGTGCGTGCTACCATTGCACCTTACTGTCTACTCATAGTCGACGTCTGTACAGTTGTAAAATATGGCATGGTGAGGTTACGGAATTAATATTTATACATGAATGCCTTTTAATGAGCGCATTCCCCTTATTCTTCTTTTATCGGTGCAAGCGTCTTAAGTCTTGATGTCGTTACAACTTTATGAGGATTTGTTATGAAGATTGTTGGCGACGTAACCAGATGATTTTCTGTTGAAGGAAATCGATCGCGGCACAATAAATGTGTAGCATTGCAGCTACGGTAGTTTCTTGTTAATATTAACTTGCAAGCTCTGTTACGTTTCTTTTATTTGTCAGAACACGCACATTGTCTTTTGTATCCACTCTTTTGTTTTTATTTTCTTGAAACTCGCTTGAAAGTAGTCTTTTAAGGAAAACTGTTTTGATAGCGAATAATGAAGCGTAATTACTTTTCGTCGTGATTTGGTTTGTCGTGCTTGTGCATTACAATCTGCAAATTGTTGTATTTTCAGTATCGTTCCATTACGATGAAGAAACCACTTAGTAAGGCGAGCTGATTTTTCAGTTTTCCAACTTAGTCGTATACGACCACGTATGCCCACGTGTACTTGCTGCTTACAGAATATGTAGACGCTCATTCAGTTGCCCTTACCAATAGATTTTATGTAATCCGCAACGCCTTTAAAAACTGCGCGCGAAATTTTCATATTGTCTCACCGCTACGCACAAACTATTAGTCCTACAGAAGAAACGAATAGAGCTCATTTGTAGGAAATTTTGTGCTGGCTTGCGTTTTCGCGATTTTCGAATTATTCAAGAAATACGTATCTTTACGACTTTTTTTCTTTCTCTCTCTTTTGATTCGAAAACTACAGACTCTAGCGAAAACGTATTCCAGTTCGAAATTTGATCTATGAGCACTATGGGACTTAACTTCTGAGGTCATCAGTCCCTTAGAACTTAGAACTACTTAAACCTAACTAACCTAAGGACATCACACGTATCCATGCCCCGAGGCAGGATTCGAGCCTGCGACCGTAGCGGTCGCGCGGTTTCAGACTATAGCGCCTAGAACCGCTCAGCCACCCCGGCCGGCCCAGTTCAGAATTTAACTACATTAAATTTCCTAACTAAAGGTCATGTGTATTTTTTCTGTAGGATTAGTAGTTTGCACGTAGCGAGCAAGACAATCTGAAAATCTTGTAAGTGGTGTTTGAAGCTGTTGCTGTTTGCATAAAACCCGTGGGTAGTGGCAGCTGAATCACGCTGCATGGAAAAAGGCTGGGCCAGTATGTAGCTATGTTGTGCGGATACAGGTAGCAGAATTCTCTGTGACTCCAATCTGTAACACAACTCTTCTCGTTCTTTATAATAAATTGGCACAAAGTAATTTTAATTCGACTGCCACTGCATAAATACATCAATAAACCGGCCGGTTTCCGAATCCGTCTGAAAGCCGCAACTACCTACATCAACATTGGAACATTTTTCGTTTTCCGTGTGCATTTACTGCCCTTGAGTTATTTACCTGTAAGAACAGTCATTCATCTTACGTTGCTCTGAGAAAGGTCGAATTTTTTTACAAGAAGAAAGAGAGAGAGAGAGAGAGAGAGAGAGAGAGAGAGAGAGAGAGAGAGAGAGAGTAGAGGGGAGGGGAGGGGAAACATAAAGATTCACAGCATCATGCTCAATCGTTAGAGACTCACGGCAGGTCCTTGACATAATGCGCAGTTTAAAATTCCGTGTCCCTTGCTCAGTAATCGTGCACGCAAGCCGCGCCTTCTGCAAAAATGAGCTCGAGGAATGCCTGAAAGCAATTGTGTGTCCAGCGAGTGGCCCACACACACTCGCACACACGGCCTGCACGTTTCCGGACTAGTAAGAACACGGCTGTCCGCGGCACTGCGAAACACTTGGCGTGACCGGAGTGTTGCGTGTGTCTGACCACCGGCGACAATCAAGGAGACCCGAGGTCGTCCGCGCGCGTACACTGACATTTCCTCGAGCAGTGTTTCGACCTCACGATTGACACGCAAGGTAATACCAGAGGACGCTGCTCCGCAGCATCACTTCCATTGGTGCTTTGAGGCATAGTAGACCGCTTCTACACCACTGGCCATTAAAATTGCATCAGTAGCAGGTATGGCAAATAACAAACTTTTATTTGTGGCACTTATACAGTATAGAAAAGATAATACATGCTTGAATTTGTAGCTCGTTTGTGAGCTTAAGGCCGCGCGGAGTGGCCGCGCGGTCTACGGCGTCATGCACGTATTGCGTGGCCCCTCCCGCTGGAGGTTCGAGTCCTCCCTCGGGCATGGGTGTGTGTGTTGTTCTTAGCATAAGTTAGTTTAAGTAGTGTGTAAGTCTAGGGACCGATGACCTAAGCACTTTGGTCCCTTAGGAATTCACTACATTTGAACATTTTGAGAGCTTAAGGATGCGAAATTTAGTTCACAGAGCTAAAACCTCTAGCAGTGATTGGCGAATGGCGGCGTGTCGGTTCTCTTCAACCCATCGTCAGAGGTATTCAGTGGGTGAGAGATCTGGGCAAGGGTCGAAGACACTCCGTGTCGAGTTAGGTCAGGACAGCACGGCCAGCACACGACCTTGCATTATCTAGCTGAAAGACGACGGGGAGAACTCGACTCGAAGATAGAGCACAGCTATCGACCTCAACACGCCAGAAATGTAACGCCTGTTGATTCATCACGCCAGTATGACTATGAAAGCAGTTTGGCAATGTCCATTCTCCTTGTAAACACACACAGATACATCCATCGTGATGCCGTACGCAGAACAAGTGACCGCCTGAAAAAAAAAAAAAAAAAAAAACCACGGGTGCCAATCGTAATTCAGTGTTATCGTTGGTCACTCCACTCTGCGTGTCTCTCTCTGCTGCCGTATCGAGGGAAGCCGCAAAAGTGGTGGTAGTGCTGACAGTTCGTGGTGCACCAGAGATCACTGCACTTTCGGGAGGACACTCGTCTTGCTCCAACTAGGTGGTTATATTACAGCGCTGCTATCAACGGTGGTCCAGTGTGGAACGTAATTATCGTATAGCTGCGAAACGTAGTTGATATGCTAATGCTTTAACGCGGAACCGATGTACGCTGGAAAAAAATTAGTTCCAGTTTTGGTCACTAGGTGCAAATCTGGCGCTGTACACTATACGACATCCACGCTGTCATTTGACAAGCCATAACGTGAGTCAAATTATGACTGTCGTTGCGCTGTTAGTGGAACTGTTTTATGTCAGCGGCAGCAGTTACAGTGCTACATTGAGAGTATCGTAGACTGAAAGGTCTAAGAAGAGGCCCAATGTCATTAAGTGGTTAAAAAAGACGATAATGAAATTTGAAAACACGAGTGAACTTGATGTGTCACCTGGAAAAGGAAGGCGTCCTAACCTGTTGGAAGTTATTGACGACGTTGTTTGTGCTGTAACTGACCACGCAGCAAGCGCTCCGGATAGTGATAGTGCTCGTGCAGTGTCACGAGAACTGTCGATCCCATGGTCAGCATTACAGAAAGTTTTGCGGTCCTTATTATACTGGTACTCGTACAAGATCCAATCGGTGCAGCAACAGAAACTTCATGGTCCGCAGCAACGTTCTGAATTTGCTCTTCGTTTCTGGCACGGATTAAGTTTGATGGATAAGTGGTCGAGCAATATCTTATAAAGTGACAATGCTCATTTTATACTACAGGGTGCAGCAAATATACGGAACTGCCGGATTTGGGGTACATTTAAACCGTGTGTTGTGCACGAAGAGTCATTGCACTCGCCGTATGTGACTGTGTGATGCGCATTCACAAGCATCCTTATTCTCGGTTCGTTCTCCTTTGAAGAGAATACATACAGGGTGCCCGTCAGCTGTACCGTGACGACTGCACTTTATCGAGAGATCTTTTCGTACAGCAAGTGATTCCTGCTTTGGAAGAGCTCAGTTGTGTGGAAACCACTGTATTCGTGCAAGATGGGGCAACACCTCATGTCGCACGCCCTGTGATAGATCTGCTTAATACAACCTTCCACGAACGTGTTATCTCCAGACGTTTTGAGATGTATGACCTACAAGGCCACCAGATCTGAATCCATGTGACTTTTGGCTCTGGGGATATCTAAAACATCGCGTTTGCCAGGGACACGTCCGGTATCTACGTGATCTAAGGGCCAATATACAGGAATACGTTCCTCATATTACATCGGAAATGCTGCGGGCAAATGTTGACCACGTCATTTTACCGATGCAGCATCTCGTCGAAGTCTCCGATGCTCAAGTTCAACAAACTGGACCATGCAAAATGACTTGTGCACCTACATAGTTCTCGGTATTAAAAGCAATATTGTCTATTGCTTTATACACTGTAAGCCGTGACGTCATTGCTTAACGGACATTTCAGATCGCAGAGGTCTACAATAGAGATATGGGTAAATCGTATTACCTTTCTTCGATGCCCTTGGTTCTCAGGACCAGGAATCGTCGTAACAATAAGATCTACACTATGACTATCGCACTTGGTTGAGCTTTTCTGCCCACGTCCCTTTCCTAACCGATTACATATGGAAACATTTCTGTACGTCTTTCTTGCATTCACAGCGCCAGATTTCCATCTGGAGGTCAAAATTGGAACTAATTTCTATTTTTTATGTTATGTTATTTATTTCTTTGTTGTAAATAGATTCCGCATTAACGCATCTACTAAATTTCGCTGCCATACAATAATTGCAGCCCACAGTGGACTTCCGTGAGTAACCACACTTTAATTATAACCATCCGTTGTTTCTCAAGGTACGCGACGTGCGTGTACGATCCTGCAAGGCCAAGCGAAGATTGTGCCTGTCTTCTCGGGCGAGACCGTTGCAATCCTGCATGGCGTTGTGTGGCCCACGTGACCCATGGATCCCGTAGGCACGTGACACTTGTGGGTCGCTACCAACGGGAGCAGCAGCATTGCGGAACGACGAATTGCTGTCTCGACAGGCCACGGTTCTGCCGCTGTCAAATTCCAATACATTCTGGTCTCCCCTCCTTACTATATCTTCTCTTGAAGTTACGGTGTTGTGCAGTTTTGATGTATGTGATGGTCATTTTTGACACGAACGTCTCGGCAAAAGCTGTTTTACGTATCAAAAATAGATCGGATATACTTTTAAATAATTGTAATCTGGTTTCCGATAAATAGTGGTACACAAATGCGCTCTATCATCAGTCCTTGCTACGGGTTGTAGAGATTTTGGGTAACAGCGATTTCTTAAAATTAAACTGTGTAGTATTTGAAAGGGAGAACTGTCGAAACGAGGAGTGTAGTAAATTAAGATTATGAATTTTTTTCACAACACAAAGCAGGGAATGTGCTATACGTGGTGAATAAAATTGCCTAAATCCGCAGTTTCACCTGCTTTGGCTGGAGAACATAAGGTAACGGGTTGGCACTTCCGCCACACCGTCGCTGCTTGACGTCACAGTTGTGATGAGAACTCGAATTACATTTGCAAGTAATTTACTGCTGCTGCTGCTTAGCAATTTTGCTTCCCATGATACATATGTGTTTCCTCTTCTTCTTTTCCAGGTAATTGTCAAAGTAGCTGAGACATGAATTTCACATTGCCGGTTCTTCTGGCTATCTGAAACCAACATCAGGTATGTCAAAGATTTCTCCTGTATTCAGCTAACGAACATTTCGGTAGTTGCTCTATTTTTTTATTTTCTCAATTAAATTTTTGCTAATTATGTGAAAAGCCTAGAAGATTATGGTTAAAACTGATACATTTTGAAGCGATTAGGCGAGGAAGAAAGAAAAGGGAAAATCCGTTAAGCAGGTTCATATTCCACGTTTGTTTTCCGCCTCCTGAGACGCACGGACAATTCTGCTAGCTGGCTACTTCTGTTTCCATTAAAACGGAGAAATTACGTTGCAGTGCGCTATCGTCCACTGTAGTTAAAGCGTATGGAACTGATTTACACTTCCAGGTCACAGAAGCTTTCGAGAAAGTGGAATACGTGTTGGTAGGATAAATCTTAACATGCCGCCCCCCCCCCCTCCCACCCCTTAACGAAGACACATAATGCGGTACACAGTACTCAGCAGATGCCACAAATCCAGATAAATCACGCGAATGTTATCCATTGCCGATAGGAGTAAGACTTTGTTCAGTACCCGGAAAAGAGCACCATGTTCTCATCGTTAGTGCCAACATTCCGTCGACCAACACAGCAGAATATACTGCCGTAACTCCGGACATAACTTTAGGGATATTAGGAGTTAATAAATGGAGGCGTGTTTCTGTGCTCTACGGTCTGATCTGAGTGACAACCGGTCAAGCTGCGAAGCTGACACTTCGACTGTGAAAGCATTTTAATGGCAAGACACACGGCTTTGGTCTCACGTATCAGAGTCTTTACGCAGAGTCTATCTGTCAGTCCTACTGCAAGTCTGCTGTGATAAGAGTCGTCAGCACTTGGGTCAGAGTGATTCAGTGCACAAATTCACACGAAGGAATAAATCAGCTTTCGACAAACTGGAAGGAAACTATAAACTGAGAATTGGAATTAGATTTGCAAAAGTTTTTTACTTCCATAACGAACATGGGCTCCTCTAGGGAGACAAAAGAGAACAGTAGCAGCGGAAACCAAATCGTTTTATCGAAGGCTTGAGGAGGGATGTGGAAAGAATGAGTACGAGGCTCGTGATATGTATGCGTAAGGTTGCCGTCGCTGCTATCCATTTGATACTGGAAGATAAGGATTAACAGTCAGGGAACTAGCTGAGATTGTCTCGATTGTAGGGACAGAAAATTGCGCTTCCTGTGCTGGTCTTCTGGACGGTGAGTCAGCGCGTGGGTTCGAAGCGGGTGTACCTCACCGCGTTGTCCTACAGTAAATGGTTATTCATACGAAGTGGTAGCCACTATTACCCAAAGTAAGTCATTTACTCTCCCATTGCTAGTTTCGAGCCTATCTTCATTCAGATGGAGATGCGTACTACGCACCTTACATCTGACTTTGGTGCACAGCACGGGTCATTTGGAATCTGATTGATCACCGACTGGAAAATGTTAACTTACTGTGTTCTTTTACGAATGAAATCGTTGCAATAAATTCGATTACCAGGCCCAATGTTGTACTGTCCAATCGTAGTGTTCACGTGACCACTGTGATGGCCACGCCGTCCGTTCAGTACGCACCTGCTCTTAGGCACTGTTTGTTATGAATAATGTCCTACTTAGCCCTTGAGCCATTGTTAGAATCATACTCGTACTTACTCCAATGTGAGATCCATTGCTGATTATAGTGTACTCTGCTTTACAGAGCGGGCAAGCCCACCGTGACGGTTAATGGAATGACATCAAACATCTCACCGATTAGTACCGACAAACACGATACGCAAATCGGTAAAAGACCAAAGAAACACAACAAAATATTAATCATTGCAGGACAAATGTATGCATCAGTTGCTCCTATCTTAGACTAATCCCAGGATGAGCGTGTGCCCGTGATGTTTAACTCCTGGATATATGCAAGAAAGAGAGAGAGAGAGAGAGAGAGAGAGAGAGAGAGAGAGAGAGAGACGGGGAGGGGGAGACTACTTAGGCTTTCCCGGCGTAACAACGTATTTCAGACGTAGAAGTAACTTGGGCCATACCCGAGATGGGAGTGTTCAGATCCTCGATGTCAGTGATAATATTTACTGGCGACATTGCTGTCTTCAGTGAAAATTAAGAAGTACAGGATATTTTGAATAGAATGAAGTCTAATGAGTACACAGTATGGATTGAGAGCAAACCGAAGAAAGACGAAACTAAAGAGAAGTAGCAGAAATGAGAACAGCAAGAAACTTAACATCAAAGTTGGTGATCACGAAGTAGATGAAGGTAAGGAATTCTGCTTCCTAGGCACCAAAATATCCCGTTATGGACGGAGCAAGGAGAATATAAAAAAAAAACAGACTTGCACAGGCAAAAAGGACATTCCCGGCCAAGAGAAGTCTGATAGCAACATACGTAGGACTTAATTTGAGGAAAACATTTCTGCGAACATACGTTTGGAGCATAGCACTGCACGGTAGTGAACCATGGAAAAAATGGCTCTGAGCACTATGGGACTCAACTGCTGAGGTCATTAGTCCCCTGGAACTTAGCACTAGTTAAACCTAACTAACCTAAGGACATCACACACATCCATGCCCGAGGCAGGACTCGAACCTGCGACCGTAGCGGTCCCGCGGTTCCAGACTGCAGCGCCTAGAACCGTACGGCCATTTCGGCCGGCAGTGAACCATGGACTTGGAAAAACTAGAACATAAGAGAAACGTTGTTCTACAGAAGAGTGTTGAAAATTAGATGGACTGATAAAGTAAGAAATGAGGAGGTTCTCTGCAGAATCTGCGAGGAAAGGAGCATATGGAAAACAATGACAGGAAGAAGGGCGAGGCCGGCCGAAGTGGCCGTGCGGTTAAAGGCGCTGAAGTCTGGAACCGCAAGACCGCTACGGTCGCAGGTTCGAATCCTGCCTCGGGCATGGATGTTTGTGATGTCCTTAGGTTAGTTAGGTTTAACTAGTTCTAAGTTCTAGAGGACTAATGACCTCAGCAGTTGAGTCCCATAGTGCTCACAGCCATTTGAACCATTTGAAGAAGGGCGCGATGATATGACATTGTAAAGACGTCAGGGAATGGCTTTCATAGTGATAGTTGGAGATATAGAGGGTAAAAACTGCAGGGGAAGACAGAGACTGGAATACATCCAGCAAATACTTGAGGATACAAGTTTCAAGTGGTACTCTGAAATGAAAAGGTTGACGCAGGAGATAAATTCGTGGCGGGCCGCTTCAAACCAATCAGAAAACCGATGAAGTCGGAAGCTCCATGAGACTTTTTGCGGATCATGCTGTTGTAAATAGAGAAGTTGCAATACTAGATAAATGCAGTGAAATTCAGGAACAGCTGCAGAGGATCGATGGTTGCTGCATGAACTGCACTTGGCTCCCAACGTAAACTGTGACGTATTTCGTGTAAATAGGTAGAATGACCAGTTATGATTACACAATTTCCGAACAAAAACTGGAATCAATCGCAATTGTTGAATATCTTCTACTACGGAGCGATTTAAAGTGGAAGGATCGCACAAAATTAATTGTAGAATAGGCATGTACCATTTCATTGGAAGAACCCCCGTGTAGTTTAGAGTACCAGTTCAAGGAGGTAGTATATAAAAACCCTTGTTGGAATGATACTTTAAGATTGTTACGCAGTCTGATACTCTTACCACGCAGGGCTGGTCCAGAAACAGACAAGATACACAGAAAAGCTTCGTATTTCATCATATTTTCGTTTATTAAGCGCAAAAGCGTCACAGCGATTCTCGTTCAGTACCCGTGACAGACGCTACAAGAGAGATGTTTTGCATCGTGGCGAAGCTTACTGTTACAATTCTCACAGCGTAAGGTCCTAGAAGAGTGAACGAATATACTGCTTCCTCCTACGCATATTTTGGGAAAAGACAATGTACACAGTTTCACAGAGGTCCGATCTCATATTGAGGCTTACCAGCAATTGTTCTTCCCGCCCACCATCCGTGACTTTGACAGGAAAAGACGGGAAGTGACAGTGGTACAGAAAATACCCAGTGCCACACACACCATAAGGAGGCTTGCAGAATATAGATGTAAATGTAGATGTATTCGTATCGAGTTTCCCTCCTGGCTGTAGCATAGCGTGTCATGATGGTGGCCAACTGGCCCGCTGAAATATCGTGGCCAGATGAACACAGAACCCGGCTCCACAGGAGACTAGTGCAGCGACAGATCCTGCTTCCACTGAGCCACACAACTGGTGGAAGTTTTCGTACCTCGCACGTATTGACTTGATCCTCTAAGCGGCCGTATGATTAACAGCGAGGAACGTTAATAGTTGTGCTACTTGAGGCTGAGGTGTGTGTGTGTGTGTGTGTGTGGTTCAAATGGCTCTGAGCACTATGGGTCTTAACAGCTATGGTCATCAGTCCCCTAGAACTTAGAACTACCCAAACCTAACTAACCTAAGGACAGCACACAACACCCAGCCATCACGAGGCAGAGAAAATCCCTGACCCCGCCGGGAATCGAACCCGGGAACCCGGGCGTGGGAAGCGAGAACGCTACCGCACGACCACGAGATGCGGGCTGTGTGTGTGTGTTTGTGTTTGTTGGGCCGTATGCAAAGAATATAGTTGACGTCTAAAATTCTAAGAATAATGCGAAATATTCAGAACAAAGCTTCAAGTTGACTTCTCATTGCCGCTCAACTCATTCACCACGTGTCAACCTCTTGGATGCACTTTTTACTAAAAGTCTTTCGCAGTTGGGTCCAAGCGGAACCTCTGTTTGATTAAACAATCTTCGGGGCTTTGTACATGTTCGCTGAAGGCACTAACGGCGTTCCGCAACGAAAGAAAGCCAAGTCGGACTGCAGGTCTTAGAATTACAAGTAGCAAATTACAACTGCTTTTTTTTTACATTTTTTAAAATTTTCGTTGCGCCACAGAATCCCACAAAGAAAATAAAACAACACTAGAATCCCATTAAGAGAGAGAGAACGTGATTCGGGGCGGAATTATTATGGACCGTAATGTCATGCTCGAAATGCAGGCGGTGCAGTCATAGTGGGCCGGCCGATAATTGATACGGCGCGCCGTGTTATTTGAGATCAATATTTCAGCGCCATTAGCATAATCGTGCGGATCGCGGCGGTGCGCAGAGCTGCAGCCGCCTCCCTCGCCACTGCCATGCTGTGCAGTGCTGCAGATTTCACGCCTGTCCTCGCCTACCTTGGGGCTTCCCAAAGAGCAAGTTATCTCGACAGCCGCCTCCAACAGTGCCACTGATGTTCCGTCTCGTGAGGAAGAGATTTGCTGAAAATGCTTTTGTATAAACTTTGGCTCTTTATTTCCTAATTAACTGTAACCATAGTGTGGAAGTGTAGAGGCCGCGACACTGTGAAATAATTATTTGTGTTATAATATTGAATTTCTCATTTACATTCTGTTTAAGTTAGCGTTGCGTATTACGGACCTCTTTTTTTCATCCTCTGTATACACTGATCAGAAGTACTTGGACACCCCTATGTAACGCCGAATGAGAGGCGAAACTGCCAGTGTACTGTGTTGTCAGCAGCAACATTAGACTGAATATGTCAGGAGAGTTTGGCGACTTCGGACGTGCGCTAGTCACTGGATGTCTCCTGAGTAGCAGGTCCATCAGGGACGTTTCAACCCATCTGAAGCTCCACAAGTCGACGGTTGGTGATGTGACTGTGAAGTGGAAACGCGAAGGCACAACCACAGCTAAACCAAGACCAAGCAGATCTGGCGTTCTGACGGACAGGGACCGTCAGGAATTGCGAAGGACGCTTGTAAAAAGACGCATAAAATCAACGGAAGGAATCAGTCGTGAGTTCCAAAGTGCTGCCAGCAGTCCAGACAGCACAATGAGCCGGCCGAAGTGGCCGTGCGGTTGAAGGCGCTGCAGTCTGGAACCGCAAGACCGTTCCGGTCGCAGGTTCGAATCCTGCCTCGGGCATGGATGTTTGTGATGTCCTTAGGTTAGTTAGGTTTAACTAGTTCTAAGTTCTAGGGGACTAATGACCTCAGCAGTTGAGTCCCATAGTGCTCAGAGCTATTTGAACAGCACAATGACTGTGCCTAGGGATTTAAGAAGACTGGGGTGCAGTGATCTAATAGGTCTACATCTACATCTACATACATACCCCGCAATCCACCATACGGTGCGTGGCGGAGGGTACCTCGTACCACAACTAGCATCTTCTCTCCCTGTTCCACTCCCAAACAGAACGAGGGAAAAATGACTGCCTATATGCCTCTGTAAGAGCCCTAATCTCTCTTATCTTTGTGGTTTTTCCGCGAAATATAAGTTGGCGGCAGTAAAATTGTACTGCAGTCAGCCTCAAATGCTGGTTCTCTAAATTTCCTCAGTAGCGATTCACGAAAAGAACGCCTCCTTTCCTCTAGAGACTCCCACGCGAGTTCCTGAAGCATTTCCGTAACACTCGCGTGATGATCAAACCTACCGGTAACAAATTTAGCAGCCCGCCTCTGAATTGCTTCTATGCCCTCCCTCAATCCGACTTGATAGGGATCCCAAACGCTCGAGCAGTACTCAAGAATAGGTCGTATTAGTGTTTTATAAGCGGTCTCCTTTACAGATGAACCACATCTTCCCAAAATTCTACCAATGAACCGACGACGACTATCCGCCTTCCCCACAACTGCCATTACATGCTTGTCCCACTTCAAATCGCTCTGCAATGTTACGCCCAAATATTTAATTGACGTGACTGTGTCAATCGCTACACTACTAATGGAGTATTCAAACATTACAGGATTCTTTTTCCTATTCATCTGCATTAATTTACATTTATCTATATTTAGAGTTAGCTGCCATCCTTTACACCAATCACAAATCCTGTCCAAGTCATCTTGTATCCTCTTACAGTCACTCAACGACGACACCTTCCCGTACATCACAGCATCATCAGCAAACAGCCGCACATTGCTATCCACCCTATCCAAAAGATCATTTATGAAGATAGAAAACCGCAGCGGACCTACCACACTTCCCGGGCACTCCAGGTCCTCGTAAGACATACAAATGCTAAGCAACGCTTGAGGTGATGTAAAGAGCGACGCCACAGGACTCTGGATAACTGGAGACAATTGATTTGGAGTGATTAATAACGCTACTCCCTGTGGGGTTTGAAGAATGACTGGAGAACGTTGCCTGCCATCACGTATAATGCCAGTAGTGAACTGCAGAGAAGGTGGTGATACGGTGTAGGGGCGTTACTCCTGGTAGGCTGTAGCACCCGTCTTGTGCTTGAGAAAACGCTAAATACGCAAGAATATGAACACATTTTATGGCAGTAGTTCAGAGACGACACCTGTCAGGGTAATAGTGCACCCTGTCTTGAAGCAGTGTCTGTAAGGCAATGGGTCGTGGAAAACAACATTCCTGAAGTGCACTGGCCGGCCCAGTGTCCCTACGTGAACCAAATGGAACGCCTCTGGAAAAATTTAGAAAGTCAACTTCGCTCCAGAGTCCAGCGTCCTACTTCTTAACTTCTCCTGTTTCGGACCTTGAGGAAGAATGGGCAACCATTTGTCCACAGACATTCAAAGCCTCACAGATAGTGTCTTCAGCACTCAAGCCATCATAAAAGCGAAGGGTGGATGTTCTCCAGTGATAGGTGTCTGGCTGCTTTTTATCAGACATTGTGTGACACCAGTATTCCACTACACGAGTTGCATATATCTTACACAGGCTGTGTTGTCCAACTCAACAGACAGTGCGATACATCTTGCTGACTCCCACATCAAGATAATAACAGCAGTAGTTAGTACTGGCGTCGATTTCTTGCTCCGCCACCCACCCACACACCCACAGCAAACAAAAGCCGTTCCATCGGCAGAACAGTGCACAAAATTTGATTTAGATTAATTAAGACATCTTTTTATTAAATAACGTATATGATCTCCTGACGATGAACAGCACTTGCTCGAAACGCATAGCGTTTTGTTAATTTGAACAGAAAATAAATGTTAATGTGACACGAACAACTAATGCGTTATTTTCCGTCTGTAATTCCAACATCACTTCAAACAGCTAACCGATAATTCTTTTTAGGACATATTACATTATCTCACCTCGACAGGTGCCAAAGATACCACGATGCTGACACGCTCCAGTACCACCATCCTCTGCTCACTGGTTTCAGTGGGTGTGGTCTACACTACTCAGGGCCATGTCCTCAGCGCACTGTTGTCCCGTCTGTTGTCAGCTTTCTGAGTCTTGGTGCCATTCTTATTCTTCCTCTTCTTCGTCGGCGTCATGGGCATGCGTGAATGCCTTTCCAGTCCACCCATCAAGGAAAAACTACCTAACAATGTTGCCAATCGAACTGGCTACTTTCAACAGGACTCAACTCCAAACAGTGCTAACTGATAAAACTAAGAATAAATAGTGGCTACAGATTCATGCAGAAGTTACTAATTAAAAGAAACTGCACACTCCGATGTTAACTGAATACAAAATAATCTCACTTTCACTTCATTTAAGTTGTAAATGTAAGTGAGGAGCTCCTGAGAACAAATGGAGGGGTATATTCCTTGAAGAAAGTAACAGTCAGTGCGTCTCGGAATCATGAGGGATTGGCTTTTTAATCTAGATTTAGCAATGTTAGTGGTAGCTTGATCGGATGCCTTTCCGGTCTCCACCATGCCCCATCGCCCCCCCCCCCTCCCCTCCCACGCCTCGCCGCCCCGTCCCCCAATTCCGTGTACAGAATTTTTTGTACCTCACCTGTCTGCGTCTAGTATTATCTCATGTGCTAGTGTGTGAACGTTTTGAAATATCTGCAAATTGTGTAAATCAGACGAGACGTGGTACGAGGCGAGTAGTCACCTTGCCGGATGTGCGAAACCACCAAAAAACAACATCCGGCCAGGCCGTAGCATATATCCTCGTCGTAAATGAACCGGGTGGATTCGATACACAGTTGACGTCCCGCCCCGAATCCTGGAAGTGGCGTGCTAACGCGTGTGGCTATTTAGGCAGGTTAAGTGTTTTCAAATAAATAATAATGGTAATAGTAGTTCTACCCTGGCGCAACCGTAAACATGTCAGTCCGATATGGACACAAAACAACGATGGCTGAATACGTTTTATAATTTTTTTTGTGTTTGTTGTGGCACTGCTACTGCAAATTGTGGCCTCGTGTTGTTTGCGCTATCGTTCTGGGCCTCCACGGCATGTGCATTAGTCTTGCGGGCTCTGCTCTCCCCACATTCGAAGCAAGTTCTTAGTGGACGAAATGAAACAGATTTTTTCCAAAAAGATTAACAAAATGGTTTTCCTTCACTTGCTGCCCGTCTCTAATCACTCAGCAATAATTAGTTGTATTTGAAATTAATACTTTACTGGAGAGTAAACAAACCTTGCGTAACTGGACCGTTACAAGGTTTCCGGGACTTGTTACCGGGATGGGACTGGGACATTGTAAACTGTTACTGCTTTTTAATAGTTCAGATAGCCTGCACATCGCAACATGTAACTGGCCTCTGCTGCTGTACACTGCTGTCGGCACCCTCGAAGCCGCTGGCTCCACCGCCCCTGCGCCGCGCGGCGACAGCTGCCTGGCGGCCACCCTTCCGCTACAGACGTTGATTTAGCGGCGCCGAGGCAGCTGCGCCGGAAGTGCCGTCTGCTACCGGAAGCTGCGGGCTCCCGCGCGCCGCCCACTGCTCAAACAAACCCGGCAGAGCAACGGCGTCGCGTTTGACTCTTCCTCGCCGCTGGCCGCGGGCACGTGCCGCTCGCCGCGGAAGTGACTCTTCTCTGCCGCTCGTGCGTCGGCAGCCAGCGCCGTTTAAGCTTCATGTAAACGACGACACTGCGCTACCGGCCACTGCGCATGCGCAGCGCGGGTTTGCAGAACTCGTTGGTGAAAAAGAACAGTTTCGGCTTGTTCGAAGTTGGGTGACATTTGCACGTGTCTGAAGGTTAGCTATCGTGTCGGTAGAGTGGCAAACTGAAATATGAAGTGGGCAACGGAGGAAATTGTTTGCCGTCTTGGATGCGTGTGCTGTGTATAGGTTTTCAGGGGATTTCAAAGACGTCGATACAATTTAAATGGGCGGAAGGGCTAGTTTGAGGTAGGTGGGACACATTTCTTCCAAATTGCACGTCATGAAAAGCACATTGCTAATTCAGTTTTATCACAGCAAAAGACTCCCACAAAACACGCAGCAGTACTCATAAACAGAAAACACTCATTTAATCATTTCGCCGGCTGGAGTGGCCGCGCGGTTCTAGGCGCTACAGTCTGGAGCCGAGCGACCGCTACGGTCTCAGGTTCGAATCCTGCCTCGGGCATGGATGTGTGTGATGTCCTTAGGTTAGTTAGGTTTAGTTAGTTCTAAGTTCTAGGCGACTGATGACCTCAGTAGTTAAGTCGTATAGTGCTCAGAGGCATTTGAACCATTTAATCATTTCAGTTTGAAGCAAAATATAATTTTAAACAGTTACATAGATAAACCTTAACAATTTGCTCGACAGATACAAGAATTCAACGTAAAATAATTTTAGGAAAAGCAGCATAACAGTTATATTCTCTTTAATTAAGGTGGTCAAAAGCAGTCTGATAAACTTATAAGAGAGTCGTACGGTAGGTTGTGTTAAGAAGAAAATTGGATTCCAAGTTAATTAGCAATGCGTTAGCCAATTAGACCGCTGCGTTTAGTCCCTACAGAGGAGGTGATGTCACCAAACGCGTTCTTCGTCTGGATTCGTAAAATTAAACAGGAAATCGATACAAAAATTCGGCGTGGGACAGTAGTAAGGATCAAACCCGATCCAAAGACTGAGCAGTCTCGTGCGCTATCATCTACGCTATGAGAGCAACTACTAGTGTCTGGCGGACCACATGAATTTGCGCGCGCACTGACCTGATTGGCTAACTTGTATTTTAATTAAATCAGAAACGGCGCAGTGTATCCAATTTTTTTTTCTAACAGTTATTTCTTGGCACAGCTTACCCTGCAATACCCTTACAAGCTTTTCAGACTGTTTCTGACCACCTTGTATATCCCATGGTATCTATGCATAGAAAATACTACCAGAGAAATTTTATATACATCAAACAGCCATCGACACTTGTCAACACTGTTTCCCGTACCAAAAGCTCAAGCTAAATAAAAGTTAAACAGTAATGTTCATGGACTGTCATATAACTGAGAGCCGATTAAATATACCAAACCAACACCAACAACACTGGAGCCACCGTTCCATTCTCTCTTAAGACAACCAACCCTTCTTAAGCTAACGGCACCATCGGCTTTTTCAGTAGTTGTTCAGCCTTGCTTAACTAGAACCAAAGCCATCCAGCACTTCTGCGCAACTAGCTAGCTAGGTACACCTGGGTCCACAAACCTGGACGATAACCACCGGCGACCTTAAAGGTGCAAAGCGACACACGTCGAACAAACAACCGTAACACTTTAAACCACGCGATGGTAACCGCTACTGTTGACGATACGGACCAAAGAGACAAGAACGTCAGATCGTGGAAACGGTGTCATGAGCCGAGCAGGCCCAGTTGATGGTCCCTACAGGTCTAAGGCTTGATGCGCCAGGCCGCTGCTGTTGCACGCGACACCAGGCAGTTTCGTTTAGGAGGCGCCACAGTCGCACTACCCTGCCAGGCGCGTGCAGGAGTTCAAATACGTCGCAATAGTGCAACTTTTTGAGTCGGCACAGATGGTGATTCTAAAAACAAGCAACAACGTCTTCTTCACTTGAGGCCATCCTCCGCGACTTGAACAAGGATGCTTTCACAATATCTGAGCTGCAGAGCAAAATTAATTTAGTTTGGAGTAATTATACAAATGAATTAAGAAAAATACAGGCAAGCAAACATCTAGGTGCGGAACAACCTACGTCACATGGTTCGAGTCGGCCGATTCTTTTTAAAGGAAAGTAGAATTCAAACAAAATTTCCATAATACGGCGAGCTCTCGGCAATCTCTTGTTGAATAATCTTTCCTTGAAACTCAGTGGACCGTATTTTGAAAAGGGCGTCATCAAATACGTCGTCTCCGGAAATGCTTCGTTACCATCTAAAACTGCATCTTGTGACAAGCCGAGAGTTGTGGACTCTACTGCCGATTTTAGAGTACTGCTTGCAAAAATACCACCATCAAATGCCCTTCCTGCTTCACCTGTATCAGCGTAAATGAAACAGTATTTACTGCGTGCATCTGCGAAAAAAAGCCGCGCGGTATTAGCCGAGCGGTCTCAGGCGCTGCAGTCATGGACTGTGCGGCTGGTCCCGGCGGAGGTTCGAGTCCTCCCTCGGGCATGGGTGTGTGTGTTTGTCCTTAGGATAATTTAGGTTAAGTTGTGTGTAAGCTTAGGGACTGATGACCTTAGCAGATAAGTCCCATAAGATTTCACACACATTTGAACATTTTTTTGCGAAAAGAACAATGCTAAATTTGGCAATTGTTGACTTTGGAACACGATACGGGTATTGTAGGGACTAATATGAATACCCATTTGCCCAGACGTGATGCAGTTTCACGCATTACACTATCTTACTTCCTTACACTATCTTTCTTCCCTATTGCGCATCCGAACTGGCATCTTTTCTGTATTCATTCACGTACCCATTCACGTCTCTTATTTCTCACCTTATGCAGCGATTGCATGCATGTAAGCGCAACTCACGCAGCTGCCGAAGGTTGCATTTCAGACAAGAAACCGATGAGCACACACACAACGACGTAACAAACGTACACAGCAATGGTGTCGCTCTGTCAGCGATCATATACGAAACCGTCTACGCGAAACTCGTTTCACGAACTAGTTGCGCAACCTAATATCGTCGTGTAAACTAGCCTTTAGTTGCATGCAAGTAAACCCCCACACCAGTTCTTTAAAGAATCGAGCTCCAATGTATAAAACGTCTTATCTCCAAAACTATGTGACGTGCAATGATATAATTTTGCAGGGCATTCAGTGGGATGTGTGAATAATCTGCAAAAAATGTATTGCGAACAGGATTAGTAGTAAAGAGATAGTAAATTGTCATGTCCGATGCCGCAGTTTACAGCGTGAACAACTTAAATGTAGCAAGCGAGGAACTTTTTCCTTTCATCATTTTGTGTGGGGTGTCAGCGAGGTAAGTTTCGTAATATTTTCAAATTATGAATCAAATATTTTGGAAGTCGCCAAGCCGGCCGGCGTGGCCAAGCGCTCCTAGGCGCTTCAGTCTGGAACCGCGCGACCGCTACGGTCGCAGGTTCGAATCCTGCCTCGGGAATGGATGTGTCTGATGTCTTTATGTTAGATAGGGTTAAGTAGTTCTAAGTTCTAGGGGACTGATGGCCTCAGCAGTTAAGTCCCATAGTGCTCAGAGCCATTTGAACCTTTGCTCGAGTGTTTGTGGTTCCCACTAGGTCGGATTAAAGAAGGTGGTCCAACCGATTCAGAGACGGTATGCTCTGTTTGATACCTGTAGGTTCGATAAACATGCGAGTATTGCGCTCTGTGAACTCATATGGGAGTCCTTTAAAGTAAGGAGACGTTCTTTTCGCGAAACACTGCTGAGAAAGTTTAGGTAACGATCCTTCTACGAACAACGTGTGTCTCTCATAAAGATCACGAAATCAAGATGAAGGATATCGGGGCTACTAGCGAAAGCGTATAGACGTTTGTTTTTCACTAGCACCGTTTGCTAGTGGAACAGGAAAGAGACTGGTTAGCAGTGGTAGAAGGTACCCTCCGTCATGCATCGTATGGTGGCTTGCGAAGTATATACGTTGGTATAGATGCTGATGGTGCTAATGAAACATTAAATAACTCTACACGATTTCGACAGTGGTACGTACTAACATCTGGAACCAATAAATGTGAACTAAACGTGGGCCGATTTCAAACAAGTGGTTCGTCCGTAGTTAGTGCGTTGTAGAGGAAGTGTGGCTGTGTGGTGGATTTTTTCAGTGGCGTGCCCCGCGGCGGCCCGTGACTCAGAGGCGGGCAGCGGCCCTTGCTTCCTGCTGGAGTGATATTGGCCGCGGGTGAAGGGTAGCCGAAGGCCACGCCTTCCGCGCCGCGCTCGCCGACCTTTGCAAAGCCAAGGTCTGGGCTGCGGGCCGCGGGGTGCTCGTTCCAGGAAACGGCGGGGCCTCGCTAGGGCAGCAAGTGCTCACCATATTGCTGCCTCGCTCAACGTCTGCACAGTGCGTCTTGCACCGCAGCGATTCTGCAGCTTCGTCTGTTCTCCGCCAGTCGCCTTATGGTGTGTGGGGGAACGTATTTGAATACCATTGGCACTTCCCACTTTCATGTTCCAGTCGTGAATGGTGCTCCGGAAGAACAGTTGTTGGTGAGCCTCAGCGTGGGTTCGTCACCATTTTGCGAGCATTCTACGGCTGGCGACGCTTCTCACTTCCCGTCGTTTTCCACTTCTTCCGATTGTGTCAGTCTCCTTGTAGTTTTCTGCATCCACCGCGTCCCGCACCTTTCGACTCCAGTTCATCATAAGTCGTCCACGCTTCCTTCTTTTGCCTGGAGAGCACTGCCACACTTGTTTTGGCCATCCTTTCTACATGTCCATACCAGTTTAGACATTTCTTATCCGCAATTTCTGTTATTGATTTATCTGCACCCATAGCCTCCCTGACGTTGATATTTGCTACACGGTCCACGTTAGGGATGCCACAGTTCGCCTTCAGAAGACTGTTCTACCGCAAGAAATTTGTTCAGTTGAACCTTTACTAACCTTTCTGCTCTCTTCCTAGGCATGTATTTAATAGCTGAACGCTATATCACCTGGTTGGACCATTTTGTTACTCGAAAGGACCGAGTTGAATTGTCCTATGACCCTCCTGCCCTCACTTATTTAATTATTTGTCATTTCCACTTTTTCCGTTTGATGACATCTTAACTTCCAGAAACATAGGATTTGCATGTCCTGATCTTATTGGCTCCAACTTTCAGATCCTCTGCAATGTTTCCGCCAACCTTCTTTTTTGTGAAGCTAATTGTGAGGCTCTGTCTTTCATACTCATCTTTTAACTTCCGAAGCATGTACACACCATTATCCTACTCTCCTGCAACGATGACCTAGCGAAGACAAGTGTGTACTACATTTTGGCCCCCACTGGGCCTCCCACACCTTCTCATTTGCTTCTCTAGGCGTTAATTGCCTCTTCCACGTAGATTTTAAATAGCGTCGAAGCTCTAGCGCACCTTTTGCGTGGCCTTTTTGTAACAGATAACTCCAGTGGCACGGAATTTCCTGCTTTACCGCCACTTACACAGTCCGTATAGTACTGTTTAACTGCTTCGACATAAATAATTGACACGCCACCATTCGTCATACTTGTCCACAGATTGTTCTGTGGTACCGTATCATAGACTTTCTGCAAATCCACGAAGAGTAAATGGATGTCTATCCCTCTGGCAATTCTCTTCTCTATTAGGTTCCGTAATGTGAATATTCCATCAATACATGAGCGACGTGGTCAAAAAACCATTCTGGTTGGTTGGTTGATGTGCGGGGGAGGGGACCAAACAGCGAGGTCATAGGTCTTATCGGATCACTATTCCTTCCTTTAAGATTCCCCCGCATAGTGATGGAATGGCACTTATGCCCCAGTAATTTCCACAGTCCTGCCTTTTCCCCTTTCTATAGATTGAAGTAACAACAGACCTTTTCCATTCCTTAGGTACCAGGTCCCTTTCCAAACACTTATTATACAATGGGGCTAAGATATAAAACACAGTCATAGAAACTTTCGTTAAAAATTCTGTTTTTTTTTCCATCCGGACCCAGTGGTTTCTCATTTTTCATATATTTCACAGCTTTACAAATTTCTTGCGAGGTTATCCGTCCTGCACATGAATGAGTGTCTTCTTTCGTCAAATTTAGCGTTTCTTGTATAAACTCCTTTCTCTTCTCCGTGAGCAGGGCTTGGTAATACTTTACACATTTCTGTCTGCTTATCAGAATAATCCCAGCGCTGTCTCTAAGGTCCTTTCTCAACATATGGGTTCCACTCCGTAATTTTACCAACCTGCTCATTCCGCACGATATATGTAGGGAGAAACATATTGACTGACTTTTCTAGGGGCCATCGTACTCGAATTTTGACAGTAAACCACCCATAAATGTCTTATAGTGTCTGCAACTTGTGTTCTTCGTGACACTTTCCCACTTGCTGGAAAAAGCCGCGGGGAAACAACGGCGCTTCTTCGGATCTTCTCTATCAGTACTACATGCATGTCAACAAGTTTTGCATCACCCCTTTATTTCGAAATTCAAGGTGACTAAATGTCCATTTGCAATGCGTCCAGATCACCAAATCAAAAAACAAACGTTTGAGCAACGTCAGTATGTGTTGAGTCGATCCCTAGCACTATGCAGGCTAGAATCCGTGGCGTACCATCGATGAGCAGTCGTGGTCCAAATTGTCCTACTTTTCAATGGCTATTCTGCGTAACTCGCGCAGAGCACGTGGTTGTTGTCGATGTCCAAAAAACGCCATTTCAGTCGGTACCGCACATGTTTGATTGGGATCACGTCTGGGGAACAGACAGGCCACTCCATTGTGGTGACCGTAGCATGCTGAATGAATTTGTTCACGAGAACAGCACGATGAGCACACGAATTGTCATCCATTGAGATGATAAACTGTCGCCAAAATATTGACTGGTTGCAGAATCTCGCTCCTGTACTTTAGAGCAGTGAGATTGCCCTCAACAACCAAGAGACGTGTATGGTGACCCCATGTAATTCCATGTCAGAACATCACTGCAGTACCACATTGTTGCACATATGGGATAATGTGTTGGTGTTCGGTATTATGGGCTTTCTTTCCAACACGTTGTCCGCCATTATGAGGGTACAAACAGCTCCAAATTTTTTCCATAAACAACACCTGACACCATTCCTCGAACATCCATTCTGCGTGATTTCTTACTACCCATCTGTAATGGAATCCATGATTCGAGGGTTGTCCAGAAAGTAAGTTCCGATCGGTCGCTAAATGGAAACCACAATGAAAACCAGAAACATTTTACTTACAAGAGTTAGCTACACTTTCCAGACACTTCTCTACATAGTCGCCACTCCGACTTAGACATTTGTCGGAGCGTTATACCAAATTTTCAACACCATAGGGCTTTCCGATAGTTCTCTACGCTGGTCTGTAGCCCATAGCCTGGGCCCAAGTGTTGTCTTCATGTCCATCGTTTCAAATGAACAGAAATGATACTCAGGACGAGACAATTAGTCCCATCGAAAAGGCTGCAGGAGCGTCTTCACGGCCCCTGCAGAGTGCGGCTGCGAATTGCCATGAAGAAGGAAATGCGTGGCAGTTGTGTTAGGGGGGCTGCATTCATTAAGGCGAAGCCTCTCAGCGGGCCCTCCTACTTGGCGGGAGACATCGTTGTTCTAGACACGTGTACTAGCTCACAGTGCACTCACAACTGAAAAGAACGTCCGATGCGATCGACGGTCATACAGGAGACACCACCCAACACATCTGTGCAAAGCTTATCGGGTTTCCACCGTGGTGTCCATTTCGAGACCGATCGGAACTTACTTTCTGGACAACCCTCGTATTTTGGTATACGACATGGTGCGTTCGCCATCATCGTCGGGAATGGGGATTCGCAACATGCAATCATTCCTAACAGTTTGTTGCGACGTCCTGTAGCTTCTTCGAATACCGAATTCTGGAGCACGAAGCGCACAGTTTCTTTGACTCAAGAGTTGTAGATGTCGATCATCTCGTGCACCTGTGGAACGTGAACGTCGCATGCGGTATAAGTTCTCAACACTAACAGTCAACTGGAACCGATTCCATGTTGCACCACATCACTTTGACTCCAGTGCTTACATCGAGCAACTTCTCAGGTAGACAAGCCTTCTGCGCTTGGTAATGCTGACTTGATCATTGGTCGCAGTTGTCCTTTCACCGCAACTGACGCTTTACTTTCAGCTGAAGTTCTTCAGTGAATACGATTACAGTGTATTACCATAGATATCGCTCATGGCAACTAAATGTACGTTTACAAACTGCGACAGGGGCGACCTTCCTTTCGTTACAGGGACAGTCACAGTCGCATCACACCTGCACAACGTATTGAGATGATGCAGCACTTTGTTGATGTATGTGTAATTGGTACAGACTCCACATTGGCGAGCAATATTCAAGTATCAGACGAAGGAGAGTTTTGTATCCTACCTGCTTCTGGGTAGACTATACTTTCAACGACAGTTAATTTAATTTTTTATGACTAGTGTTATATGGTCGTTCCACTTTAAATCTCTCTCTGTTCATAGTGCCTGGGCTTTATGGATTACACTTTTTGAGTGCGACATTTTCCCAATCCATAAAACTTTTCAGCGATTGTTTGACAACTGTGCGATCATACAATGACAGCTCTTCTCTTGTTTCGCATTTCCCCGCTATATCAGTTGTTCCAGGAGTGCTAGTTCCGGAAGATATGAAGGAGGAAGTGGGAGATAGGCACTGATGGAGATGAAGTAGTGAAAGCGGATGATGAGTCGTGCTTGGATGGCTGCTTCGTTCGAGAACTTGCCCATGATATGCAAAGATCTCAGGCTCGAATCCAGGCCCGGCACACAGTTTTAATCTGCCACGAAATTTCATGTGATACATAGTTCTTACCGTAAATACAGTGCAGCCTTCTGGTGAACAAAATGTTCGAAACTGGTAGTGGTAAGAAACATTAAAATATTTTAAAAGATCTAATCAGTTGAATGGTTGGCACTTCACTCAAAACGTAGTTTACTGTGAAACCACGGTACTTAAAAGAGTTATCTACTGACAAAAATACTTTTGCAACTTACTTATCAGGCAAAATCACTGAAGATAATGCTGCTACATCCAGTGAGATTCCAGGCCGAAGACGTGAAGGACGCAGAGATGCCGCATACTCTTGAAAAACCAGCACCTTCTGGTGAGACAGCGTAATCAGCACCAGACAGAGTTTGCAAGGGATGTCATTGGGATCTCCATCTGGCCGGTTGTTCGAACGTGCTATATGCAGACTTATGAGCCATTCGGATGTTGCAAGGCCTGATGTTGGACAGCAGGGGAACGTGAGGACAGGCTTATTCGTCCTCAAGGTTCCGCTCGGTCGCATCTGATGACCACAAGTGGGGATCGCTGTATTGTTCACCAAATATATCGTAATCCCTTCACATCCAAGAACAAGTCATGGACTGTCTGTAACATTCTGTGTCATCGCGCACATTGATCGAGGACTAGCATCAGTGGAACTAGGGAATTACCGTCCCATGCATAGATGCTGTTAACAGTTAGCAAAACCGCTGTGTTTGGGATGGTGCCATGACGAGGAAGCATGGGTTGCAGGTGAATGGCGTCGCATTGTGATCCACAATGAATGGCAGCTTTGCACTGCCACAGATGACCGCCGTTCATCGGCAGCGAGTACAGCGGCAACCCGGGTGGGGGCAGTCCGCCACTGTCTAAAGGGTCTTATTTAGCCAATGATTTGGAAATGCACAGCGGTTTTTACCGTTGACTTCAGCGCTCAGCTGTTAGTGGTTGAGGAAACTCTGACAGCACAGTGGTACGTCACAGCGATGCTGCGTCCTCTGTTTCGGCAGCACCGTGGTGCAACTCTTCAACAGGACAATGCTCGTCCACACATGACACGTCCATGAACTGTCTGCGTGATGTTGAGGTTCTGCTGTGGCCTGCAGGACCCCCAGATCTGCCCCTCATAGAACACGTGGTGGACTAGCTCAGACGTCAACTCCACCCAAGTGCCAGTATCTAGGATTCGAGCACCAGTGACAACAGTTGTGGGCCAGTTGGCCTCAGAAGAGGATAATAGACATACCGACTCTTCCCAAACGAAGCAGTGAATGGAATCTTGCTACAGGGGGTTGTAACACCATAGGGGAAACAGGGTTCATACTGCCAAATTCTTTGCAAATTTGATTCAATTTCGTAATGACGTTTCGTCTCAAACCGTGGAGTTAATTTCCGTTTACCCCTTCTCCTTTGGGTGCTGCACTGTTGTTGTCAGGCTGTGTACTTCCCATGTTCCGTGGCTGTGTCTTTTTCCTCTTTCATTTTTTCCATACTTCTTTATGTCTAACATCGTCTTTGACGGTAGGTAGCTGGCCCTCCTCCATTTCACCAACTGGGGTGCATGTCTGACCAGACTGAGTTACTTAGTGGGGCAAGGACGGAGTAGTCAGTGAAGCGAGACGTGCCGGAGACTGCCGGTGGCGGCGGCGGGGCTGGCAGAGACGCCTTCGCCGTCCTTGGGCTTTTCCTGCCCCGTTGCTCCTTTCTTCGGCCGTAATGAGCGCCGCCGTGGCGACCCTCAGCTGCGACCTCTCGCTGCGGGCTGTCGTGTCAGGTCGAAGCTCTGGGCGGCGAAGGCCGCGCCCGCCGCCTGCCGAGCGCACTTTCGGCAGCGACTGGCCGTGACTTTTCACGCTGCGTTCGCAACAGTCGTGCAGTTGATAGTCCCCGTATGTTCCGATCCAGCACAACTGCCTGCAAAAAAATATTACACTCTTTTCGTTAGAAATTCACCGCCACATTCCAGGTAAGCGATTTAGATCGTCAGTGTTTTGTCTCACCATCACAGTGGGATATCCGAATGATGTCAGTGTAGTGTACGCCAGTTTGACGGCAACTTTTCTTATTGACAAACCTCTCTCTGCAACTGCATCTACATTCCAAAAGCCAACTCATCGTGTGTGGCAGAGAGTACTTTTGTGGAATTATAACACCGCTCCATTCACCGCCACCTCCTACCATCATGGTATGAGGTCAGAAGATGGTCAAAAACAGACCGGATCCAGTTACCAAAAAATAAATGATTCTTGCAATCGAAACTGTTTGTGTCCATTTTTAAAGTACCGTAACTTCCGCTCTTTACCTTTTCCAACGCGGCCAGGCAACCGGCGATCTGCGGATGGGATCCGGCGCCGATTGGTTTCAATCCGGCCCACGGAAAAAATTCGAGACAGACAGTCAGCCAGAGAGAGAGAGAGAGAGAGAGAGAGAGAGAGAGAGTGTTAAGGGCCCGTATGCTATTCAATATTATATTCTCAATTCCTCATTGTAATGAGGTCGAGCATTGCATTTTTCAATACTGGAAAAACTGACGAGCAGTTCTGATGCTGACCAAAATATTCTCACTATTACCGACACATATTGTGCGTATGGGGGTGAGTATTATCGGATTGACATTTCGCCATTCTGTTTTCGCAGTTTTCTAGGTTGCGCTGTGTATAGTACAGCCGATATGTGCAAAGTGCAGGCGATTTAGACTTCAAACTTTTTAAAATTAACAATAAGTGATGGCTTAATATCTTTAATGCTACAGAAATAACCCATGCCTACACTTAGTCATTAAGAGTATTTTTGGACAATTTTTTCAAAAATGCTTCCTAGTAGTGTATGTAGATATTAACTCACTCGAATGAACTGCCTGTAGCCAAAACCAGTAATCGGCTGTCCACAGGGATTGCCTGTCTCACTGTCGCATTGTGTTTTTCTACTCTTTGGTTCAAATGGCTCTGAGCACTATGGGACTTAACTTCTGAGGTCATCAGTCCCCTAGAACGTGAACTACTTAAACCTAACTAACCTAAGGACATCACACACATCCAAGCCCGAGGCAGGATTCGAACCTGCGACCGTACCTGTCGCGCGGCTCCAGACTAGCGCCTAGAACCGCTTGGCCACCCCGGCCGGCCTTTCTACTCTTTCCCAAATTAACATCACTAAATAATTCTTGCGTGTTGTGAATGTATTAGAACGCTGAAGTTTTGAAATTGCTGAAAACTTATTCTGAATTAACTACACCCAGTTCCTTTTACAGCCGTTTATTTTTCTATGATTACATTTCAGGATGCCTGGCATCCCATCATCAGATGTTTATATTTATTTACGTGTTCCGAACAGGATTTTGCAAAGGAAGTTTTTAAGACTATTATAAAACGTCGTAAAAAATAAAATAAAATAAAAATAAAAGAAGACAGTGCTTTATGACTTGTAAGCAATTGGAAACAGCCGAAGATAGGGTGCACATAAAGCGAAAGTACTTTCAAAAACGGATGTTTTGGGGTGGTCTAGTCGTTAGCGAATCTGCCTAGTGAGCAGTAGCCCTGATTTTGAATACTGGCGTTGGTAAAAATTTTCATTCGTCGCTTCAGCCTGCATGTATGCGTCATGGTGTTAAATACGGTAGTTTATCCTTAGTGGAGCTCGGTAAAGAGCTTAATATTTTCACGTACGAAAGGTTTAACTTGCAGTTCAGTCGTCCGACCGTGGGTTCAGTTTCTCAGTGCATTGACGTGGGGAAGTTAAAATACTTAACATCGAAGAAGTATCCTTCTGAATTTCTCCGCACTTAGGAAGTATTCCTAGCAAACAATTATATTTATTATTTCAACCGGAAAATAAGTTGGGAGTGCTGACTTCCGTTTCACGAATTCACTATGCCTGATTTTCAAATCCCGTTTTACTTCTTGCGAGGCACATCTTACAACGAACTTGCGATATTCATCGCCAGATATTTTTGTTGCTTCTGTTGTATCACGTTATTTTGGTTCTTGCGTAACTCCAATAAATAAAGAAAACTGGATCACTTTTATTTAATTGCCCAGTAAAAGACGATGTAATTTCCGACTCAAATTACCTGTAGACATAATGCACTGTCGACTTGGTAGCTTTGCGAGTAATTACTCTTGCTGACCTTATCCAAATCTGCATCCAACCCTGCGACTGCTTCCCGACTCGCAGCGGCGACCATTACGTAACCCTCACACACAGCCTGAATAGTGAGGAACTCTGAACGAGCAGTTTTATGGCACTATACCCGTAATCAAGGTAAAACGCTTTCGCGGAGTACCAAATTTGAAATTCATGACGCAATCAAGCTCAGGCGGCCGGGAGACCGCTGGTCCGTGCACCCGTTGCGTTTCTCCGGGTTATTATCAGCGGGTCCCCTCACTGCGGCCATCCCATTAGTCGCAGGCCTGTGTTCTGACCTGCAGGAGTAGTGGCCTTACCTCTCCAGTGCGAGTGTGCTAAATATCCAAGTGCCCCCGTTGCCTCCTTTTCTCTTCCAATAAAGATATAGTATCCTGTCCAAAATATGCTTTGCTCTGACAGGGCTTCTTGTTCTCTCAGATGCCTAGCATACATGTGTGTTACGTACTATTTTCAGAATAAAATTAATACCAGTCACTTTTAAAATTATTTCGAAGTGAGTTTCGAGGAACTTGCTTTCATCTTCAGTGACTATAACTTGGTAATTTGCGTCAGGTACTGGGTCACTATCAGTGGCGACCAGTTATGTGCCAACGTGCTACAGCACACTGTATCTCATTAAAACTCTTCCAGTGCGAGCCAGAAATCGCACCAAAATTACGCCATTTCTCTTGGAATGTGTGCTGGTGGGCAAATAAAACTGACGAAAACGTGTTTTGTAGCTGTCTCTCCACAACTAGAAACCAACGTCGAATACTGAAATCATGGTCAGCCACGCTACGATAACTCAGAGAAGGGACGCAGCTGTCTGATGTCTACTGCACTTGTGATGTGACGTCATCCCTTCCGGCACTATGAGTGCTGCATTGCTCACAGCACTCGATCAGTATTTTCTTTAAAAGTGCATGTAACATTTTGTTGGGCAAGTATGGAGTACCAGTATAAGAGACTTTTCAGGAGCAGTCGAAGTAATGGCTCAAAGGCCGAGATGTCTACTGCACTGCCTAGCCATTTGTTGGCTCTGTTTCGGTACCTGCTGCTACTATAATTTTTTCATTTTATTTTATGCTTCACAATTTTAAATGATTAATTATAAAATTTAAATGTATTTGAACAGATCAATTTGTATACTTAAAATTAATATATCCGATTTAGTTACGATTACTACTACCCTTGTAAGTCAAAAGTCTATAGGCTGCCTCATTGTAGCACATTGGTAAAATTTTACGCGAGTTGCTACTGGTCACGATATTTGTGTGTGCGAGCTTTTTTCATTTTGGGAAGTGAGTAATCTGTCACTATAAGAAATTTTTTATTCTTGCTTTTCTGTTAATAAAAATCTACATATAGTCCTCTGTAATACAGAGTATGTTCCACCACAACTTCGCTAATTTATGTTAAGAACGCAGTACAACTCCCACAGATAAGTGTTTCAAGCATGTTCACCTCTTAATGAAGATAACAACTAAATCAAGTCACAGTTATCTGTCGTATGCTGTGAGCAGTAAACGACGGACTGTTGCTTGAGATTTCAACCGGGATTCCAGTGACCTGTTTCCGACGATTCGCCCTGGTACTATGCCTGTAGCCCCGATTTCAGCTGTTACCAACCGTCTGTTCATGACACTATGTCGAATAACCGCATTACACGGTCCAGTTTCATTAATTTGTCCACCGCGTATGTCTAAGTCAAGTGCAAGTGGCAGCACTAGCAGTGGAGGGTGTATAAAGTGTCGTGGGGGATGCGGGAAACACTGAAGTCGTTGTCGTAATGCGGAAACGGAGCGATTTATGGGACGGCATATCATTGGTTTTCAGGCCAAGGATGGAAGCATTTCTGAAACGACTAAGTTCATAAGACTGTTTGCGTGTTAATGTATACTAATGCATGGCAAAATGGCGCTACCCAAAGTAGGCGGCGTGGCAACTATCGAATAGACGTGCTACTGTTGAGCAGCTGAACGTTCGGACGAACCAAGGGGCTTCCAACAGTGTCTCCTGAACGACCGTTCAGCGAACGTTGCTGTGCACGGACCTCCGCAGCAGGCGTCTGATTGATGCACCCATGCTGACTACTGTTAATCGGGGACGAAGGCTGGAGTTTTCACGCCAATGCCGCAAATGGATGTCCATTGAGCGACGACAGCTGATCTTTCAAGACAATCACATTTTATGCTCCATTGGCTGAAACTTCTGAAAGCTAACATCGTTCAACAATCGTCGGAAATATCCAGACCGGAGGAGACAGCGTTGTGGTCCGGGGAATGTTTGCGTGGCATTCCCTAGGTGATCTCGTCACTCTGAAGGCACAGTGCATCAACACATGTACGCATTTATCCTTTGGGGTCATGTATACCCTCACATGCCAACGGCCGTGCCGCAATGGTAGCACCGGTTCCCGTCAGATCACCGAAGTTAAGCGCTGTCGGGATGGGCTAGCACTTGGATGGGTGACCATCCGGTCTGCCGAGCGCTGTTGGCAAGCGGGGTGCACTCGTCTCTTGTGAGGCAAACTGAGGAGCTCCTTGATCGAGAAGTAGTGGCTCTAGTCTCGTAAACTGACATACGGCTGGGAGAGTGGTGTGCTGACCACGTGCCCCTCCATATCTGCATCCAGTGACACCTGTGGTCTGAGGATGACACGGCGGCCGGTCGGTCCCGTTGGGCCTTCATGGTCAGTTCGGGAGGAGTTTAGTTTTTATAGCCTCATTTGCTGTTTCTCTTTCCTGAGCACGATGGCATCTACCAACAGGACAATGCAACGTGTCACACAGCTCGAAGTGTTCGTGCGTGGTTCGAAGAGCAGTGGGTGAGTTTACCGTACTCTCCTGGCTACTGAAGGCCCCATATATTCACCCAGTCGAGACTGTGGGACCACTTCGATCGGATGTTTGAGCCATGGATCCTCAGCTGAGAAACGTAGAGCTGCTGGCCAAGGCACTGGAGTCAGCATGACTCCACATCGCCGTCAATATCTTCGAGAATCTGATTGACTCTAGCCCTGCACATCTCGCAGCGCTCCGCGTCACAAAAGGTGGATATTCAGGTTTTTGACACCTGGTCACATAAATGTGACTGGGCAGCGTATCTTCTCGTGTTGAAGTCCTGGAGTGAATTGAACCTTCTCTTCTTGCCGCAGTTTTGGCCTGAGTCCATCCCGTCACGAGTCGTTCTGCGGTCATTCCCTTCCTGCTAACTGTGGTATCTCCTGTGTCCCTCCTGCCAATGATTCGTCCTTTCTGAAGATCTGGAAGATAACGACAAGATGCACGACTCCCTGCGGGCAAGCTGTGGTGCGGTCTCCGCCAGGAAAATTCCGGTACGTTAGACAAATCCACGAGCCGTCACGTACTCACGCCATTCTTCATCTACAGCTATATCTACATTTACGCTGTGCAGGCCACCCGACGAAGTGTGGCGGAGGGTACTTTGTGTGCCAACGTCACTTCCCTGTTTTCTTATTGCAGTTGCGGATGGTTCACGGAAAGAACAATTGCTGGTAAACCCCCCCCCCCCCCTCATGGGCTTGAATGTGTTTTTTTTTTCCGAGATATGCGCAGAAGGAAGCAGTGTCTTGGTTGACTCTTCCAAGAACGTACGACATCGGAAGTTTATCAGTGGACCATACCGTGGTGCAGAACGCCTCTTTTTGCAGTGTCTGGCGCTGGAGTTGACCAAGGATCTCCGTGATTCTTTCTTGCTTATTAATTGAACCTGTAACGAAACGTGGTCGAGCGGTTAAAGGCGCTACAGTCTGGAACCGCACGACTGCTACGGTCGCAGGTTCGAATCCTGCCTCGGGCATGGATGTGTGTGATGTCCTTAGGTTAGTTAGGTTTAAGTAGTTCTAAGTGATAGGGGACTTATGACTACAGCAGTTGAGTCCCATAGTGCTCAGAGCCATTTGAACCATTTTGTAACGAAACGTGCTGATCGTTTTTGGATCTTCTCAATTTCCTCTATCAATCCTATGTCGCACGGAGCTCATACTGACGAGCAATATTCAAATATTGGTCGAAGGAGTGTTGTGTTAGCTACTTCCTTTGTTGTTGGACTACATTTCCCGCGAGGATTCTACCAGTTAATCTATCTGACATCTGCCGTATCCGCACTCAGTTTTAAGTGGCCGTGGAAATCACTCTGTGCGCACACTCCTAGATATTTTCTTGAAGTAACTGCTTCCAGTGACTGTTCTGCAGTTGTGTAATCATACAATAATGGGTTTTTCTATGTATCTACAATTTGTTTCATTTGCTGATACTGAAGATCAGCTGCCACTCGCGTCCCTACAGTCCATCGTCTGGAGGTCAACCTGTCTTCATTTGTACGAATGGTTTTCCCTATATTGTAAATACAGAAAATGAGTTCTTACGAGGATGAAATTTTAATCAACGTGTAAATACTTGATTATCAGTTGAAACTACAAATTAACTGTTAGCACTACGATATGTGATTGGTCACGAGAAAGTCTAATCTCAGGTGCTCGCATTTAAAACTAGACAACCAGTTTGGCAGCGTTAGGTCAATGTGTTTAATTTCTGTCGGTGTATGTGACTGGTTGCGGCCATGAACATATTGCTGCATTTTCGCAACAGTCTCGCACAAACCTGTTCTCGGATGGCTGACAGTGTGTCAACCTTAGATCATTGATAGTATAGACCTGCACGACGTAATTGTTGTTGTGTCTAGGAATCCTGCACACTCGGTTCGCTAGACAAACAACCAAACAACTCATAATAATGAGTTTTATCACAATAGACAATTGCAATTACTTAACTTTGATATGTATCGCAAGCAAAGGGCGACATGCAAAATAATCAGACTTCTTCAGAGTAGACAAACACAAGTCTGTGCTACATAAGAGTTTGCTACCATGCGGTGGCTAACGAAGTGGCCAACATTGAAGCTGCTATCGAAGTGGCCGCCACCGGTCTAGCGCGGCGCTAATGTCCTCTTCACGTAGGGACCGCTGATGTTGCGTTGTCGTCGTGGAGGGAGGTCGGTCAGCGTGCGGTTGGCTGACGTTTTCTCACAGCCATCTCCTCTCTTTCGTTCCCGACTGGCGTGCCGGCGCTGACTTCACGCCGTAACAATTATATTGAAACCAACATCTTGATCAGCTGAGTATTGGCGCCGTCCACTCGCAGGCTCCTTCTCTCCAGTTTACCTTTACCTTAATTGTCGTATTTTCGCTAAAGTTTTCTTTATTAAAATGGTGAAATGTTGAATACCGAAAGACGTGTGAAAGAAAATAAAATTTAGTTCTACTAGTAAAGTTGTTTAAAAATAAAAAACAGGGAGATTACGAACACATTTTTGTCGAGTACGCCTTAAATTTACTGGCAGAAGCTAAAGTATGACGTCGTTACCAAGCAGATGTGAATGCTTTTCTGTTTAACAATATTTATTTGGGTTTAAATATTACAAATTGAATGCTGAGCGTCGTTACAAACCTATCGTAAAATAATATTCCAAAACTCGATGAATGACAAAGATTTTGAGGACATAGAATATTAATATGTAACTCACTACAGAAGTTTGTAATGAACTTTTCTAAGATAGATAAAAATATTATGTCGTTTATTTTGCCGTTCTAGTTGCGCAAAAACTATTCTTTTTTAATACTGTTGCTGGGTTCTCTTGCGACGAATATGTCGGTTACACTTTTTATTATGCTTCTTATCTTGGTATGTTTCGCTGTCTGTAGTGGACTAAGCAAAAGTCATAAAACACAAGGCCTTATTTTGTGTAAAAACTCTAGTATTATTGATAGAAACAGATGTAATTTCTTTAAAATCATGATAAAACACCTCATTCGTATTGTTGAGCAATCGACAGGAAACTAAATGCTGTCTTCTAAACTGCTATTTAGCACCAGGATGCGCTAAAAACTGAGGAATCTGGAAGGCACTAAACGGACCACGTACGAGCACTGCAAGGCCGAGAAACACTCGTTATAAATGGGGCTACCCCGTAGACTCTTAACCTCTGCGAATGCGGTGTAGGCCCTACTACAAACCACGCTTCATACACCTGTTCACTGCTCCCCGCCAAACGCAGTTAAGAGGACCTTATGGCAGCAAAGCCAAATGCAATTGACGTCGCCCGTTTTTGGGCAAGAAATGTCTAGCTCTATGTATATATTTCATATTTTTATATCTTTACATAGCTGGATATCTACAATTCTATGTTGCGTTTCTTTACATATGTTTAATGTGTGAATATTCTGCACGCTATAAATTGATGATGCTTCCGACATGAATAAATAAATAATAAACCGACATTTGGTCTTCTATTCCTGTCGGAGCGGTGAACTAAATGACCCATAGTGCAACACAGACAGGAGCTGACTGAAGAACCGACTTCAGTCGCTTGTAGAAAAGAAAGAATTGTCAATAAAGTGTTTCAAACTCTTTGTTACCCGTGTCAAATGTAGAAATGAGAACCGTCCTATCTTTATTGGGAATTTCGGAGAAATTAGGTCAACTATGCTACTGTATGTGTAATATGAATACAGATCGGTCAGGTTTTAAAACCAACTCTTAATTTAAGCTATAAACGAGAAAAAGTTTAGGTGTCTGCTCCACATTGCATAGTGAGCAGTGACAGAATGTGGCTTTTTTTGCCCTACGTTACGTTGCTCTTTTTTCCCCAAACCCCAACAGGCGGAGATAGGGGCGTGCACGGTCTGTACGTGTCACGTACCCTTATTCATATGCATGTAACTAACAGGAGGTACCTTGACTCCGCACTTTTTAAAAGATATGCTTTGGCTGAAGAACTTGGGAGACGCCATATCAGATTTTGTTGTTTGAAGCATTACGAATATAATATGCTGTTTCAAAGCACCAGCACATTGAAAATCTCTCGTAAACACGTCACTATGATACAATTTGTTTGTAATTAAGTTAAAAGTAATGTCTTATCGATGGTGAAAGCCTTCAGGAACTTTTTGACAAAGGGTACAACCACAAGTTGCACTTATTCACATAGTCTATAGAAGCTCATCCGCGTCCTGGTATCTACAAAAACTTTTTTATTGGCATTTACGTTTTAAAAGATTGTGATACGTTGTTATTAATTAAATAGAAGTGTGTTCCGTAATTTTCGATGTTATGTATCTCTGTCGGCAGTGAGTTGTCATTTTAAACCATTTACAAATTGAGCATGAAGCACGCAAATGCAAGTAAATATTCAAAACTCGTTGGTCATCTGGTAAAACAAATTACGACTCAGAATAAAAAGATAACTTTCTTTTCCAAACAAGAATTTAATTAAAGTACAGAAGCCGACGAAGAGTATTCTGGTACTTGAGCAGGAATGTTGCTGCTACTGTTTTTCCTCGTTGTTTGTTACTTTCGAGTACAAAGGGAGAAATTTACTTCATTGGGGGAGCTTCTCGTTAAGTACTTTTCATAATACATATGTACATCATGAGTGTATGAAGTTGAGAAGTCTCTCTTTCAACGAAAGAAAAGGCAGCAAAATTGCATTGAATTTACCAACAGAATATATGTGCTCCAGATTTGATTCGTCTGCTAGAATGGCTACCGCAGTCACGACGATACCGCGGCGATAGAGACATCTGTCAGCGACTTCGAGAAAGTCAACAGCTTCACAGCACCTCTCGTAACGTTTATATAAATAATGGTACGTGTGTGTGCTTATGGTCTAAAGCCATCCTCACACGGGATGTGTATCTCATCGCGAAGCACGACGCCAGGCGTGATGTCCGTCGTGGTTGCTGCACGCTCTGAAACGACGTGATACATCCCAAGGAACATAACGTGCTGCTCGTCGTGATTTGCGACCTTGGCGCTCTCTCCCCAGCGGCGGTCTGCGGCCTCTGGCGCGTAAACCAAACAGCTTCTTTCCGGAAATGGACTCGCGTAAAATAGCTGCGTCAACTCTGTTAGCGACTGTCGAAGAAAAGCGGAGGAGATCGCCAAGAAGTTGCTGGACTCGTCGGTGGCTTGAACAGCAAATAATGGTTCACTACGGTGTGACCTACATACTGTTAGAATTTATTCGTTAACTCAATTGAATCTTCATCCCATTTTCTGTTTTAAAATGAATGCAGTTAAGGTATAGTGTCTGGTGTCAATTGGTGGATGCGTAATACCCATTGTCTCGATGTTGCGTTGACTACCATCGCTCCGAAGTAATGTGCATCACGTAGATTTCAAGATCGAGTTCCGATTCCTAATTTTATTTGAATGATTTTTTCGAAACTGCTCACCAGCACTGTGAAAAATATTTACCGACAAGATGCAAACATGAGGCAGTCTATAAAACCAATGGCAGTTACGTAAAGGCTTTGGCTTCTCGGGAACAAGAATTGCAGCAGATACATTATTTATGGTAAATAATATCGGCTACTGCAGGGAATACTTCTATTAAATTAATAATAAAGACCAAGAATCTTTTAATAATCAAAGTCTGAAATCGTGTTTTGGAAGGAGGTCGACACGAACCTGCTACCTTTCTCTTCGCATCTCGCGAAGCTCTCAACTAACTTATAGCTTCAAGATGGTAGATAGGTCTCCGTATATGATATACGCTGTCTAAAGACTGTATCTCGAAAAATCATTATTAGACATTTATCTCGGAAAAGTTCTATCAAAACGATGCTCTTTGATAGATCTTCATTGTGCCGTAGCATTGAAACGGTATACTTTCATAGCAGACAAGTTATAACACTGAAAATATCAAATACAGGAAGCCTTTATTTACAAATATCTAGTTTCCTGTCCTTTTACTATAATAAATCGTGGAATAAATGACGCGTTTTCGGGAAATCCTCCATTTTCTGATGCTTTGATACATTCATACCAAGTACTCTATGATAAAGAAGACCCCACCTAGTACGTAGTTTATCTCAGTACAATATGGGTCCTGTGTTCTTCTTGTGACGTAAAACAATGTCACATCTTATTGGCCACGTTCCTTTCCACGAGGAAAAACTGCGACCTCGCAGATTCTTAATTTCACGTTCCGCGGTGTACTGAACGTGAAATCCGACGCTGTGACGTCACCAGCTTCATGTCTACGTATATTTTCACGTCCCGAGAGAGAGGACGCTTAAGGTGCCAGTGACTGCACTGTGGAACCAGTTCGACCACGGACTCCGCACCGCTGCAGGCTTGATGGGCCTCCCTGGGACGCCCTCGTGTCCCCCGGGGCGCCCTCTGCCGCCCGAGGCTCAGGAGAATACCGCGGTAGGCCACCGCGCCTTCTCATTCACTTTCTTCGCTCCCCGATGAGAGAACCGAGTTATCTCGAGGACTGTTCTTTCTACGTACACGTATGTACAGGGTGTGTCAAAAAAAGAATTATCGGATTTAAACAAAAAATCATAACAATTACATCATTTGAGATATGTGCGTCAGCAACGTACTGTTGGAAAGAGAAAACTCTCGAGTTTTACTGGTAGCAGCACTGTGCACACTCTTCAGGCCTAGTAAAAATGGTGTCGGGTCAACAGAAAGCGTTTTGTGTTCTATGTTTTACGCAGTGCGGGTCAGTAATGACTCTTGGCTCAAATGGCTCTGAGCACTATGCGACTTAACTTCTGAGGTCATCAGTCGCCTAGAACTTAGAACTAATTAAACCTAACTAACCTAAGGACATCACACACATCCATGCCCGATGCAGGATTCGAACCTGCGACCGTAGCGGTCGCTCGACTCCAGACTGTAGCGCCTAGAAGCGCACGGCCACTCGGGCCGGCGGTAGTGATTGTTCAGTGTGACTTTCGTACTAGTTATGGTGTGGATACTCCTGCAGTACAGAGCATTAGACGATGGCGTGAACAGTTCCGAGAAACAGGTTGTTTGTGTAAAGGCAAATCGCCGGGCCGTCCCCGAGTGCCTGACACAGTCGTCGAACGCATCCGCCATAGTTTCGCAAGGAGTCCGCCGAAATCAATTCGCCGTGCAGCTCGACAGCTCAAAATGCCCTCGCTGTCCGACTCGCGTGTGCTGCGTCGACGTTCACACATGAAACCATACAACACTCAGCTACTGCAAGCTCTTTGTGAAGGTGACAAGCAACAACGTGTGTTCTGTAATTTCGTTCTTGGCAAGATGGAGGATGACAGTTTTCTTCCACGCTTAGTGTGTAGTGACGAGGAAAATTCCATTTAAATTCAAAGATGAACCGTCATAATGTGAGAATATGGGGTACGAAACAACCAGATGAAGCTATACGACATGAGAGGGATTCTCCAAAATTTAATGTGTTTCACGGGAAAAGGTGTACGGTCTATTTTTCTTTGCAGAAAACACTGTTACAGGAAGCACATACTCGATATGCTTTGGAACTTTCTTTTCCCACAGGTGGAGACCGATTCGGACAACTTCATTAACCAACAGGATGGGGCATCGCCACACTGGCACCTAGAAGTGCGGGAATTTTTAAGTCAGAGGATTACTGAACGATGCATCGGTCACACTCGACCAAATGATTCAACCTTACGTTACTGGCCTCCAAGGTCACCGGACCTGACTATATGTGATTATTTCTTGTGGGGATTTATAAAAGATACTGTTTATGAGCCTCCGTTACCAACAACAACGAATGAACTGGGACATCGCGTAACAGCAGCAGCTGTGGAATCTGTAACTGAAGACATGCTCGCTGCAGTGTGGGAACAATTTGAATACCGCATTGACATATGCCGTGCATATGAAGGGGGGAATATTGACACCTATGAAAAGGTATGAAAAAAGAAACTTTTTGAATTTCCCGTTCATCAAAAACCAAAAATTCATTGTAGATGTTCATTAGTTTCACAATTACAAACATGCCAAATCGGATGATTCTTTTTGATACACCCGCAAGCCGCCGTACAGTTGAAGGCGGAGGGTATCATTACTGTCGATGTTCCGCCCTCTTCCAGTACCGTACTGACCGAGGGGAAAGTGACTTTAGAGTGCTGATCTCTGATACATCTAACGCCACGTATCTCCATAAACCTACAAACAAACTGTAGGATCGCCGGCCGGTGTGGCCGAGCGGCCAACGCCTACCACAGTAATTCAAGTTTATGTGCCAACTAGCTCTTGAAGAGACCAATTGTGTGATTGGATTGAGGAGTTCCTAGATAACAGGACGCAGCATGTTATTCTCAATGGAGAGAAGTCTTACGAAGTAAGAGTGATTTCAGGTGTGCCGCAGGGGAGTGTCATAGGACCGTTGCTATTCACAATATACATAAATGACCTGGTGAATGACATCGGAAGTTCACTGAGGCTTTTTGCAGATGATGCTGTGGTGTACCGAGAGGTTGTAACAATGGAAAATTGTACTGAAATGCAGGAGGATCTGCAACGAATTGACGCATGGTGCAGGGAATGGCAATTGAATCTCAATGTAGACAAGTGTAATGTGCTGCGAATATACAGAAAGATAGATCCTTTATCATTTAGCTACAAAATAGCAGGTCAGCAACTGGAAGCAGTTAATACCATAAATTATCTGGGAGTACGCATTAGGAGTGATTTAAAATGGAATGATCATATAATGTTGATCGTCGGTAAAGCAGATGC